>NC_141628.1:11564610-12164610 GCF_047967505.1 Dipteris shenzhenensis | reverse complement strand
TAAGCCTGTGGCTACTCTATTGGAAAAGGGACTCAAGCCGAGTAAGCATGATACTGCTGAAAAGTTTAATGGCACTTTGTACAGGCAGTTGGTTGGCAATTTGATATATCTATGCTCCACATGGCCTGATATTGCCTATGCCACAGGGCTTTTGAGCCAGTTCATGCATTGTCCCACGATCACACATTGGAATGCAGCAAAGAGGGTTCTTAGATATGTCCATGGCACTCTCTCTCTTGGCTTGCATTATGCTTCAGATTGTGATCTAGAGCTGAGTGGTTTCACCGACTCAGATTGGTCAGGGGACATTGACGACAGATGGTCCACTACTGGCTATTGCTTCTCATTGGGTTCAGCCTGTATCTCATGGCTCAATAAGAAGCAAGAGCGAGTTTCTCTTTCCTCCAGTGAAGTAGGGTACTAAGCTGCAAATTCAACCACTACGAAGTTAATGTGGTTAAGGAAGCTTTTGCATGACTTGCATCATGCACATGATGGCGAAGCAAACTCTATCTTCTGTGATAGCCAGAGTTGCATTGCCATAGCCAACAATCTTGTCTTTCATGCTCGCATGAAACACATTGAAAATCATTATCATTATGTACGGGATTGTATTTTTGATGGCTTCATTGATCTCATCTATTGTCCATCTGAGGATAATGTGGCGGATATCTTCACCAAAGCCCTGTCAACAGATCTTTTCTTACGACATCAACATGGCTTGGGGATCAGAGACATTCTCACAATGTCAAGGAGTTGTGAAGTGATTCACAATGACATTGTTTTCATGTACTTCCATAGGTTGCATATCCATATGGATGAATTTGTGCAACCATGGTACTTTAGGTACTGCAGGGTACACATGAGATGTTTCCAGGGTACTTTTAGCCATATCTTTGAGGGGGGATTTGTAAGAGATTACAAAGATATGGTGTTATAGGCATAAAGTCAACCCTGTGGTTGACCAGTAGTACTTGGGTACTATATATACCAAGTACTTGTATTGTTTCATTTGAACATTTCTATTGGAGCTTTCTTGTGTGTGCACTCTTGCTCACTTGTGTTCACAACCTGTCTCCACTTTGTTCCTACAAGGAGATTACTAGAGAAAGGGTTCTCGTGAAAGAATTGGAAGGAGATAGCGAGGGCACTCTAGAGGAACCATGGCTGGGTGGTACGAAGCTGGAGCCCTTAATTCGTTTGTGGTTACACTGGTATCAAAGAAACACCTAATTTCTTAAACTACTCACTAGTTAAGAAATTGAAGTTGCCATAGAGCTCAAGTGCTCATAAATATGTGGTCTCTCTCGCAAAGGGCAGTGATAAAAAGTTTTGGGAACACCATGACTCATGGTGTAGATGTGGAATTCCAAGGTTATCCGGATGGATTAGATTTCCAAATTATGCATCTCGATCGAACAGATGTTGTTCTTGGTCGAGAATGGTTGTATAGTCTTGGGCATAGCTTATAGCTGAGTTATTTAAATAACTCCATTGTGTTTGAAAAAGATGGAGAGTCTTCTAGATTCAAAGAGAACATGATGTGCCCAACTCTCCTCTTATTTGTTCGATGGAATTGGAATGACTTCTACAACAACAACAATGTGAGGTATATCTTTGTGAACTTTCTTTTATTGGTGATTTTATTTATGATACTTCTAAAAAGAATAAATTTTCTCTTGATGTGATTAAAAAGTATGAATCTTTGTTTACAGATTTATTGGTTGAATTTAAAGATGTTTTTCCATGCAAGTTGCCTAATGGTTTACCTCCTGAGTGGGATGTAAATTATAAATAGATATAGTTCCAAGATCTTCCCCTGCCTGTAAACCACCATATAGACTTAGTCGAACGGAAGAATGGGAGGTCGAAAGACAATTAGTGGAATACCTTATAAAGGCCAAATTCAACCTACTAAGTCACCATGGTCATCACCAGTTTTACTGGTAAAGAAAAAAGATGGAACTATGCATTTATGCATAGATTATAGAGCTTTAAATAAAATCACAATAAAAAATAAGTACCCTATGCCTCGCATTGATGAGCTCTTTGATCAATTGCAAGGAGCAAAGTATTTTACTAAGATTGACTTAAGATCAGGATATCACCAAGTACGAATTAGAGAAGAGGATGTCCCAGACATCATTTCATACTAGGTACGTGCATTATCAATTCAAAGTAATGCCATTTGGTTTAACAAATGCTTCGGCAATTTTTATGACACTTATGAACAGTGCCTTGAGGCCATTTTTAGGAAAATTTGCCGTAGTATTTTTAGATGATATCCTAATCCATAGTAAAATGAGGAAAAAGCATTTGAAACATTTGAGGAAAGTGTTCCAATTTGTTAGAGATAATTCTCTTTTTGCAAAAGAATCAAAATGTGAATTCTTTGCAAAAGAAGTAAAGTACTTGGGACATTTTATATCCTAAGAAGGGATTCGTATGGATTCCGATAAGGTTAGGGCCATATTGGAATGGCCACATCCTACAAACTTGTAATAATTGTAAACATTCTTGGGCTTGTCTGGATTTTATAGGAGATTCGTCCAAGATTATGCTAAGATTGCTGTTCCGATGACGGATCAGCTCAAGGGGAAGGGAATTATCTTCGTATGGGATAAACCTCAAAAGAATAGTTTCGAGAAATTAAAAGTGGCTATAGCATCTGCTCCTATGTTAAAGGTACTGGATCCCAATGAACCATTCGTGGTTGAAACAAACGCCATTGATTTTGCTATTGGGGCGGTACTATTACAAAATGGTCGACCAACAAAAAGTTAGACCGTGCACAACGGAATTACTCGGCATATGAGAAGAAACTGTATGCTATAGTCTATGCTTTGAAGAAATGGAGGCACTATTTGTATGGTGCCAAATTCGAGATAATTTTTTATCAAGAAAGCATTAAGTGGATTTGCAATCAACCAGAGCTTAAAGGTAGAAAAGCAAGATGAATAATGGGAAGTTCAATGTGGTAACAAACTCCCTAAGCCGAATGCCAATTGTTAATGAATTGAGTTTTACTCAATTCCAGAATGATTGCCTAGAGTCCTTACAAGAAAAATGTGAGTTTATTCCTCACTTTTTTGAAATATGGAAAGCAATTAAGAAAAGGGATCCAACAAGTCGAGGAGCTTTCACTGAGGAGTCGTATGGAAATGGTGACTCGCCATAGGTTGGTGATAAAGGACCCGAATGGAAAAAATATACTATTGAAGATGGCTACCTGCTCTACAAGGGTAGAGTATGTCTCCTAGATAATAATGACATTAGGCGCCAAATTCTTTTCGAGCATCATGATAGCCCAAGTGCTGGACACTCATGAATTTAGAAGACATATGTGCTTCTGACGAGGCAATTCTTTTGGCTTGGAATAGATAAGGACGTCCAAGATTATGTATTGAAGTGCCAAAAATGCCAGGTCAATAAGGTTGAACACCTTAAGGTAGGAGGTGTCCTACACCCATTGGAGATTCTATCTGGCATATGGGAAAGTATCTCCATGGATTTTATTGTTTGATTACCTAGGACACAGAGGGGGCACGACTATGTGTGGGTAATTGTGGGTTGATTAAACAAGATGGCTCGCTTTATTCCAACCAAGAAAGAAGTTAAAACTCCAGAATTAGCTAGGCTATTTGTGGAGCATATTTTTAAATTGTATGAGCTACTAGCCAGTATTGTTAGTGATCGGGATAGCAAATTTAACAGTCATTTTTGGAGGGCTATGTTTATGAGGTTGGAAACTTCTTTGAATATGAGCACTATGGATCATCCACAGGCTGATGGTCGAACTAAAACTATAACAATGCAAACATTCAACTACAGGTTTTAGTCCATTCGTGATGATGTATGGATTTCAACCTAGAGCCCTAGTTGTAGTGGGACTCGAAAAAGAGAAGGTTCAAGCGGCCAAAGACTTTCTTGAGGATATGAATTAAATGCTTAAGTTAGCTAAAGATAGCATTAGAAGGGCTCAAGATAGAGCATGAAGTTATGCAAACCCCCACCGTAGAAGGTTGGAGTTTGAAATAAATGAGAAAGCCTGCCTGAGGGCACCTGAATCTTCAAAATCCCTAAAGACAAATAAATATCTGAATTTGTCTCCTAGGTATTGTGGACCATTCAAGTAAACTAAAAAGAAAGTTAGGAGATGATGATAATCTCATAGGAAATGAAGTCTTAGTTGAACTCATTGAACTTGCTACTTTACCACAGGAACCATTAAAAAATTTAGATAGACAAGAAAAAAGAAAACGACATACAATATGGCAAGAATGTCTGGTTAAGTGAAAAGATAAACCTGAGGAGAGTTCAACATGGGAAAGGGTAAGCAATCTCCAAAGGAGGTTTCCCAAATTTGTTTTCGACATTCTTAAGGAGAAGGGAATGTTATGATACCCATAATCGCGGAAGTCTATTGCTTGATTATGGTGAGGCAGAAAACCAAAGGACTCGAGAGCACTTGCATTATAGAAGGGTTAGAGGGTCTGGATTGAGGTCACACCAAAACCTAGACATTATCGAGGAGCTGCATAGGGAAGCCAGGCTTTAATGCAAGGGGTCCTTCATGGAACATGCGGCACCAAAAGAAGAAGCCACTTGTGGGCTAGGAGGAGGTTTATAGAGGAAGAGCTCTCGTGAAAGAATTGGAAAGACATAGCGAGGGCATGGCTGGGTGGTATGAAACTAGAGCCCTTAATCAGTTTGTGGTTACATAGGGCATGATAAGCAGCCTAGTTTCCTTGTAGCTATGACCTTTTGCAACAATCCAGCTGACCCAAATTTGTCTACTTTACATTGCACATTTTCTAGCTCAGCTCCCTCTCTATCCATCTAATTCTGACATTGTGTACTTGAAGTCAAAATGCAAGCTCACTGATAGGCTGACCAACACTAGGTGTACAGAGAGAGAGAACAACTTCAATGCTATATAATATAGATATAGATATAGATGATCGCTTGCCAAGAATTCATATAGATATTTCATCTAGGTTGTGTACTTGAAGTCAAAATGCAAGCTCACTGATAGGCTGACCAACACTAGGTGTACAGAGAGAGCATCGAGCCGAGAGAGAGAACAACTTCAATGATATATAATATAGATATAGATATAGATGATCGCTTGGAGAGAATTCATATAGATATTTCATCTAGGTAGAGATGATCTCTTGCCAACAATTCATGTGTGAGCTTTACATTGCACATACATTTTCTAGGTTTCGAGATATAGATGGTCTCTTGCCAACAATTCATCTATGTGCTTTGCATTGCACATTTTCTACTCTCTACGAGTTACATTGCACATGTTCTAGCTTTATGTATAGATGATCTCTTGCCAACGATTCATGAGACTCGTGTACATTGCACATTTTCTAGATATAGTATAGATATATAGATGATCTCTTGCCAAAAATTCATATGTGCGTGCACAATTTCTAGCGTATAGCCGCCTCTCTACAGAGTCTAATTGTAGCCAGACTGGTTGAAGTTGAAATGCAAGGGTTGCTCAGTTGTAGGCTGCGCAGATGTTGGACGCCTCTCCTTCCCTCGCGTTGCTGCAGATTCTTGGAAAGCCTCGCTCGTCTTGCCCAAAATCCTCATCAGTTTTCTCAATCCATCACCTCCATCAGTAGCTCTCCTCGTCCCAAATTGTGGGCGATGCAACGCATCTCAACTCTCAAGCGAGACTACCTTGATTCCCGCAGAAAATGGCGGATCACAGGTTCCATCTGCAACACTGCTGCCGGCTTGCCCTCACATTCATACGACAGCTTTCTCATCTACTTGGACAAGGTACAAATACAGCAGTTTTGGTGGAACTTGGGCAGGACCAGATTCCTGTGCACCAAGTTCTTGGTGGAGATATACAGTAGTGACTGGGATTGTGATGCGAAGGAGTCAACCGTAATCGGTACGGTGGAAGTCTACCCCCATGTGGTAAGTGCTTGGAAAATGCTCATCTTTGCTTTCGGTGTGATTCACGTTTCGGCATTAGATTGAGGGAACTCGTCTTACGCTTCCCTTTTTTCCTCCCATCTTTTTTGGACGTAGTGCGTCACAAACTGACTTGGAACATGGTTTCTCATTGTTTCTTCGACCTTGAGTACTGAACGGTTGAATACTTTTCGCAATAATGTTGGTTGGCTTTCATTGCAGTGTCTGACAAAAACATTGTATGCATAGTTTATTGATATTTGCATAGACACAGTATCACTACCTTTCGGTGAAGCCAGAGACATTTTTTTAAAGCTAGCTCACTTAAAAAAAAGGCATTTGTAATTCAATTTAACATCTCGATGAGTATGTAGTCATCTTGGCTTTTGCTAGGTTCATGTGTGAAAGATAATTTACTTCTGATGAGACATTTTTCAAAAGCTAGCTCACTTAAAAAAAAAGGCGTATTTGTAATTCAATTTAACATCTCGATGAGTATGTAGTCATCTTGGCTTTTGCTAGGTTCATGTGTGAAAGATAATTTACTTCTGATGTAACGGCATCTTCTTTTCGGCCTTTTAATCTCAAGGGCACACATGAGTGTGGAAAATGTACTGTTTTTAATGGAAGAATTGGTCATACTTCTCATTGGACGCGTTAACATGAATTTTGCAGGTAAACGTGAAGGACGACGAGATCATTAATCTAATGTTTGAAGATCCTCAAAATTGGGGAAAGCGTTGTCCGATAGCGTTTTCTGGGGAGCAGGAGTGCATAGGTCTTCAAAAAGGTGATTATTCTTTTGTGGCAGTGGCGTGAAAGGACAGTTCATTTTTGTAGCCGTTGGATGTGCTTATGCTTTTGCAGGAGCATGAGGAGAACTTCTGCTTTTGCTGGAGCTTTTAAAAAGGCTTGATCATGTTGTTGGAGCTTGACGAAAAAGACTTGATTCGTTTAGAGGCCTTGGAGAGAGAGAGACCATAAAATGAGATGCTACGTTGCTGTTTGTGTGTGTAACTTGTTACTTTTCTTGGGACTGTTATATGTAAAAACGTGACAAATGGATTTCACCACAAAAAACAAACAAACTGTGTGGGCGTGCATGCATGCGCAATGGAGAAAAAGAACATAGGTACAATGTATTGGTGGCCACATTAGTCTTCTGACAAATCTATGTATATTAAACATGTGTGGACATCATAAAACATTTGGAGAAACATACAATACCATAGCATTGGGGCAGTGTTTTAGGAGAAAACGTGTGTCACATTTTGAGTATGGTAAGGTTATGGACGTTTGGAGAGAAGAACAGCTGCTTGCGTTGATGCATCTCCTATTGTTATGTTCAAGGATATTGTAGAGGCATCTGTATTTGTTAGCAGTTGCCATAATTGCATTGCGTGTATATGAATCCATGATTATCTGTAAGTGGCCTTTGAGTCAGTCACAACTCACCACCGTTGGATCTGGATGTTTGTTATGTATGTGGCCAACTTGTTTCTCGAAACTATAGATACCGAGGTGCAATAACTCGGTGTTTTTTTGGTACTAAAGGTCTCTCTCTCTCTCTCCCTCTTTTGTGGGAAGCTACCAAATTCTTAGTGCATCAAGAGATGGCTACCGAATTGTGGATTGCAGGTAAATACTATATATAATTAAGGGTTGTTGGAAAGCACGCCTACGCTTTAAAACATGTAGATAAAACAATGTCCTTGAAGATATGCCATGCTACAACACCCTGTTATCTTGCTTCAAGACTTACGCAGATAGGAGAAGAGATAGAGATCACTTTGGGCACTGATGACGACATAAGTGTTGCTTTGCTTGCTAAGTATGTCTTCCTTTTGTTTTTCATAAAAGTTTTTGTTTACCTCTTTTTTCTTCTCTTTCATTTTCTCTTTTATTTTCTGTGTAGATTTTTGATCTTTAGAACAACAAAAAATCTAAATTTGTATGATTGGACTTATTCTAGTCTTACAAAGGTATATATCACTTTGAGATCTGAGAAAGAATACGCCGATGTAAAGCCAAATAGGTCTCCTATATAGATATGGAAAATTAGCTCCAAAAGTGTACCAACACCTGCAGCAAACATACACTGTCTGGCATCAACACAAGCTCTGTTTGCTGAACCCTCTGCAATAGGACCACTCCTGGATCTCCATGTGCGTCTCTGTAGGCGTCAGTAGCTTGCTCTAGGGTGAGCTCTGTATGCTGCTTTGGGTGGACCTGATCTAGGTCGGTTGACTGACTGGCTGGGTCGGCCAGTCAGTAGGTCTGGTCAGCTAGACAGAGGCTACCAAGCCCTATAAAAGGCCCCCATTGTGGGGGCAATCTTAAGCTCATTGCAGGAGCCGCCCATGGCCAGTATTGGACTGTACAGTGTACAGACCTACCAGCAGTAGGAGAGTACATGTAGGAGCAGGAGGACCTGGACTTGGCTGACCCAGTCCGTGTATCACGACTGCAGCACCTGCCCACCTTTGCCATCTGGCATCCTGCCAGTGTCTACCTCTGTCTGCAGCACTGCCCACATGCTCTGCCTATCTTTTGACCTGCAACTAGCATGATCTGGTCTTCTGCTAACCTGTCAGGCCCATTCCAGGACCTGTACGGGCGCTGCCATCTAAACATAGCCTGCATCTGGTGCCATGGCTGCACATCTTTCAGCCCCACAGCCAGCCCAGAAGATGAACATTTTAATGAACATTTTGATTGCTGCCGATGAGGCAGTGTGCTCGCTGCCCACAGGGCAGTCACTCCCAACATGTGGCGGTCTACACCCAACATTCTGTAGGTATCAAGCCCCGTTGCACTCCTTGTTTGGGGGGCTCACAAGTGGGGCAATGACCTAGACTTCCAGCACCGCCTCTGATTGACACACCGTAGACCAGTATCTACCCTATGACGAGCTGCTTACCCTTATCCGGTTCTTCCTTGTCAAAGCAGTAAATGCCTTCTGTTCAACATCTGTATCTTGCAATTTTAACCTGCCTCCCTCTTAAGAGCAACAAAGGAGAGATCTCCTCGAATGTGAGAGGCCTTGACCTTTCTCCGGTCATCAAGGCAGTCACCTGCCCATTGAAGCTGCGTGGAAGCTTGCTGAGAAACAAATTGCTATGTATATTTTGGCCTACCGCCACAAGTTGATCTTTGAGAAACTTCACCTTGACAAGATGGTCGTTTACAAATTCTCCCTCTCCCAATGTCATCAAGAATACATGATTCTGGAGAGTGACTATACCTGCTACGTTGTTGGTCTTGCAGAGATCCTTCAAGATCTTCCAGGCCGTACTCGCGGTCTCGCATGTGGCATAGTCTCCATCCAAAATCTTGTACGCATCAAGTCCTGTTGCTCTCCTTATTTGGGGGCTTAGAGGTGGGGCATTGATGCTAGAACACCCCTCTCAATAACACACGGTGGTCTGATACTTACTTTGTCGATTAACGACTCCACCAATGTGCTTGCAGAAGCTTTTAGGAACAAGTTGAGGATGTCTTCATCATCTGGTCCACGTTCCAGCACCGCTAGGATCTCCAGAGCTTGCTCCGCGTCGTACATGAACAACCAGATCTTATCTGAAACGCTAGTACAATCACCAGTCCAAGTCATGAACACCCCGGAGTCTTCATGATAGGGAGTCTTTGGTGCCTCTGTTGGGCTGCAGGAGCAGCAGGGAAGTCCAGAGTGTTAAGCCAGGCAATCTCCAATTCTAGAGGACAGGATAAACAGGTACAAACACCACTGGTGACTCTCCGAGCCCTGTCAAAGAAGCCCCGGATCGGAGGCAAAATCCACAACCAAAGCTCTGTCAAAAAGCCCCAGTTCGGAGGTCAAACAAAATAAAAAATTAAATAAAATTAAAAAAAAAAGTTTTTTTGCTGGCTGACCAAATCTGGCCGACCAGATTGACCTGGTCGGTCAAATCTGACCAGGTCGGTCAGTTCTGGGGTCAACCTGTTGGTTGACCGACTAAGCCCCTTCCTATTTAAAAGGGGGGGGGGGGCTAGGTATTCTTCAATCTCTTCTCTTCCAGCTCCAGAGGTACCTGCACACCCTGAGCCACTTCTGCCTCCTGGCTGCCTCCTCTGCTGCCTCAACTTCTGCCTCCTGGCTGCCTCCTCTGCTGCCTCAATTTCTGCCTCCTGGCTGCCTCCTCTGCTGCCTCACTTTCTGCTTCAGTTCTGCCCTCCTTTCTGCATCAGATATGCCCCAATTTCTGCTCCAGATCTGCGTTCCTTTCAGCTTCAGATCTGTCCCAACTTCTGCTCCAGATCTGCCCTCAACTTCTGCTCCAGATCTGCCTTCCTTTCAGCTTCAGATCTGTCCCAACTTCTGCTTTAGATCTGCCCTCAACTTCTGCTCCAGATCTTCTCCAACTTCTGCTCCAGATCTACCTCCAACGTCCGCTCCAGATTATGTTCTTTCTATTCCAAATGTGCAGCAACCCTTGCATCAGTTTGCTGTCTCAGATTTGGTTCGGTTCCAACTTGTGGAGCTAGTGCAGAAGTCCACTACAGTTGTCAGGATTGACGTTTGCTTCCTCCAGAGCTTCTCTCATATCTTCACTTGTACTGAGTTCCATTTGTGATATATATTTCTTCTTCAGCCATTAATAGTCTTCAGTATTGTTTTATTTGTCTCCAAGTATTTTCTTTATATGGTATCAGAGCCAGGTGTGCCAATCGACACCTGAGCCTTGATTTGGAAAGCTTGGAAGATAAATCATCACCTGAAGATGTCTTCTCCCTCTTCCCCGAAGCGATCTCAGCCTGAATCGACCTCTATTCAACCACCACCTTCGTCATATGTCGAGAGAGAGTCTGCAAGGATTGAAGGTGATGAATACCTCTCCAAACTCTTTAAAGAATTTGCTGAATTTCAGAAATGGAAGGAACTTGAAGCAGGTACCCGCACACCTCGTGCCTCTACCTCTCCACGGTTCTCTCCAATACGTCAACAAGGACCTCTATTCAACTCAGAAGAAGCTGAGCAACATCTCAAGTTCGGTGCCAACGAAGAACAAGTATCCCCTGACGAAAGAGGACAGGCCGGCATGAGAACATTGGATTATTCGACAGTGCCTATTCCACAAGAATCAGTGCAAGGTATGTTGCCCTATTCCCTTAGTGCAACTCCATCTGTTATGCAAGGCATAGGAACAAGTAATCACGAGGACACAGATCCATACATGCATGTGAACACGCGCAGACGAGAAAGGAGAAATGCGTCTGACAATGAGTTTGCTTTCGGTTCACATTCTTCCCTCCCTCCCATCCCTCTCATCTCTTCCGCTGCCATCTTTCCTCTAGTGGCTTCTCATCCTCCTCCTTCTCCCATGCCACTGGATTCCTATAGTTTATTTCCCTCTATCTCTCCCGCTGCCTCTTTTTCACCTCTCATGTCTTATCCCGCCTCTCATATTCATCCCTCCCCCTCAGGACCTTTTCCAAATTCTTTTATTCCTCCGGTGATGCCGCCTCTCCCTTCTTCTCACTCTGCTTGTGTTCCAAATTCTCTTCTGCCTCCACCGGTTGCTTCTCCCTATCATTCTCTTTTTTCCCCTCATCGTGTCTCTGCAACAGCCAAACATGCTTTCACTGATATGACTCGTTTTAACGGGTCTAATTATACCACATGGTCAAATCTCATGCGCCATGTGCTTGATTCTCAAGACCTATGGGAACTCGTTCAAGGTACTTAATCGCCACCTGATCCTCATGTTTATCCTCCTCAGGTAGTTCGTTCGTGGCGACATCGTAATGCCACTGCCATTGTCAAAATTATGCAAGGACTTTTACCTGAATTTCACTCTCAATTACAGCATTTTGATCTTGCCTCTGAGCGATGGGCACATCTCACTGACCGCTATGCAGCTCGAGATCGTACTCGTCGCATCAATCTTGACCATGATCTTCAACAATTCCAGATTCTTGCTGACGATGATCTCAAGGTTAAACTAGCAGATTACCGGCGGTTAGTTGCTGAATTTGCCACAACTGGTCCTTCCAAATCCGAGGATGACCAAGTTACTTTCTTTTTAAATAAACTTCCGCCCAAGTATTTCAGTTTTATGCAACAAATCATTTCTCAACCTTCTCTTCCTACTTTTTATGAGTTCGAATGTCAACTTTTGCGTTATGCTCGTCTTTACTCTCAGGTCCACCAAAAACATAGCATTCCTGCTTCAGAGGGGGCTCTTCTCTCCGGGATTCCAAAAGATCAACCTAGCTCCGGAAAGCCCTCTCCTACTCCTAACCCCTCTAGTAGTAAACCCGCCTGGCACACCCTTCCCAAAAAGAATAGGTTTTGTCAGCATTGCTAGAGAGTTGGGCATATTGACGATGAATGTTGCTCCAAAGCCAAAGGCCTTCTTCCTCAGCCCCCCACCACGACTCCTCAACCACCCCGTTGGACTCCACAGCCCCCTACCACGACTCCGCCACCTCGTTGGCGTCCTAGGGGTGGTCCTCCTTCGAACACTGGTCTTTGGAGACCCCAGGGCCATGTCACTAATCACTTCACTCCATCTCCTCCCTTTATAACTCCTGAAGGTCTGTCTGATTGGTCCACCGGAGATTCTCTAGACTTCACTTCTCAAGCCTTGATCCATATCACCGAGCTTGACTCCTCCTCTCCCTTATCTGGGTTAGCTTTTCATACTCTTCCATGTGGCTCTAAATCTTCTTGGATTGTGGATAGTGGAGCCACTCATCATATGATTCCTCATCGTGATCTCTTCATTTCTCGCCAACCGGCGACAGGGGGAGTCCGTTGTGGCAATAACTCTTGCTACTATTCATGGTGTTGGTTCAATAACTTTTGATACTGACAAAGGTCCCAATCTTGCTCAATTGGATCAAGTGTTTTATGTCCCCCAATTAGGGGTCAATCTTCTTTCTGTTCATCAACTTTGCCTTCTTGGTCGCACAGTGCTATTTGCAAAGATGCATGTTGACATCATAGATGAGTCCTCGGGACTCCTTCTAGCTCGAGGTGATGCTCAACCTAATGGTCTGTACTTCATAACTCAATTTCTTGCGACTCCCTCCCATTGCGGTTCTGAGTTTCATCGGCTTTATGGTAATGCTACCCTGAAAGATCCAATTGACACAGAACGATTATGGCATTATCGTCTGGGACATTTGTCCTATGACTCTTTATATGAAATGTCTCGGGATCATCTAGTTGATGGCCTACCTAAATTATCGCGAGCTAAAGATATTTGTCATCCCTGTCAATTAGGTAAACAAAGCCGAACTCCTTTTCCTTCGCATTCCACTTCTCGAGCCAGTGAGATATTGCGTCTAATTCACCTCGATATTAGTGGCAAATCTCCTGTTCCTTCCCTCAATGGTTCACATTATTTCTTCTTAATTGTGGATGATTACTCTCGCTATCAATGGGTGTTTTTCATGAAAGAGAAATCCGACACTTTTTCTTTCTTTGCTACTTGGGCTCGCTTGGTTATGAACCAAACGGGAAAGTCTATTGGGATTGCTCGTAGTGATAATGGTGGTGAATTCATTTCCCATGAATTCACTCAATTCCTTCAAGAGCATGGTATCCAACGCTATCTTACATCTCCAAATTCGCCTTCCCAAAATGCTCGTGTCGAACGGAGACAACGTATTGTCATGAACATGGCCCGTTCCATGCTTTTTGCAGCCGAGTTGCCTGAACGTCTCTGGCCAGAAGCCGTCAATACTTCTGTCTATATCCTTAATCGCTGTCCTACTCAACCCATCCTGAACATGACGCCTTTTGAGGCCTTCTATGGCTACCGTCCTTCTATTTCTCATCTTCGCATCTTTGGCTGCCGCGCGTACACTCATACTCCCAATGATACTCGCGGTAAACTCGAACCTCGTGCTGAACTTTTTCTTCTAGTTGGCTACTCGGCAGAAGCCAAAGCTTATCGATTATTTGATCCTCGCACAAACAAAGTGTTGGTTCGCCGAGATGTGGTCTTCGATGAAAGAGCAGTGCTAAAAAATTCCTCTATTCTCTCTCCTGATGACGTATCTACTCCTGTTCCCTCCGACAATTCTCCACCCGAAATTCCTTCCTCTCCTCCCGAAACATCTCTCTCTCCACCCATTGCTTCTCCTCACGACCCGCTGCCACGCTGGTATCGCTAAACTATGAAGGATTCCGGGTTTATTCCTGTCGAACTTCCTCCTTCCGGTCCTTGCCGCTCTACTCGAATAACTTCTTCTACTACCACTGCCTCTTTTTTTTACCACGGCCTATATCATACATTCTGAACCTGCCACTTGGCAGAAAGCAGTTAAAAATCCTGCGTGGCATTGTGCTATGGAACAGGAGCTTGAAAGTATTGATCGCAATCAGACCTGGATCTTGGTCAATCGACCCACTCACAAAAAGGTCATCGGAACCAAGTGGATCTTCCGAACAAAACTCAAAGCCGATGGAACACTGGAGAAGTACAAAGCTCGCTTAGTAGTGCAAGGATTCCGCCAAAAATATGGTATCGATTATGAGGAAACCTTTGCCCCTACTGCTCGGTTAACTTCCTTTCGTCTTCTTCTTGCCCTAGCTACTCATCACCACTGGACTATCTATTAAATGGATGTCAAGAGTGCCTTTCTCAATGGCTACCTTGATGAAGAAGTCTATGTGACTCCCCCACCAGGTTTTTCTCCTCCTGGCCATGAAAATAAGGTTTTCCGTCTCCGCAAAGCTCTTTATGGGCTTAAACAAGCACCTCGATCATGGTTCCACCGGATAGACACCTTCCTCAAAACTAATGGTTTTCATTCTACTCCCTTTGATCCAAATTTATATATCCATCATTCGTCAGAGGGGGTCTGCTTTATTTTACTCTATGTCGATGATCTTTTGCTTTTAGGCTCCACTCCCACTACACTTTAATTCATTAAAACTCAACTCAGCATCACTTTTGAAATGACTGATCTCGGTCGGCTCTCCTATTTCTTAGGCATGGAAGTTGTACAACATTCTGGTGGTATTTTTGTTTCTCAACAGAAATATGCTCTTCAACTCCTTGATCAAATCATTCCTCATGAGCCTAAGCTGGCTGCCACTCCCTTAGATCCCATAGTAAAGCTCTCAAAAGACTTGGAGTCTCCTCCCTTTGATGAACATCTCTATCGCCAGGTTGTTGGCAAACTCCTCTGGCTCCTTCACACTCGTCCTGATCTTGCTTACTCCGTTTCTATTCTCAGTCAGTATTTTAATGAACCCAAGCTCACTCATTGGCATGCATGTATTCGTATCTTGCGGTTCATTCGTGGTACTTACTCTTATGGTTTACATTTCAGACCAGGACTAACCCTACAGGGATACACTGATTCCGACTGGGCTGGTGACCCGGACAATCGTCGTTCTCATGGCGGCTATATTTTCTCGTTTCTTGGTCTAGCCGTAAACAAGAAACTATTGCTGGTTTTTCTATTGAGGCTGAATACCGGGCCTTGTATGATTGTACCACAGAGGCCATATATCTCCGACAGTTTTTGGCAGAGCTACACTTTCCTTGTACTGAACCCACGATCCTCTATGTCGACAACAAAAGTGCCATCGCTCTCGCAGGCAATCCCATTTTTTCCAACCGCACCAAACATGTCGGTGTTCACTTTCATTTTACTCGCGAGCAAGTGGAATTAGGTACTATTCGGTTGATCTATGTTCCAGCTGCCGATAATCATGCTGATATTCTTACCAAGCCGGTTAATCGCCCTACTCTTGAGCATCTCTGCCCACGGTTGGGGATTGGTTTACCTCCTCCTTCTTCTTAGCAGTTTTTTTCTTTTTGTGTACTTAAGGAAGTGAACAAATCCCCTGCGAGGGCACTCCTTCAAGTATTTCTTTTTTGTACCATCATCTGGGCATTTAGTGAAGATGAAAACCTACTTTGTAGGCATCTCCATCTAAATGAAAACCCTTTATTCAAAAAAAAAAAAAAAAAGAAAGAAAGAAAGAAAGAAAGAAAGAAAGGCTGATGAAGAAGATAGATCACTCATGGAACACGTCTTTGCTTCTCTTGTCTACATTGGACATTGAGAGGGGGTGTTAAGCCAGGCAATCTCCAATTCTAGAGGATAGGATAAACAGGTACAAACACCACTGGTGACTCTCCGAGCCCTGTCAAAGAAGCCCCGGATCGGAGGCAAAATCCACAACCAAAGCTCTGTCAAAAAGCCCCGGTTCGGAGGTCAAACAAAATAAAAAATTAAATTAAAAAAAAAAGTTTTTTTGCTGGCTGACCAGATTTGGCCGACCAGATTGACCTGGTTGGTCAAATCTGACCAGGTCGGTCAGTTCTGGGGTCAACCTGTTGGTTGACCGACTAAGCCCCTTCCTATTTAAAGGGGGGGGGGGCTAGGTATTCTTCAATCTCTTCTCTTCCAGCTCCAGAGGTACCTGCACACCCTGAGCCACTTCTGCCTCCTGGCTGCCTCCTCTGCTGCCTCACTTTCTGCTTCAGTTCTGCCCTCCTTTCTGCATCAGATCTGCCCCAATTTCTGCTCCAGATCTGCCTTCCTTTCAGCTTCAGATCTGCCCCAACTTCTGCTCCAGATCTGCCCTCAACTTCTGCTCCAGATCTGCCTTCCTTTCAGCTTCAGATCTGTCCCAACTTCTGCTCCAGATCTGCCCTCAACTTCTGCTCCAGATCTTCTCCAACTTCTGCTCCAGATCTACCTCCAACTTCCGCTCCAAATTATGTTCTTTCTATTCCAAATGTGCAGCAACCCTTGCATCAGTTTGCTGTCTCAGATTTGGTTCGGTTCCAACTTGTGGAGCTAGTGCAGAAGTCCACTACAGTTGTCAGGATTGACGTTTGCTTCCTCCAGAGCTTCTCTCATATCTTCACTTGTACTGAGTTCCGTTTGTGATATATATTTCTTCTTCAGCCATTAATAGTCTTCAGTATTGTTTTATTTGTCTCCAAGTATTTTCTTTATACAGAGAACTCAGTGATAGAGCCTCACAACAGGCTGCATCGCAGAGCACCAAGGAGGCCAGGAATCAGGGAGACTTGTGCCTTGGCAGCAGATGGAAGTAGCGACGAGGTCAAGGATCCGGGTACAAACAAGCAAGGAGGTCTGTGATGGCATTTACTCAGCCTACTGAAGCTCTTGTAGAGCATGGAGGCTGACAGTATTTTGAAGCTGTCAGGAGGAGGTAGGAGGACAATTTTGTGGTGCCAGCCTGCCAGGGCTCAACATCTAGGCAGTACCTTAGCTGCTAGATGGGGGCACACTGTGCACACCTTTGTACAAGGTTTTGTCCATCTTTGGATCAATATATATTTACTGTTTCCACTCTCATGTGCATAGCTCATTAACTGCCTGCATCTATCTATATTCCCTTGTGTATACAGTAAGGGAAAAAGAAGTGAGATTTAAGTTTGCATTGTGCAAACATTTACACACTCCTCCGCTGTGCGAGTGTTGGCTACAGCAAGCAACCTTCATCTCTGTTTTATAGTGCCCCCCCCATTATCTCCTTTTCAGCTCTCTCAACTCCCTTTTTGAGCCTAGGGTTACCCTAATGACACGACCCCAGCACTCTTGGAACCTCTGATCCGCAAGCAAACACAAGAATACACCAAACGTGAGGAAAACTGAGCAGGCTGCTCACCACCCATCCATGATCTACGGATGCAATCCCGAATCAGGAGATGTCCCCTCCGAGCCACGAGCTGAGCTACTGGCACAAACTCCCAATCAGATCCTAACCAGCCTGGTGTCCCATACCACCAGGTCGTGCTATGAAGCCTGGGATCTGCTGCTGGGCCTTGGGCTACGCTATGATGCAAGTGCGCGTCCGTGACTCAATCTAGGATCAGACCTAGCACCTGGGAACAAGACTTGCTCCCATCGGTTCTTTGAGAACTGAACCTCTGGGCCCCTTATATAGACTTGGGCCCCAAGCGCCAAAAATAGCGAAGATCTCTAACTGGTTCGTACCCTTGCCACTCAACCCGAGAATCAAGCGTGCTTAGCTCTAAGCCTCCCTAGGCTACCTGAGCTAGTCTTGTGTACCCAGTACACGTCAGATACCAATCTGTGCACATGACATACTTTCCCTCCTCTAAGAACTCACTCCTGAGTTCGCTAAAAAACCCGGGAATGTCCTCTGGAGGTTCTGTAATGTCTCCCATGTTGCATCCTCCTCAACACGATCTTTCCACTCGATCTTGTATTACGTGATAGTTTTATTACGAATGTGTCTTTCACGAAATTCAAGAATACTCTCAGGCTCGTGTGGAATAAAAGTCAAATCTGTAACTTCTATTATTTCTTGAGGAGAAACAAGTTGATCATCCGCACCTAGTAACTCTTTCAGTCTACTAACATGAAATACTGGATGTACTTTGACATCAAGAGGCAATTCTAGTCTATATGCAACTGGTCCAATCCTTTTAATAACCCTGAACGGACCACAGTATCTGGGGGATAACTTCGGAACCAAACTAGTACTTAGGCTCTTGGATTCCTTGGGAATACACAAATATACCATCGTTCCTTCAGAGAGCTCTCTAGGTGAATGATGTCTATTAGCATAAAACATGTCTCGATCTTGGGCACTTCTAATAGACTCCTTGGCAAACTGCAACATTTCTTGCATGTCTTGCAAGAAGGTCTTTGCAACATCATTTTGGATTCCCTTTAACCCAACTATAACTGGTGACTTAGGTTGAAACCCGTACATAAGCATAAAAGGACTGTTACCACCAGTACTCGAATGCTTTGCACTATTATAAGCAAATTCTATCATAGGTAGATAATCTTCCTATGGAGACTGTCTCTTAGAAACATATGCCCGAAGCATATCCTAACCAATTGGTTGATCTTCTCTGTACTGCCATCAGATTGTGCATGATTTGAGGAACTCATACTTAGAGTAGTTTCTAACTTCTCAAAAACAAGTGTCCAGAAGTTACTTGTAAACTTCGAGTCCTTGTCGCTGACTATGTCAGAGGGCAAACCATACAACTTAAACGAGTGGTCCACAAACTCGTGAGTGCTGAACAGGTGAGATGGTTGTTCTAGTAGGTAAGAATCTAGCCATTTTTGTCAGACGGTCCACTATGACCCAAATGGAGTCATGACCCTTGCGCGTTCTAGGCAAACCGGTAATAACATCCATGGAAATACTTTCCCATTTATTACCTGGGATTTGCAATGACTGTAATAAACCCGTGCTTCTAAGGCGTTTTGCCTTAGTAACCTGACAAACCTGACAACCTACCACATAGTGTTCAATAAATGCATGCATCTTAGGCCAATAAAAGGTATGCTTCACAAGAGACAGAGTCCGATATATACCTGGATGTCCAGTACTAGGAGCATCATGACACTCCCAGAGAATCTTGGATCGAAGATCCAAAACATCTGGCACACGTAATCCTGAGTCTTGGTCCACCATGGAGCTTCCATGCTGGACTTTCTGCCAATAAGAACTGAAATGACTATTAGTTGCGCAAAGCCGTCTCAAGGATTGAAATAGGTCTGAGGATATTTCTGTTAATGACATAGCATTTATAAACTTGACTCGACTTAAGGCATCTGCCACACTATTCAGCAAACCCTTGCGATAACGTATTTCAAAATCAAAATCTTGCATTAATTCTGCCCATCTAGCCTTTCGTCCCCTCAATTCAGACCCTTCACACACATACTTGATTGACTGGTGATTGGTCAATACAAGAAACTTCGAACCATACAAGTAGTGTCTCCAAACCTTCAGAGCATACACAACTGTATGGTTTTCTAGTGTTGGCCAACGATATTAGGTGCCCTCTGGAAATAAAGCTGCCCCAATCGCAAAATCACTCGCATCGGCCTCTAAAACATAAGGCCGGGTAGGATCGGGTAATGCAAGAACGGGTGCTTCCTTGATAGTAAAGCCTTGTTCAATGCATCATTCCAAGAGATCGGCTTGGTAGATCTGCGTCCACGACCTTTCAATATGTTTGTTAGGAGTGCCGTGATGTGTGAATAATCACGCACAAACTTTCGTAGAAATATCGTGAATCCTAGGAAAGAAGGAAGTTTTTCATAGTCTGAGGGATAGGCCATTCCAAAATCTTTTGGATACGATCCAGATCAATGCTAATTCCTTCTGAAGAAATCTTGTGTCCTAAGTAAATGATCTCCTTCATAAAGAAGTCACATTTACTCATCTTGGCATAGAGCTCATGCTGTCTTAGAATAACTAAGACAATCCAAAGGTATCCTATGTGATCCTCTAGCGTTCGGCTATATACCAAGATGCCATCTAAGAACACGACAATGAATTTGCCCAGAAAATCTCGGAACAAATCGTTCATCATTTGCTGAAAGGTGGCAAGAGCATTGGTCAAACCAAAAGGTAATATGAGAAACTTGTCATGGCCATACCTAGTTCGGAATGCGGTTCTATCTATGTGTCTAGCATAGATACGGATTTGGTGATACCCCGTACGCAAATCAATCTTAGTGAAATACTTCGCTCCGGCCAAACGGTCTATCAAATCATTGGAAGAGGGTATCGATTCTTAATTGTCACTTTATTCAATCGTTTATAATCTATACACATTCTCCACAAATGATCTTTCTTCTTTCTTAAGAGGACAGGTGCTGCCCAAGGTGATTTACTTGGGTGGATATAGGCCATATTCAGATAATCTTGTAACTGTGAAGCTAACTCATCCTCCTCAAGCTGGCTCATCCTATAAGGCGGAACACTAATAGGTTGAGCCCTAGGTACTAAATCTATGCGATGGTCTACTGCCTGCTCTAGAGGTAAAGCTTCCGGCAGTTGAGCAGGGAATACATCTATGAAATCATCCAACAACATTCTCAATTCACGGTGTTCAAACACACTTAAATCATTTTTGTTAGTAACACAAACAACAAATGAAGAAAGCGGAATCAAAACACATTGATACACATCATAATAAGAAGTGTTTAATATATTCCGAAGCTGCATCGCAGATACAGTAGGTCCCTGAGAAGAGGGAATTTATCACATTGAATTCAAAATTGGGTGTCCTTATCCAAAAAAGAAAGAGTATGTTCCTTCCATCCAATCCGAATATCGTGGGTTTTAAACCACTCTATTCCGATTAACAAGTCCACATGCTCCAAGTGCATGACATAGCACGTACGAGCAGCTGTGTAGTCTTGAATCCGGATAGAAAGCGCTTCAATCTTGTGATCCCAAAACTGCTTCCCAGCTGGAAGCTGCACCTCGTAGGTGTGATTGCTAGGTATCGTGGACAGCCCCATCTTCTGCACAAGTTTGTAATTAACAAAGTTGTGAGAGCTGCCCGGGTCAAAGAGAATGTGAACTCTTTGGTCCCTAACTTCTCCATAAACTCGGAAAAGATCATGGGAACCAAATAACGAATTATTAAAAGTGCAATTACAAGAAAGTGGGCAGGTAATGACATTTACAGAAATACCTGTCATCGAAACTTGATTAGCTCCCTTAGCTTTGGTACTTGGACCCACATGGAGCTTCGGTCCCGGCGCTTGCTTCTGGTTCTTGCGCTCAGGACAATCATGTTGGAAAGTTCACCTCCCCATCTGTAAGCCCCCAAATGAGGAGAGCGTGGGGGAGGGAGACCTAGGGCAGGATGTGCCCAAGAGAGAAGAGAGGGAGGGGGCTGCCACATGGGCAGCACCTCACAGCCAAGAGTGAAGAGATGGCTGCCACATGGACAGCAGCAAGGTTGTCATGTGGGCAGCACTGCTCAAGAGCATCCTGGAGAGCCTGGAGCGAGGTCTTTGGGCTGCGAGTATCTGCAGCAGACGTGCAGGCAGACAGCACAACTGTACGGGCCAGTACGGAGGGCTGGAAGCAAGGTACGGAGCAGATGCAGATGACCAGAGGGCTGGAGCAAAGGCGCGGTCCAGGCGGGTCAGGAGAGCAGGGTGAACAGGTGCTGACATGGCGGGGGATGGAGCAGCACATGGCAGCCCATATGGAGGGCTGGTTGGGCTGGGCAAAGCCAGCCAACCAGGCCCTATCTAGGGCTGACCAAGGGCTCAGCCCCTGCATAGAATCGTGGGCCAGCAAGCCCTGGAAAAGAGAGCCCAGGAGGGCGATTTTGTGGGGCCAGTAAAGGGCCCTGTTGGGGCTGGTTGGGCTGAGCCAACCAGGTCGGTTGGGCCAGCCAACCTGGTCTGTCCAGTTGGCCCAGATTGGGACAGACTGGCCAGTTTTTTGCAGCAGGCCTTGGGGCCTATAAAAGGAGAGGCACTTGCCTCATTTCACATCCAGCAGCCAGCAGTTCCAGGGCAGAAAGGAGCAGCAGGAAGCCTACTCTCTGGGCCTATCTACAGGAGGTGAGAGAGTGCAACAAGGTATGCTGCAGACTTAGCTCCAGGGAGAGGCTGAACCTAGACTGTCTTCTAGGGCAGAAGGTTGCAGCCAGCAGATAGGAGAAGGACTTTGTGGTAAGATCAGAGGACCACATCATTGGTGGGACTCTGGATCTATTTCTTTTGTATTGTGTCCATAGTTTTGGACAGAAATATATATTTTGGTGGTTTCTCTATTTGGCTGGTTCATTGTCTATTGATGAGTCTGCACATCTATTGTATGCAAGAAGTGTGTGATTCCACATCCCACACGCACACTGTGTGAGCTCCTGGGCATTACTATAAGTCTTCCGCTGTGTGTACCCTCTGTTGGGTTATTTCTAACAAATCATTCCTAGTGTGGTCCCGCTCCTTGCATATGAAGCAACGTCCTTCTTTCTTTAGCTTCAAGGTATGAAGGAAATGGGCACGACCATTCTTCGCCTGAGTCGAATGTTTCTTGGAGGCGTTGTCTAAAGACTTCGACTCCCCGGTACCAGTGGTAGACTAGAAGAACTTCCTCTTGTTCTTCCCACCCGTGTCGGCAACTGTGGTTCCCTTTGCGTTGGCCATGGTATCATCATAAATGCGCGCGTAATTCATGGCCTCTTGCAAAGAGGTACACTTGTTGTTCTTGATCTGTAACTTGTACGATCAGGCAAACCATCCACAAAGAAACCTAACAAGGTCACTGGATCCATCTTTGTAGCTCTGGTTTGCAAATCCCGAAACCTCTGAAGATAAACCTCAAAAGTCAGATTCAGCTTGGACATGTCAAGGGATTTGAGCTTGCCTACGATATCGTAATCTTCCTCCTCCTTCAGAAACTCTTTCCTGAAGACGCCTTTGAATTCTATCCATGTTGCAGGCTTGGGTCGGAGTTCCTTCCACCACAATAAAGCCTTTTCTGACATAAACCCTGTTGCAAGCTGTATTTTCTTGTCATCTGGGTAAGGGTGAAACTGGAAGTGTACTTGCCACTTGTGCAACCAAGTGTCAACAACCTCCTTGGTACGAGACTTGTGATCTCTGGGAAAAGGATATGGAGTGATGTTCAGACCTAACACTAAAGCCATGGCATCCACACGCGTGAGCGCCTGAACAATCCTAGTCAAAAGTGTGAGTGTAGTTTGAATCCCTTGGAGTTGCTGTGTCAACCCCGTTTGATTCGTGTTAACCTGCTCAAACTTTTCATGAAGAGCAGTGGTGAATTCATTGAAGGCTGCCTTTGTAATCAAATCATCGTAGAGACCCTGGTCATACTCCGCATGGTAGTTCATATCCTAGTCTCCCATCGCAAGCTCGGGGTCTACGGAATCAGCCATGACTGAAATCTGATCTGAAGATAGGCTAGAGAAGGGAAGCAAGCAGGTGGCCTCGGAGCTAGGAGATACAAACGAAGTGAAAGCTGGCCAGGAAGGAGGCGATGGAAGAAGGGAAAGCTGGTCGATGGAGAAGGTAAGCTGGCAGTGTGGAGCTGACGAGTCAGCTCGGATTCTTGGACTTGGGATTCCGCTCTTGGCTGTCCGTACGAAGTGCTGCAGCAGGCTGTATAGGTGTTCTGGCTCCCGAGCGTGAAGATGTAGAGGGGCTGGAATGCTGCGCGATCTACAGGCTATGGGAGAAGGCAAATTGGCCGAACTAATAGCAGGAGAGCAGGCTTTTAGTAAAGCCCTACTTTTCCAAAAGCTCACCCTCCAAAAACGGAGGGATAGTGCTTTTTTAAAGCCTCCAGGGCCCCCCCCCCGAAAAGCAACTGGCCTATCTTGTGATCTAGCCCTATCCTGCTGCGCACCTTCCTACGCTCCCCTTCTATCTGCCATCACAACCCTTGAGCAGCCAGCCGTCGCGCGAGATCCCCTTTGGTTCGCTGCAGCTGGGTGCTCTCTCCTGGCTCCCTTTTGACGCCTCTACCCGGACCTCACTACTTCCTCCTAACTACACCTCTCTCCCTCTCTCTTAACCTATCACATCTTGCAATGAAATCACCCTGCACTCTCTCTCTCTCACCTAACGCCTTAGTTCAACTTCGAATTCACTCATCTCTGCCTTCTCCTACCTTCTTTCCCTAATCTTAACCTTTTCCCTTAACCGATGAACCAAACAAGCATTGGTAGAGTAATGAACATGAATTTTGAAATTAGGGCATAATGGAGAAAAAATTGTCCAAAATTATCACAACAGAAGTTCCTACCTCTCAGGAGTTGGCTCTGATACCAATTGACACGACCCCAGCAGTCCTGAAACCTCTGATCTGCAAGCAAACACAAGAACACACCAAACGTGAGGAAACTGAGCAGGTTGCTCACCACCCAACCATGACATCTATGGGATGCAATCCCGAATCAAGAGATGTCCCCTCCGAGCCACGAGCTAAGCTACTGGCACGAACTCCCAACCAGATCCTAACCAGCCTGGTGTCCCATACCACCAGGTGGCACTGTGAAGCCTGGGATCTGCTGCTAGGCCTTGGGCTACCCTATGATGCAAGCGCGTGTCTGCGACTCAATCCAGGATCAGACCTAGCACTTGGGAAGGAGAACTGAACCTCTGGGCCCCTTATATAGACTCGGGCTCCAAGTGCCAAAAATAGCGAAGACCTCTGGCTGAGAATCAAGCCTGCCTAGCTCTAAGCCTCCCCAGGCTACCTGAGCTAGTCTTGTGTACCCAGTACACGTCGGATACCAATCCGTGCACACGACACCTAACTAGGCGCCTTTCTCCTCTTTTATAGAGCCATCGCTTCCCATATAATTTTGCCCACAAAATTTTATGCTATGACTGTCATTCAGGGGTGCCAAAACAGCAAAGTACTGTTAATTAGCTTGGGCAAAAGATGGAGGTGCTCCTGTACAATGCTTTTTGGCTGCCATGATTATTATATCGTCCGATAATCCCTTCCCCTTGACAAGTATTACTCATGGTATACCTTGTTACAAAGAAACACACAATGGGCATGGGAATGTAGAGGATATGACCTTCCTCATCAACTCTGAGAGGACGTGCACGTTCAAGCCCATGTATGGTTCAGCAATGATATATGGAAATCATGGATGTGGAGGAGGGTGGTAGCTCCAATTTGATAAGCTACTTACCCAAGTCTGCTCCTCTGCTAGGCCCCCCAAGAGATGATGCGAACACGTGAGGGGAAAGGGGCTGACTGTAACACAGATTCCATCATTACCCGCAAACACCATAATTGAGCCCATCCAACTGCTGGTCAATCGGGTATGTGGGCAACACTGGAATTCTAGTCTTGTTCTCTACCATCTTGGACAAAGTCGCCATGTCGGAGTGAAGAGGACGATGACCTGAAAGAGAAGGTGGATGGGATGGAAGGGATCTGAGGGTTGAAGAAAGGAGAAGGAGAAAGAAGAGGATGTAGGGGCTGACAGCCCAATGTACCTTCACACATCGCGTTCCGTCCCTTGGAAACACCTCCTCTCTGACTGTAACACAGATTCCATCATTAACCACAAACACCATAATTGAGCCCATCCAACTGCTGGTCAATCGGGTATGTGGGCAACACTGGAATTCTAGTCTTGTTCTCTACCATCTTGGACAAAGTCACCATGTCGGAGTGAAGAGGACGATGACCTGAAAGAGAAGGTGGATGGGATGGAAGGGATCTGAGGGTTGAAGAAAGGAGACATACAACCGACCAGCAGGCGGGCTCATGGCCGACCCCTTGCCCTAGGCCACCAACCAGCAATGGGGGGTGGGCCGACCCACATCTGCCCCTCCATAAAGGATTGGCCTCTCCTCCTAGCAACCCGAGTGGCAGGGCACTAGGCTGACTGCCTCAGGCCCTACAAAAGGGGCTGCACAAGCCCTATGAAGAGGGTTGTGCCCTCTACCCTCAGCCGACCAGCAGGGGGGGCCTCTGGCCGACCCCTCCTGCCCTATAAACAGGGCTGGCAGTCAGCCCTACAGCAGATCTGGGGGCTGACTCAAGCATGTGCCACATAGGAGGCTGTGAGAAACGCAGCGATGCGGAGCAACGATGGAAAGAAAACAGCAAGCACTCACAAGAGAGAACCAGAAAACAAGAGAGACTGCACAGGATCTCGGGGAAAACGTCCTCAACTGCTGGTGACTGCACAAGTATCCCTGTATTTTGCAGATTTGCAGACCCGAGGTGTGCTGGAGGATGGATAGCAGGGACTCGGGGCCCTATGTGGCCTAGGGCGGTGTGCTGGAGCTGTCGGGTGCCTTGGAACAGGCGAGGGGGTCACTGGAAGGCAGTGTGCCTGTGGCGCACTGTTTGGGGCCCCAAGGCAGGGCCTACGAGCTTGAGGACTGCTCCTAGCAGCCATGCTTGGCTAGGCCAAGCTGATGGCTGTGCAATGCAGCTGTGTGGCCTGGCGCACAGGTCCAGCAGGCCCGTGATCCAAGGGGCCACACTCGCGGACCAAGAAGTCACACCTGCGCCTCAAAGAGGCGCGCAAATGCAGCTAGGGTGGCAAGGAGCCAGGCGCAGCCGACCACGTGGCATGGAGAGGCTGAAGGAGAGGTACGGGGAGGAGGGGGCGCACAGAGAGAGAGAGAGAGAGAGAGAGAGAGAGAGAGAGAGAGAGTTAAATAATATTTTGGATGCCAGGATGTAGTGTCTTACAATATCTGCAGCTAAGCTGCAATACATGAATTTTGTAATTGAATCCTCTGAAAGTTATACCAAATATTGTATTTTACATGTACATTCTAGTTTTTGTTTGCAATCTCTCAAGCATCTGCGTAAGTGCAGAATTGTACGAAAGTCTTTGAAGTTTTAGTGTCTGAAGAAATCGTCAATGTCTCTCTCAAATTTTATTGATGGGTAGAATTTCAGAATGAGTAGCCGTTCGTAATGGCCCCATGAGTGTGTAAATATTTTTTTCTCCTGTACAAGGACTTGGCCAGGTGCTTACCTAGCGTTTGTACAGATGGTGATTATGATAATCTTGTTAATGCCCATTGAGGCCAAGTATGACCTGTTCCTTGGCTGGTTTTTTTTTTAAGGCCCGGGGGGAGGGGGGGGGGGGAGAAAGAGAGAGAGAGAGAGAGAGAGAGAGAGAGAGGGCTCACTTCTCAACAATTTCTCCCTCTTGCAGGAGGCCATCTAAAGAAAGATCTCAGCTTTCTTTGCTTTCAGTGTGACCATGATCTTGATCTGCCTGATATTATTGTGGACATAAGGGGTTTGGATATTGGGGACAAAGTTTTGATCAAAGATCTGAATTTAGATCTGGAGCTATCACCAAATTTAAAGCCATCTACTGTCATCTGTGGAGTTTCGGAGAGGGAATGAATCTAATGATTCGAGCTCCTTGTATTTATTAGCGTCTTTGGAGGGGGTTTTGCGTAACCATGAGCACATGAAGAGAATCTCTATACACAAAATATGCATATGGTTACTGATCTTGAATCTTGACATAGTCTTATTATCTCTTGATGTTACAAAAAAATCTAATTGTGTGGCTGCATAATCATTAACATTGAGTTGAGGGTAGAGATTTCATGGCACCAGAACACTAGGAAATGAGCTATTGTTGCTTAGCCTTTGTACAGAAGTTTTACCACGGGATGTGTAGTAGCTACCCTATGTAGAGGCTCTATGGATGGCCGTGATGATAGCATCTAGTGGAGAGAGAGCATCTAGTGGAGAGAATCTTGAGATATTAACAAACTGGGGTATGAGCAAATTGCATTTTCATGGTCTTTTGTTCGTGGTATCAATTGAGGGTTGGGTTTAAGTTATAAGCCATGTAAAATGGTTGTTTCAAATAGAGCAGCACTATTCTATGTACCAAGACATAATTGTATTATGGGATGGTTGTTTCAAATAGAGAAGCACTATTCTATGTACCAAGATATAATTGTATTATGGGGATTAATGGTGTACATTTGGTAATACCCCTATTGTAAATTACACTTGGTTCTATTTTAACGCAAATCGGCTTAGTGTGTTGCATGGATTAATGGGAATGTGAAGCAATAGGAGTGACTACATGTTCTATCAAATTTTGGCAAGATGCCATATTGTCAGAGTCATGTGCCTTGAGTGGCTATTTTCTTTATAGGCATGCAATCCTTCAATGGTGGCATGAAATTAGTTAGGAGGTTGGGAGGTAAGTAGGAAAAGAATAGGGCCCATGTTGTGTAGGGGCAAAGATTCTCTAGGTCAATGTAGTTAAAAGGTGGACTATAGAAATCAAGGTGGCAAAGCCTATATACACTTTCATTAGGGGGAGGAATGAAGGGAGAATGACTACGTGTTTTTAAATAGCTCATGTAGAGCCAAGAACATGGATACATTTAATAAAGACATGTACAGTACACATTGCAGAAGTATGTTATTGTACCATTTTTTAAAATGCAAGTAATTTTTTGGACCCTCTATAAATCCATAATTGGTATAATATACAAAAACTTTGTTTAGGCTTATGGACGTTTGAATATTTCTCATGTTTTCTTGTTTGTAAGACCTCATCAAAAAATCCCTGAAGGAAGCATTTTGCCATATACAAAATCTAGAGAGAGAATTGTCTTGCTTGCATAGGTCATAAATTGTATAAGTTAAAAAATCTCTCTTCAAAATGTGAGTGTCAACGATGGATAGATTAAGGCAATTGAAGCTCAAGAAAAGTATTGTTGCAATTGTGCTAGACACAAACAACAATATGATGGGCCTAGCAAAGGAGTGACTAGCCCCTTGTGAATCTAGACATTAGAGGGCACATCCAAACACCCAAATGTAACCCACTCTTGTGATTACGTGGCAAATAGAGGATTGCATCAATTTGTTTCCTAGCAAAGACAATTGACTTAAAGGCTGTTGATACATAAATGCGGTTGCATTAATTTCTTTTTCAATCTTAAGCGTGAGTTTGGTCTTGGCTCTTGACTTTAGGTAAGCATTTTGAAAGTGCATCTATAACCTAGAAAGCCAAAAAGTATTTGTTGATGATCCTCAAGCTATAATTTGATTGATTGAAATATGTTAAATGGAGAAGTTTGTGTAATGGAACCCATGATCCACTTTGGAGAGCAAACACGGGGGCATGAGCTTGCGAGAGAGGATTCGCCACAAGAGCCATGAATGAAGGGCGACCTGTCGGAAGTAACCGAGATCTACGAGATAGTCAAGATATTATCACTACAAGATAGAATACACTTCTCTCTCTCATTGCTCAAAGGATACAAAAGGAAATAGATGTAACATTAGACTTAAAAAAACAATAATGGAAACATAATGTGCAGAAGTAGATGATAGTCAAAATTGTATTCATCATCAAATAAGCTCCTACAGAACATCACATTGCGTATTCCGCTCTCAGTTTGTCTCTTACATTCTTGCTATAGGTGACTCCACAGTTGGTATTTTAGTTACAACTTCTGACTGTTAAGACTCTTGACCACTTATAGATTCCACACACAATTGTTCACTTCTTCCCTAAGTAAACCCAGAATTTTCAATAGCAAAATGGTGCCAATTGTTCACCAAAAGACTAGGACTCTGTATCTATTTGACAATTTTACTATAAACTGTGCACATGCTAGAAAACTAACAAAATGAAATTCTAACAGTGAATTTAGAAATTTCTCAAATACTAGTACTTGTTCTGGCAGACTGTGCTGCCTTTAGATCATCATTCTGGGTAATTCCATTTCCTATAAATAAGGAGAGCACACGAGAGGAAGGGAAAGAGGAAGAAGACAATACCAAAAAAAGAAGAGGTGAGTCTTCTTTCTTTCACAAAATCTTGTTTTTTTTCCTTCAACTCTGAAAATGAAGCATGAAAATTAGCACACTCACAAAATGAAATCTCACAAAAAATGAATTCACATTGTTTAAAGAGACACCTTCTTGAAAAACGTCCTTTCACATGAGCAGAGAGAGAGATTCCATTATAATTTTTAATGCAATATATTAATGCAAATAGTTAAGTGGTAATTGAAATTTTGATATATCTTTTTGTGAATGCCTTATGTTGATGGAGTGTCTGTTAACCTTGCAGATCATGTAGATGATGTTCTTGATAAGAAAGGTGAAGAAATTTTTCAAAGCCAAAAGGGGATGCTATTGGGTTTGATGTGGTGGATTAACACTTTCCACCTCCTTTAACATACAAATGCATTGCGCATGACATTGTGGCATGAGGAGGTACTAGGAGGCTCAAGTTACTTGGGGCAGTGCTTTTAATGCGATGAATCAACTCTTTGGTTATCATGTGCATGACTTGATTCAAGTCCTTAGAAGGCAACTGAGACCCATAGAATGCTTTTCCTTAATGCATTGTGAAGGGCTTGCAACTTGGTCTCTGTTACCCAAATGGTAGCCTTCATTCCTTGAGCTTGTTGTGTGCTTGTAAGTGGTCTTGATGCCCAAGGCACGGCAACACCTACTAGTTTCTCTTGCAATACAAAGAGTTTGGGGCCAAGCTTAGAGAGGATTCACAAATGTCCACACGTTCTATGCAGGTTGTAGAATTTGGGCATTATTTTCATCACATAGCATGGACATTGTTTGATGAGTTATTAATTGAGGGGGAGGCTGCCCATTAATTCTTTGGTGGACAACAAAAACTTTTTGAATGACCTATTTAAGACTGCCATCTGAAAGTATGCCCCTTTACCATAGCCATGGGTGGATGTTTTTTGCCTCTTATTCTACTTTTTCATGAAATACATGATAAAAGAGCGGTGGCACATACACCCAACTTTGTTGGTAGCCCAGCCTAGCGTAGGCAGTCATATACATCATCGTGCGATTAGATGGTTGCTCATGTGACAGTAGCACTTGAAGATCAAAGAGTTGGTGTGAATACCTTGAGAACATGTATGAAGGGCTTGCACATCCTATGATTTTGTGATCGTGCTACTGGAAGCATGATGCACTTACTTGATGTTGATGGGATAGTCCCTTTTGGATTCATGAACATGATGACATGTAAATATGCACTTGTTTTGCGGATAAAGCTCACAGAAGGAGTTGTCAATGTGCATTTCTTTTAAATTGTTGGAGACACTTATTTGTGAGTACTGATTTTCCATAGCTCATGCTTCACGAGAAGTTCAATTTTCATATGTTGATTTTTTGGAAGTAGGAACTATGTCGTTACTAGCTTCGGCCTCGATATTAGTGCTAATGAGTTGTCGTAGGCTGTAGAATGTATGTAGCCATTAATGTGTTTGTGTTGTTAGTTTGCAAAGTGCGATGCATTCACAGTTCATTTGTTAAAATGGTTGTTTTTCACCTCTTATGTTGTGCACGATGTAGAGAGTACGTCAGTCATGGTTGCAATTGCAAAGTTGTGTGTGTGAATTGTTTTTACTTGTAGGCATACATTTCAAAAGCATGCAATAGGGTAGGAGAGGAGTCGCTTAGGAATTAATTTGTATGTCACAATAGTATTGAGATTTTGTAGAATGTGCGCATGAAGCAAGAGAGTAGGTCGCTAGCATTGTGTAATGAAGGAAGAGAGTTGGTTGCAGAAGTTATGAGATGGCTTTTGTGGGTGCACCACGAATGTGTGCAATATGTTTCAGATTTTGTATGAAAATACTAAAGTGAAATGATCAATTGCATGCCCCAATCTATAGCCTTTCCTTCTTCTGCATGCAGAAGGGTATGTGATAGGTTATCCAAACTTTTCTTTAGCTTAATGTATTCAAACAAAATGGAGTAATAGGGCTTAAGGGATTCCTTTTGTACCTTACGCAAGGGCTATTATTAAGAAGCTATGAAGTACTTCGATAAAATATACCATCACAATTGCTACTTGCAGGCAATCCTTCTTCCTTATGGGCCTTGAAAGCTCGAAGACCCATTTGACAAACACCTTGGTGATGGACACTGGTCATGCCAACATGTGATTGTGTTGTCATCAAAGTTCTAGGTTTCCAAGAGTTTTTTGCATCTTCTTCCTTGTACAAATTCTAGTGTGGATTGTCAAACATTGCTAAACCTATTTGTTATAGAGTCTCCTTGGCCCACTAATGGGATAGGAAGGTTGAACACAACACACTAGTTGTGGGTGCTTCCTTTGTCTTCTTCATCTGGGTTTATTGCTCTATATGGGAGTAGTACTTAGAAGCTATTCTCTATAAGTAATAGAAAGGTAAATAATTAGTAGGAGCTATGATCTATAAGTAATAGAAAGGTAAATAATTAGTAGTGTAGGGAATATGAGCAATGGTAGGAATAGAGTGGATGTTCATTGTAGTAAATGGGTGGCAACCACTGTAAAGGGTGGCTTGTGCATGGTAGGAGATGTTGTTACACATGGGGAAAAATCTAAACATATCCCCACAAGTGTTAAATTTGGTGGGATAGCCTAGGGGGGAGGTTGTGAAGCTTGTAAATGGATGGCAACCACTATAAATGGTGGCATGTTCATGGAACGAGATTTTGTTACATGTGGGGAAGGATCTAAACAGATCACCACAAGTGTTACTTGGATTTGGCGAGATAGTCTCGGGAGAATCTTGTGGACTTTGATAGGAGATTGTAGTCTCGAATGAGCCAATAATATGCTAAGAATGATGTAAGTTTCACCTTCTATCCTTTATGGATAAGGTAGGGTTCAATGGACAAATCCTAGTCCTAAGTCTAATTCATTCGGTAAACATGCATATATTTCAATGTCTTTGTAATACGTGTACATATTTTAGTTTCTTTGTAATACATGTTTATATTTTAATTCTTTGTAATACAATGTAGTGCTAGGTTAGTCATCTTGTGTCTGCAATCCTCTCTCTCTCTCTCTCTCTCTCTCTCACCCCCATCATCTTCAACACGGTATCAAAGCCCATGAGTTTAAAGAAAGTTCATTTGCAATCTTAGAGCATTCATTGAGAAGATTTTTGAGAAAATAGAGAAAGATTTTTTAGAAAATAGAAAATAGAAAAAGGTTCTTTGGGTGTGATTTTTTTGGGCCTCTGTCACAAAAGTGTATTTTCAAATATTTCTCTTACTAGGGATGATTATGGAGACTAGATATAGTGCAAGGGTACCGACTAAGGTGTTGCATGGAGAGATAGTACAAGGGTACCGAACTGAGGTTTCACACAAACAAATCAAGGTATCCATATTTCTCTAGGGTAGATCGGTGCTATTGTGGGTGATTCCATGTTAATACTAATATTCTTGGGTGAAAGCAAGGTAAGGTGTCGAAAATAGTTGTGTCCCAGACATGAGTTATGAAAGCACAAAAAGCACAAAAGCAAAGGATATTTTTTAAAGAAATTATGTTACGTGCAACTAGAACGTGGCCATCTACTGTAACTGCAAACCGTGTCGATGGGACCCACTCAGTCTTTTCTTTGTATCCCGTTGTGTTTTTGTTTGTCTCACAATTTGAATCTGCTGCAATCTTACGTCCTGTCTCTCTTGTTGTCTCTCTAAATCTCGATGTCAATCTTCTACTCTCTTCTTGTTTGCACATCCTCCTCTCTGCCCAAGCACAATATGGAACCACCGGTCAATCTTCCCTACAACCATGGCCCTGTTGACAAGGTATGCATAGTTTCTAATATGTAATGTGGAACATTTTACGGTATCTTCCCCTCTCTCCCAGCCTTCTACATCTATTCTTGCTTGTGCATTTGTAACTCACATTGTTTTTGGAACCTGACAATGTTCTAACGTATATTGTTCATTGCAATCAGAGCCTTGTCGAAGATATCTTGCCAGAATTACAGATTATACAAAATTATGAAGCTAATAGGAGATGGGAGAGAAGGAAAAGAAAATTAGCAACACGCCACCCAACTGAGAACTCTTCTCCATAAGGCAACCATAGGCTCCAAGGAAAAAAATAGGGGCAAATATTAGCCCAAGGGCGAATTTAGAGCCTTCTAGAAGTTGCCTGGGCTAATATTTACAAAATTAAATTTGATATACTTGCCCAAATTTTAACATAACTTTCTCATAAAAGCTCCAAATTTAGCCCTCCAAGTACTCAAATTGATCGGCACAAGTCACATGGACACATCTACAATGTTAAATTTTTGAAATTCTATCTTATTAAAAAATTTGCATATGAAGATTAAGTTTACTTAAATGCATTAAAGCCTCGAAATGGTAGTATGGGATATTATTTAGAACTCACTTAGCTCCCCTTACATATATAAGACAAAAATACGAAAGCATATAACCTGACCGAGATGGCATAAGTAGAAGACACTCAATCCAATCCCTTTGGAAAGTTGCTTCTCCAAACTCCTCCTTTCACTAATTAGTTATCTGAAAAATGGTATGTTTCCTCTCTTTTGTAGGGCCAATACACAAAACACCTCCTCTTCCGAGTGGGATTTTTCCAGGTAAGAAAGTGCTTCCTCTCTTTTTTGTTTATCTCACTTTACAATACCAAGTGAGAATGCCCAAAAGAAGTGTAGTACTCTTTTTAACATGTTGATAAGAGGTTAAAGCGAGACATTTGAAGAGTAAATTAAATGTAACTCTGCACTACTGTAGTTGGTGAGATACCCTATAAGTGTCGCATTTACGTTGTTACCTGATTACTGTCTACCAACCCATCAACGCCATTGTGCGAACCACTGTCTGCCAACAAATAATGCCAAAATTTCTTGACAAAATAGATCATGTCGAGTCCTTCTCCCTCCGTGATAGAATAATTCTTTTTGGCTGTAGAGAGCCGTCGGCTTGGGTAGTAGATTGGGTGATACCATTTATTCGCATCTTCCTGCATCAGGAAACTCCCAATAGCTCTATTCGAGGCATCCATGGACACATGAAAATTCTTCTCCCAATTTGGAGACAACAGCATCAATGCTTTGGAAAGATGAATCTTTAGCTACTAGTATGCTTGGTCGCACTCTGCGGTCCACACCAATGACCTTTCAATGGACATTGAAGCAAAGAACAAAGAGACTGCAGGCAAAATAGTCAATAGTATTTTCCAGTTGTCACTTGCTTTTGGTAGGAGAGACACATCATAAATCATTCAATCAGTGGATGAATGACAGACACATTCTAAAATGTCTTGGTGAACAACACGTCGATAATTTCATAGTTCTATCAACATTAAAGAGGTCATTACAAGAATTGAAGAATCCCAAATGAGACAGAGAACTCTTTGTGAAGCGAAGCATACAAACCATGGTAGTGGCATCATTAAATGAGGATGAAATTTCTATTCCAAGAGCTTTGAGAGTGCTAAACATACACCCTAGGAATTTATACTCACCACTTAACAGGTTTTCAAATGACGAGGATGGAAGAAAGTTTTTTTTCGATCTTTGCAAACGAAAATCCCGTAATGATGTGTTGAGCTTTGAAGTAAGGGAACTCATCGTCAAATTTTGGACAGAACAAATAAAAATAGCATAAACTATGTGCTATGTAGCATACATAGTGTGCCCCATCTACATATACTCAACTTATGATAGGGATGAGAGCCATCAAGGTTAGGTCCTTGGAGGGGTGAGGCTAGTTTAGGTTAAAGGTTACGTTTATGCTAATCAAGTGTTGATATTACTAAGAATTGCACTTTGATAATGTGAGTTAATATCAATGTTCAAGTTGAAGCTCATTTGGTTTCTTTCCATGTAGAACATAAAAAATCTTTGTACTTGAATTGTGTTGAAAGCACTAGTATTATGAAAGTTGTGAAGTTTAGAAGAGAGAAGAGCCAGTATATAATATGGTAAAGTTGAAGCTATACGCATCTAATATTTGCAACTATGTTAGGATCATATCAAGGATGCAATTTTGCTATACATTGTCTTAGGTATCTCTCTAAATGTTTGATTGTCAATGATGATTAAGTGTTTGTATCTCCATTCAGAGGAATCCCAAGTCAAGAGCCACTCAACCCTTGCATTTACTTGCAAAAATGAACCTTAGGAAACTTAACCTTAGCCAAAATGCCACATTGCAAATATTGGCTATTTGGAGTTTGCAAATGAAGGTACACAGTCTTGGTGCACAATTTCCTTTGGCTTATAGGAGCAATTGTAAAGAATTATTCACATAGGCTTGCTAGCAATTGGAAAGTAAAGTCCTATAATACAATCACCTTCAACCTTGCAAGAATAATTCTTAAGGAGATTCTTTGTGCAAGCTTTTTGGCTAATGGGCTGAAGTTGCAACTATAAATCTTGGTTTTTTGGACTTGGCGATTGTAAGTACAAAGTATTACTCAATGGTTGCCCACATACCTAGTTGTTTTGTGGCTCATGTACATCCTATACTTCCTGTCTTAAAATTTTCATAGGGTATTAGTTGGTATCACCCAAAAATTATTTATTTGTTGGTGGGTATCACCCTCTTAAGTAGTGAAATACTTGAGGCAACTAAGGGTATCCCCCTCTTAAAAGTAGTGAAATACTTGAGGCAATTGAGGGCTGGCAGCTACTCAATTTTAGGCTTAGTGACATGTTCAAGTACATGGTTGACCATGGTTGGATGTTTATTGTGATCTAGTGCGATTGCTTTTTTTAGTATCAATAAGCTTAACTATTGTTGGAAAAGTTAGGATGTTCACGAGGTGTAGTCATATCCAACATTGTGGCATGAGGAGGTACTAGGAGGCTTAAGTTTCTTGGGGTAGCACCTTCAATGCGATGAATCAACTCTTTGGTTATCATGTGCATGAGTTGATTCAAGTCTTTAGAAGGAAACTAGGGCACCCACGGAATGCTTTTCTTAATGCATTGTGAAGGGCTTGCACATTGGTATCTACTATCCAAATGGTAGCCTTCATTCCTTGAGCTCTTTGTATGCTCACAAGTGGTATGGACATGAAATCCATGATAAAATATGGTGCCCATTATTTTAATTTTACATGAAATCCATGATAAAATATGGTGCCCCAATTTGTAGCTTTTCCTTCTTTTGCATGCAGAAGGGTATGTGATATGTTATCCACACTTTTCTTTAGCTTGATGTATTCAAAGAAAAGGAGTAATAGGGCTTAAGTTCCATTACTGGGGATGATTATGGAAACTGGATATAGTGTGAGGGTATTGACTATGGTGTTGCATGGAGAGATAGTACAAGGGTATTAAATGAGGTTTCACAAATCAAGGTATCCATATTTTTCTAGGGTAGATCGGTGCTATTACGGGTGATTCCATGTTAATATTAATATTCCTAATGTGACTTGTATGACTAGTGGGATTGCGATTGGAAGTATTATATCAAGCATGATTGTGTTGGGACTAGTTGGTTTGATGATTCACCAATTGATTGTTAGTAACACAATTCACGGCTTGAATGTAGATGATGGGTTGGATAACAAGGAATGGAGATGTAGGAGATAATTTTGATAGATAAAAATATCACAATAGTTGATTAAGGAAATGGTCGAATGTTGTCAAATAATATACAATCAGGACATGGACTAAATTATTTCATTAATTTTGAATGAGGGCATATTAAGCCTTGAGGCATTCTGAGCTTATGGAGCTATGTTGATCAGTCCCTCCATTTCCAGATAAGGGATGCTTTTGGGTGTACTATTAATGAATTTTTGTGCTTTTCAATGAAGGATTATAAATACTGTAGATAGGCTATAAGAGTTGTCGTGTAGAGAAGGTAGATTGGACCCAATGATGAGTCACATCATCTCTCTTTATTATATTGTTTGTATATAATTTTGTATTGATAAAATTTGTGGACATGTCTAATTTGTGGTCTTCATGAAAATGGGTATCAATGTGGGGATATGCTCTACTAGGAGAGATCAAGAGTTGGTAGATTGTGGGAATTCTTCGATCCTTCAATTGAGACTTCAGTTTTGTAATGCATAGAACTTTGCTGAGCATATGCAGAAGGATAATGTAGGCAGTTAGCCATGAAGGCTTGGAGGTATAGCTTAATAGGTGGGAAATTATATCATCAAAGTGCAGAAGGTATCCTACAAAGATTTGTTTTGCCACATGAACGAGTTGCGATACTAGATGAAGTTCATAAAAGGGCATGCTAGAGGTCATTTATTGGAGACCTCACTCCTCTGAAAGCATTATAGGCTGTATTGTGGTAGAACACTCTATTTAAATATGCATGTGCCTACTATGATCAATGTGATGCTTATGGGTAGGATTTTTACCCCACATCAAAGAAACTCGACTCAAATTATGCCACAAAATGGGTTAAAGCTAAACCTATCAAAGAAACTCGACTCAAAATATTGCTAGATCCTTTTTTGAAAATGCTATATGTAGGTATGGATGCCTAATTGAGTTTGTCAGTGATCAAGGAGCTTATTTTATGAATGACAAATGATAAACCAAGTAAGATTTATTATAGTTTGCACATGATAAATGATGAATAAAGTCACAAGAGACTATGCCAGGGGTCCGTTGACCTGTGCTTGCAATTAGAGGGCCCAAAACCCTCAAGAATATAACAAGGCGTAACTCCAACCCCTTCGAAACTATCATGGACCTACCTACATTGCTCTAAGTGCTAAAAGGGGTATTGTTCCATAATGGAAGTGGCAAAAAGAAGGTAGGATTGACGCACTAGATCTTATAGACCATCACAACTGTGAGAAAATGCACAAACATGTGAGGAGATTAACTAAGCAACATTGAATTTGGAAAATGAAAATTTATGTCAAAATTTCAAACTAATAAGGAAAATAGCAGGGAATTGTAGAACAATTTAACACAATGCCTACAAAGGGGTGTGTGGAAGATACATGGGGGAAGCAAGCCTTGGAAGTTGCTATAGCCACATCTATAGCAAGGATACCACCCAAGAGTATCTCTAATGTCATCACCCACCTCAACAAAATCTATCTAGCATTGATTGAGAAGGTTGACATCCTAGAAGCCATAAATTTTGGCAATTTATTAATGAGAAAGACACATACAAAACACTGGTTGAGGTAAAGAGATAAGGGGAGCGGATGTGGGAGGAATGGTGAAATGAAAAAGTTGAGAGGGATGAATGGGAGAAAGGGAGGGAAAAATGGGACTTAGAAAAGATAAGCCTTAAGGATAAAATGCAAGCAATGGGGACTACATTGCAACAACTAAGAGACTTGAAGGGGAATCAAAACTGGCATGCAAAGCAATGGATGGACTAAAATTAGAAAATGAAAAGCTCAAAAAAAGGGATCATAGCCATGTAGGCCACCATGCAAGGGAAACATGTTGAATTCATGTAGTAGATTACCAAAGGGAAATTAGAAATGCTAGAGTAGAAAGAGGTGGTTAAAAAAGTATATTAGCTCCCACAAAGGAGTTCATATTTGATGCCTTGGAAGAGGATAAGAGATGGAATGGAAAGGCCTTGAATGTCCTGGTTAGAGGACTAGTAGTAGGCAACACCCCTATGGTAGACGTCGAAGCATTGTTCACCAAGATGGGTGATAACCTCACTTGGAGAGTGGACAAGGCCGATGCACCAACCATGCCATTGGTAGTGAGGTTCTAGAAAGCAATGCACAGGTCTACCCTTAGAGTATGAGGGAAACATTGAAGGGTACTGGGACATTTTTGGATCATGATCTCATGCCATTGTAGCAAGAGCATTGGAGAGCGGGGATGGTACGTGTGATGGTAGCAAGATAAGAGGGGAAGTGGGCTATAGACATGGCAAAGTGATAATTCAAGAGAGAAAAGAAAGGGCAAGAAGGAAAGAGAGGGATATGCATAGCACATGATGGTGTGAGGCCTAAGGGATAAAGGTAAAGAATAGATTAAATATGGCATTGTGAAACGACAATGGCACCCTTTGGTCTTATCCAAGGGGTTTCTCAAAGACCTACAGTGACACAAATGTGGTCTTCTATACCAAGACACATGAGAGAGAAAACTACGAATGTGATGGGCCTCTACATCACTAGAATCAGACTGTGCTGATGTAGCTCGGACTGCCTCGTGCTAAGGGCTTACCGTCAAATATGCCTCATGCTGAGGGCGTATCGATGAGAAATGTGCATGATCAAAATGTGTGGGCTGATCCATGCTAGCATGTGGAACAAATGTGTCCAATCTCTCGATACTAATGAGGCTCGAGCCCCCGCATCATAAACTAGAACATATCCTGTGGCAATGGATGGTCGAAGTAGGTTCTCTTTCCACTCACGGATCTCATCTAGAGTCATGAATGGTGTATCATCAACTATGTGATCTGAATAGCTCCATGCTGAAGGTAGTCTAGTGCTATGTGCAAGAGGCTTACCCATGTACCAACGAGAGTGTCTACCCATGAGAACACTATATACCGCCATGCCAGAGGTAGTCTGATGCTATATTCTAGAGGCTTAACTATGCATAGCTCCATGCTAGAGGTAGTCTAGTCTCAACCTAGTGCTCTGTGCTAGAGGCTTACCCGTGTACGAACGAGAGTGTCTACCCATGAGAACACTGAATGAGAGTTGCCATTGGGGTCTTATGCTCGAGTTGCCACTAGGGGGCTATGCTAGACCTTTGAATGTGTGAACCAAGTCATGGAAGAACAATTGTGTGCCAAAGATCAAGCCTATAGTAAAGTGATGACAACAGTGTGTTGGGAGTAGCCAAGAGGCTATACAAGGTTGATGGATATGTGTAGGAGCTAATGTCAAAAAATAGTCAACAATGTGTGACTTTACATGGGTGGCATATGTGTGTGCAACATGAATAACAATCCCAAATACAAGAGGAAGATCACTCTGCCAAGTGACACACTAAAGTTCTAAATTGCCAAATGCCAAGAGATTGAGCTAGTGTCAAATGTGTGAATGTTTATATCGATAATAGATCCAAGGGGATTGACACGAACGGAAACTAAGTGGTTGATATGGCAATGGCTTACTTTGCTTGGTGGAGTTTAATCTCCTATAAGGATGTGCTAGTCTAAATCTAGACTTCATGTCGATGGTAGAAATGCAGCAAAATGAATTCTAATTCATTCATTTTATGTGTTGGTTGGCTATAATGGATTAGGAGGTGGCTTCAATGAAGATAATTTTCACTTTTTATAGCTCCCCCAAATTCCACCTAGATCAAAAGTTATGGCTCCCAAAAGAATGGCCAAACTTTGATCACAAGAGGGCAAAAAATGATGATATGGATAGAGGGTGCATATGCTGGAGCACAGTGTGCCTGTGAAGCACTGATGTTGAGGTGGCATTATGAGTTCACATGCAGATGCTAAGTGTGCCTATGGAGAGGCAAGTATGCCTAGCTGGCACTCTACCACATGGCAGTGCTGAGGTGGGAAATGACTTGGTAGCTAATTGGGTCTATGCTGATGTGGTAGTGCTGACTCATGTAATGATGTGGTTGCTTATTGGACAAATGATGTGGCACTGATGTGGTAGGGGATGTGGCTAAATGAGGTTAGCAATGATGTGGTAGGGGCGCGTGATGATGTGTGAATGCCTAAGTGGCATCATGGCCAGCTATGATAATGTGGTAGTGAGTGGGGTGCCACGTGTCAAGAAGATAAGGTGATGTGGCACCATGGGCTAAATGATGATGTTGTAGTAAGGCCAGCCTTGCTGACATGGCAACTAGGGATAGGGTGCCATGTGGCATCTTCTTGACCAAGCCAAACCTTAGCCTATCTGATCTTGACCAAAGGTGCCCAATTTGCCATGCGTTAGGATTGAGCTTGACTCACTGGAATGGGAATATCCAATGAAATATTCAAAAGATATTGTTCATCGATAAAAATCCATCGGATTATGCTTGTAGTCTGTCGATGTAGAGGAGCTTGTGGGAGCCTCTACATATGGCGGAGCTTGGCGACGCTGCTAGTTGTAGTTGAGCTTCTTGATGGTTGTAGAAGTTTGGACGTTCGAGTCTCTATAGGCTTCTAGAGGTCGAGTAGGGTGTGTCACCCATTGGGAGCTGAGTCACTACTAGGCGTTGAGGATGGAGTCATTGGAAGGTGCTATGCTTGTAGGACTCGTTTTTCAATTACTTGTGAAAGACTTATGTCCAATCATGTAGCCCGTGGATGGCGTGGAACTAGCTTGGAGATGGTGGCTATGCTGTGTGTTGATGGAAAGTTTTTTGGCTTGCTCACTCTATGGAGTTGTTGTGTGGCTTGGTCGATGGAGGTGGACACTTAGTCATTGTTGTTAAGGCTATTGTGAGTCGCCTTGGCTGGAGGCTTGAGATTTGCCACTTGCTTTCGAGTCGATCTTGGAGTGCTTTGTAGTTTGAAGCTCATTGAAGGGTGCTAGTTGAGGTGCCGTTGGTTGTGCACTTTGTTGAGTCATTGGGCAGTCGTTTGGCATTACTGAGTCGAGTCACTTGAGTCAAGCTTGCTAGCTAGTGTAGGCACTAGCTAAGGTTGCTTCTCCCTTGCTGTCTGTAGGGTTACACACCTTTGTAGCTTGTTGCGTTTGAAGCTTGTCTGAACTAATGCTTATTCTTCTGGTAGTTGTAGCTTTTTTGTTAACTTTGTTGCTTTGCAGAGCTTCATTGTAGGCTGACTCTCCAACCTTTTAAACACTAAAAAATAGAACCTGAATCTGAACCTGAGAAATTGAGAAATAAAGCTTACAAAATGAACTTGAATACAAAAATGACCATATCCCACTCTCCATTGCTCAAAATGACGAGTTTTCTAAAGCAAAAGGAGAAGATAAGAAGATCTACAAGAAGCACTAGAATAGAGATGAAGATGCCTCAAAGGGAGGGCTTCTTGCATTGACAAATCCAAGGGCTTTCACTCTCTTGTGAAAAACTCTCTCAATGGAGGATCCCTCACACAAGGAGGGCTTGAAGCCTTGACACAAGCAAGGGGTTGTGAGAACCTGGTGCTCTAATAGCATGATAAAGTGGAGAGAGAGAGAGAGAGAGAGAGAGAGAGAGAGAGAGAGAGAGAGAACGTTGAGTGATAGAAAAAATTCCATTTATGTCCAATTGAGAAAGAGAGAGAGATTTCATTCTTGTAAGCGAGAGATTGTATCAAAATTCTTCTTGTGGAAGAATCTCGTTCCTTCCATTCCTTAACTGAGAGAGATATAGGGAGAGATTTGTACTTTTTGAGAGAAACGAGTGAAAGAGAGAGAGAGAGAGTTCTCTCTGTCCTCTGAGAAAGATAGATTTTTCGTTTGTTTGAAGCTAACAGCTGAGCAAGAAGATTTTTTCTCCCTCAGCTACAGGCTTCTCTATAGTAGCCCACGCTCTGTCGACCTACAATGACCAACAAGCAACCATATGTGAAGTTCCCACCAAATAAGTCCCAGTAGCTTTGTAGGTCCTCCATAAGCCGCCTCTACAAGCTACTAAAGTATTGAGTCTGATGACCAGCATATCTACACGACCAACCTATCTACTAAAGTTGATCATCATAGCTCCAATGACGCTTCTCCAAGGCCCAAGGCCTTCCAAACTCTCAATAGCTACTGCAATTTGCTGCACCGGCCAATTGGACGTGCTGCTCCTACGACAGCAGCCCCTCCTTGAAAAGCCAAGGCTTCATAGCCTGGCTCATAGAAGATCACGTCCCAACAACACCTACTCCTGCATCACGACCTCTGGAGCGAAGGCCATGGCTCCTCCAAGTTCCAGGCCATAGTAGAAACGGCCATGCTTAGAGCTAGTAGCCGCCAACATGAAAGCCTCATCATCCATGGCATGTGTAGCTCTCCAAACGCAGCTGTCTCCATCGACATCTACTTCAACCTTCTTCCAGCAATCCAAACGATGGAATAGCCAGTCGCATGGCTCATGGGTTTCTCCGCCATCGTCATATAGAGCATGGGTCTTCTCACGAGTCTTCTTCGCCATCGATAGAGCGACCTCCAGCAAAGCCTCTCCTAAAAGCCTAAGCTCTAGAGCACTTTAGGCTCCTAGCTCCCTAGCGCACCTCCAAGCCTCCAAAGCCTTCACAACGATGCCTCCATCGACGGACGGGTCTCCATTGATGACTGCAACGTCTTCTTCATCCGACTGTCGCACAGACACCGGCATCTCCAAGGCTCAGGGGAATGGACGAAATCTAAGTGAAGCCATCTTCTGCCTCCATGAAATCGATGGAATTCGATTGGAATCTTAGAAGATTCTAGTGGCTAGGTAGGTGACACGTGGCCTCCACCAGCTTCTGACACATGGCCCGTTTGCCATATCATCTTATCTACCACGTGGCAGATAAGACTCCCTCACATTTTTTGACATGTGGCACCTTATCTCGTGCTGCCACATCACCCCAAGTGCCACATTAGTAGGTCCACGTCAGCTGCCATGTCAGCAACCACATCAGTAGGTCCACGTTAGCATCCCCAGGCCACGCATCCCTAGCTCATCCTTAGCTCAGCTGCCATATCATCTACCAAGGTGGCATGTCTGCTGACATCATCAGACCCTACATTAGTCAACTAGACCCTAGCATTAGTAAACCAGACCATGGTTGGGTCAGCCTAACCTTGGGTTAGGTCAATCACTGCCACCTCATATACCAAGTGGCATTGACCCTCTTCAAGCACACACAGTGCTTCACAGGCACTTCATGTGACCACTCCTGCCACCTCAGCACAGGGCTCCACAGGCATAGTCCCTGCTAGGCACAGTCACTACATGTGATCCCCTGGCTGCCACATCATCATTGAGCACATTTGCACTCCTTTTGCCCCTCCACCTAGATCAAGTCATATCTCTTGATCCAGAAAGAATTTGAGGGCACTTCAAAAAGAAAAATCGATCAATTTTTTGTGCCATATGCGTTCGTCACATCACGCGCACATTTTGATGCAATTATCACTCACTTTTGAGCTTCGTCGACAAATCCACTTCTTACACGCACATCATCCTCTACATTGATGCATCTGACCCATCACATAAAAAGAACCAAAGAAAAGAAATTATTTGATGTTCTTTCATCGATCGACGGTTGATACAGATCTAGATCAAAGTAGACTAGATCACCATAGAGGGGACGCTTTGAATCTCCCCAAGTTGCCAATCTAAGCCATGCCCAAAATTCCCGACTAGCAACTACTCAAAGTTAGTCCATATGCTCACATACGGTTTCACATCATCACATTACCTAAAACCTAATGTTCATCAATTCAGTGAGCAGACTTCAGAGTGTTTAGAAGCATTGCCGATTGTTCAGTGGTGGGCAGATAGTACATGATTTGATTTCGCACACACATGTCATCATTGTAAAGCCTATTCGACTATTTCACAGCATTGTGCACATCATTTTAGCCTTGTAAAGCCTCTTGGCTGTTCTCGGCATCATTTGCCATAAGCCTTGTAATTCATATCAGGTTATATATATTGTAGTTCTACCTTCACCGCGATAGTTCAGATTTCACTTGCTACATTCATTGTTTTGCAGTTGATTCATACAATGATCTTCACGACACTTTGAGTACATTTCTTGCACCATGTCTACGACTAGCAACCTCAATTTGGAGGCATCTGCTAACTTAGACAACTCCAACTACAGCACATGGAAATACTGAATGGAGACCATTCTTGTACTTTAAGACAAATGGGAGTATGTCAATGGATCTACACCTAGACCATTGGATGATCCAGCCAACAATAGCTCTACTCCACCTGTTGTCACACAGCACCAGTAGGCGGGATCTCCAGCAGGATCTCCAGCTACACAAACAGTATCTATACCTATAGTAGATCCTGCCATTGCCCAAGCACAGGCAAAATGGGATAACAAAGATAAATACGCATATCATCTCGTCAACCAAAATTTGCAAGATGTCATGCTAGGACAACTCAACACAGTCAAGACTTCAAAAGAAGCATGGGATATGTTCGTAACTCTCTACGAGTCCAAGAACGCTTCCAGGTTTCTCACATTGAGAAACCAAATCAACTAGAGTTTTCATAACAGCAGCGAAACTGGTCGTGCTTACTTACTCAGGATAAAGGACTACAACAATCAACTCGCAACAGCAGCAAGAGAGACTATGAATCCAACATAAATGGTTCAAGTCATCCTGAATGGACTAGGAGAAGGATATGAGAATCTAGTCTAGAGTATTGCCATTCAATGGCAAGTTCTGACACTGGAAGAACTTCAGTCAGTCCTACTTGGTAAAGAACTCAGGATGAGAAAAGTCTCTACGGCTTAAAGCAAGCACCCAAAAGTTTGTACAGCAGAATAAACAAATATTTTGCTGATCTAGGATACATGAAGTCCAATGCAGATCATACTCTCTACTACAAATTTCAAGGGGAAGACATTACTATTGCTTTTTTATATGTAGATGATCTGATTGTGACCAGAAGCAAGGATAGATTCATCAGAAAGCCAAAACAAGACTTATCTGCAGAGTTCGACATGAAAGATTTTGGACTTATGCACTATTGTCTTGGAATTGAGTTCTGGAGAGATTCAGACAACACCTTCATGAGTCAGCTCAAGTAAGTTGACAGTCTCCTGAAGAACTTTCATATGGCAGATTACAAGATTGTTGCAACCACTCCCATGGAACAGATTTTGAAACTTACTAAAGATTCAGAAAATCCTACAGTCAATGACAGGTACTACAGGAAGCTCATCAGATCTCTTATAAATTTGACTATCACACGGCCAGATATTTGTTATTCAGTAAGTCCACTTGCACAGTTTATGGCAAATCCAAAACAGTCTCATTGGAATGCAATCAAAAGAGTCTTGAGATACATCAGAGGTACAAGACAGTTTGGGATAGAATACAGAGGAAGTCATCCATGGTTACATGGATACTATGACAATGACTAGGTCGGAGATCATGAGACCAAGAGATCGACATAGGGATATGCATTTTTCCTTGGTGCTATATAATGGTTGTCAAACAAACAACCAATTGTTTCTTTGTCTTTGAATGAAGAAGAATATAGAGCACTCACTACAGGTGCATGTGAGGCTATATCTCTCAAAAGACTATTATCAGAAATAGATTACTTTGATGAGTCAAAGCCAACAACAATATACTATGATAATCAATCGGCTCAAGCATTGGCCAAGAATCCAGTATATCACTCTAGGACAAAAAGCACATTGATGTCAGAGAGCAATTCATAAGAGAAAGAGTGTTACTTGGTGACATCACACTGCAGCATTGTGATAGCAAAGAGAATGTTGCAGACATCTTTACCAAACCACTCGGTAAAGAGATTTTCGAGAAACAGCGACTAGCTCTTGGTTTGACATAGAGGAAGGACATTCCCATTAAAGGGGTGTGATGGAATATAATGTTTAGTCCTTCTTTGATTCCCCAGAATCATCATCTTGAGGGAAGGCCTACTTCATGATGTTGATCTTGAGGGAAGGTGTTCACACTCAACATCATGTGATCATGTGTGCATAGCACCATCATGTGATCATATATGCATAGCACTAACCCAATAGAGTGCTACAAAGGAAAGGGTTAGATGCCTAACCCTAACCCTAAATGGGTTTGTATATATTCCACATTTTCAACTAAATCTAGTGTACAATTTGTCATTTGTGGTGTGCTCTCTAGTTGTGCCCTCTCTCCTCATCTCCACTCTTCTCCTCTCCCCTCTTTGTATTTTGTCAAGGCTAACTTCATGATGTCCATCTTGAGGAATGTATTGAGGATCCAATACCAACATCGTGTTGATAATGTGCAATATTGTTAATGCAATAACAATGGTCGTATTACTGGAAAGTCACTAATAGGACATCCAAGTCTTAACCATAATATAGTTTTTTGTATACATTCGCTTTTATGACCAATGCACCGAGTTTATTCCTCTTTAGAGGGCCTTTAATCCTTGGGGGAACTCTCAAACTCTTGATATTTCTAGTACTTTTATTGCAGTTTCTCAATGATGGTATAGCCTTACTGATTTCATATAAACTGGAACATTGTGTGCTAAAGTGGCAATCTTGATAAAAGCATCTACTCTTCAAATTTTGTTGTTGTTTATTTCTCGCAATTCGCTTCCTTTGAACATATTGCATGTGGACACCATTTTGCGTATGCTTTTGCCTTTTATGCTTTATATTTCATCTCAAAATATTGATAGCATTCTATCTTACGAGTCCCTTTTTAGCACAAGCATTGGTTACTTTGGCATGTTCATGTAGTCTTCACATCATCTTTGCTCTGCTACAAAAGACCAAGACATGCCCATCTTTAAAGTGTAGATTGGAGTAAAGCAACAAATTTATGCTTCAATATGGGTGGGTGTTCTGTTAGAAATCAACCAATAGAGGGTACGCATAGCGGAAGACTGATAGAATTTCCCAGGAGCTCACACACAGTGTGGTGTGGGGTGTGGAATCACAAACTTCTTAACTTAATGTGCATAAAATAGATGTGCAGACTCATTAATAGACAATCAACCAGCCAGATAGAGAAACCACAAAAATAATATATTTTCGTCCAAAGCTATGGACACAATACAAAAGACATAGATCCAGAGTCCCACCAATGGTGTGGTCCTCTAATCTTACTACAAGGTCCTTCTCCTATCTGTCGGCTCTCTCTAGACTCGAGCCCCTATGCTCCACCTCGAGCATAAGTAGAATTCCCGTCCAAAGATCTTCTCCACCTTGTTGTTTGGAAATCGCTCAAGCTCAGTCTGCAGCTCCTTTAGGTTCACCTTCACCTTTTGTGGATAGGCCCAATGCTAGCTTGCTTGCTGCTCCTGTCTGTTGTTAGAGGGCTACTCTAGATGATTTTGTTATGGAGCCCCAAAGGGACCCTTTATATAGTGCACAAGGCCCCCTTGAACCAACCAACCAGCTAGCCCTAAATGGGCCGACTGGCTGGTCTGCTAGGTTGGCTGGCCAATCAACCTGGTTGGCTCAGCCCAACCAACCCTACAAGGGCCCTTCTTGCTGGTCCATTTGTACCTGCCTAGTCACGTGGCACTATGGCACTGGCCCAAGCCATATGCACCCTATTGCGGGCCTTCCTGTAGGCTCTAGCCTACCCTATTTGCAGTGCTACCATGGTTGCGCCTCTTTGCTGTAGCATCCATGCCTCCTGCTAGGCCTATACCAGCCCCGTACAACCACGTATGGATCCTATACCTTTTTTGTACTAAAGCGCCATTTGTCCTTGTTGGAAATCCCTGCTTAATCAGGCTGCTGCAAGTCCCTGATATCCACGTGTCTGCTCCATACTGCTTTCACCCCCATCAATAGCTCCACGACTTGCTAGGTACTCTTCTTCTTAGCCCATTGGCTCTTTCTAGATAGTTGCCCACATGGCAGCTTAGGTGCTACCCATGTGGCAGCCTCTACCTTTTGTTGTGTGTTGCCCACATGGCAGCTCATGTGCTGCCCATGTGGCAGCCCCTGGTCTACCTCCCCGATGCTCTCCTCATATGGGGGCTTACAGATGGGGAGGTGACCCTTCCAACACCCCCTCTCACCCCGACACAACTTAGCCCAAAGCCAACACATCGATGACGATGCTCCAGTAACTCCCTAGTCATAGTCCTCTAGAACTCTTCGAAGTCGAAATCTTTTCCTGGCTTTTCATCGAGTGGCTCCTAATCCACCAGGTTTGGTTCCGCTTTTGCACACCATCTTGGTACATAGGTCCATCTTTGGTAGCACCTCCTGGTAGCACCACCTTCAGTCATGTTTTCAACTCCGAACTCGAGCAATCCACCAATCGTCACGATCTTTCAGTTGTCCCCCTCATAATGAGTGAACAACCTGGAGTCTTCTAGGCACCATGCTCTGAGGGTCTGTCTCAATCCTTCCTTCCTTTGGCAAGGTCCGCAATAAATGAATGTCTCCAGATAACCTAGACCATGAACTCTTAGAGAGTTCTCAAGCAGGTACTCTTCTAGCTTCAGTACACCTTGTCCAACACCTTCCAACAATATGTGTCCGAGATTTGAAGAAGCACCCACACTTTCCCTTTGCCTTCAAAGAAGGCCAATTCCTTCCAATCTCGCATTACCTGAGACAAATGAAGAGCAGAGTCTCTCCACAGCATGCTATAAAGGCTCAAATGAAGAACATCAAGTACATACCAGATCGCCATACTGCCTGTGTGCTTACTTTGAAAGCAAACCACGCACCTCATCAAGGCACATATCAATAGCCTGTGTAATCCTCTATTGTCCCCTTTTGAAGTACAACATGCATTTGAACATGAGACCCCAGCGCACTCCATGGAATCCACCCTCGTGTTAGTGTCAACAGCCATGCACCTAGAAGATACCAAACACTTCATGCTATCCTTCACCTCCACAAAGGCATCTAACTCTTTGCCAACCCACATCTCAATGTCAAACATCCTCACTGTGGTTTCTAGGTCAACATATCTGATGTCAGTAACACACGGAGATGTCACCAGGAACAACTCTTCGATTACCACATTTGCTTTGGCCTTTGTATCACCCTCTGAATCTGAGTTGGTGGACTCCTTCCTTTTGTTTTTCTGATCCGCCTTCTTCTTTCTGTATTTCTTCGCAAAATGTCCTGGCGTGTCACAATAGAAGCACTTCTTCTTTTGCTTCCTCTTGGAGGTGTCCTCATCATCAAAGTCATCTTTCTTAGACTTGCCACTCTTAGGCTTGCCCTTTTTTTTGCCAGCGTAGTCGTTCGCCAGCAATGCCTTGTCATCTTTGTCATTGTTGTAGAGCTTTTCCCTAGCTTCTTCCTGTAGCGGTAATGGACCCAACTCCTCAAACGTCAAAGGTTTGGTCCTCTGTCCTGCTGTCATAGTCGTTACAAAGCTTTTGAAACTCCGAGGTAGCCTCCTCAGTACCATCAAGGCCAAATGGCACGAGTCCACCTTCTAACCAATTGATGCCCCTCACCACCTTGACCTTCGTCAAGTGGTTATGTACCGAATTTCCCTCATCCATATCAAGATTGTAGAGTTGATGCTGAAGAAGCAAGATCCGAGATGTGTTTTCTGTCTCGTACAAATCCTTCAGAGTGACCCGTGCCTCTACTGACGTCTTGGCCATCTGGATGTGAGGAAGCAAAGAGTTCGTCGTAGTCCCTATGATCAATGCCAGGGCATGGGCATCTTTGTCTTCCCAAGCTTTGAGCTCCTCTCCGTCTACTACCATGAGTATATTCCCCTATCTGACCACCATGTCCTCCGGCTTCGCCTCCACTCCCGTTGTCAATTTCCACAACTTTCGAGCCACTAAATGACTCCGGATCTTCACCTTCCAGATCGGGTAGTTTGACCCATCCAGTTTCCTAGGCTCTCCAAAGTTTGGGATAGTGAATGAAAGAAATCTAGGGGAGGGGGAAGGGAGAGCAGGGGTTGAAGTGGCTGACGAGGTCGACATCTTTGCTGCTAAACCACATAGCAAAGTCGAACAAACTCAACCTTCAGTAGACCAGGACTCTAAACGCACCTGACTGAACCTGAGTCACCCTCCTTCTCGCAAGGGCACTATCCTCCAATCATGGAAGTCGATTCCCAAGAGCTTCTAAATCAGGGTCGTCCTTCAGCAAGGTTCCTGCCTTCAGGCTCCCACACCTATGAGCCTCCTACTTGGGCTCTGATACCATGTTAGAAATCGACAAATAGAGGGTACACATAGTAGATGACTGATAGAATTTCCCAAGAGCTCACACACAGTGTGGTACCAGGTGTGGAATCACAAACCTCTTAACTTAATGTGCATAGAATAGATGTGCAGACTCATCAATAGACAATGAGCCAACTTGATAGAGAAACCACCAAAATAATATATTTTTGTCCAAAGCTATGGACACAATACAAAAGAGATAGATCTAGAGTCCCACCAATGGTGTGGTTCTCTAATCTTACCACAAGGTCCTCCTCCTATCTATCGGCTATCTCTAGACTCGAGCCCGCATCCTCCTCTCAAGCGTAAGTAGACTTCCCATCCAAAGATCTTCTCCACCTTGTTGTGCCACTCAAGATCAGTCTGCAGCTCCTTCAGGGTCACCTTCACCTCTTGTGGATAGGCCGAAGGCTAGCCTGCTTGCTACTCCTGTCTACTGTGAGAGGGTTGCTCCAGATAATTTTGTTATGGAGCCCCAAAAGGCCCCTTTATATAGGGCACAAGGCCCCCTTGAACCAACCAACCAACCAGCCCTAAATGGGCTGATTGGCTGGTCTGCTAGGTTGTCTGGCCAACTGACCTGGTTGGCTCAGCCCAACCAACCCTACAAGGGCCCTCCTTGCTAGCCCATCTGTACCCGTTTGGCCACATGGCACTGCACCATTGGACCAGCCCATGTGAGCCTTCCTGCAGGCTCCAGCTTGCCCTGTTTGCAGCGCCATGGTTGTGCCTCTCTGCTACAGCATCCTTGCCTCCTGCCAGGACTATACCATCCCCACACATCCACGTATGCATCCTATACCTTTTTTGTAATGAAGCACCATCTGTCCTTGCTGGAAATCCCTGCGCAATTAGGCTGCTGCTGTAGGTCCTTGATGTCCACGTGTCTGCTCCGTACTACTTTCACCATCAGGAGATCCATGACTTGCTAGGTACTCTTTTTGTTAGCCCATTGGCTATGTCTGGACAGCTGCCCACATGGCAGCCTGTGTGCTGCCCATGTGGTAGCCTTTACCTGTTGTGTGCTGCCCACATGGCAACTCATGTAGCATCCCCAATATCCCTTGGTTTACCTCCCCCATGTGTTCCTCATATGGGGGCTTATAGATGGGGAGGTGACCTTTCCAACATGTTCACCCTTTGGTTTAAACAACAATTTCACCATTTTGATGTTCCACATTCATATGGGATCCCATCGATGCCATGCATTAGCTAATTGAAATCCTTCACCAATCTCTAATATGCTTCTACTTAAGTGCAAGGAATGTAATGCATAGAGTCCATGATCATCCCATCTCCAGTTGATACTATTCCAAAGGATGGTATCGGTCCTCACAAATTTCAAAAAAAAAAAGAAGAACATTCTCCTATGTCGAAGGGCTACATTAGAATAGAACTTAATGTGCACAAAATCTATACATAAAGTTAATATTAGCATGAATTCCAAGAGGATTTTTTTAATAGTGATTGTGGATTATGAATCAACATCAAGTCCTTTGTACCTTGGAGAATCTTTGAGAAGATTTCACACATGACATAGTATCATGAATGGTGCGGTGCTATGGTACATTTGTATATGAAGTTTGCATTCAATGCAAAGATGTAATTCCGGGTCCATAAGTTTAATTTGTCATATAATTCATAAAAGGGAAAAATGAGATCCCCTTGATATGATTTAGGTAACTTGAGCCTATACGCTTGAGCAAGCGCACTCATGCTTGCTTGCTGACATAGAGGACATCTCTCTCTCTCTCTCTCTCTCTCTCTCTCTCTCCTTTTCAGCCTCTTGGCAATGCTGCTGATTGATTGAGGAGCATCATCACCTGTCAGATCAAGAAAATTCTACAGCAAAATTTGTAGATCAATGCTCAACCCATCACCTTCACTCTTTCGCTAGAGATTCTCGACTTGCTTAGTGACTCATCTTGCTCTAGGTCATTTTCAACCTCCTCCTAGCTGACATTTAATTTAGCCCTTTCTCATTGCTTCCAATTAGGATGCTTCATTGGGTTGAATGGGCACACCCCCTTTTACACACAGTAAAATTTGTGATTCCAAAAGCTAAGTCAGTTATCACCTCCTGCCTATCATAAGAGATTTCTTGGGCAGGCAACCTTGGTGCTGCCCAAGCTTGGGCACCCATTGCCCAACTAATCAAATCCAAGTATAGGATCACTCCCCATTAAATGCTACCTTTTCTTAAAGATTCTTGCTTGGGTAGTGTCTAAGAGGGCTTCCCCACGTGTGGGGAGCCTGGTGAATTTAGTGATGGGGATCATGGCAAAATTGTGTCCTCACGTGTAGCTCCAATGCTGCTTGGTAAGTTCTAACGTTGGAACAGATTGAAAGCCATTGGCTCTCCCCATTTTTTGCTTAGGATTCTTGTTAGGAAACCTGCTCTCTCCTTGTATGAGTTGAATACTTGGCTGGTTGAGCCAGTTTTGAGGAATATGGGTTGGCATTGCAAATGCTCTCCTAGCTTTACAAAGCCTCATGGGGCGTTACATTGTCAATACTACTAGCGTCGCTTCAATGCTAGTAGACAGCGTGGTAAGATTGCCTTTGGCGGTGTATACCCGCCTAATGTTATTTCTACGCCATTTCAGTTTGTTGTATCCACACGAAGTGGGCCCCAACTAGCTGGAGCTAAATTTTCGAGCACCGAAGGTGCAGGTGCTCAATGTTTCCACATATGTGCACGCACTCACAATGCAGTGGTAGAGGTCTAGTCTCACGAACGTGAGGTGCAAGGTTTTGGTGTGCATTCTTTTGCACATTTGTGCAAACGAGTTTCCGGTAACATTTTCTCTAGGGGCACGCGAGGCGCATACGTCAAAATGAGGAACTCTGTACCGGCCCTTAGATTATTATTTTTTTAGCCCTTAGATTATTAATAATTACTTTATAGAGTTCATTTAAAACCCCCCACTCACACAAATTATTCCAATTGATTTGTCTCAGCTGCCAATATATTCTCGTGAAAGGCTTAGCCGGCTCCGAGTGATGATTGCAAATTTGCTCAATTGCAATCCAGCCGATCGAGTGCTTGCAAATTTGCTCGGTGTACGAAGATCGTCGAGATCGGCTGTGTGATCCAGTCCACAAACGTGCTACGGGCAGGTTATTGTGATCGCAGAATTTTGTCATCCTGATGACGCTGCTCGCTTTTACGATGCCATGGGCGAGGGCGCTCCTTCTGTGTATGTGGCTCTTACCATTATTGGTGAGTAGTCTCCCAGGGATTCTACAATCATTGAAACCCACAAAAAGCAGCTTTTTCCATAGCAAAGTTTTGCACAATTTTCTCACAGAATCAAATTATCCCAAAGGTAAATATCTTTTCACCAATGCATTTACAAGACTAAAATAATTTCTGTAAGCAAACTGACTGCAGCGCCTACATGCGTGTCTGACAAATCATCCGATTTTCCTGACTAATGTTCTGCGATGTTAAACAATAGTGCAAGCAATTCTTATCTACAATGATCCATGATAATTACTTACGTGAGTGGGGTGAATCCAACGCAATCAGGTGGCATCTTTTCCATTGTTTGATGCTTCTTCGTAAGCCTTCCGCTATAGATTGGCAGTGGCGACATTTTTTGCGGCTCTGGTTTGTGCAAGAACTCTTTCTAAAAGTGCTGCAAATACTGAAACGCCTCTTTCTCTACTCTATTACAAGTTCAACAAGTTCAGGAAGGTAAGCCAGTGCGGTCGAATAAGCTAGGTCAGTAGTGTTAACAAGTTTTGGTATAGGTGCAACCAAAAGCATTTATGTACCATGCTCAGCTTGGGACGCAACATTGTCACATTTTCACCGAGGGCATGCTTCTTCTCGTGGCACACCTTGAGGCAGTGTCGTGTTCTTTGACATGCCAATGTCACTCCTCTCGACTTACCTAGCATTTCAACAATGATAATCACAAAGGCGAAAATTTAGATTGCGATCTTTGTTCCTTCGAGCTACAAACCAATGATTGAAAACGGTGTACATCTTGTATACCTTTAATTTTATCTCTCTCTAGATTGACCCTTGAACATAGTTGAAGATCAACTTCTCCTTGAAAATGTGACCTTGTTGCATCCTAAAGTTGTGCATGGTATATAAATGCTTTTGGTTGCACCCGTACTAAATTTGGTTGACATGACTAGCCTAACTTATTAGACTGAACTGGCATACCTTCTTGAACTTAATGAATCCCTTTGTGCTCACATGCATCATCAAAATACTTCAACAATAACACCCAGAACACTCCAAAGGTGGCATCACTTGGTTTGACAACAGCAACAACCAAAGGTCAGTTCAGCCTAATAAGTGAGGTGAGCTTGGTTAGCTAGTTTCAACCAAAGGCATTTATGACCATGTACATGTCCTTTGATTAAAGGTTAATTTGAAGAGCAAGATGACATATAAGGTATACAAGTTGCACAACCTTATGATCATACACATCAACTGGTTCATGTAAGAGTAGAGGGCCGAGATGTGGATGCAGTTGTAGATTGTCAGAGCAAAGGATATTTGTGCCCACCATAGTTTTAGGGAATGCCAATGGACATGCGTATGGGGATAATGCCCTCATGGGTTGGAACCATTTTTAAGTCACTATTGCATTAGGTTACTATGTTCAATATGATTGAGACTTGTGTAGGTTTTATAGCTGATTGTGTAGAAACCCTACGTTTACTAATTTGTGCAATTTATTCTTGGAATTCTCCAGCTATCATGTTGTCTTTTTTCTCAAACCTTCAAGAGATACCCAGTCCATTGAACATTCAGAGGCGACCCTGAGAAATGGGACCTTAAATAGTTAAGAGATTATAGAGGCGCATCCCAAGCTTAATACACCACATGGTGTGGCTTAGCCTGTGTGGCAGGCATGCCGCCTAAGTCATTGCATTTGCAGCCTACATAGCCCATCAATTTCTGTATAATTGTACATACTACACAATCTTGTAACTGTATTCTACACAAGCATGCATAGGCTTTGCCAAAACATTGTGAGGACATTGATATAGACTCCCCAAGGTGGGTAGGAATCTCCTCCACATCAAATCCTAGATTGTAGCGGATTTCAAAAGATCCCCACACCATCTGCAAAATCTCTCGGGTGAGGATGTAGAACACAATACAAGCTTTATTTAATCTGAAGACAGCAACCACATCTGATGGTGCGATTGAGTTTGGTGGACTCCAGTCTGGGTGCGTACAATCAAGGAGGTAGCTCCTAGAAAGGGAAGTCTCCAATGTCTTTACATGAGCTCAATTGGTGGCATGCTCTTACTTGCCTCTTCACCACGTTGTGGAACACCCACCATAACATTGGTGTGACCGGGATCATCATCATGGCCAAGGCCTCCATTACAAGTGGGATAGTAGAAGCATCTGCAGCTAGCTAACTAGACTACTTAGCTTGCGAAGCATTATTATGGTTAGACCCATGACCCAAATATTGGTCTAACCATGCATGGACCTAGCTAAGTACTCAATACTAGGGCCTTATAACATAAGACATGACAAATCATCCACATTGGTTGGACAATCTCGGCTCCAAGCCATAGCAACCTAAGGGGTAAAAATGACTCAAAATTGACAAAGGAAATGGTAATGTGGCCTTATTACAATCATGGACCATATGAACCCTTGTGAAATCATGAATCCAATGATGGACCCACATCATTACCTCCCTAAGTTTGAGACTGCCCACAGTCTCAAGCAAGTTTGGAAATTTGGAGGTAAGAGTCTCTAAATCCATCCAAATAGGCTTGGAAGGAATCTGTCCTTTTTTGCCTATGTCACGAGGACGTGAATTTATGGGAATTTTGATTTGCGACTCCTGTAATTTACGTGTGACTGCCTTGGACCTCTAGGGCAGGAAGTCTGGCCACGTGTGCGGGACTTGGGAACTTAAAATTCCTAGCGGGCCCTTGGAAATTGTGAATGTGCAGGCCAATTACTAGGCAATTAATTCAGGACCAGTGTGTGCAACAGAGGGGCAAAAGAGTGGTGCAATTAAAATTTGCTATTTTTGGCATAGGACTCCAAAAATAGCACAGAACACCTGTTTGGCATGCAGGAGGCTAAAATCAGGCCAGGAAGAGAGAGAAAATCCATTGCAAATTTTCGTGGTGTGTGCCTGGAGCTGGGTGACGTGTTTTTTGGCTGAGTTCTGGACTTCTACTGCTGCTGGTGACCTCGAGGAAGCTGGGCAATCTGTTTGGATGCTGTTTTTGCTATCGGCAGCAGAGTAGGAAGAGTTGCGATTTCTTTACAGGCTGGTTTTTCCTGTTTTTGGGCCCGAGAAGTGTGGCTAATTCTTCTATGGGCTGTTTTCACCGATTTCTAGGTCTAGAAGGAGAGGTGATCCAACTTGCTGCTTCCCGGGCTACAGATAGGCTGTAGAAAGTGGGGCGAAATACTTCCTGGCTGATTTCTGTTGGTTGCTGTCGATTTTGGGGCGTTTTGGGGCTGCCTTTGGACTGCACCAGGGCTGAATCATTTATTCTTCGCTGGATTCAGGGTTTTCCAATTTAAACGACCTGATTCCTATGGATTCTTTTTTTTCCCAAGAAAATTACTTCATTAAGCATGAATGAAAACCGCGAGAGCAAGCCCAAATGCGGGAGTACATCATGCAATGCATGAGGAAAAAAACAGCTCAAAATGAGCTAATAAAAAACCAAGGCGGAGGCTGAAAATGCCACCTCAACCCTGAGGGAGACTCAGAGAAGAAAGGAGATCCTCTCCAAACTCTGAAAAAAGTAACTCTCTTGCTCTGGAGGATCCTTGCAAGCTCACCCATATGGCCGGTGTGTACTGTGTCAGTCCAAATACTCGCCATAACCTGGGTAGGGTGAACCTGAATACCCTCCATCGCCTCTGTACACCTGGCTCTCCAAATATGCCAAGCTGTAATGCCAGCCAGAATCTCCCACGACGTGTCTACTGATGCATGAGCAACTCTGAAAGGAGTGAAGGGAACATCCTGGAGGGAACAAGACTCGACCAAGTGTCGCCGTACAATGAGAGCTGGATTGGGATCATGTCCCTCGAAAAACACATGAGGGCTGGTAAGAGATAACCAAGCCATTGAACCCGAGGTCATATAGAAAGGTGCTGTATGAAAGATACTGAAAATCCTAGCAACACCTTTCTAGATGATCCTCGCCTGTCTACACTCCCAAAGGCAATGCTGTAATGACTCAACTGCAGTGTGACAACGAGGGCAAGTAGGGTCAGCCCCGACCTGATTCCTATGGATTCTGGGTAGAGGAAGGCTGGTCTTTGCCTGCTTTTGCCGTTTCTTGACTAGTTGTTGGTTGGTTATTGCATTTGGGATTATTTCCAAGTAGAGAAAGGCTGATTAATGCTGTTGGGCAGTGGCAAGAGTGACAACAAATAGGGGCGACCTGTTTTGGAAGGGTTTCCTGGCTGGTTGTGCCAAAGTCTTGACTGTCTTTGGCTTTTTTGTGGGTGTTTAGCCGTTTTGTTTTGTTTTGAGAGCCGGCTTTGCTATGTGAGGCACTTACACCCACTAGACATCTCATGGAGAACTCTTTCCTGCCACCTTATTTACTCTTTAGCCGTGTCTGGCTGGTTGGGCACTTGGTTGTGCAGGTGCAGTGGGTGGAGAGATAGCTTATGCCTTTGGAGAGTACGTCATTGCCTAGTGATTGGAGGCATATTCGTCGTATAAAGTTGAGCAGGATTTGCAGGGTGTGTTGGATATTGGAAGTCTATGGGCAGTGGTTTACCAGTGGTGCAGATTTCAAGAGACCTTGTAATCAGCCTCTTGGCTTTATGTGAATAATAAATAAATATCGCAAGGGGCGCCAGTGTTTGGCGTCAATAGGTGTCTTTGTTTCTGAGTAGGAGCACTCTAGCTTCCTATGATTTAATCTGTGGTGATTAATAATTTTATTATTTACTGTGTATGTGTTGGGATAAGTATGGTCAAAGGCTTACTCTATGGTGCATGTGTGCATCTAGGGGAGTCACGTGTGTGTGTGTGTGTGTTGTAGAGGCACATCTAGTGCTATGATGTGTCTAGTGTGTGACCTAAGTGATGATGTAAGCCAAAGGTCCCCACATGGGAGGTTCCTTTGATTTATGCCAGTCCCACTGATGTAGGGGCTGATTGCCATTGATATAGGGGAGATGCCTATACCATCCTCTCTTTCTATAAAATGGAGGTCATTCCTTCATTCTAATACATGGATTTTGCCTTACTTGTGCTCTCACTCCTCTTCCAAGATGCATCTCTTCTATCCCATGTGTTTCTACAGTATGCTGTGGTTAAAGTGGATTCTACCACCCTTTAATTAGTGAAGGCTGGTTTCATGGTTCCATTGCCGGGATCCACCTAACTTCTTCAAGAGGTGAGCCAATGGTTGGCTTGGTGCAAGTCCAGTAGACTAGGCAAAGGATACAACATACAGTCGAGTAAATACATCTCACAACAGGGAAAGATTTCTGACTCTCACGGAAGAGGAAGACGAAGACAAAGACGAAGAGAGGATGTCACAGACCCCTAATGATGATCAGGGTGTGAGAGAGGAATCCCAGCATGTTGCTAAGCAGCAGGTTGATAATACTGATGAGGAGGACATGGATTTCTTCAAGGCACAATTGCAGAGCTTTATGAGTGCTTTTTCTTAATTCTCGCAGGACCTTTGTCTTCAGAAGATTCTGAATTTTGAAACGCAACCAAAGAAAAGGAAGTCCGACGTTGCGGCAGCATGTGAATTTTCTGGATCAGCCCCCACAAAACGCCTACGGTTTGCAACAATCTAATGTTATTCCGGGGCTGAATCAAGGCGATAATTTTCAGTCTTAGTTTTCGGACAGCAAGGAGTTATTGTACCCCCTGTGCAACAAGGTTATTTTGGTGGAGGGTCAGTTTTTCAGGCTATGGTCAGCCCTCAAGCACAATTTGCTGGTATGCCTGCAAGTTAGATGGTGGGGTTTCAGCCTATTATGCAGCCCCTGGGACAGAATTTGATGTATGCAAATGTTGGGGCGGCCCTAGGGATGCAAATAGATATGCCTAATGCAGCGACAAGTAACATGGTTATGCCAAATATGCAAAATTCAGGAGCTGGTCTGAATAATACAGCTTTGCCTCATGGTGTTGGTGCTAGAGATAGTGTGAGTGCTGCTGTTCGTTTTGCTTAGATACTATATATGATAACTTGGCACTGAAAGGGAAAGTGAAAGACTATAAAGAAGCTGGAGTTGCGGTCAAATTCGAGACGTTTAGTGGTACTTTGGATAAGCTTAAGGATTTAACCTTTCTCTAGCAGTTTGATACAGTGTATAGTGGAGGAAATTTTTCTGAGTCATCTAAGATATGTCGGGCTGCAAGTTTTCTAAAGGGTACTGCTCTCCAGTGGTGGACCACTATGCCTATGTAGAACACCGCACCTACTACTTGGGTACGCTTTAACAAGTGTTTTCAGCTGTGTGGCTTACCACAACTTTTGAGGTTGACATCATGACTGCCTGGCATGAACCGAATTCAAACAACTGCCGAGATCTTGAGGAGCAATAGTAAATTTTTGGTGGCTTTGTTGCCTATAAGCTGTTATCGGCTTGTTTCTTTCTCTGAGCAGGTAGAGAAGTATTGCTGTGGCTTACCAAAGGAGCTTAGCGACTATTGTACGAAGACAAAGGTTTCTAACATGTCTCAATTGATTGAGAATGCTAGCAAAGCATATGTCTTGATGGAGGGAAAGACTTCTGGATTCAAGGGTGGTCAGAAGCACGAAGTCAAGAAAGACAGCACAGAGAAGAAGTTTGGGTCTCGTCCTTCCAAAATAGAGAAGAAGGCCAACCGCCAGAAAGCCGAGTTTGTTGCTGGGCAACCGCAAAATAATAAGAAGGCGGCTGCATATTTATCTCCAGAAGAGCTGAAGTTTTTGTATGAGGAAAAGAAGTGCTTTAAATGCAAGGAACCGGGACACATATCTAGGGATTTCCAAAGTGGAAAGAGGAGAAGGCTGATGCAGATAAGAGTGATCAAAAGGGGGAGAAAACGAAGACCATGGTTGGTTTGATGCCAGATGTAATTAGTGAACAACCCCAGAGGGAAGAAACAGAGCTTGGGGAAAGATTCGGGATCAAACAGCCCTCATCTTCTCTGATCCTGGCGCGAAGGCAAATTTTATCTCTCCAAATATGGCAGCCAAATTGGGGATCCGTGCAAATGAGATGGGGCCGAGTTGTGAAGCCGGCATGGCTAGTCCAGAGTTTAGCACTCCTGTCACTCCCATTATTGGGAAGCATTGCTTACATATTCAGTCTTTGGTGGACAACGAAGGCTTCTAGATCATGCCTCTCTCCAGTTGTGGTATTTTGCTAGGTATTCCATGGATGCACCGCTTGGATGCAGTGATAGAAGCAAAAAAGAGAGAAATTACGGTTTGTCATAAAGGGAAGACCAATGTAATTGAGGCTAAATTGAAAGGGGAATCTGGCTCAGTTGTAATGGCTTTTGTCATTAATTCCATAATGAAAAGTCATATTTTAGCGTACATGGTTTTTGCTAAGGGAGGTTCCTCTAGTGAATGAAGAGCACACTGTTTCTTAGAAAGAGCAGTCTTTTTAAATCAGTTTTTAGATTGTTTTTGAAATGAATTGCCTAGTGAGCTTCCGCCAAAAAGGCCAGAGGATCATGGGATTGATATTGTGCTTGGCAGTAGTCCGCCTAATAAACCACCCTATAGGGTCAGTGTGGCGTAGCAAGAGAAGATAATGAGTCGGGTTAATGAACTTTTGGAAAAGGGGTTGATTCAGCCAAGTTCATCACCTTTTTGTTCTCTAGTCCTGTTAGTGCAGAAGAAAGATGGTTCCTGGCGTATGTGTATCAATTACCACGCCTTGAACAAGATCACTACTAAGAAGCACTTCCCGATACCCAGGATAGATGATATTTTGGATAGGTTGAAGGGGGGAGCTGTATTCACCCGCATTGATTTAAAGAGCAGGTATCACCAGGTTCGCATCCACCCAGAAGATGTACATAAGACGGCGTGTAGGACTTCTTTTGGGTTGTATGAGTTCTTGGTCATGCCTTTCGGACTCACTAATGCTCAGCGACATTCAATCACATGAAGTAGAGCAGGAAGAGTTGCGATTTCTCTACAGGCTTGTTTTTGCTGTTTCTAGGCCCCATAAGTGTGGCAAATTCTTCTACAGGCTGTTTTCACTGATTTCTGGGCTCCAAAAGGAGAGGCGTTCCAACTTGCTGCTTCCCGGGCTGCAGACATGCTATAGAAAGTGGCGTGAAATGCTTCTTGGCTGATTTCTGTGGGTTGCTGTTGATTTTGGGGCCTTTTCTGGATGACCTGTTTTGGGGCTGCCTTTGGACTGCGCTAGGGCTGAATCATCTATTCTTCGCTGGATTCAGGGAGACCTGATTCCTATGGATTCTGGATAGAGGAAGGCTGGTCTTTGCCTCATTTTGCCGTTTCTGGACTGGTTGTTGGCTGGTTATTGTGTTTGGGATTGTTTCCAGGCAGAGGAAGGCTGATTTATGCTGTTGGGCAGTGGCCAGCGTGACTACAGATAAGGCGACCTGTTTTGGAAGGGTTTCCTGGCTGGTTGTGCCAGAGTCTTGGCTGTCTTTGGCTTTTCTGCAGCTGTTTAGTTGTGTTTGGCTGGTTGGGCACTTGGTTGTGCAGGTGCAGTGGGCGGAGAGATAGCTTATGCCTTTGGGTTTTGTTGCACGCTTGGTCGAAAGGAAGAGTGCGTTATTGCCTAGTGATTGGAGGCATATTCGCCATATAAAGTTGAGCAGGAATTGCAAGGTGTGCTGGATATTGGAAGTCTGTAGGCAGTGGTTTGCCTATGGTGTAGCTTTCAGGAGACCTTGTAATCAGCCTCTTGGCTTTATGTGAATAATAAAGAAATACCGCAAGGGGCACCAATCTTTAGGACCAATCGGTGTCTTTGTTTTTGAGTAGGAGCGCTCTAGCTCCTTATGATTTAATTTGTGGTGATTAACAATTTGATTACTGTGTATGCTGTAGTTAAAGTGGATTCTACCACCCTTTAATTAGTGAAGGCTGGTTTTAACCTACCAAGTACAACTCCTTGGGTCCTCTTCTTGTGGTTCTGGTCTTTAGGTATAGCAAGGTATCCTTTGCTGTAAATATGGTATAACATTAAAGGGAAGAGGGGGTTGGATTGGAGCCAAATCATCTGAAAGGAGAGGGGGATAATAAGGCTTGAGAAACTTTGCATTGAAGACAGAGGCCAGGAAGAAGGTCAAGAAGGTAGGCATTCTCATGGATGGGCTTAAGAACTTCGAAAGGACCATATCTCAGAGGCTGAACCTTCACATGAGGAGGATTGTAATCTCTCCTTGGGCAAATATAAGTAAACCATCTCACCTTCTTGAAAAGTCTGAGGCTGCCTATGCTTGTCAGCCTTATGCTTGTACTTGGCTTGAGTTTGCTCTAAGGTATGATGAACCGATTTGGAAGGTCTTAGCCTTAGCAATATCTCTGGCTGCCTTGGAAGAAGAGGCATTGAAGTAAGGACCCTGCAAAGTTGAATCCATGGGTAGAGCTGGCTGGAAACCATGGCAAACTTCAAATGGACTCTTGCCGGTAGATGAATGTAAAACTCTATTGTAAGCATGCTGCATGTATCCAAGGTATGAGTCCCAACAGTTGAGTTTGTGTTGACAATAGAGTCTTATGAGCATTAACCACCTCAGTTTGACCATCAGAGGGGGGATGCCAAGCTGTGGAATGCTTCAACTGTGTCCATAGACTATCACAATGTGGTCCAGAAAGTGAATTTCAAGCATGTCAAATGGGCTACCTACATGCAACAATTTCATCTCATCATCACTACAAAAGCCTTGGGAACATATTTTCTCTCAGGACTTCCCACAACCAAAAGAGACATGACTACATCTATGTGGTTGTGGATAGATCAAAAATGGCTATTTTAATTCCAACATCCAAGACATGAGATGCAGTCCAAGGAGTTTTTTTCCAACATGTGTGGTTAAATTTTGGGCTGCCTTCTTCTATTGTGTCTGATAGGGATTCAAGCTTTCTCTCCCCAATGGAGCTTTGAGTATTCAAGTACTAAAGAGGCTGATGATCAGTATAAACAATCACTTCCAAAAGATAATGTCTCCAATGCTTGAGGGCTTGGAGCAGAGATACAAATCTTGGTCATAAGTGGGATAATTCAATGTTGCATTTGAGAAAAGAAAGAAAGAAAGATGTATTAACGTTCGCGGACATAAGAGAATTGAGCTGAAATAAGCAATTGGATGACCTTTTTGAGAAAGCATAGCTCCAATGACATATGTGCTTGCATCTGCTTCAATCACAAACACTTTGTTGAAGTCAGGAAAGCTTAGAACTGGAGAAGTCAACTTTCCTTAAGGAGGGCCATAGCCTAATCTTGAGCAGGGCCCCAATGGAATGGTGTCTTGGCCTTGATGAGCTGGAATAAAGGACAAAGAATCTCTGCAAAATTTTTTATATTCTTCCTATGACAATTAGCCAATCCAAGAAAGCTTTTAAGCTAAGAAACATCAGTGGGAGTGGGCCAATTCACAATTGCTTGAATCTTGTCATGATCAATGGCAATGCCTTCATGCGAAATGATAAAACCAAGATACTTCAAATGAGTGAGGAAAAACTCACATTTCTGGGATTGAGATGAAGAGAATGTTGTTCCAGCGGAGAAAAGACTTGGTGGAGATGATCCAAATGCTCTTCATGTGTCTTGGAGTAGATGAGAATGTCATCCATATAAACAATGACAAATTTATCCAAGAAAGGCCTGAAGATGTCATTCATGGCTCTCATGGATGTAGCTAGACCATTGTTGATTCCAAATAGGAGAACCACCCATTCATAAAGCCCTTGTCTGGTCTTGAAAGCTGTCTTCCATGTGTCAGCATCCTTGATTATCACCTGATGATACTCACTCTTGAGATCAAGCTTGGTAAGAACCTCGCTCCTTGAAGTTGATCCAATAAATCATCAATCCTGGAAGTAGATACCTATTCTTCACTGTAATCTTGTTCAAAGCTCTGTGATCAATGCACAGCCTCTAAGAACCATTAGATTTGGGAACCAAGTTAACTGGAGAGGCACATGGGGAAGAGGATGGCCTGATGTAGCCAAGAGCCAAGAGCTCCCATAGTTGCCTCTTGATTTCATTATTCTCCAGGGGGCTGCTCTTGTAGAGAGGCTTATTTGGAAGTGACATGTTCTATTGGTTTGGGAGGAGGAAGAGCTCTTGGAGGTTCCCAAATGGAGGGGAATTTCTGCATGAACTCATGAACTTTCTCTGGAACTATGGCTGCATCAAGGGCTGCTGTAGTAGACCCTGTTTGGACAGCACATGGTGTAGTGGGAAGGGTAATTGCAGCAGCAGTAATAGTGTCAAGACATGGAACAGCATGAAGAACAGGGGTTTGAGCATGTGGAAGGGCTGAAGAGGCAGCAACAGATGTAGTAGTAGAGGTAGAAATAGCAGCAAGAGTAGATTTTTGAGCAGCAGCAGCATATGTGGCAGGAGCAGTCACATATGCCGTGCATGTTCCTCTTTCCTCATGACCAATGCAGAGGGCCTCAAGTGTGACCTGAAAAGGACTGCCACCCCTCCTGATCCTCGTACACCGCTGTCTCTCCACGTCTCTTTTCTATGGGCAGATTCCCACATGTACCCTGTCACAATGGGCAGTCCCCTCTCCGGCCTCTCATGGGTGTGTGTAAAAGATCACATCTCTGTTAGTATATGTTTCAGAGAAATCCCCGGGATCAAACCAAAGGGTTCCATTGCAATTCCACACAGCCATTTTATTCTGCGTTGTACTTTTGTCTCAAGGCCCCGACACCGTCATTTGCTGTGATGAGAGAGAGAGAGAGAGAGAGAGAGAGAGAGAGAGAGAGCACTGCGTTACCTAAAAGTAAGAGTCAACAGGTGGGATGCCTGATGCATCCATCCTTTGATGATTCAAGTGCATATAGATACTCTCTCGCAGTGATTCTATCATTGGATTTAAGGACACATGAACAGTCTCTGGCAGGAATTCACCCAGAAACCAAGTAAAAGAATCACTTGTGATGATGGCTTTAACTTACTTTTTCAATGATTCAAACCAAAAATCTCTACCTTATTCCTTTAGAATGTCCCTTCGGCTTGGTTCTGATTAACGACGTTGTTAGTGACCTTCTTGGCTCAAGCAGATGGCTTTATCACTACAGGTTTGTGGCGCTTTAACTGAGTTTCATATAAAATGTGTGTCTAGAAGGTGCTTGGAACCATGTTATCGTGGTTAAATTTGCTGATATGTGATCTTCCTTTCTTCTTTGTATGATGAGTGGCCTGTTGTGGTCAGGGAGCTTCAGCAAGCTGAACCAGCCTCAGATCATGGAACTCACTGTTCAAGAGAAAGGAGTAGGACAGCTTGGAAAATCATTGATGAGGTGACTTACTGTACTTGTTAAAGCCTTTGTGATTTAGAGTCTACTGTCACATGTGATTATACAAGAAGGAAGAATAAGGGCGTTAGATTGTAAAGACTGGTTTTCTTCGTTAAAAGATGCGTACAATAGTCTCTACTTGTGGTCATCATCAAGCATGCCCAACTATGGTTGTAACATAGAGCTTATTATCTGGCATCATTTGCTGAGTAAGCTTGATGCACCGTGGTACTGGCATCTCCAAAATTTTCAGTTGTGACCTTGCTAGGATGTGCATATTCTAGGTTATCTTTTGATTCCTAGTTGAAATAGGAACCATAGAAACCTGTGTCATCATAATAAGGCTAATTTAATATATTTAAATTCATCTTGATCGGGAGAGCGCAAGGTTGACTTTTGTATATGTATATTACCACATGCTACATTCAAAACTGTGTAGTGTACATATGCATGTTTGTACCTACTCCTACCTGTCTACCCACATACACACATATTACGTACTGCGATATATATATATATATATAGAGAGAGAGAGAGAGAGAGAGAGAGAGAGAGAGATGTATTAACGTATGCAGGAGGCCTCACGGGCCTATGAGACAAATGCAAAACCAAAAGGTAACTCATACAAGCCACTAAGGGCTGAAGCAAAGGGCTCACTAAGGCCCTTGCTGAAAGCTAAAACGCTAAGCTAGTGAACAAAATAGTAGAGTAGCAAAATATCAGAAGAGTAGATGTGAGGAGCTCTCGTATATGTGTCTGTCGAGCTGTCTTTTGATGCGGTGGAGGGCGTGGTCTCCTCGATCTCTATATCGGATGGGCGAAATCAAGGGTGACGCCTCGTCTCTGGCGGTCACCTCTGAAGAGGTCTGAAATAGATCGGACCTCGATCGTGCGTGCTCTGGTCCCTTTCCATGTCGCATGTGGAGTGCATGTCTCTCGTCTGGCAATATCGTGGCGAGGACCCGGCAGCTAGCTCAGATGCACAAAAAAAACAAGTGTCTATGCTTTGTCGATCTTAGTGACCTGCGGCATCAATCCCTGCTGCTCTCTAGTTTGTCTCATCAATATATCTCTCTGTCGTCACATCTCAATCAGATAAAGCCCAACACAAACTTGATCGGGAAAATGGATCAGCCGTAAAGGTGAACCAAAGCCATGCCTCTCCTGGAAGAGGCAGTGATATCACCCTCGGATCTCATAGTAGACTGGGAAGACACATAGAAAGTGCTCCTTTGTTTCGATCTCCTCCATCCGGCATAGTGTGCTGATCCTCCGCTCTCTGGGTATGCTTGCAGCTCTCCCTGCCTGAATCCTCAGCTGATGTGACTAGACTTGCAACTGACCAACACCTCAATGCATGTGAGACTCTCCTGTCCTCCAGGTATTGAGGTCTGTTGAGGAGACCTTGGTCTGAGACCCTCAGGAAGTGGTGTTAGCCGGAAAAGAAATCAGGACCAGAGGCTAGACACTAAGCATGGCGACGCTCAAGGGCCATAGAGGAAAGGAGAACGTGAGGGCGAAACGTTATCACGGGAGGGGAAATGGAATTAGAAGGGGAGGGAATGAAGAGGGAGACTATGGCACAAGGGGAAAGGGAGAGGGGGAAGAGAAGCATGTACATGAGTGGAGGAGGAATGTAGAGATGGAGACATCAAGGGAAGAGGATCATGCTTTATTTGAAAGGAAAGATGAGGGGAAATATCAAAGTACTAGTTAGGTGGCTTTACAAGAATGAGCGTGTCTCATCAAAGAATAGCCCCCTCCTTTTATAGCCAAAAGAGGAGGTCTCTCCCAATAACTGCATCCTCCCACATGCATGGTGTGTGTGGAAAAGTCTCCCATGTGGGCTAGGTGGTTACGCACTCTCAATTGTGTGCGACAACCCTTTGCCTCAATTTTCCACATAAATCAAGCCCCATATCTCAAGTCTATGATACTCCCTTGGTCTCTTCCCAATTTTATAATATGTTCAAACTTCTAGGAGGACAAGTGGAGGGTTGGCACAAGGAATCTTGCCACCTCATCCTACTTTCCCCATTATTTAACTTGCTCTCTTGGACCTTCTATACCTCCCCCACATGGGCCTATCCTATATGGAGGGAATAACCCAATATAATATTCATCTCCACCTATTTTATATTACTTCTCCCATGGACTTTGAGCCATATCTCACTAAATGCAGCCTAGGTGGAGGGGTGGCACATGGAGGAGCCATGCCACCTTACATTTTATAATATTACTACCATGGATTATGTACAACACACCTTATGGGTCCTCTTACGTGGAAGGGTGGCACATGGTCATGCCCTGCCACCTCAACCCTGGGCCCTATGCACACCATATTTTATTATACTATTGCCACACATACAAACACACACTCATATTTATGCCTTTTTCCTTAGACAAATTTATCCATAACAGTTCCCCCCCCCAGGCAGGGAATGCACAGCATTTCCATGCCTAGGTCCATCATGCACAAAGAAGGGCTTGAGGTAACGCTTGTTGATCACCTTCTTGCCATATGGTTCATGCAGCTCCTGAACTTGTACAGACCCATTGCTATGTTCCTTGATGACTTTGTATGGACCGGTCCACAGTGGCAGAAACTTCTTATCCATTTGGTGGTCCAATCTGTTATCAAAGCATAGCACAACATCCCCCTCAGCAAAATGTCTTTCCCATTCCTTGCGAATCTTAGCATCTAAGCGGGCCTTTTGTTGATTCTTTTGGATCTCTGTTTGATGTAGGGCAAGGCGTCGGATTTCATCTAGCTTCTCAAGTTGCACCAATCGGGCCTCTACATGTTCATCTTCTGTCATCCTATGTTCTTGTGCCAATCTCAAAGCTGGAATCTCTATCTCTAGTGGTAAAACGGCCTTAGTACCATATACCAACTCAAAAGGAGTGTGACCTGTAGATGTTTTATGAGTGATGTTGTAAGCCCATACGGCTTTTGTGACCTTCTAATCCCACTGGCTCCTGTTTCCTGTGGCCATTTTTTCCATGGTTTTACAAAGGAGGCCATTGGTCCGCTCTGTTTGACCCATGGATGCTGGATAATAGATGCTAGAAGTGTGATGATCAATACCCATGCGATCCATGAGTAACTCCACTGCCTCATTTAAGAATGGACTCCCATGGTCAGAGACAATTTCCATGGGTGTCCCAAACCTTGTGCAGATACGTTCGAATATGAAATTTGAAACTGCCTTACCATTTGCAGTGGGGAGGGCGATAGCTTCAGCCCACTTAGTGACATACTGAGTGGCTACCAAAAGATACTTTTTTTTTGCGGGCGGTCATGGGCAAGGGCCCGACAAAATCTATTCCCCACTTCTAAAACGGATGGATGGATATCGCTGGGTGATGTTGCCCAGGACGCAAATCCTTCCTACCGACGAATTGGCATGGTTCACAGGTTTTGCAATACAAAGTGACATCTTTGAACAAGGTTGGCCAATAGTATCCAGCATGTAAAATCTTCTTAGCTGTATAGTCACTGGCATAGTGGCCTCCACAAAATCCATCATGATAATGCTTCAATACCTTAGGCACTTCATCTGCATCAATGGCCCGTCTTAGTACCCCATGAGAATATACACCTTGTTGAGGATAAGCATCTAAGGGGGAACCATACATTTGAGGTGGAGGCGGTGGATACATCCCTGATGAGGGGTGGGGGTATGCCCCTGAGTTAGATCCCCCAGGTTGTTGTTGCAAGAATTGAGGGGGTTGCGGAGGGACAATCGTCTTCTCTGAAGCGGGTCAGACTGAACTTTATCAAACTTTTGAGCAATCTCATGTGCTAGCACCATAGTTTCTGGATACTCCCATTTAAGCTTGAGGCGAAATTCGTCACTTGCTCCTGCTACAAGGTAGCCCAGCACATGCTGAGTCATTCCAGCTCGAAATCCGGCATTGTCCTCCTGTGTGGCAATTAAACGGTCCAGGAGCACGGCCGCTCGATCCACATATCGACGCGTCGTCTCACCTTCTGACTGCTTCAAGTTTGCCACCTGCAGGTACATATTCTCCGGCTCCTCTTCTTTGCCGAAATACTCAATCATCGCTGCTGTCAACCTTGGCCAGCTTTGGCGAACATCGTCGGCCTGCTTCTCATACCACACTTGAGCCAAACCCTCTAGAAATGTGGGAAGAACCAACAGCCATCTGTCTTCAGTAAGAAAGTTGAGAGAAACACAACGGCGCTTGAAGGCCACAAGATACTCATTTGGATTTTCTTCCACCCGTCTACAAAACACGGGAATGTCAGCCATGCTTGGAAAATGGAAAAGAGAGAGGCAAGACGAGGCTTATCTATGGACAAACAATAGAAAGAGGAAGCTTGAACTGAAAATCGGGTGAAGATACATCCACAAAGCACACATAGGCAGGGTAGGGTGTGACTGGTGTATTGTGAAATACTACACGGGAAGAATCTTCAACATAGAATAGCACATAGACAATCGTAAAAGGACCAACCCTCATGATATCACATCCATCTTTACAAGCGAGGGTTAGAGACGCGGCGCTGCATGAGGTTGTTCATCAAGGCAAACAAGAATGCCATGACAAATGTCAACAGTTGGAGAGCTTGCACATCACCTTCAGCTTCTTCCAGTTCATGGTGACACATGACAAGTTGTTCTTAATGGTTTTGTTGTCATAATTAGTAATCAGTGAGATATTGTCTTTGAGATATGCCTGCATTTTGCACTTCTCCATCGGGTTTATATCTCACTTGCAGAATTCCATTTTTGTTCTCGAGTCTTGCCATAATTTTTGTACCATTTTCTGCTTGCCTAGCTCTCTGATTTCCCCTTCTTCCTTTAGGATATCTACAGCATGTAGCCCCCATCTCTCCATGCACTTGACTCCCTCTCTATGCCAACCTGATTTTTTTGTTGCCTCCATGACTCTATATGGGAGTTTGCTTGCATTCATCTTTGCTACCTTGTGAGGTATCAACTCTATACAGTACTTTCATTCCTCTTTTGTAGTGAGGGTTCATCCCCTTCATACAGTACTTAGTCCTTTCAGTTATTTTACAGTTGTATTCAGCCCTTTGGGAAAGACATTATTTCAGTTATTATTTTCCTCTTTGGAGGCCCATTATATTCCTCCCTCAGATTCTCACACTCACTCCACAATCCCACTTGTGTTTTGAGTGCATTATTGTATTAATTCAGGTAGTAGTGAGTAGGAGAGAGAGTTAGTTAGGCTTTCTCTCTGTTACATTGGTATCAGAGCTTCAGATTTTCTTTCCTCAGATAGGGAGGTGCAGTTTTAGGACATCCCTATTGTTTCATGGTATAGACAAGATCCGGAAAGGACACCATGAGTACCAGTGGCATGTCCAACAAATGTGGGGAGGCAGGATGCCTTTCCAAGCCTCACCACAATAGAACCTGGGTTGCAGAGGCCCTGATGTCAGTTTCTACTATAATGCAAACCATGGTGCAAACCATGATGCAGATGCAGTAACAACAACAGTCCAAGAGTCTTTTTACCTGCATGGTACAGCTCCAGGAGATCCGGGACGATCGGTGAGCAAGCCGCTAGAAAGCGTGAGAGCGCAGCTTGGGAGGAAAGAAGAACACACATCTGAGGCTCAGAAAGCCAAGGAGTTCTGATACACATCTGAGGCTCAGAAAGCCAAGGAGTTCTGATTGCTCGAGGCCCAGGAATGCTACAATGATAGATTTGTGGGTTTGAAATCCATACCATACGTTCATTGAAAAAAATAAATTAAAAAGACTCATACTAAAGCTGCTAAAATGTTGTCTCTGTCACCATTTGGTACTTATCTCAAGAAATAAAGAATAATCTTTATTAGAAATTGACTTCGGTCAAAGCATGTTGACTTTGGTTAACTAAGAATAAGTTTTATTGATTTACTTTTGCTTTGCATTGGTAAAAGAGAACTGTGGAAACACCCACAAGGGACTAGGATTAGTCCAAGAACTAGGAATGCATGCATTTCGCCAACCTCTAATGGGTTAAAGTGCTGGAATTTGTATGTACAATGTGTCCAGCAGCTAGCAAACTCTGGTAGGAGGGGGCTGTCCCTGACTGCCTTCCAGCACCAGAGAGAGTCATAAGGAAAGTCGTCCAGCAATCAGCAACCAAACTGCCATGAAATCTTCCACCTAATTGAGGATTTCAGCCCATAGAAACCTTAGAATTCAGTGCGCACAGCACCAGGCAGGAGCCAGGAGAGAGGCGTCCAGGAATATGGCCTCAGACAATGAAAAGGAAGCATTCTGTCTCGAAGAAAGTCGAGAAAAGCATAAAAAAAGGCCCAAAATGGGCCCAGGGACCATGCCAGCAGCAAGAAACACCAACGGGAGAAGATTGGTTGTGGAGAAATCTTCAAAAACGTCTTCAGCCAGCAAAGGGAGAGCTGCAAAAATCCGCCACTCTCCAAAAGACTCCCCTGGTAGGGATGAAGACCCAAAACAACAGGGTAGGGCTCTAGGAGCTTCCAGGTACTTCTAGATGGGACACACAGGTGCCACAAGCCAAGCATACAGCCCAAGCATGCACACACTCAGGGCACATGGCAAATTGGACGTGGGAAATTAATGCCCCTAAGGGGGTCACTTTTTAAGTCATGACCCTAGTGTATAGAACCGGTGACCCTAGTAAATAGGACCTCTAGTGGGTCACTTTTTAAAACATGACCCTAGTGAACAAAACCAATGACCCTAGTGAATAGGACCATGCTAATAGCACTAGGAGTTGCACTTGTTGCACATTTAATCATAGGTACCCGTAATGCCCCTAGCTTGGCACCCCTAGGCCAAATTCAGTGGCGGTTAGTTTAATCACTTCGCCATCACATCCCCGTGACATACCCCCCTCTTGAAACATCAAACTATCATGTTTGCTGTCCCATAATTACAGGAAATATAGAAGAATATCACAATAGGCATAAACAGCCCATAATCCATAGTACAACATCACATGAAGTACAATATACAATGCACATACGGCAAGACTGCAAATCCATCCATATGGTAGTGTATCAACTGTTTGGAGTGTCACGACCACTCATCATAGAAGTCTCACGGCAGAAACACTGTTAGCATCAGTGCCTTGTAGTGTCACCAAGCGACCTCTAGATATCCTGTGAGCCTGTTTGCACTGTGGGAGCGGAGGTGCCACCCCCCCTTGAGCATCCGGTAATGCTCCAGACCTGTGTACTGCTGGACCGGAATGAGCCATTGCCACAATAGGCTCGAGACCAAATGCCTCGGGTAGAGCTGCAAAACTTGTGGTGAATCTGCCAATTCATTCTCCTCCAACCAGATCCCATCGTTTGCAGGATAATTCTTGCACTTCACTCGATAGCGTCTTGAAACTCTACCGTTAATCTTTCGATCCTTATGTGCCACAATCTGCTCAGGAATCAAGACTTCATCTTGTTCATCAACTTCAGGTTGCTCTTCAACTGGCATATCCTGTGGCACTTCTCCATGAAAAGGCTTCAACAAGCTAACATGGAAAGCATTGTGGATGGTCCCCTTTTCATGTAACTTCAGTCTGTAAGCTACCTCATTGATCTTCTCAAGAACTTGAAAGGGCCTGTAGTACCTCATATTCAGCTTGGTATACAGCTTTACCTTCCCTCTCTTGCTCCTGAGATGTGCCCTAAGAAAACACAGCAATACCCAGTCACCTTCCTTGAAGACCAGATTCCTGCGATGCTTATCTGCAGCTCTTTTCTGCTTGTCCTGGCTGCGTTGAAGGGCATACTTAACCTTTTCATACGCTGTCCACAAGTCTTCCACATACTGATCAGCCACAAATATCTTCTCTTTTGTATGCAAAATAGAAGGAACCTTTTTCCCACCTTCCACCATTTCAAACGGTGCCTTACCAGTGGAAGAATGCACTGTGTTGTTGTATGCATACTCAATCAGTGGCAAATACTGCTCCCATTTTGCTTTGTGCTCAGAGACATAACAACGCAGCAAATCCAACGCCGTAGAATTTGCCTCTTCTGACTGGCCATCAGTCTGTGGATGATATGAAGATGAAAACAGCAGTGAGGTACCTATGTTATCAAACAAGCCTCTCCAAAACATACTGGTCATCCGTGGATCTCTATCGTTTACGATAGACTCAGGCATCCCATGGTACTTGAAAATAAACTTCAAGAACTCTTTTGCCATGTGCTCAGTTGTAATCTTCTTTCTCACTGGAATGAAGTGAGCCTGTTTGCTAAATCTGCAAATTATAGTCCATATGCCATCATGACTAGTAGGAGTGCGAGGGAGATCAAAAACAAAATCCATAGCGATGCTCTGCCATGGTCGATCTGGGCTGCTTCTGCCTGTCATACTTCACCTTTTGACAAATGATACATGTCCTGACATAAGCCTCGACATCCTTCCGCAGAGAAGGCCAATAGAAATAGTGCTCCACTGCTTTGATTGTAGCCTCAATACCCCTATGTCCTGCATACGGTGGGGCATGACTTTCAATGATCAACTTATGCTGTTGGGATATGTGTGATCAAGGGCTTGCTAGGCGCATGTGTGTAGCCACTAGCAGTCATATGGTTGTGTGTGTGTGTGTAGGCGAGGCACACTTAGTGCCATAGACCATGACACAGCCTATGATTGTGGAGTTACCTCCTTTGATGTAGGAGAGGTGCCATTGATTTAGGCCACCCTCTCTCCCATTCTATGAAAGAGAGGACTTCCTCTCAACTCAATGGAACATTTTGCCTTTTGGTTCCCACACTCTCTTCCATGATCTACTCCCACTCCCCAACATGTGGTACTAGAGCCATTCTATCCTCCTTGAGCTTCCACCTCATGCTTCTAGCCTACTCTAGCTCCAAAGTGCCACCTCATCATCTTCTTCAACCTTCTTCCTTTTCCCCAATTTTGCCCGAATCTTGCAGCATCAATTTCTCCAAATCCAACAGTTAACTTTCAAAATGCTTCCGGCTCTAGCGTCCCCACACTAGGACGCACCTCTTCACCATTGGGATTGACGGAATTTAACTTTGAGCGGCTGTGCCACTTCGTTCTTTGCTCGCTAGTCTAGCTCAAAAATCCGCCCATAGCCGCGACCATTCGTCAATTCCTCTTAGCCATAGTAGGGCAATGCTGTAAGGAGTTTGCTAAAGAAATTTGAGCTCAAATGGTGCAGTGATTGTGGAGAAATCACACAAATATCAGTCGGAATAGGCGCATCTCTCCATGGCGACACATGTTTGAGGGGAGGGGTTCCTATCCTTCCGGAGGTGTTACCGGAGGCCAAAGGCCACTGGCGTGAGAAGCATGAGTTTTGCAATGCTCTAATGCAATGGATCGTGCAGAGCGCACCGTGCAGTAGTGTGCGAGTGTCATATGCTATACTGTAGTGAACGACGATGTACGAGTGCACTATGCTAAATGACAATCACCGGTGAACTCCACAACATAAAGCAAAAATAAGAAAATCCTACACTGGTGAACAATCCCCATATCGGGAAGAGACAAGAGATGAGAAAGTGACCGAGTTGGCCAAAGTACATATCACTGGACGTGTCCCCGGGTCACAAGTCGCAAGTCACAAGAATACACAAGTCGCAAATCACAAGAATACACAGGTCTATCCCCATAGTAGACCAAGGGTACACACAAGTCTCTCCACATTCTCTCCTTGGCGAGCTCATAGCTCTAGCCTCTATCTCTCCTCACTCTCCTCTTTTTCGCTTCCGTGCCGAATGTCGAATGCCCCTTTTTCTCTCTCCCTTCTCCTTCATCCTCATCCCCCGCCTTGGAGGGTCCCTTCTTCGCTGAGAATTCCCCCCCTTTCTTCCCATTGGTCATCCTCTTATCTCCTTAGCTGTTGAGGATAGCCATTGCGCCGCTGTCTCTCTTGATGGCTTCGGCAACTTTCTGACTCCCTGACTCGCCAGCCTGATGGTGTAAATTCTCCATGTGTAGGTGAGCTGGTTCACCGCATCTCTTGATGGCTTCGGCGACTTCTTGACTCCCTGACTCGCCAGCCTGATGGTGTAAATTCTCCATGTGCAGGTGAGCTGGTTCACCGCACCACTGCACCACTGTATCATTGAACCACTGTGTAAATATAAATACTCCTGACTGCTCCATGTGCTAAGCTCACTCTCCATGTGCGCAGCTCTTGATGAGATCACTTTGGACACGATACTCCTGGTTGACCTGTGGTTGACATGTGTCGACCTGTGGTTGACAGCCTCGGATAGTACTCTTGGATGAACCCGTGTGATCGCGTGGCTAACTTGTGTTGACACATGGTCAACATGTGGCGAACAGATGTCGTCATGTGGTCAACGCCTGTCGACAGGTGGTCGTGTGATAAGGTAACAACACAACGCGAGATTTCGCCATTTCTCTTTGTTGGAAGTAGTCCTCAGTAAGAGCTTCCATTTGTCTTTGAAAGCCCTCTCAAAGCTTTTCTCTTCAGCTTCAATTGCACCCTCCAACTTCAGACTGTTCAATTTGGGAGTAACAGCGATATTTGCTTCTAATATGAACCATTGAATGCTAGAAAGTTTCATTATTATCTCAGTTATCTTTGGGCTTTTGGATGTTTGACCATTGGAAGTGATCTGAGGCATTTTCAGTCTTATCTTTGGAGCACTGTCCTGTGGTTTGATAGTTTTGGTAAATGCTCATGTTGCATTTATGATATCTTTTGAATTGAATATTTTTGAATGCTATTTTGTGAAGGAATAGACATTGCCTTGTAAGAGGTAAGACCTTCCTAATGGCTAACATGAGTAAGATAGATGGTTATTCCTTCCATACTTGGCAGACCAAGGTCAAGTTCATTCTCATGAAGAGAGGTCTATGGAATATTGCTTGTGGAAAGAAGAAGAAACCTTCAACAAGAAAAGGTGAAATAGAATGGACAGTAAAAGATGAAAAGGCTCTTGCGATTATTGCTTTGGGTCTTATTGATGAATATGTTCATCACATTGATGGAAGGACACTTCACATGATGCATGGAAGACACTTGACAAGATATTTGGTGCCAAATTTAAGCACTCAAAGATGAAGATACTTATTCACAAAATATTAGAAAGCTTTTGTGGAAAGACCAGCCACATTGAGGAAGAACTTGAAGACAAGAAGAAGATCAAGGAGAACAAGGAAAAGAGCTACATCAACAACATGGCAAATCTGGTTGAAGAGAGAACTCCATCAACAAATGAAGAATTAAACTTTGTGGTAGAAGATAAAGACTATGCCTTTTGAGCACTTTGTATTTTGAACTTTATTTATCATCACTTGGTCAAATTTTTGAGGTTCTCTTCCTCGAATAGTACTCCAAAAAGACCGTGTGGTTGGCCGTGGGAGTAATCCAAGATTTGTATTAAGTTGAAACGTGAAAAATAAACTGTTGCATGATAAGGGACAGCATGGAAAATTGTAAAAAAACTGAGTACATCTTGAGGTAAAACACTGATATTTACAGTGAGGGCCAAACAGCTTGGCAAAATCTAACAGTGCAAAAAAAAACCCAAACACCAACACCCATGTATCAACCCTTGTATGAGATTACTGAGGGTGGTAATCAGCAGCCTGTTCCTCTGCCTTCTCCTCTTCCGCCTTCGTATTTGGCTCTGTGGCCTTTTGCGCATCCTTTTGCTCTGGCTCAGTCATATGTATCTGTGGATGGGGTGCTTCCTCCTCACACTCAAGCGTGTCCATCACATTTCTCAGATTTTCATACTTGTCTTTATATCGGTGGTATCGCCGGTAGTAATGATCCTTTTGCTCTTGCAAGGTGGACTAGGAAGTCTGGAGGGTGGCCAACTGCATCCGAAGATCTGTGAATTCTTCCTCCATGGATGAACGCTTCTTTTCCAATTCAGCCACTCTGGATTCTGATTTTTCGTTGGCAATCTCGGAGGAAGACAAAGACTCTTTTAACTGTGTAATCTCCTGGTGAAATCTGGTCACCTCTGTGACATGCTGGCTGTGCAAAGTTGCCAGAGCTACGGCATGTTGGCTACGTAGAGTTGTCATTGCTGCTTCCCATTCCTGCCTGTGATTATGGAGGCGATCCTCAAGGGCAGCCTTCTGAATATTCCAAGCGATGTCACGCTCATGTATTGCTGAGTCCTTCTCTTTCTGCCACCTTTCCTCCTGTTGTCGAAGTGTCACGCTAGTGGCGCGCTGCTGGGCTGCTTGTGCTCTCTCGAATTCTAACTTTAAATGTTGCTGTTGAGAGAGGAGCTTATGAGCATAACCTGTGGAATTGAAGACCGCTGTCCCAAGTTGCGTGAAGGTGTTGTCCATGATACACTGAGCAAGATGCAGGGACCTTTTCATCCACGCATACCTGTCGCTGTAATTCATCCTGTCTGCCAAATTAATGACGTCCCCCAATTCCTCAAACATGTCAGGGAGAGCTCCCTCTTCCTCGGTTGACAGGTTTCCTGTAGGTGCCAATTTGTCCAAGTGCACAAAACATGTCGGGGCCCTGGAGATCTTTTTGTTCTGTGCGAGGCAGTCCTGCAAGGGAATGGTGAAGATTTGATTGAGATCCTCCTCTTCCCCACATACTGGTGAGCGTTTTTTGTGAAGGACATATAGTAGTTGGCTGTAATCTTCATTCTGTTTTTCCACCAGGGAAATATTTGAAAGAGGTGGGCCCGATGAAGCAGCTATGTAAGCTGTGAACATATCATTCTCATGAAGGGGTGGGCAATCCACAGATTGGGGCAGAATCCCTCCCTCAAATACCTCCTCTGATGCTGAAGTGGCCGATGGAGCATCTCCTCAAGAGGGGCTCCCACTCCCGTCTCTGGTCCTGTCTCTGCCTGGGGAGGCCGAAATGTGAAGTACACCCTGGGATGACATCTCCTGAGAAAGCCCGTGGGAGTGGGAGTCGGGTCCCAGGCTAAGATTCAGGTCCAACACCTGGTCCAAAACATGGTCAGAGGTCGCCTGAACTGTGGTGATGACTGCATCGGTGAAAGTGGTAGGGAGTGAAGATGAAACAGCTGCAGTCCTTTGTAACAATACACCTGTCGAGGAAGTCCCGGGTACAACAGTCGTCGTCACTGGTACAACAGGAGGTGTACCTGGTGCAATCCCTCCCATTGAAAGTCTGGAGATCGCTGGAGAAGCCTGGACAAGTGTGACTGATGGAGAGGCAAGTCCTGGCACGGGCACGACTGATGGAGATACAAGACATGTCACTGATGGTAACCCTGTGGCACCGGTAACAGAATATACTGAAGAAGCTCCGGTGCAGACTTCATGAGGTGGCGCTCGCCAAGGTGTCCTCCTGAGCGAAAGAGGAGAAGAGGCAGTCCCGGGGGAAGGAACACTGGAAGTGACAGTGAACGATTTGGAAGAGGGGGTGACAGGAGGGGAGAGAGATGATGAAGGGAGGCGACCTGTGACAATGGGAGGAGGGTTGGCCTTCCACTGATGAAGTAAGAAGGTGAGGTGGGGCCCACAAGTACAGGTATATGTGCCCCGACGCTTGCGAACTGTGTCACGAAAGGCAGAGTAGAAGAGTGAGGCGAAATCATAGGGAGTGACCGAGAGAATGGAGTCTAAGGCAGAATGGATCGCCTTGGTGATGAAGAAGTGGCATGGGGCAGAGTAGAAGTGCGTGAACAAATACCTCGCTAGAAGCGCCTCTCGGCTGTTTCCATCGAGAACCTTCTTGCACTCATGTCCTCTGCGATGAGTTTTACAGGTAGACAAGAAGGACATGAATGTGGGTGAGCCGGTGTGAGGTGGCAAAAAGGGAAGTGTGGGAAGACGGAGATATGTGGAGACCGAGACGCATGGCACCCCTTGACGGGCACCATCGTCCCATCATCGGCTATGCACCAGCCAGGGGGACATGACATACGGAGGATTCCGCTCCGCTCTAGTCCTTTTCTTTTCATTGTTACATTCAGATGTATTTGATTATGTATGATCAGACTTAGGATTCAGCACGGGTGATGATGCTCGTTTCAGTAGCTCCACCCTTACTGTGATTTGTATTAGGTTTTCTTTCAGTCTCATAGACCCATCGGTCTTCCGAAGACTCTAATAAAATTTCTTTCTTTCTTTCTTTCTTCCATGATGTCCTCCTTCACTCCCACTCCCCAACATATGCCTCAATGGTTGCGTCACACAGAGCTTGTCATGCATCATCATGAATCCCTCCTTGAGAGTATAATGATCATGCCGATTGCCCTCCATAAACTGATCATAAATACGTGCAAAAGCATCATCTATAGCATACTGCTCCTTCATGGCATCTAGCTCATTGTGAGAAGCAATAGTAACTGCAAGTACCTGTGGTGTCTTGGACATAGCTTCCATACGTGGCCTTTTGGAAAGTGGATCAACCACTACATTCTTCTTTCCAGCCACATGAACAATCTGAAAATGAAAAATGGAAAGGAAGTTTGCCCATCTCAACTTTCTCTGAGTGAGAAAGTACTGAAGTGATTGGTGATCGGTTTGCACCTAAAAATCAGCACCTAATAGATAGTGCTTCCACATAGTAAGAGCATGTATTACAGCTATCAATTCTTGCTCATACACATTCATGTTGTGTTCAGCATCTCGGCGCAGCTTGCTGTCATATGCAACCACTTTGCCTTCCTGCATAAGAACTCCACCAACACTGTTGCCGCTTGCATCGCATTGAATAACAAAAAGCTTTCGCAAGTCTGGCAAAATGATAACAAGATCAGAGCATAATTTTTCCCTCAGCTCATTGAATTCTGCAATTTCTTTCTTCCCCCAACGGAAAGGCACTACCTTCTTATGTAAAGGATGTAAAGGTGAAGCTATCTCAACAAAATGGCGTATGAACCGCCTGTAATATGAACACAAGCCAAGAAAGCTACGGACTTCATGTAGGTTCTTCAATGGAGGCCAATTCTTGATTGCCTCTATCTTGGCAGGGTCCATTCTTACTCCATCCCCCTTGAGATGTTGTGTCCCAGGAAATGGATCTGTGGCATGAAGAACTCACTCTTTTTAGTGTTGACCAGCAGCTTGTCTCTCCTGAGCTCTGCAAATACAATTGCCAAATGTTGCCTATGCTCCTCTTCATCCTTCGAGTGCACAATAATAATGTTCCCACAAACTTTCTGTGCTCTCTGAAAATCCGGTCCATCATGTGGTTGAAGGTAGCAGGAGCATTAGTCAGACCAAATGGCATGACAAGAAACTCATAAAGCCCAAAAGTAGTCTTGAAAGCATTCTTGTGTACATCTTCGGGCCTGATTCGTATCTGATGGTAACCACTCTTCAAGTCAATGCGACTGAAGATGGCTGATCCCTCCAATCAATCTAGAATATCATCAATGTGTGGGATGGGGAATCGATTCTTGATAGAGATTTTATTCAGAGCCCTGTAGTCAATACACATTCTCCAAGATCCATCCTTCTTCTGCACTAGTAGGACGGGAGAACAATATGGAGAAGAACTGGGCTGAATCAGCCCCTTCTGTAGCAATTCATTCACCTGGCTCATGATCTCCTCTTGTTGTGCCGCACTAACTCTGTATGGTGGTCGGTTCGATGGAGAGCTGCTAGGAATAATGTCAATGGTATGATCGTCTGGCCTTTCAGGAGGTAACTCCTCTGGAAGATCATCTGAGAAACAATCTTGAAACTGAAATAAAATTTCAGTTTGCTGTTTTTCCAGCTTGGAGAGATTACATTCATCCTCAATTGGTTCCTTTTCTTTTACAAATATCGAAAGATGCTTTTTCATTATGGAGGAAATCGCCGAAGTGGATACAACTGGGACTGATTCCCCTTTCATTTTTACATTGATGACTTGGGGTTTTACCCCTATAAGTCAAAGTGAGCTTGTGTAAACTACTCGGTGCTTTCTATCAATTCAGACAACGGATTTTGCACAGGCGTTTGAATGAAATGATTGCGAGTTGTCAAACACATATACTTGAACTTAAGAGATTGCAATTAAGCTAGAATTAAGACTTATACAGCTTAAACACAAAGTGACATCATTGGAAATTGCAATATGATTGAGGGGCCAAGACAGGGCCCCTCCCTTTATCCAGGCTCACTTTATTCTTGAAAATGGAGATACAAGACCAAGGTGCAATGCACCATCCAAATTGATGAACTCAGTGAAAGCCTAGGACCTAGATACAAGACTCAAGAGCATATGTACAAGGTAGACAACAGAAAGGAGGACTCCAAGCTCAGGTTTCAACTCTTGGCTTGCCCAATCCACAAGGAAGAAGCTTGCAACAATCACCACTTACATCCAATATTAGAGGCAAGCTAGAGGCAAGCACTAGTTTCTAGAAAGATAGTAGAAACAACATGAAATAGTGCTGTAAATGAGATAAACTTGACAATACAGACTCCCTTCGTGACTTGACCCTTTTGTAGATGAAGTCCTTGATGCCTCTAAAGCTCCCTTGGGTGAGGAGAGTGTGGAAATGGGGCTGAAATGAGAAAAGCTCAGAAAAGCAGCCTGTAGGCTAGAGAGAGAAAGCCTTTATGGAGTGATAGCTGTAGAGAGAGAGTGCCAATGCTTACCCCAAGGGAGGGGATGTAAGAGAGGAGCTGCTGCTGTTCCAGAGGCAGATTTCTGCAAGGGAAAGGGGCTGGAACAGTAGAGAGAGAAATTTTGCAGTAGAGAGAGAGACTGCAGCAGGAGAGAGAAAGGGGCTGTGGCTGCTCCAGGCTAGGAGAAGGAGAGAGGATGCTGCTGCTGTTCCAGAAGAGCTGAGAGGGGGAAGATTTTTGGAGAGGAGGGGCTGGAACTGTAGAGAGAGAGTGTGTTGCTGTAGAGAGAGAAAGTGCTGCCGAGGTGAGAGAATGGCCTGGGGAGAAGCTGGCTGCACCCAAGGAGCTGGAGAGGTTCTGCTGCATCAACCAAAAGGAGGGAGAAGGAAAGTGACGAATTTTCTTCATGTATGGAATGAAGGGGAGAGGCCTTCTTTTATGGGCTCCCCCCCCCCGGCCCAGAGTGGAAGGTCGACACTTGTCCCTGATTTTTGGTGGGCTGCAGTCCCAAAGAGGACAGCCCCAACCTGCCCCAAATCTACCAGATTTGGGGCCAGACACTTGGCCTGCATGCCTTGCCATGCATGCCGCCACATGTGTGGGACAGGTGGACTGACCTGCCAGCTCAGATTTTATGTGGCAGTCTGCCACGTGTCACTCCCAAAAACCCTAAAATTTCAAAGTTGTTAGAATTCAATTATGATCGCATCCACGGGTTCCTAACAGCTTGGACTATCTATTGACGTACTCTAAGGTCATAATTGAGCCATACTGAGCTCATTTGTTCGTCGTCTTATCTTGTATCTCCATTACTCTTGGCATGCTGCTAGGCCCACACCCAAAGCTCAGGGAACATTCTCTTGAATGGTTCCTAGGTTAGTATGCAATCTGTGCATTTGATTGGTCCCATGTTTGGGTACTCAGGTGGGGTGTGGTTTCCAGATGTCCCTCTCAAAGAGAGGCCATCACTCTTGTGGGTCACTAATGCCCATAACCCCAAGCAAGGGGGTCCACCCTCAAATGCTAGACCTAGTCCCCATTGACCGTAACTGAACAGTAGGAAAACATTTTCATTTCTTAATAAGCATACTATTGAAAAACAAAAAGAAATATTACCAAGCAAGTGGATACATGTTGTTGAAGCAGGATGATAGCTTCTTATCATGGGTATCAATGATAGCATGAGCACGGTACATCCAAGGCATCCCTAGCAAAACATCACACTTAGGTAAAGGCATCACATAAAAATCCTCATAATCCACATAGCCCTGAATGTGAATGCATAGCTTTCCTATGATGGGGGTGACAGGGGTACTGAGCTCCGGATTAGCCATATTGGCCTTACAAAGAGGGCCAATCTCCTCTGGTCGAAGATCCAGCTGAGCTGCAAGTTCAAGAATTATGAAATTTGCTTTGGCCCCTGAATCAAAGAAGTACAAACAATGCTGATCCCGTAGCTTGCCCCCATGCTCTGCACATCTCTGTCTTCTTCTCATCATGCTCACCCTCAATGATATCAGGAATGTGGCCAGCAGTTGGCTTGGGTTTCTTGCCCCTGGGGTCCTCTCTTCTGTCTGATTAGTTTCAGCCTGTGGTGCCGCAGCTTCTTTCCTCTTCTTCTAGGGACAGTTTGCTGCCCTGTGACCAATCTCTTTGTAGAGGAAACACTTTCCTTCAGCAAACAATTTATTTCTCTCTTCAGAAGTGAGAGAAGAGGGCTGCTGTTTTCTTCTCTAGCCTGCCACAAACTTTGATTTGAAAGGTACTTTTCCGGCTTGTTGTGGTTTCTAGTGCTCCTCTTTAAAGTTGCTTTGAAAGCTTGAGACTCTACCCTGCATGAGTGAGTAAGTTGTGTTTGCATTCTCTATCAACTGTGACATGCTGGAAATGTGTGTCTTTGTGCAATAGTCCCTCAACTCTTTAGGAAGACCACAACAATACTTTTCGACCTGCTCCGAAAAGGGGACTGTTTTGTAGGAGCTACAGCAGAAGTGCATCCCAAAACTTCTTATTGTTTTTTTTTTTTTGCAAGAAAAGTACTTCATTAAGTATGAATAAAAACCGTAGAGCAAGCTCAAGTGCATGAGAAAAAACAGCTCAAAATGAGCAAACAAAAATCCTAGGTGGCAGCTGAAGATGCCACCTCATACCTGAAGGAGAGTCAGAGAAGAAAGGAAAATCCTTCCAGATTCTGAGAAAGGCAACCCTCCTAGCAGTAGCGGTCCTGGAGGTTCCCTGTATGTTCGCCCAAATGGCCATCAAAGTGTGTATAGTATCTGCCTAGATACTGGCCATAGTTTGAGAAGGGTGAACCCGGGAGTCCTCCAAAGCCTTTGTAATACTAGCCAGAATCTCCCAAGATGTGTCTGCAGAAGCGTGGGAAGCTCTGAATGGAGGAAACGGAACATCCCGGAGGGAGCATGACTCTACAAGGTGTCGTCGAACAAAAAGAGCTGTGTCCGTGTCATGTCCCTCGAAGAAAGCCTGTGGACCAGTGAGTGACAACCAAGCAACTGATCCCTAGGTCATGAAGAAGGGTGCTCTATGAAAAATGCAAAGTATCCTAGCAAGACCCTTCCAAATCTTCCTCGCCTGAGTGCACTTCCAAAGGCAGTGCTGCACTGACTCAACTGCTGAGTGGCATTGAGGACATGTAGGGTCAGCCCTGAACCTGGGTCTCCACAGTTCACTGCAATCCCTCCATGAATAGTAAGCCAGATGAATAATGTGATTTTCCTATTCCTGAGGGATTTCCAAAGTCTCCTCCAAAAGTTTTTTTGCATCTCTGCGGAAATCCGAAAAGTCTCCCAATGAGGAGCTCTAGAGGGTCTCCAACCTCTACAACTGAGCTAGAATCTCCTGGCATTTCTGCCCGTGTAACAAAAGAAGGGGATGCTCTTCTCTCGGTGCCCGCCCTGCATCTATCCACTCCCATCCCCCTGGATCCCACTGCAAGGATCTAATAGGGGAACCTGCATACAACCAAAGCCTCCAAGATCCAATAGCCAAGAGAACGGGGTTTGGATTAAGATACCACTGTGAGTCTCTACTCATCTCCATGTATCCTGCAATCCTGATAGGCTGGAAAGGAGTCTCCAAAAGAATGTCCTTTGAAGATCTGTGGAGTCTACCTCCTGCATGAACTTGAAAGACAAGGGTATCCTCATGTGCATCCCGCAAGGCTATAACTTGTAGAGGGATACTTGTCCTCGAAAAAGCCCCCAACCAGGTGGACTCCGAAATAGGCAAATGGTCTGTATCCATTAACTCCACTGGTATAGCTGCATCTATTTGCTGCATCCTAGCTGCACTTCCTCTGAGGTGACTAACTGAACGAGCTCTCTGATCCTTTGGAAGCATCCTGAAAGCTTTCCAAGCACCCACAGTGGACGCAGGTCCCAACTCCCATCTAGACCACTCCATATAGTGTGACATGCCCAGTGATCTGCCATGCTCATCTAGTATGTAATCATTCCACATGACGTGCTGCCTGTCAATTTCTTCACGAGAGGAGGGTGGAACTCTCCGAAGCTGTCCCAAGCTTTCAGAATGGCAGCCATGAGAGGGGAGGTAGGAGATCTGAGACGGGCTGACGTAAAGATCCATCTAGGGCTGTCCATCCAATCTCCTCCCTGAGAAGGTGTGTATGTCTAAATACTGTGTAAGAAAAAATCCTTCCATGGCTCTTGACTAGGCATCAAACCTCTGACCACCATCTTGCAAAGCAAGGCTCTACACTGTAAGTCTGGATCAATAATATTGAGACTCCCTTTCTTAGTGGGTAGAATAAGAGTCTCCCAAGCTACCCTGGCTATTACATCTAAAGTGCCGTCTAATCCACTCCACATAAAATTCCTGATAGGTCTCTTGAGTTGAATGATATTGCTTGTAGATCGGCACCAACAAGAGCAAACAAACCAGGCTGTAGCCAACAGTACCTGGTTTACAACCACCACTCTGGATGCAAGGTCAAGTCTGGCCGAACTCCAAAATAGGAGTTTCCTCTTGATGCTCTCCAACACGGGAGCGAACTGCTGTGCTGGAGAAATGCCCACCCCAACCTGGCATCCAAGATACCTGATAGAGACACCGCTCTGAATCCAAGTAAAGCCAATATCAACACCCCAATTTGGAGTGTCCTCGTCACTAATCCAGAAACCATTGGATTTGTTCCAGTTAATGTGAGCCCCTGCTGCAATGCAAAACAAATCCAAGGCTGTTGTCTTGAAAGAGGTGAGTGTGTGTGGAGTGGCATCCAAAAAAATAGCCGTGTCATCTGCTAGCTCACTGTCCAGCAACTCCTCTTCCTGTCTCAACGGAAGTCTGAGCCCAAAAATATCAGCTTGAGCTCAAATATAGAGGCTCATAGCTTCAGCCACAAATAAGAATAGAAAGGGGGCAGAGGGCATCCCTGTCGGATTGATCTGGATATTTGAAACCTGTCTCCCCTAACTCCACGAATGAGTACTTGGCTATGGGTTGACCTGTAAGAGCAGAAAACCCTCTAATCCACAAATCTGAAAATCCAAAGCAAAGAAGGGTTCCCTCTAGAAAACCCTAATCTACCTGTCATATGCTTTTTGGAAATCCAGGAGTAGAATTGCCAATCTATGGCCCTCATGCATAGCCCACTCAGAAGCCTCCCAAAATGAGAAAATGTTATAAAAAATGCTTCTGCCATGGACAAAGCCTGTCTGTGTGTCATGTATAAGATTTGCCAGGATGGGCTGCAATCGCAGGCTGATGGCTTTTGCCAAGATCTTATACAAAGTGCCCAGTAAGGTGATCGATCTCCACTGAGACACTAAATTTCTGCAACCTACTTTTGGGATAAGATGAATGAGACCCTTCAAGAGTGAGTCTGGCATCTCACCCGAGTCCCAAACGCGGCTGAGGTGATGTAATCCCCAATTCGATCCCAAAAAATAATTTAAAAAAACGGTGTAAGTCCATCTGACCCTGGACAACTACCCTTATGAAGGGCAGTAAGAGCAGTCCTGATCTCTATGTTGGTGAAGTGTGCATCAAGTGAGGCTCTCATACCAAAGCTTTGAGTGAGCTGAGTTAAAACTTGTAACACAGAAGCCATTTGAGTTTGCATCATGGCCATAGCATCTGGCTGTATGCTTGGGTCTGCACCCAATGCAATTGTACTAGCAGGGTTATGTACTTATGGAGCTGGCTGCCACAAAAGTGGTAGTACTTGGCTTCCCTGAGGAGCATGCTGTCCCAATACATCAACCTGAGTATTCTGCCCTTCATGGGCTGTATCTTGCACTCTGGTTCCAGGGTGTGCTCCCCTTGATTGCTGCTTTGGCTCAGACTCTGAGTTTGCATCATAACCAAGCCTTATATGCTCCATATTAAAGGCAATGGGTGGCTGTACGAAGGAAAATCAGCAGATACTTTCTCTGCCCAGGGACTCATCTGGATGATTTGATGAGGGTCCTGGCAACGGAACCATTGTAACCGGCCTTTGACTGACAAAGGGCAGTATATCTCACTCTACTTTCTTACAACACCAAAATACAACGACCATTTTCCATTGCCATTGCCCAAACACAATACTTAGAGCATACAATTCCACAGCATAGCATTACTGAATCACAAAAACACGGGAGGCTAGAATGCCCCTACTCAATAAGCATACACAGTGACACCTGTTGGCCCCAACATTTGGCGCCCCTTGTGGTATTTATTTATTCATTGGTTAGTTCAATTACAAGGGATTCCCTTCCTGAACTCACCTGCAGGTGTAACCCAGTACAATGCCAATCAGTGGCTGTGCAAGTAACCAACTCCGAGTACTATCCTCTTGGTTCCCTTCAATAGCCAAGCATATCACAAGCGGAATAATCCAACATCATACCAAGCAATGCATCCACACAAATCAAGGCCATCACTGAGTCCAAGGCTTGCCATTGCTCCCCCAAGAGGAGAGTATCATAACCAGTGCCCCAATCCTCTTCTGGGCCAATGGCAGGGCATCCAACCTTCCAAAACTCAGCAAGAGTAGCAGGTGCACACAACAAAAGAAGAAGATAAGAGTTCGGCCAGCAGATGGAGCCTGTTTCAACTTGAAACAACCCCAAAAGATGGTAGACCAGCAGCTAGCAGCCTCTGGTAGGAGGGGGCTGTCCCTGACGGCCTTCCAACAGTAGAGAGAATCACAAGGAAAGTTGTCCAGCAATCAGTAACCAAACCGCCATGAAATCGTCCACCAAACTGAGGATTTCAGCCCATAGACACCTCAGAATTCAGTGCGCACAGCACCCGGCAGGAGTCAGGAGAGAGGCGTCTAGGAATATGGCCTCAGACAATGAAAAGGAAGCATTTTGTCTCGAAGAAAGTCAAGAAAAGCATCAGAAAAGGCCCAGAATGGGGACGCCTAGGCCCAGGGAGCATGCCAACAGCAGGAATCACCAACGGAAGAAGATCGGTTGCGGAGAAATTTTCAAAAACGTCTTGAGCCAGCAAAGGGAGAGCTGCAAAAATCCGCCACTCTCCAAAAGACTCCCCTGGTAGGGATGAAGACCCAGAACAACAGGGTAGGATAGGGTAGGGCTCCAGGAGCTTTGAGGTGCTTCCAGATGGGACACACAGGCGCCACAAGTCAAGCATACAGCCCAAGCATGCACACACTCAGGACACATGGCAAATTGGACATGGGAAATTAATGCCCCTAGGAGGTCACTTTTTAAGTCATGACCCTAGTGTATAGAACTGGTGGGTCAGTTTTTAAAACACGACCCTAGTGTAAATAGGACCTCTAGTGGGTCACTTTTCAAAACATGACCCTAGTGAACAAAACCAATTTCCCTAGTGAATAGGATCAAGATGATAGCACTAGGAGTTGCAAAAGTTGCACATTTAATCATAAGTATCCTTTGGACATCAATCAATGCCCCTAGCCTAGCACCCCTAGGCCAAATTCAGTGGCGGTTAGTTTAATTACTTCGCCATCACGTCCTCGTGAAAGATAGTGCCAAGCCGAGTGTGCGCTCATCTATCTTTTCCCACCGCTTGAAGAGGATGGTGGTTGTTGGCGACTGAGGGGTGTCGATGTAGAGGTTGCTACTGGTGTAGGTGGCACGATATCAGGTTGAGGGACTATTATGAAGAAATCAATGACAGATCTTTGGCTTGGTAGAGCAGGTCTGGTAAAGGTGTGCTCCCTCAAGATGGCCGATCGGCGACACTGAATTTCTAGCGAGAGTAGACCGAGACATCTCTTATCTTCAAACTCCATAACCTGAGGCAAAGGCCTAAAGGAGGCTCTGAACAAGCAATGATACCTCCCCCAGATATCGTAGTAAACGGTGCATCTGCATATGTAATGCTCCTTTGTTTCGGGCGCTCTGCCACAAAGCTAGCATATCTGCTGCTCAACGTCCACACATGTCCATCTGCCAGTCTCTACCTGTAGCTAGTGCGATGAGGTCCGTAGCTATCTGATGGCCACTTGTATGCCGTGTGTAAGGGGGGTATTCATGTAGATCAGCCGTATGATGAACCCATCCACTGAGAGGTGTAAGAAATGACTCTGATATTGCAGCATCTTCGTTCCTAGAGGGAATGGCGGAATGACCCATGTCCTCTCAGTATCGAGTCTCAACATGTCCATCCTCGTCACCTGGTTCAGCTCTTAACGGCTGAGACCCGGGGTGGGGCAATCCAAGCTGTAATCAAAAGGGAGGAGTGTATCAATTTGCATGCTATGCAAGCTCAACCATATGCTCATGTGGGAGAACCAACACTCATCATCTCCTTTATCTGCCAACTCTCTAGAGGCTCTAAGTGCCACACGGGGGTACCGTTGCTGGGGGAGCTCCCAAATCCTCTGTAAGAATGTCACTGCCTGAAAAAGTGCTTCTACTACCACTAATGCTGCTCCCAACTCAGCTCTGACAATCTCATGCCGGACCGATCCTTTGCTCCAAATCATGCGCGATATCATCATAACCCGAGGTCTCTCCATACGATCCCATCCATCATAGTACCTCCTCTTTGGTCCTACATGTCCCTCGAGATCGTGTTCTTTGGTATGGTAAAGACTTGGTCCCCAAACTATTGCTCCATATAAAAGTGTGGGTGTCACCATAGTATCAAAGAGCCATAATTTTGTGTGTGGCTCCTGAAACTGAATATGTGCACATTGTGTCTCGAGTGCCCCCAAAGCTGTTTATGCTTGTGTTAGCCTGACCTCCGATGCCCCTGTCAGTGAGAACCGTGGCCCTGTGAAGGTAACCCCAAGATAAACATACTCCCGGACTAGCTCAATCGCTTCTCCTCCGAGGGTAAAACTACAATCAAGTCTGGTGATCCATGCTGTCGAGGTGTTGAACACCATAACCTTGGTTTTCCGAAGGTTCATTGTGAAAGAGAAAGAGAGAGAGAGATAGATAGATAGACACACACACACACACACACACACACACACACACACACACAGAGTGAGAGAGAGAGAGTTTATTAAAAGTCTTCAGAAGACAAAGGGTATATGAGACGAAATGAACCTAATACAATGACTTGAGACGTGGAGCCCCTAAGCAGGCATCAACACCCGTGATAAATACAAAAAAACCCTATAATCATAACGATGTCAATACATAGAGAGCACTCTCTGAGCTCATGGAGAGGATGAGGGGCTGGTGGCACTGTGGTGATCATCCAGAAGTTGGTTGAGATGTCAAGCCTAAGAGGGGGTGAGCCATGTGCAAGGCTAATGCGGCAGCGTTAAACTTGTGATGGAGCACTGCCGGCTATCGGTGTTTGTGGTTCGCTGTGGTCTCCTAGCTATGGCCTTGCGAAGTCACTGTCACTCTTGTCATGTCTTCGACTTTGTAAACATGGAGGGAAGATCCCCTAGTCTGATCTATGCCTTGACCTGCTAGTGAGTCTGCTGTGTCTCTCGCTCTGGTCCTCGGATTTGCCATCTCCCAAGGTCCTGTTGGTTGGTGCAATCTGGCTGGAAAAACTCAGCGATCACGCTTTGAGTGGAGTTTGGCTGTACTCCCTCATCTTGCCTCTGTGTCCTAAGAAAATGCTCCCTATGTTGGACGGCATTGTGGATGAAGTTGCCAAGCATCTCTTATCTGGGTAGGATAGGCACGTAGACAGATTACCCCCCTTCCAGTATAGCATCAAGGCACCTCCGTCCCGCTCACATACCATGAGATGAACCAAGTCACCCGAGAGGATCTCTTACAGTTACATACGTTCATGACCTGGTTGGCACTCCGAGAGCCCATGTGAAGCTCAACCTTTACAGAGGCCATTGTTTGCGGATTTCAGCAAAGGGCTTCATTGATCCACCAGGGTACTCATGGATTCACCTCCCCCACTCCCTGAGGATATCTATTGAAGAGTTCCGCATCTCATCCCACCAACTTTGCATTGAAATTGGATGGGTAGAGGGCATACTCAGAGAGGGTAACATCTGCACTCTATGTGATAATCAAGAGATCGAGTCAGAGGAGCACTTCGCTCTCAGATGCTCTGTGTACTATGAGATCAGAGGCCGTTATCATTGTCTCTTCAAGAATGGTTTTGGACCCCTATCCATCCTCATCCCATGCTCTCAAACCACTTGCATGTACATGCATACCAACATCTCATGTCACCCTCGGCTGCTAGTGCCATGGATGAGGATAGGGCTAACCATGATAGCGTGTGTTGCCCTGTAGTGCAAGAGTCATAATCCTTGTGAAAACCCAGAACGTTGCGTCAAGTTGCATTGGGGATGCTCTGAACTTAGCCAGGACTATTTGATGTGGGACTTAAGGCTTACTGGGGATCATCCATGATAGCATGAAAACCTGAAGCCTTTCAACTCGAGCCCCATCTATCTGTGATAGGTTTGGTCCCCAACAAGGGCTGTCATATATACTCGCTGGATATATGTGTGTGTGTGTCACCACAATGTAAATATCCTAAGTCAAAGTACAGTTGACCATTTATTTGATCATAATTAAAGAGTCTTATATGTGTTAATTATGGTCAGAGAGTTATTTTAATGGTCAAAGGATTGACTACGGTCAAAGATACTTGACTCTAGTCAAGTAAACCTGACTGCAGTCAGAGAGTGTTGACCTCGGTCAACAAGACTTGGCACGCGCCAAGAGGGTTAACCCCGGTTAACCAAGATGTGCCAACTTCGGTTGGAGAGACTTGGCTATAATTAAGGCGCCTTGACCTTTGGTCAAAGCTCTTTAATTATAATCAAGAGTGTTGACTCCGGTCAACCAAAGAATATATATATATTTATTTGTATATATATTTGTTTAGATGTGCACATGTGTTCAGTGGGGACGCCCACCGTGACTAGGATTAGTCCACAGTGTGTTATTTGCATGCAAAGCGCTAACAATTAATGGGTACCATGGTGGTGCGCTTTAATTAATTGTTGCAGGTACTAGGAAGGATTATTTTTCCTAAGAGTAATGGGAGCCTGACAAGCATCTAGGAGGCGGTTCGTGTGACCGAGAGCTTTGAAGACTCCAGAATGGCCCTTAGTGGCATGTAATAGGATTTAGTCTAGATTTTAGACAAGTGGCATGTTGCCAATTTGAATGGAGCTTGAAGCTCTTGTAAGAAAAGGGATTATTCACGTTTTGTAATGTGGAGATTTACGAGATAGCTCTACGCTGAACTTCTGTAACAGATTTTCTTGGATGAATAAAGACCTTCGGGGGGGTCCAGCCCGACGATTTGTCCTGGGCCCTAGTGCATCTACAGAGAGAGGGAGTGAGGGAGAGCTTATGAGAGTATAATTACTGTCTTTTATGAGCAGTAATTGCTGTCTTTCACGAACGAGTTGGTTGTATTGGTATCAGAGCCTGGGATTCGCCATCTTTTCAGGTGGTGACGATCCAAGAAAGGCTGAAGGGTGTTTGGTTGGGTAATCAGAAGATTCTCGGACCTTTAAATGTTCTATTTTGCCTGCTGCAAATTCCGTCCAAACAGTGGACAACGAGATTCTGGCTCTCAAGTTTTAGTTTTCAAATGACTGGTGACCACCTACCCTTGGATGCACCGACGAAGGCTATACGCAGGACGGTGACCAGGCAAAGTACGAAGGTTCATACGGTCCTGCAGTTAGTAAGCTAAACGAAGAGTCGGGGGCGTGGGCTTCAGTCATTCTTTGGAGAGATATTTGTGCAAACGATTGCGTGACGCATCGGGTGGGACAACGACGCCTTCACGCACCGGTTAGCTGGTTCGCTGGCTGACGGAAGACCATCGCCTCTCCAGAGACGTAAAAGCCACGACGCGCGACGATGATCAGCCCATAACCAAGGTTTGGGCAGGCTTGCAGAGCTGACGTGGCGCAGGACACGTGGCGCTGACGTGGTGGATGGAGCGGTGGGCTTGATGACGTGGCACTGACATGCTGGCAGACAGCTCAGCAGACACGTGGCACATAGGTGACGTGGCGTCCGCATGTGCAGGAGCTGACGTGGCAGTACATGTGGCAGCCAGCTCAGCAGATGACGTGGCATGCACGTGTGAGATGACCTGGCATTTTGACAGGTGACATGGATGCTGACATGGCTGACCAGGGGTTAATTTAACTCAACCTTGGTTAGTGGACTGGTTAGAGGTCCAGTTAGTTGACCCAAGCAGACCAGTCTGGTCACTGTAACCAGACTGTGGCCAGTCTAGTTAGTCCAGTTGCAGACTGACCAGACTAGAACCAGTCAATCTGGTTAGAGTAACTAGCCAGTTACTCCATCTGGTTACTGTTCTGTTTTTAAAAAAAAAAACAGTTGCAGAGACTGTTTCTGCTAGTAATTTTCATCTGTTTGTCAGACTTTTACTGTCAGAAAAGCAGCAGAAAAACAGAGAAAGCAGAGAAAACAGAGAAAGTAGATCTCTACTGTCAGAAAACAGCAGAAAAACAGAGGAATCATGCCTTTGAGCAGTTAAAAAGAGGGAAAAACAGATGCCTTTTGAAGCCATCTGCAGCAGCCAGAAAAGGGCAATATAGTTGTTGATGCTTTGGCAACTGTGTGGGTATATGCCTTGAACTGACAGCCAATACTGGCATAGATTGTGAATGCAAAACACCTCTTGTTGAGGTACTTTTTCTGTTGGAAAAGCAAAGGTAGTGTGCATCAGTTACCTGCACGGTGTGAGAAATCTGCAGATCTCAGAATATGGATCAATCACCTATCCAGTGGGATTCACAAGATAGGGATGTACATCCAGGACAGAGAAATGTGCTGCAAACTCAACAAGAATTTGAACATATGGTACGCACTCGTATACAAGAGCTGGAAAATCTTAAAAGGGATCCCCGGGCTCAGCATTTGTTTCAAGCAGAAGCTATGCCTAATCCAGTATATGACGTGCCAATGCCAGAGGCACACTCTCGTGTACAGTCTGAGAGAGAGAGATCTCATAGATCTCATAGGAGACGGTCCCATAGTAAAAAGAGATCGAGGCATCATCACCGATCTCCTAGTCCATCACCGTCTACCTCGAGTTCGACTTCTGTATCTTCTTCTTCCTTATCAAATAAAATATCCAGGAAAAGAAGGAAACACGAGAAGTCTAGGAAGAGAAAGTCTTCCAAAGCGACCAAGGAATTTAAAGAGGGAGGAAAATCTGTCAAGTTTATGACCTACAATGGACAGTATGGTCATACAGACAAAGCATTGCAGTTCATCAGACAGTTTGATGCTGCATTCGGTACAGAAAAATTTTCAGAATCCTCCAAGTTAAGAATGGTCAGTTTACACTTGACAGCAACGGCTAGTGCATGGTGGAGTGCACAAACCACAGATGGGTCAGCCCCAAGGAAGTGGAAGGACTTCAAGAAAGCTCTCTACCAGCAGTTTATGCCTAAACAGTTTAGAGACCATGTTCTTCAAGACTGGGACAGCTTGCACATGGATGCAGGAGATACAGTGGATGGGTACAACCAAAAGTTTTGGGATGCTTATTTGCAGGTTGCACCTTTCAAAAAGATCTCCAAAGGCACCCAAATGAGGAAGTACAGAGCAGGTCTCACTCCAAGAATTCAGGCAGTAGTGAATGCTTTGGGGGCAAAGAATATTCAAGATCTTATGCATTCAGCTTCAGTAGCGAGTCTTGTGCCGCTACAAGATCCATCTACAGTGCCATCCTTGCATGCAGGACGTGCTGATAAAAAGAAAACTGATTTTCCAAAATCAGAAAAGAAAGAGTACCCCAAGGCTGAAAAGAAAGGGTTTCAGCCTCAGAAGCCGAGGGGTACTCAGTTTTCAAAGACTTATAAGGGCAAATCTCTATTCACCCCTGAACAGATAGCGGAATTCCGTAGAGATGGGAAATGCTTCAGGTGCGGTAAAGAGGGGCATGTGGCTGCCCAGTGCCCAGAAAAGCCTTCAACATCGAAGGGAAAAGAGGCAGAGAAGCCACGAGGACCGCAAAAGCCAATGGCGGGGGGAATTCCTGATATACTGGGTCATGCTTTGAACCCAGAAGAACGAGAATTGCTGCTATCATGGGGCAAAGTTAGAGACCAGCAAGCGCTAATTTTATTTGATCCAGGGGCTACTGATAATTTCATATCAGAGGATCTAGCCTTGAGGCTGGGAATAAAGACGGAAGAGTTAGGCAGGGCTTTGGATGCCGATCAAATGTTTTGTGGGAATCCTGTGCCAGTTACTCCCTTGATAGGGAAGCTCCGTCTTCATGTTCAGAGTTATGTGGATCAGGAAGACTTCTTCATTTCTCCACTGAAACATTATGATGTAGTTTTGGGGATGCCTTGGTTTCACCGCAAGGCAGTGAAGTTGACTCTTCCTGAAAGAGTGCTGGAGTTTGTGCATAGGGGGAAAAATCAGCGTTTAATTGCCAGGAATAAAGGGGATACTATCCCCATTGTATCTGATGTTTCATGCGGTAAAGCAATAAAGTCTGCAATTTCTGCGTACATGGTTTTTGTAAAAGAAAAAGAGAATGATATGCATGCTGAAATGAATGATGCAGACAAAGATAAGTTTCAGTTTCTTGTAAACTTTAAAGATTGCTTTTCTGATGTTTTGCCAGGGGAGTTACCCCCAGAGAGACCAGAAGATCATCAGATAGAGTTAATGCTTGGTAGTGAGCCACCAAACAGACCCCCTTATAGAGTCAGTGCGACTCAGAGAGAGGAGATTATGGCTCAGGTATGGGACTTGCTGTCCAAAGGGTTGATTCAGCCCAGCTCGTCTCCTTTTTGTTCCCCTGTACTGTTAGTACAGAAGAAAGATGGTTTATTCCGTATGTGCGTCGATTATCGCGCACTGAACAAAATGACCATCAAGAATAGATTCCCTATTCCGCGCATTGATGATGTCCTGGATCAGTTAAATGGAGCTTCAGTTTTCAGCAGGATAGACTTAAAGAGTGGCTACCACCAAGTGAGGATACAGCCTCAGGATGTGCACAAGACAGCATTCCGCACTACATTCGGGTTGTATGAATACTTAGTGATGCCTTTTGGGTTGACAAATGCTCCAGCCACATTCAATAGAATGATGGATCGCATCTTCCGGAAGTACATGCATTTTACGGGTACTTTCTTTGATGATATCTTAGTTTTTTCTAAGATAGAGGAAGACCCCACAGAGAACATCTTGCTATAGTGTTTCAAGAGCTGAGAAATCATCAGCTCTATGCAAACAGCAAGAAAAGTGAGTTCTTCTTGGAAGAAATCCACTATCTGGGGCATATAATATCCAAGAATGGGATACAAATGGATCCAGCGAAGATCCGTGCCATTCAGGAATGGCCAGAGCTGAAAACTGTGCATGAAGTTCGAAGCTTCTTAGGCCTGTGTTCTTACTACAGAAGGTTTATCAGACATTTTGCTGATATCGCAGCTCCATTACATGACCTCACTAAGAAAAATGCAGCCTTCACATGGGGATTATCACAGAAGAAAGCATTCAATACACTCAAGGAGAAGTTGACTACAGAGCCTATTCTGGTAGTCCCGGATCTTTATCAGTCTTTTGATGTGGATTGCGATGCTTGTGGAGAATGTGTTGGGGCTGCATTGCATCAGAATGGTCATGTAGTAGCCTATGAAAGCAGGCGACTTCGGGATGCGGAAAGATATTTAGGAATCTATGAGAAAGAGTTATTGGCTGTAATTCATGCCATCCATACATGGAAACACTATCTTTTGGGTGCAGATTTTACTGTCAAAACAGATCACCAAAGTCTGAGATACTTTTTGACTCAGACCAAGCTTTCCGAGAAGCATATGAAATGGGCAAACATGCTGTCAATGTATCATTTTCAGATTGTCCATACTCCAGGAATTCGGAACAGAGTGGCAGATGCCTTGTCCCGAAGACCCCAGGTCAATAATGTAACTATTACTTATCATCAGGATCTGGAAGGCATGAGGGAACAATATGCTCATGATTCTGATTTTGGTGAAATTTTACAGCAAATGCAAGAGGGGCAATCCACCAGTCACTATTCCCTGAAAGATGGGTATTTAATGAAAGATGATTGCCTATGCATCACCCAGGAGATGAGGAAAAAGATTTTGGGGGAATGCCATGCACCTCCCTATGCTGGACATAGAGGAATTACAGCAACAACTCTAGCACTAGAGAGGTATTTCTTTTGGCCAGGAATGCGGAAAGATATACATCAGTTTGTTACTGAATGCCTTACGTGTCAGAAAATGAAGTATGATAGACGGAAGGCACCTGGCCTACTTATGCCTCTTCCCGTGCCTCAGGCACCATGGGAAAGTATTACAATGGACTTTATTTTTGATTTGCCGAGATCAAAGTCAGGGAATGATGGGATTTGGACTATCATTGATAGATTCAGCAAGCAAGCTCATTTCATTCCGGTTCGCAAAACCATAAAGGCAGATCATATGGCTAAGCTGTTCATGGCACAAATTTTCAAACATCATGGTATGCCTAAGTCCATTGTTAGTGATCGAGATCCCAGAATGACCAGTCTATTCTGGAGAGCTTTATTTGATAATATGGGGACGAATCTGAACTTTTCTTCTTCTTTCCATCCCCAAACAGATGGTCAAAGTGAAGTAGCAAATTCTACAATTTTGGATATGCTGAAATGCTACGTGGGTGACCAAAGTTCAGACTGGGAAAAGTAGAGTTTGCTTACAATAATACAGTACATAGCTCTACAGGGAAAGCCCCTTTTGAAGTCATATATGGGAAGGTGATTTTGCCACCTATATTGAGGACTAAAGATGAAATATTTGCAGCTGATCAGTTTGTCAGAGACCTCCAGACAGCTTACAGCCAAGTCCGGACAGCAATTGAAAGGTCTCAAGAGAAACATAAAAGAGCTGCAGATAAGCATAGGAGACAGTTAGATCTCAAGGAAGGGGACTGGGTACTTTTGAGGTTTGAAAAAGATATGCTCCGCAAGTTTAAAGGCAAACAGAAAGTGTATGCAAAGTTATCTCCCAGATACTATGGCCCTTTTAGGGTTACAGAAAGAATAAATGAGGTTGCATACAGATTAGCATTGCCAGAGCATTGGAGGATTCACAATGCATTCCATGTGAGTCTTCTAAAGAAATTTCAGAGACCAGAGCCTACAGAACCAGTATCAGAAGATCCACCAGAAGTGGATGAGCTGGAGGAAGTCCTTCAGCCAGAGCAAATTGTGTACCATATTGTACGTAAAGGCCCTCAGGGTAAGGAGTTTTACAGGTATCTTGTAAAATTCAAGAATTATACGGCATTAGATGCCAAGTGGATGGACGAAGATATGTTATCCGATTATCCACAGCTTTTGGATGTTTACAAGGAAGCTTTTCAGTTGAGGTCAACTGAATAGAAGCCGAGGGGATGTCACCACAATGTAAATATCCTAAGTCAAAGTACAGTTGACCATTTATTTGATCATAATTAAAGAGTCTTATATGTGTTAATTATGGTCAGAGAGTTATTTTAATGGTCAAAGGATTGACTACGGTCAAAGATACTTGACTCTAGTCAAGTAAACCTGACTGCGGTCAGAGAGTGTTGACCTCAATCAACAAGACTTGGCACGCGCCAAGAGGGTTAACCCCGATTAACCAAGATGTGCCAACTTCGGTTGGAGAGACTTGGCTATAATTAAGGCGCCTTGACCTTTGGTCAAAGCTCTTTAATTATAATCAAGAGTGTTGACTCCGGTCAACCAGAGAATATATATATATTTATTTGTATATATATTTGTTTAGATGTGCACATGTGTTCAGTGGGGACGCCCACCGTGACTAGGATTAGTCCACAGTGTGTTATTTGCATGCAAAGCGCTAACAATTAATGGGTACCATGGTGGTGCGCTTTAATTAATTGTTGCAGGTACTAGGAAGGATTATTTTTCCTAAGAGTAATGGGAGCCTGACAAGCATCTAGGAGGCGGTTCGTGTGACCGAGAGCTTTGAAGACTCCAGAATGGCCCTTAGTGGCATGTAATAGGATTTAGTCTAGATTTTAGACAAGTGGCATGTTGCCAATTTGAATGGAGCTTGAAGCTCTTGTAAGAAAAGGGATTATTCACGTTTTGTAATGTGGAGATTTACGAGATAGCTCTACGCTGAACTTTTGTAACAGATTTTCTTGGATGAATAAAGACCTTCGGGGGGGTCCAGCCCGACGATTTGTCCTGGGCCCTAGTGCATCTACAGAGAGAGGGAGTGAGGGAGAGCTTATGAGAGTATAATTACTGTCTTTTATGAGCAGTAATTGCTGTCTTTCACGAACGAGTTGGTTGTAGTGTGTGTATAGATATAGATATAGATAAAGATATACATATATACATACACACATAGAGACACACACATATGTATATGTATATGTATATATGTATGCATGTATGTATGTGGACCAAGGAGTCAAAGAGAAGAGTCTTGGTCTAGGGATCCTGGAAGTGAGAACAAAAGTATTGCTGCTCAAGTCTAGCAAGTGCGGCGTATGTCTTGCTCAGTCGAGCCTGTAGTGCTGGTTGCATTGTGAAGATCGGGCTAGAGAAGAGAATCCCCACATATGTGTAGGATGCAACAACCTCCACAGTGATCCATCCAAAGTGAAGCGCTCTCTGTGCTTGAAGATCATGACCTGGGTTTTACCAAGGTTTACCTTCAAGTCATGTGAAGAGAGAGAGAGAGAGAGAGAGAGAGAGAGAGAGAGAGAGTGTTATAAAGTCTTCAGAAGACCAAAAAGAGCCCACAAGACTAAAAGAAACTGATACAATGAGCTGAGGGGTGGAACCGCTAAGCGGGCATCAACACCCAGAACAAATGCAAAAGAAAGTCCATAATCCTGATCATAACGGTGTCGGTACATAAGGAGACGAACTCTCTGAGCTCATGGAGTGGAAGCCAACGAGAGCGTCAACCCTAAGGGGGGGAGGGCCTCAATGTGTGAGGCTGCTGTGGTGGCAAAAACTTGGTGATAGAGCGTTAACGGTTGTCGATATGTGCAGTCTGATGTAATCTCTAGGCTGTAGCCCTGCGGCGAAAAAGTGCACCAGTCACTCCTGTGGCTCATGCATCTGGTCTAGTGAGCAAGGAAGGGAGGTCTCCTTATGTGATATGTGCCTCAGTGCACTGATGAGTCTGGCGTGTCTTTGACTCTAGCTCCGTGAGTCCTACTAGTCAGTACTGTTTGGCTGGAAAAACTCGGTGATCATGCTCTAAGTGGAGTCTAGGCATGTGTCATGATCTCCCCTACATGCCCTGAACAATCGCTCCTTGTGTCATATGGCCTCATAGATGAAGGCTGCCAAGTATCTTTGGTTTGGGGACAGCAAGTTGGGTAGGGAACACAAACCATCTTTGAAAAGGCAATGATACGGACCTCTGATCTCGTAGTACACCGGGCAGCTGAATGCGAAATACTCCTCTGAGTCGATCTCCTGGGAATCGCACAAAGTGTGCGTGTGACCCTCTTTGGGTATGCCCTTTGCCTCACCACTCTCAATACAGAGATGGTGTGATGAGACCTGGAATGGGGGAGGTGGATCTGTGTGTATCCTGGTGAGTGGACGAAGCCCTCCTTTGAAATCCATAGGCAGTGGTCTCTGTAGAAGCTGAGCTTCATAGGGAGCTCACGAGGTGCCAATTAAGTCCTGAACGTGTGTACCTGTAGGAGATCGTCTCGGATGACCTGGTTCACCTCGTGATATGTGAGTGGGATAGATGGGCCCTCAACGCTATACTGGAAGGGAGGTAGCTTGTCTATGTGGAGCATTTATTAAAGTATTCGAAAGACCAAATGGCTATGAGACTGTAAAAACCAAATACAATGAGTTGAATGGGTGGAGCCTCTAATTGGGCATGTGCACCGAAGCCAAATACAACACAAACATAGATACTAGTACAAAGTTTTTGAGCCTCACGTTCATTTGCAATCCACAAGTTTGATTATCTTGTCATCTTTGTTGCTTTATGCTGCATCACCTACTTTCTTTGCTTCCATCTACAAAACCATAGGTTAAGATCGTATAATATCTCTATGATCACCTCTATATTTCGTTGTTGCTATTGTTGTTGCATATGCTATGTGTCTTGAGAAGCTAAGACTATATGTTGGAGCTATTAAACTTCAGACTATTTACCTATTCAAATTTGGCATACAAGCCACATTTTCTTGCCTGACTCGTGTGTTGCACACTCTTCATATGGAGGGTTTCCAATTTAAAACAATCTACTTTTAATATTGTCCCAAACTTCTTGAGCTGTTTGAATCAATGCGGTTTTCATAATTTGGAGCTCAACATTGGTTATAAATACACTATCTACATTAACTTCCTAGGCATCTACCAACTCATGGATTTGTTTTTGTATAGCTTGTTAAGTTGTTAGTTCTTGAGATAAAATTTTATTTGCTGCCTATGATGATTTATCCTTGTCTATCAAAACATCCAACTACATAAAAAACTCTACTTGAATTTTATTTAGCCAAGCCTTTATCAAAGTAAAAGTATTGGATTTTTCTAGATAGCTTCTGTGTCAATTTGTTTGTCTTTCTTGTTGGATCTCAAAGCATAAAATATGAGAAATTGCTTTAGAATTGCAGAGGAAGATCTCACATGAAATGTTAAATAAGATGGAGAAGACCTGAGAAGACAATCTCTAAAATTGATATGTTTACTCATGATAGGGATTTCCACTCATCCCTACTGGCTTGTCATGGCTTAGAAGACTAGTGAATGATCAAAGACTGAGCCACACAGGCTTCCGGCATAAAGCACTAAACTAGAATGCATGAAAGCTCTCAGAAGCTAGATGACACATCCACACTAAGCCATCTGCTTCATGCTCACTAAGAATAGGATCATGAGCTTATATAACAGAGAAGGTTGTTGCCAGGAAATAGAGCAGCTCCTCCTTTAGCACAAGGAAATCATGCCTCATGCTGCCTCTAGATGCATAGTGGCTCAACTCATGTGGTAAATTAATCTTCCACACCGACTGGTAAAAGGAATGTCCCCAAATTCTAAAAATTCACCTACTATAGAACCTGCATGGGCAACCATGAGCACGTGGTTGCCTCTCTAGATCCTTGGGAAAGAAACACGCCCCCCGCCCCCCCCCCCCCTTCCGTGTCCTCCCCTTTTCCCCAAACAAAGTTTACCACATCCAAAACACCAACAATCCCCCATAAACTGAGTAGGGGGGTGGAAAAAGGCTAAGAGACTACTGTTTAGTCTAATCATGAAGGAAAATTTCCACAAGGGCAACCTAGACTAAATGGGATTTCAGAAGGCATAATCTGCATCCACGTCAATAACCGGTGGTGATTCCTGCTGAACCAGTCCTACAAACTGATCATCCTACTCTTCATCAATTGAGCAGGCTTTGGTACTGCTACTGGCATCTTTAACCCTCTTTGTATTTATTGTCAAATGCCTTCTTATAGCCGTTCTTCTCATCCATAGTGGCCACAAGTTGATGAGATCTCCTTACCATTATGTCTGCTCTTCCTCTTCTCTTCTGTGACATAAGCTGGTTCTCCTGTACCTGCTATGCCCATTTCAACTCCTCTCTTTGTTGAGTAGCATGGCAATGGAGAGGATGGGAACTGCGGTGTGGCATTACTGTGGTGGGCCTCTGTCTGCTGAGGAACTAACTCCACATGGTGGCTAAGAATGGATAAGAGGATCTTGACAAAGAGAGGTTCTGGTGGTGATGTATGGGGTTGCAGTGGTATCGAACCCATGATAGAGTGCTGGACATCGGCCCATATGCATGGTCTGCTATAGTCTCCTAGCTGCGGCCTTGTGTCGGACAAGTGCCACTTTCACTCCCTTTGGCCATGCCTCTAGTTTGGTGAACATGGAGGGAAGATCCCCAAGCCTGATCTGTGCATCGACACGCTGACGGCTCTGTCGTATTTCTCACTTTAGGCGTCAGCTATGCCATCTCCCTAGGGTCTGTTGATCCGTGTTATCCGACTGGAACCACTTAGTGATCACACTCTGGTGGAGTTTGGCTGAGCTCCTTGATCTCGTCTATGTGTCTTGAGCAGCTGGTCTCTTTGTCGTACAGCCTTATGATTGAAAACCACCAAATGTCTCTGATCCTGACAGCAGGTTGGGGAGGGGTCCAAATCCAAGATAGTGGTGACAACCTTGAATCTTGTAGTGCATAGGGTATTTGAAAGAAAATTGCCCCGTTCACTCAATTTGTTGTAAATCATAGAGACAAATGCTGCCCTCTCTAGGTAGGACCTCAGCCCGTCTAGTCTGAATGTATAGTTGGTGTGAGGAAACACGTAACTGCCCGATCAAAATCCTCAAAGAGTGGGGAAGGTGAAATTGTGTGTAGCCTGGCGTATCGATGAAGCCCTCCTCTGATATCTGTAAGCAGTCATTTCTATAGAAGCTAAGCTTTACAGGAAGCTCGCTAGAGGCTAACCAGTTCTTGAATGTATTTAGATGTATGAAAGCCTTCCGGATAACCTAGTTAGCCTTGTGATAAGTGAGCAGGGGCCCTCGAGGCTATATTGAAGGGGGGCAATCTCTCCATATGAAGTCTCAGGCTCTCAAACCATCTGCATGTACGGGCATATCAACACCTCTGATTGCCCTCAGTTGTGCTAATGTCATGGATGTGGACAAGGCAAGCCATGGTGACCTGCGTCAGCTTGAGCTCGAGGAACCATAGTCCCAAACTTGGTGTTTATTATTGTCTACAAAAGACCAAAAAAGGCCTATGAGGGGGCAGTGTGTATACAAAAAGTGACATGGTATTAATGTGAAGGCTAAGTGTAAAGTGCCTAATCAAGTTCGAAAATAGGTTATGTATCTAACCATGTATCCCTTCATTTTGATAAAGAAGAGTGTTCATATTTTAGATCCTCCTGCCTCCAACTCTACTCAGTCACCCATGCATACTCTTCTAACAATGCTCACATTCTACCAGCACTAATACTATGCTAGTTCATAGTGTAGCTAGATGCTAGTTAGTAGTCAACCATTATCACATAGACAGCATGCAACACTTCCTTCTCATTACCTAGTGCTACCTAACTTGCCTTGACTTGGGCGTGTCATGATACAACTTGCTTCTGAGAGGCTGCTAGAAGGGTATCTCGGATGGTACATCAGCTCCTTGGCCTTGTATTTGAATTTTGTTCTCATACTTACCTGACGTGTATGGAGGGCTGGCTTAGGATTGCGTCCTCAGTGGCTGCCACTAGATGTAGGCTTTTCTCATGTGAACAAGTTGTCTGTGGATTTGATGCAGTTTGGCTCCTGGCCTCATGCCAGTTGCATGGATGTGCATGTGGATCACGTGAGCTAGTCCGGGTAGTCAATAATTAGATGCATGTCTCAAAACTCTGTTCTAAGAGACAGTGGTATCTTCCATAAATCTCATAGTATCAGGGGCATCTCACGAGTACATGCTCCTTTGTCTTCACCTCTTGCACGCCACAAAAGTTGCAAAGTCCGAGCTCGCAATAATGTTGTGTGGCCTTGGCCTCTTGTCCAGTCTCAATCTGAAATCTATGAGATGATGCCCCATGGCCAGACTGCATGTGAGAGATGGATCTGCGACTAACCTGATGGCTGGATGAACTTGTCCTCAGTCAGATGGAGGAAGAGCTCCTTGTAAATTAGTGGCCTGTGGCTGCATCCCATGTCTATTGAATATATACGTACCATAAGTTGTTCCTAATGATCCGGTGGACATCCTACCATGTCATGCACCGTGCACCTAGAAATTATTGATGTGGAGGGAGGTGATCAATGGACATACATCATGTGACCATCTGGTAGCACATGAATACCAACATCTCATGTCTCCCCTAACTGCAAGCTGCATGAGGTGCCCCATGGTAACTTTTGTTTGCCCGCTTCAGTCATACACTACTCTCGGACCCTGTCTTGGCATGATCCGGAATGAGATGTTTGTGTGTAAGGGACGTGTTGCAAACTTTGCCACAGTGATGTCATCTAGTGTGTAGCCCTTCCCTCTGATCGTATAGGAAAGCATCATCATCTGTAACCGCTCAAATCCAATCCATTCAAATCTTGTGTAATCTACTCCCCAAGAGGCTCTCGTGTATAATGCTACTGGTTTGACTAAGGAATCAAAGAGGAGGCGATTTGCGTGCACATGCTGAAAGTGTGCTTGAAAACACTGCCTCTCTAATCTTGCTAGTGATGCATGCCCTCTAGACAATTGGAAATCGAGCTACCAGTTTCATGCTGACTTGGGGTCCTGTGGAAATCCATCCTATGTACATGTAGGATGTGACAGTCTCAACCTACGTGCCAAAAAATGTAAATGACACGTCCAGGAGATGCACATCACTAGTATTGAAGATCATAATCTTGGTCTTGCAAACATTGGCTTCCCGCACTATCACAAAAGGTCTGTAATGTTGCTAGATGTCTCTATAGGCTTGCTGTTCTGTTTGAAATTAGGGCAACATCTACATAGAGCAAGATAGGGACAAAGGTCTCTGTTAGTGCCAAGCCATGTCCTCCTACTGTATCACGGGTCTGTACTAGTGCGGAGACATGTCCTCCTAGTTTATCAAGCAGTGACAAGGGTCTCTACTAGTGCTGAGCCACGTCCTCCTATTGGATCCACAGTGATGCTTCTCATCGATTTCTAGGAAGCTCTCTGTCAAATAAACGTCCTTATAAAGTGAGTCAATCTCAGATATTCATACCGGTACAATAGCTGATGGAAAAAGGACTAGTAACTTGTAAGGCCTAGCACCTCTTTGATTGTTCCCCTGTATTACTTGTCCTAAAGAACGATGGTTCCTTTAAGATGTGCATGGATTATAGAGCTCTAAATAAAATGACCAATTAAGAATTGGTTTCCAATTCCTTGAATAGATGATATCTTTGATTGTTTAAATGGGTCACCATTTCCAGTCACAGATTTGAAAAGTAGGTATCATCAAGTATGAGTAGTTCTAACTGACATCCACAAAACAGCCTTTAGGACTTCATTTGGTTTGTATGATTATTTAGTAATGCCATTTGGCACCTAATGATCCTTCCACCTTTAACCAGATTATGGAAAGAAATTGTAGAGACCATAGAATATTTACTCGAGTCTTTTTTGATGACGTCCTGATATTGAGCAAGAATGAAGTTGAACATAGTGAGCATTTGAAGACAATGTTGAAAGTCCTGTTAGAATGCCCTGCTAATTAATGAAAAGAAGAGGGAATTCCTTTTAAAGGAAATTAATACCTTGGCCATATCATTTCGAAGAATAGAATCCGAGTGGATCTAGATAAAATAAAGGCAATAGTGGAATGGCTTGATCTGAATACTTCCTAGGAGCTAAGATAATTTCTTGGTATATGCTGATATTATAGAAGATTCAATTGGCACTTCACAGAGATAGCAGCAGCACTACATAAAAGCAGAATAAAATATACAGGGGCTATGGCTACTTTTGCAGCATTAGATTTAATTTTCATTTGGCATAGCATGAACAAAGATAGTAAAAATGTGCCTGGGAATGTTCGTTATGTCAAAAGACTGAGTATGAAAGTGTCAAGTCTGAGGGATGCGTCAGCACCTGCCAAAACCTGAAAGACCTTGGGAATATACAACAATGGACTTTATTACCAGAGTTCCAAGGACAAACGATGATATGAATTATGGTTGATTGGTTTAGCAAATAGTCCCATTTCATTCGTTGGCATGCCTGGACATAGGTTGGGAATCGGGATGCATCATCCACAGTCCATGAAGGAGGCCAGGACAGCTTTAAGAGCGAGAGCTAGAGATGAATATGACCCAGAACGCTTTTTCATCAAAGGATGAAGCATCATGGGATTTTGATTTTTATGTGATACATCAAGAATTGTGCGCGAGGCTTCATTCCTGTTTCAAGTCTTTCTTGCTGTTTGTGCAGCTTGTAAGTTTGTATAATCCTTAAGAAACTAACATTTGTTGCAGTGTTTTGTAGAACTTCTCTGCTTTTCAGTTTTCCAAAGAACTATTGTTATCACAACTTTTAACCAATGAAAATTAATAGCCTAGTCTTACAATGGCTTTTCATTTCTGTACTCCCTTTGAAACTGTTTCAGTTTTATCCATGCAAAAAAGATAGCTCACTTCGAGGATTATGGTCACAAATTTTCATCACGTATTCATTGTGGTCTTCAGGATCTCATTTGCATATGGATTTGGACTTTGTCTGCAGTATTTGCTTCCATTTGTTGAACGAGAACGATTCAATCTTTCTTCAGCATGTAGACTTCATCCAAACAATGATATGTTTAGGGAACAAGAGTCACAGAAGGAGCATCTCACAGCAAATACGTGGCAATGCAACTATTGCAAGAAAGTTTTCCGCTCAGAAAAGTTTTTGGATCAACACTTTGACAATCGACATTATGACATGTTGAATCATGTGTGTATGCGAATTTACATTGAGAGAGAGAGAGAGAGAGAGAGAGAGAGAGAGAGAGAGAGAGAGAGATGATATGATTCTATTGAAGCCGGGTGAGACCCTTCAGGATCTATGGGACTGACGCCCACTATTAGCTAATAGTGGTCTTTTATATCCAGTGAAATAAACACTTACGAAAAGTTGCAATGTAGTGAGTACTGTATCTGCTGTTTTTCCAGTCTTTGTTTGCATTTTTGCATTCCTGGTCATACTAGTGATTGTAGGACATTCCTTTCGGAAAAACATATGGCTATTACCTGCAATATTTCTGTCATGCATTTGTTCATTGCATGACAAGTAGAAGGCATCTGAAGTTGATATGGGTCTCTACCCTCCCATTCCTTCCATCCATATGGGGTCTCTACTCTCCCATGTAATGGTGCCTTGCATTGAACCGGTTCATGCATTGAAATCCCCTGTGAGAATGATTGCATGATCTCTAGAAAATCGAGCTATATCCTCCTCTAATTGTACGAGGGGATCTTCTCGAGATATGTGGCAGTTGTTTTTGTAAATTGGTGATTGCGGGTGTGCAAAGTAGCACACAGTCAACCTCATATTTCTCTCTTTGGCCACTATTCTAACCACATATATTGCCTATGTGGGTCTTCTTTAATGATCTTGATTTTTTTAAACCATGCCATGCTGATCTATTCCACCAAAAACCCGTCCTCCTATGTGTGCTTTTGTGTTCCATAATGATGTTTTTAGAAAACCCTGAATTTTTGGAGATTCATTCCCTCATATGCTCCTATGTGTCCAAGACTAGAAGTATATCCATCTCTGATATACCCTTTTGGCTTTGTCCAAATTCCATCTTCCCATGTCCAATACTTTGATCCTGAGGGTCTCAAGTGCTATGCATGCTTCCCTCCCCCTTTGCCTTTTTCTATTACGACAGCTTTCCCATCCTTCATGCATGCACTTTTGCCTTTTTTTTGCAGTTCTGATTATTTCCGGTTCTTTGATCTTTTCGGAGTATTGACTTCATGTCAGATCATCATTGATCTATATTGAATGTCTGTTGAGACAATGTTTATGATTCAGCACTTTGAGACGAGACTAGTTGTCGTGAAACTTGACAAGTATTTGCCTTGGTTTGTCCCCTTTTCTTCCCACTCTAAAGGCCTCCTACCATTTAGTTTCTGATATATACATTGTATTTTGAAAGAGATTGATGATAACTTTTTCCATGTCCTCATTCATCCTCACTTTCTTTTTTACTCCCACAATCTGAAGATTAATTGCCTTGTCCTGCTGCGCCTTCTGCTCTGAATGTAATTTCATCCGTTTTGCTTTTAACTAGATCAATCAATAGTGCTAATAATGTCTTGTGTTTGTTGCATCAGAGGTTCTGGCCTTTCTCCCCGTGCACTTGTTGCTCATGTTTTCTTCTCCATTTGCTGTTCCATGCTGATAACCTTGGCATATCCCTTCTCTACTTTGATGTCCATTTTCTCTTTCATGAGGATGACCTTGGCATATCCCTTCTCTATATTGATGTCCATTTTCTCTTCCATGATGATGGCCTTGGCATATCCCCTTTCTATCTTACTGTCCATATATAGAATTTTCTGAGCCATCTCATTTATGTTGTCCTTTAACTGCTTGACCTCTTGTATTAGCATATGTTGATCATAGCCTCGTACATCTGTCTTTTAGAGGTCTTGTAGAAAGTGGATAGGGAGACATAATGCTCAGGGCTTTCTTAGGGGTGAACATATCTGCAGATGTCTTTCTACTGTGTGTCTTTCTGCTGAAACTCTGTAACTCTCAGTAGATTTAATGTGTATCTTTTTGCTAAAACATACCTGCAGATGTACTTCTTCTACTGTGTATCTTTCTGCTAAAACATTGTAACTCTCAGTAGATTATTAGTAGTACAGTTTCAGTCGACTCGACAGTATTTCAATTTTTTGTGTGTTCGGTCTGTTTGTAAAACACGTTTTCTAGCTTGTAACTTTACCTTGTGTTTTGAATAGTATCTACCCTTTGCTATTGTGATTCGGAAGCACTTTAGGCAGTCGTGGGCATCTATTGGTCACATCAGAGTGTGATCTTTAAGCAAAGTGTGATTCAGAAGCACTTCAGACAGTCGTGGGCATCTATTAGTAGCACCGGAGCGTGATGTTTAAGCAGCTTCTATGGCTGGGGGTAGGGGGAGGGTTGGCAGGGGAGGGTGGGGGTTTGGGGGGCTGGGATGGGGTGACCCTCTAGGATTTATGGTACAATGACCGCATCAAAATGATAGTGGTAGTTTACATCTAAAAATATGAGAAAAGTTTATATATATGAGAGAGAAATTGTAATGACTTAACTTATGTCCACTGGATACCCAACAAGATCTATGGGACAACAAGAACGTCAAATCTGAGTTAGAACTGTAGCTCTAGGAATACTTATTTAGATTTACATACAAAATACAGCTAGAGGCTAGATATGATCTGACTAGAGTGTGCCATTTTCAAGACCTTTCGACACTCTTGTACTTAATGTTAGGTGTGATTCAAGTTTTTGGGTAGCTGTTGATAGGCTTGGTATGGAAGAAATATGTGAGCTTTATCTTTTATTTCACCAGTTGGGCAATTTTAAAAATTCAGGGAGCTTTCACCATCTACTTCTACTTGAAGGTGATGTGCGCTGGTTCTAATGTTGCATATGAGGCATCACTTGGAGCTTGACGTTTTCTATTTGGGATACTCTTCTATCATTGTAAGGTCTCTAATGTGAACATCACTATCAGAAAGCGCTAATGCATCAATGTCCCATTCAATGGACCCTTTCCTTTGTATGTCCGCCTTAGGACATAGCATGAGCTAGCACTAAAATGAGGTTAGGTCCTAGCACATGATCCATTTAAGGGGTCCCTTACAGTTCATTAACTCTAAGGTTAAGTTTATACCTCATCCAATGTGAGGGTATCCTAAAGTTAGGGACACCCTGTTGATGTATAGATGTTATATGTATGGATGGATATAGAGTATAGAAGGTTGATGACATGGGATCTTTAAGGCATGGGTGTGAAGATTCCTATACACCTTCGTGTTCACGAGGAGAAACAAGGTGTGTGTGATGTGATTCCCTCTGGCATCCCATAATAGAAGAGGCGTCCTTTTGGTATCAGAGCCTGGAAAGAACGAAAATAAGGACAACTGATTTGGGTGTTGTATTATGAAGGACCTAGAGGAGTCTCAGTTCATGAAGATGTTCATAGCAAGGTTGAAGGTGCTCATAGCAAGAATTTGGAGCTCAAAATTGGAGGAGTTTAGACACTGTTGCTGCTGCCCTCCTTGATAAAAACAAAGACTGTGCACTATTAGTTTATATGGTGAACTTCAGAGGAGATTATCTCGAAATACTTGAAGATCTTGCCAGCACATTCGGAACCTGTGAGACAGAGCAATGCATTTCAACAGAGATGGCTCACTGATTGTTTCTAGCAGTTGGAAGGAGACGAATATTTCAAGCTACCTGCAATAGAGAATGGTCTTCTAGTGATTGAAGAAATCCCAGTCGAAACCACAAGCCTGTGACAGGAAAAGCCAGCTGAGCTGTTGGTGTTTTAGCGGCATTCATTAATCGTGATCTGTTGCCGGTTGCCGGTGTCATCCTACAATGGTGGTATTGTTTCCATAGCTTGGAGGAGACTCAGGACTTCCATAACTGGAGGGGCTGCTGACAGATTTTGATCTGTATCTATAATTTGAGGTGGATTCCGAACTGCCATAGCTGGGGGGATTGCTGGCAGGCCCTGTTCGTGGGCAGATAACTTTGACAGAGAGAGAGCTGTTCCGGTTTCTGTGACTAGATTTTGTGTGCTTACGGAACTCTGCTTTGCCGCTCGCATTTCGGTTGCATACGCTCCTTCATATTGACCCTGCTTCACCTGCCCAGAAAACACTTGAAAAGAAGCCACAACCAATCTGGTAGTGCTATTCGGAGATTGAAGCCAGTTATTATCATAGACGCAGTAGCTCAAGCTGATCACAGATGCAACCCTTATTTCTCACGAGGATTCCATCATAGCAATGTTGCCAGCAACCTATTTGGATTCCCTTAGTGCAGACGTATCATTGACAGAGAGCGAGTGAATGCTGTCTAAACTAAACACTGAAATCTCTTTGCTTGCAAAAATACACAGATAATTTTGGCTGTCATGTGCCACAGTGGCAAGAGTTCTAATTGACATGTAGTGGTGATTCTCTTTGTTGAAGGACTAAGGATTTACACAAGTCCTATAGGGAGATCCTTCTCAAATGCATTGTAAACCTTTGAGTGAGGGTGTCATTACACTGAGTTTGAGATTACTTTGAGGGTACCACACATTTCTTCAAGTGGGGGCAGCATTCCACTCTTTGCATCAATATTGCGGGATCACTTTTCCCTCAAGTGAGGCATGCCATTTGTGGCTTGCTTGTGGAATGAACACTCATTGCAACTGATGTAAAGATTTGAGGCCAAGTACAAGATTACTATCTCGTGCTCCATTTTCTTTATTTCAACTTTGCATTGCAAAGGGCATAGTACCCGTGAGTAGCATGGTGGAAGAACTTGCCTTGGGGTAGAACTTCTTTGGAGGGATTCACTTTAAAAATTAGAAAATCGTGTCTTGAGACTGTGAGCAAAAGGGTGTGAGCAAGAAGGAGAGAAACGTAAGTTGTATTGCAAGAGATAGTAAACAACATGCAAAACTAGGGGTTTTGTCAAAGTGATAAAACCCTTACTAATCCAACCATTAACTACTAACTGTAGTTGGGGGAAAAAAACTCTAATGAGGGAAAAGTTCCCCTAACCCAGTTATTAGTCGTACATTGGTCATTGCCATGAATTATGGCAATAATTCCAACACCCCCCTGCAGTGCCAATGTGATGATGTACAATGAAAAGATCAATCACCAAAAGGAGATAAGTTAAGTGCATTGCAGAATGCCTTGAACTTCTCACATGGAAGTGCTTTGGTGAAGATGTTTGCAACATTGTCATGTGTGGAGACATAGATCATACTGATCTCTTCTGCATGCAACTTCTCTCTGACATAATGATAATGAACCTCAATGTGCTTTGTGCGAGCATGAAACATAGGATTCTTGGCAACTGCAATAGCACTCTGACTATTAGTGAGAATAGGAGAAAGACCCTCCAATGCTAGATGAAGATCAGTCACTAAATGACGCAGCCAAACACACTCAGCTTCACATGAGGAGGTAGCCACTGTAGATTGTTTCTTGCTCGACTGCCTTGTGTAATAATCTCCAGCCCAATCTGAGTCACTGTAAGCACGCATTTGCAAGTCACCCCCCCTGGGAAACATCAAGCCATAAGACTTAGTGCCTTGCAAGTAACGGAAAATGCGTTTTACAGCCTGCCAATGCAGTCTTTGGGCTGTGCATATATCTGCTCACTTGTAAAACTGCAAACTGAATATCAGGCCAAGTATTGCATAGATAAATGAGGCATCCAACAGCCTGGCTACGAAGTATGGCATCAACCGGTTCACCTCCATCATACATAGTACGTTTCAGACTTGGCTCCATGGGAGTGGCTATGGGCTTGCAATCATGCATCCTGAACCGATCCAAAAGCTTGTGCACATACTTGGATTGAGACACTATGATGCCACGTCTCCCTTGTATGGACTGGATCCCCAAATAGAAATGAAGCATGCCCAAATTCGACCCAAATTTGACATATCAAATGTGATTCTCAACTCAGCCTTGAAATTTGCAATTATTCCTTCATTAGAACCTGTGAGCAGCATGTCATCTACATAAAGAATGATGACCAAAATATCCCCCCCATCCTTGTTGATGTAGAGGGTACTTTCAGTTGGACTATTAGCTAGATCCTTACTGGTCAGAAAGGCATCAATCTTTGAATACCAAGCTCGTGGAGCTTGTTTCAGCCCGTACAAAGCCTTATTCAGCTTGCATACTTAATGGGCTGCACCTGGCACCTCAAAACTGGGAGGTTTCTTCACATAAACCTCTTCCAACAAGTCTCCATTAAGGAAAGCTGTTTTTATATCCAACTGATGTACATGCCAATCAAAATGTGCAGCCATGGCCACTGTCTTGATAGTAGTCATCCTGGAAGTGGGAGCAAAGGTCTCCTCATAATCAATGCCCTTTTTCTGAGCATAACCTTTGGCAACCAGCCGTGCCTTGTACTTGTCAATAGACCCATTTGGCTTTCGCTTGACATTGAAAACGCATTTGCTACCTATGGCATACTTTCTTGGTGGCAAATCCACAAGATTCCAAGTCTAATTCTTATCAATGGACTGCAACTCGTTCTCCATGGCATTCATCCAATGCACATTATCCTGAGCCTCCTCAAAAGGTTAAGGCTCTTCTTTATCCAAAAGTGTACCAATAAAAACTGAATCCACAAAATGTGACCCCTCTTCATGTCTGGATGCACTACGAGTTCTGCCAGGCAAAGGAGCATCAAGCTTACTCTCCTTGAGAGTTTGGAGTAGCCAATGACGAACTGATTTGGCAGCTTGAATTTCTTTCCTTTCTTGTCTAATCGCATCTTCCACTCCCTGTGGAGGAACGAGATCTCAGCCTGGGGCTGAATCGGGGCATGTGGAATAGTAGGGGCTGGCTGTATATCCTGAATTTCAGAAGGCATATCAGTGGGAGAACCCAAAGCAAGAGGTAATATACCTTTAAAGGCATCATCTGATGTAGAAGAAATGGGCACATTAAATTCAGCTTGTGTATGTGCTGAATTTTCTGAAAAAGTACATCTCTGCTAACGAAAAACTTGCGTGAAGCAGGATTTTAGAGATGGTAACCTTTGCTCTCTACACTATACACAACAAAGATGCACTTAATTGTTGGACAGCTTATGTCGAAACTCAACATGCACATGGGCATATGCAACACATCCAAAGACTCGAAAATGATCCACCAAAGGCTTTTTGCCATGCCAAACTTCATAAGGAGTCTTTGTTCTCAAAGCCTTAGTGGGAGCCTGATTCAAAACGTAGTTGGCACACATGAGCCCGTCAAGCCAAAACCGGCGAGGCAACTTTTTGTTTGTAAGCATGCATCGATCCATTTCCATAAGAGTTCGATTTTTCCTCTTAGCTTTGCCATTTTTGCTGAGGGGTAAGCCTCACTGTAAGCTAATGTGTGATGTCTCTCTCTTTCAAACAAGCCTCAAATTCTTGAGACATATACTCCCCCTCTCTATTTGTGCGTAGAATTTGAACCGTGAGGCCTGTTTCATTCTCAACCTTGGCAACAAAGTGTCGAAAATGATTAAACACATCTGATTTTTTCTTTAAACCATAGACCCAAGTGTAATTTGAGTAGTCATCAATTTGAGATAACCACCCAATGTAGGAGTCCTCATGAGACCACAGACATCATTATGAATGAGCTGTAATTTATGAACAGCTCGTACTGCACCATCCTTCTTGAAGGGAAACCTATGCATCTTCCCAAGTATGCACCCTTCACAAGCATGAGGGGGGGGAGTCTCACAAGGAGGCATAGAATGTTTTTGAAGTGTCATCAAGCTGCCATAACTCATATGCCCATATCTAGCATGCCATAACTCCGCATTCTGCATAGCAGTATTGGGAGAAGAAAGTGCAAGTGCATCATCTAGTCTTTTCTTGAAAACATCAAGCTGAAAAAGACCACGAAACACTGTGCCAAATAGTCTCAAAGCATAGTCATCTTCCCTATCTGGGGCTGCGCACTTGTCATCTTCAAAGACAACCTGAAATCCTCTTTTATTGTGAGAGCACACTGAAAGCAAATTCTTCTTGATTCCAGGTAGATAAAGCACATCATGAATTCTGAAATTGTGCCATCTGTGGCTGTAAGTACAATCTCACCAATGCCACGAACGGAATAAGAAGAATCATTTGCACAAGACCCCCTTTTTCCAGCGGGTAATAGATGCAGAGAATCAAACAAACACTTCCTAGAAGTGATATGTTTGCTCTTGGATAGATTTTCTTTTAGATAATCTTTACATCACAGTAGGTGATTCTTTGTTTCAACAAATTATAGGAATCCCCATGGGCACTAATTGTGCCGTTTTTAAAGCAAACTTTTATCTTTTCACTCATGATTTGAGTTTATGCAACGTCTTATTTCTATCAATACCTGTCCTATCATTTTACATAAGCTTAGCCAAGTTAGGTGTTTTATAGATGACTTATTTGTATCAGATGTTCCTAACTTTCAAGACTTTATGTACAAAGACGCTAGTGCTTTTGGAGAAGGAATCTATCCTCGTGACTCTTGTGAAGTGAACTGCACTTCAAGAGGGGATTCTTGTGTTTTCTTAGATCTTAGACTTTCTCAATCTACCATAGGATTAGAGGTTGATATATACGATAAACATGAACAACCTGAATATAGTGGTTTACACATTATAAAAATGCCTCACATTGACTCAAAACATTTCTGATTTGGCAAAACATGGAGTCATTTCAATAGATTTTCCCGCCTTTGTACAACTAAGGAGTCTTTTATCACTCAATGTAGTAATTTGATCACTTTACTATTACACAAGAGGTATAATCCAAGGAAAAGTACGCACAATTTTAGATATGAAGTCTTTTATCTATGGTGTATCGGCCTTAGGTATGTTTAGAATGATTGAACATAAGCTGAAAAAAAAAAGCGGGGAGCTGAATAGCCCGTTTTTCTTTTAGTTTCAAAAGAGAGTTTGTTTGAGTATGCTTGTGCTTTCTAAGGTAGAAATGTATTTTTGCCTCTTTGTAGTAAACGATACGTAAGTGTAACGGGCCATTTAGATTTTAATCTTTTAAATAAGAGAGAGAGAGAGAGAAAGAAAGAAAGAAAGAAAGTGTATTATTGTCCACTAAAGGCCAAAATGGGCCCATGGGACATCAAGAACTCTGCGTACAAGATAGCACAAAATCAACGTGCCACAAAGAAGAGGCATCGTCGAATATCATCTAAGTGCTACGCAATACAATGCAAGTGAAAGTACATACTGTCAAATCCGAGCCTAAATACAAAGTAAGCTAGATGCAAGGAAACCGCCCCTGGGTGCAAAATGGGGGGATGAGTACAATATGTCAATGCAAAGATACAAGTCCATGTATCACGGAGTCTGAGAACCAAAATAATACTGGAAATCATGTCCATCGACTCTGCCTCCTGCTATGAGAGTACAAATCTGAGCAAAAGTGAGGTGAGCGGCTGGTGGGGCGAGATCTCCATGAGTAAGTCTCCTCCGAAAAGCTGCCATCATCCTGGATCATCTGGAGATGAAGCGGCGAGTACGTCCCCTATGTAACAAGATCCTGCGGCGTCTACAAACCATCTCATATGTACATCCACAGGGTGGAGGCATGTGTCCTGTGTGAGCTCTGACCTCCTCGTGCTCCTCCTGATACCTGTCATCTGGTATAGCGTGTGTCTGAGCTCTATCGGGCTGGGCTCTATCACGCTCCGGTCTGTGCTGATGGTCTCTGAGGTAGTGTCGTCGAAGCATAGTGGCCTCCCTGACATAAAGAGCTAGGCAATGCTGATCCTCATAATCCATCACTCGTGAGAGAGGTCCAAAGCCATCCGTGAAGAGACAGTGGAATCTCCCTCTGATCTCATACTATAGCGGGCATCTGCAAATGAAGTGCTCCTCTGACTCCACCTCTCCCATGGTGCAACAAGGGCAGATCCTGGTCTCTCGGCCTGGATGCCGTCCATCCTCCATGCGTCGCATCCTACCAGCCTCTATCTCGAGCTGATGCGAAGAGACTCTAAGCTGGCCAAGGGCAATCCTCAGTGAGTGGGACATGTGGATACCTGTGTAGCCTGGTGGAATGACAAATCCATCCTCTGAGATCCGAAGGAAGTGGTCACGATATGTGGCCATCTTCGTCGGAAGCTGCGTGGGATACATCCAAGTCGGTACGTATGAAGCTGCAGCAAGTCTGCTCTCGTGACCTGACTAAGCTCGTGGCGAGTCAACTCGAGGGGCATCTATGCTGTATCGGAAGGGAGGCAGTCTATCCATGTCTAGTCCAAGAGATGTGAGCCACCTAGTGAGTCTGAAGTACCAGCAGTATCGGGCCCCAGATCGTGCCAACTCCATAGAAGATGCAAGTGCTAACCATGGCAAGCGAGCTCTGCCTGCTGCTGAGTCTCCAAACTCCCTAACCCTGTGCAAATACATGACCGACTGAAACGCTGCATCCAATGCAAGGGGAGTAGCTCCAAACTCTGCTAGCATGATCTCGTGCGGAACTGTAGCCTTGGCCCTAAGGAGAGAGAGAGAGAGAGAGAGAGAGAGAGAGAGCGTTATTCTAGTTTTTTGGAAGATTTTGTTTCTTGACTTGCTTGTTTATTTTTGCTTAGTCACCTGCTTCCTTTCTTCTTTATTTCTGGTTTGCCTTCTCTTTTGTTTATTTGACGTATTTTAGTAAGCACCGGGTTTGCCCAAGTGACTCCGCGGGTCTTTAGAAACCCAGTAGAGCTGCTTATGCTTGGGCACTGATGATGACATAAGTGTTGCTTTGCTTGCTAAGTATGTCTTTCTTTTGTTTTTCATAAAAGTTTTTGTTTACCTCTTTTTTTCTTCTCTTTCATTTTCTCTTTTATTTTCATTGTAGATTTTTGATCTTTAGCACAACAAAAAAATCTAAATTTGTATGATTGGACTTATTCTAGTCTTACAAAGGTATATATACCAATTATTCAATGTCTTAGTGACATTGAAAGCACATGAATCCTTAGAAGGATCATAACTTCAAGTCAGAAAAGCATAACTTCAAGTCAGAAAAGTATAAGAGTCATCCTCAGAAGTGGCTGTAATATCTGGAGCAACCACCTAAAAATCAAGACTGCAAGTCAGAAAGGCATACTCTTCTTCCACTAAGTTGGTTGAAGCATCACAACCATCATGTGTATGAGGAGCTGAATCTGTGATAGCCATACCAAAATCCTTTTTCTTTTTCTTGGCAATTCTTTTCTTGCATTCCCCGATGTAGTGACCCGGCTTCTTGCAATAATGACAAACACCCTTTCTCTTAGGCTTCTTTGCATCATTCTTAGCCTTGTGAGAAGGCTGTCCAGAATAAGCTTTATGCTGATGTGAAGGTTGATTTGCATGCTGCTTATGCTGCCCCTTTCCTTTGGGCTTGAATTTCGAAAGCATCGTATGTTCACCAGCTTGTGAAGCCATGTTCTTTCTGGTTTGTTCTTCCTGCAACAAAAGTCCTATCAACTCATGAAAAGTGAGAGGGTTGCCACCCCCCCTCAATGACAAATTCAATGAGGTGTGAAAGACAAGATAAGACTCGAAGAGAATTTAGAATGGTAGTGACCATCTCTGAATTTGGAATGATCTCATCAATATTCAACAATTGCTCTCTCAAATCTTGAAGTTTAGTGAGGTGCTCAGACATAGAGGCACTCTCATCCACGCGAGTATGAGTCAACTCTCTCTAAAGGAATGAAACCCTAGCATCATTGTGGGCTGAAAACATACTCTCCAAAATATCCCAAGCTGCCTTCGAGGTCTTGCATGACTGAATGTGCGGAATGATAAACCTTTTGATAGAAAGGAAGATAGCTGAAGGTGCTAGTACATCACGTGAATCCCACTTTTTATGATCCTGTGTAGGAGCCACTGTTGTAGCAGCTGCTGCATTAGCACTTGTCTTGCACCTTGAGCTTGTCCTCTACCCCTTCCTCCACCTTGTTGAGGAGGAGTGGTAGGTGCAACCTCATTCTTTGGCGGTGGTTCATCCCCATTGACATAGTCCCATAAGTGTTTGCCAACTAGGATATCGCAAACCATAAAACTCCATAGGGAGTAGTTGGTACGATCCAACTTATCCTCTTGTGTGAGGACTCCAAACACTTCATTGGGATTGTTTAGGGCCGTTATTGATGCAAACTGCTATTGACTGGCTATTCTTAGCAGTGATCCCTAAACTTAGGTTGCATGCCTACAATAGCTTACTTTACCTGGGGTCCACGCTTTACCCTAAATAGCCTTGCTAATCATGGAATAGCCACACCATTCTTAGGCTAGTTCAATCCATGGGATCTAAACTTCATCCATGCTAGCTTTGGTCTCAACCCTAGGTTAATCCAAACCCCGGTTAGACCACACCCTAACCCTAGATCCAATCCAAGATCCTAGGTTAGCATGGCCTTGACCCAAGATAGTTTGTCCAATCATAGACATAACATCAAGTCTACTTGAAAGTCTTCAAAGACAGAGAGAAAGAGAGAAGAAAGTGATATTAAGCATCTGGAGGAGGCCAAAATGACCTATGGAACCAATGTGTTACAATGATATCCATGATATGCGAATCCCGGTATTGTTTGAATCTTCATCACGTAACCATTTCTGTCGTTTTGCAATTCAGTAGCTCTCTCAATCACTATGCTGCTCTCTCTCTCTCTCTCTCTGTGTGTCTCTCTCTCTCTTGCACAACACTAGGGCCCAGAACCAATAGGCTGGACCCCCCCTCGAAAGGTCTTTATTTCAGAGAAAGGAGAGTACAAGACTTCTCAGCTCCTAGCTCCAGGCATGCAACCTAAGTTTAGGGATCATTGCTAAGGTTATGGGGATTTTAGGGATATTGATGCAAACTGCCCACTTCTGAAAAAACAGCCAATCAATGGCTGAAAATGCAACAGCCCACAAGCATAGATTCACTTGAATCTCTGCTAGATCTCTCTACAAAGATCCAATCCAAGATCCTGGGTTAGCATGGCCTTGACCCAAGATAGTTTGTCCAATCATAGACATAACATTAAGTCTACTTGAAAGTCTTCAAAGACAGAGAGAAAGAGAGAAGAAAGAAAGTGATATTAAGCATCTGGAGGAGGCCAAAATGACCTATGGAACCAATGTGTTACAATGATATCCATGATATGTGAAACCCGGTATTGTCTGGTTCTTCATCATGTAACCATTTCTGTCGTTTTGCAATTCAGTAGCTCTCTCAATCACTTTGCTGCTCTCTCTCTCTCTCTCTCCCTCTCACAACACTAGGGCCTAGAACCAATAGGCTGGATCCCCCCTTGAAATGTCTTCATTTCAAAGAAAGGAGAGTACAAGACTTCTCAGCTCTAGGCTGAACATACCAAAAATCATATGAGAAAATAGTTTTTAAAGCGTTCTTGGCTCATGATTTGGCAACAAGTCACTTGTCAATATTCTATCTACTTGCTAAATTACATGCCAATGATATGGCAGCTCTAGGGGATTTTAGGCATGGGTTCACAAGCTGATGTCAATATCTCTTTGTAGGCAGCCTTAGCCTCTCTTAAAAATAGGGCATTTTATCCCTCTTGATACTTGCAACAACATAATGAAGTCCATCACCATGGTACCCATTAATTGTTAGCGCTGGCATGCAAAATAAGACTCGAGACTATTCCTAGTCACTATGGGCGTCCCCACCAACACATGTGCGCACATAACATAGAAATACTCTGGTTGACCGAGGTCAACCCTTTTGATCTTAATTAAGGGGCTTTGACAGAGGGTTAAGGTGCCTTAATTAAAGCCAAAATCTCTTTGACCGGAGTCGAAAGTATCTTGGTTGACCAAAGTCAACCCTCCTTGGCTAAAGCCAAGCTTTGTTGGTCGAAGCCAGTACTCTTTGATAGAAGCTAGCTCTGAAATGCTTTGGTTAACCATAGTCAACCCTCTTGGCCTAAGTCAAGTCTCTTTAACCAAATCTAGGCTTACTTAACCGGAGTTAAGTATCTTTGACCACTCGTTGACCACAGTTGCACAGGGGGTGCAATAACTCCTTGCTGTCTGAAAACTATAGACTGAAAATTATTACCTTGATTCGGACTTAGAGATCTTTCCCCATGAGGCATATTTACTAGACTGTCTACTGTATCCTTTGCCTAGTCTGCTGAACTTGCACCAAGCCAACCACAGGCTCACCTCTTGAAGAAGTTAGGTGGATCCCGCCAATGGAACCATGAAACCAGCCTTCACTAATCAAAGGGTGGGAGAATCCACTTTAACCATAGCATACACAGTAGGTAATCAAATTATTAATCAGGATAGATTAAATCACAGGGAGCTAGAGCTCTCCTACTCAGAAAAGAAACAAAGACATTGATTGGCCCCAAACACTGGCGCCCCTTGTGGTATTTCGTTAATATTCAGAGGTTTCCTGAAAGCTGCACCATAGGCAAACCATTGCCCACAAACTTCCAATATCATGCACACCCTGCAATTCCTGCTCAACTTTATATGGCGAATATGCATCCAATCACTAGGCAATCACGCATCCTTCATTCGATCAAGCATGCAACACATCCCAAAGGCATAAACTCTCTCTTTGTCCTTTGCACCTGCACAACCAAGTGCCCAACCAGCCAAGCACGGCTAAATAGTTGCAAAAAAGACAAGGACAGCCAAACTCTGGCACAACCAACCAAGGAAACCTTTTCAAAACAGTTCGTTCCAATCTATAGGCAACCCGGGCACTGCCCATAAATCAGCCTTCCCTTGCCTGGAAACAATACCAAAAGTAATAACCAGCCCACAGCCAGTTCGGGAACGGCAAAAGTAGGCAAAAACCAGCCTTCCTCTGCCAGGAATCCTCAGAAAACAAGTCGTTTGGTCTGGAAAACCCTGAATCCTGCAAGGAACCGATGATTCGATTCTGGAACAGCCTGAAAGCAAGATAGAATAGGTCGCCCCACCTAGAAAAGGTCCAAAATCAGCAGCAGCTAACAAAAATCAGCCAGAAATCAAATTGTCTTGCTTCCTACAGCATGCCTGCAACCCGGAAAGCAACAAAAACAAACTGATCTAGAGGCGCTTGGCACTAAAACAAATTTCTTTTTCAAGATTTTGGCAGCCCTGGCAGCCCACCAACAGCCCATAGAGACTGCCCTGGTAGTCAAAAATCAGCAAGGCGATGTGATTGAATAGCCTGGAGCACTTTCCCAGCCTGTGACTTGCCTCTCCTTGTTCTTTTGTGGTCCAAAAAACAGCCCTGACAGCAAATTATGACTTTTATGCTTGCTTTTTGGCCTCTTGCATGCCAAATAAGTGTCTTGTGCTGATTTTAGAGTCCCGTGCCGAAAATAGCAATTTTTAATTGCACCACTCTTTTGCCCCTTTGTTGCACACACTGGTCCTAGGAATTAATTGCCTAGTAATTGGCCTGCATAGTCATAGTTTCCAGGGGCCCACTAGGAATTTTAATTCCCTAAGTCCCGCACACGTGGCTAGACTTCCGCGCCCCAAATGTCCAAGGCAGTCACACATAAACTACGAGAGTCGCAAATCAAAATTCCCATAAATTCACGTCCTCGTGACATCTTAGCTCTCCTCAGTGGTGATCGCCAGAGATGAGACATCACCCTTGACATATCACATTGGATCCAGCGATTGAGGAGACCACGTCCTCCTCCACAGCGCGAGGCAGCTCGACAGATGCAGATCCGGGATATCTTCATAGCACATCGGAGAGCTACCACGGTGCTGGGTTTCGGCTTTTGAGTCTTAGACCTCAGCTCACATTTGAGCTTAGATTTGAGTTTTTTTGTTTGAGCTTTTGAGCTCTGTACTTTAGCATAGCACTCGGCAAAAGGGCCTTAGCGTACCCTTCACTTTTGCTTCAGCCCCATGAGGCTTGTATGAGCTATCTTTTTTCTAGTGTTCTTTCTTGCATTGGCCCGCAAAGTCTTCTGAGGACGTTAATATTTCTTTCTTTTCTTTCTCTCTCTCTCTCTCTCTCTCTCTCTCTCTCTCTCTCTCTCGTACATCACTAGGGCCTGGGCTGGAGGGAGCAGCAGCTGTAGTAGTAGTAGTAGTAGTGGTTGGAGGGAGGAGGAGGTGGCTGGAGGGAGGAGGGGAGGAGGAAGAGGAGAGGGGAGGGCCTACGGGGGGAACCCTGTAGGGGGGAAGGAGGTTGGGTGGAGGCCCGCGGGGGAGAGCAGTAGCCCACGGCAGGATGGAGAGGAGCAGCTCGTCGGGGGGGGCATCTCGCGAGGCAGGGGATGCAAGGTGGAGGAGGGAGAGGCTCGCGGGGAAGAGGCAAAAGCCCGTGAGGGGGCAGGGAGACAGGGTGGAGAAGGGAGAAGCAGCCTGCCGGGGCAGGGAGGCTAGACGGAGGGAGAGGCCCTCGGGGAGGGGGCACCAGCCCATGAACGAGGTAGGAGCAGGTGGATAGAGGAGAGGCTGAAGCTAGGAGGGAAAGGGAGAGCTAAAGAGGGAGCAGTAGAGGGGAGAGCTAGGGAGGGAGCAGGAGAGTGAGAACCGGGAAGGGGCAGTAGTTCACCCATCCATGATTATTTTGAATTGGTTTGTTCCGAAAATTATGTCATTTCTTGGGACTTATTTCTCATATGTGTTTGGAGAGGTAGGGTTGTAGATCTTGATGTCGGTTAGGCATTCTCTACTACCATCTACATTGACAGCCAAAGTGATTTGGCTATTGCAGACAATCATGTCTTTCGTGCATGTACCAAGCACATAGAGGTTCACTATGATTATGTTCAGCAGCGAGTGTCAGCTGGAGACATATAGTCATCCTATGTTCTGATAGAGAATAACGTAGCAGATCTCTTCATGAAGGCTCTACCACGACCTAAGTTTGAAGCTTTTCGACAACCTTTATACTCGGTACTTTTTGTTACACGATTCTGCTTTCCTCAGCCATCCCATGGAGGGGGGTTTGTTGCCACAGTCCATGGTATGAGCCTTGTAGGCTAGCTAAGACCAATTAGTACAATTAGTATTAGTCCAGCTAGAACACTCAAGACATTTAGTCCGGAGTTGGTTGGGCCATAAGGTGGCTCTTGTACTTTGTTCATTATCGATTTGCAAGTGTACTCCATTGCTTTCCAGCTTCATTGCATTCCACATTTTATGCTCATTGTGCTTCCCACTCAACAATGTCTGAGTCGAGAAGATCATGCAGAGAAGTACATCATGATTGTCTCTGCAAAGGGCACACATAGCCTAGCAAAAAGGGCAGCCAGGCAAAGTGCCGTCAGTGCAGCCAAAAAGGAAATCCCATTGATCGAGTTGCCAATGGCCAAACGCAGAAATATTGATATGAGTGACTAGAGATCTAATCATAAGAGCCCAAGGCTGATCACCTTGCAGAAATTGCAGCAACATTTTCCCCCTGTGGGCAAGGATATGCATGTGAATATCCGTGATGGTCAATCCACCATGCATCTCGGGAGAACAAATGTGATGCATTGAAAGCAGCCTGAGACTTTTTCTGCCATGTTTGGATCGCCAGAAGATTTCCATAAAGACAGACATGAATAAGATTTGCCTTAGTGAACATGATCAATGGCAAGTAAAATTGAATATATGCCACAAGGATGGACTGCACTATTCGAAGACAAACGTGCAAAGGTCAGGTTGCGAGTTTCCAATACTCAAGCTTTTTCCGAAGCTTAGCCAAAACCCCATCAGTTTGTTGTTGGCGAGTAAGTTTCCACCCCAAAGGGTAACCAAGATGACGAACAAACTGAGTGGGTGAAATGATATCCCCGAGCCATAAGAGACTATGCCAGTCTTTGGAATGCAAAGGGAGCAGCTTAGACTTCTGAAAATTAACATGAAGACCAGCTGCCAAACCATAAACAGAGAGGGCTTGCATCAAGGCACCAAGATCATGGGGCGTATTCTTCGGGGTAAAGAAAGAATCATCAGCATAAGCTTGAGTAACCATGCTGCGATTAGCATCCAATTCCAAGCCATGAAGTGATCCTGTAGCCACAAGATGATCAATATATTGCAGCATAGGATGAGTAGCAATGGCATACAGTAAAGCACTGAGAGGGCATCCCTAGCGGATATGCCCAGAAAGAATGCAAGCCGCATTGCTATCTTTGTAAAGCCAGTAAATAACCTACTGCATTTTTGGTCCAAACCCCAAAGCTCGCATAGTTTGCGAGATGAAATCCTATGGAACTGTGTCAAAGGCTTTTGCAATATCTACCTGCAAGAGTAGAACATCTTGCTGGGTGTATTTGGCACATATTCAATCCCAATATAAGCATTGGCAATGTTATCTGTGATATGGCGACCTGGAACAAAGCCATATTGGGAGGGATGCAACCCATCATGCAAATAACCTTTAATACGATCAACCACCATTTTGGCAATGATCTTGTAAATGACTGGCATGAGCGTGATTGGCCTCCAATCACCAATTGAATCACATAGCTGCTTCTTTGGAATCAGCTTGAGAGGACCCTTTTTCCATGACACATGCATTTGCTGATTTTGCCATGCTGCATTTACCATTTGCAGCAAGGTGAATTTAAGAAGATTCCAGAAAGCAAGAAAGAATTCAACAGTGAGACCATCCCATCCCGGAGATTTCCATTTGCCACAGGATCTCAGTGCATCAGACAATTTCCTTTCAGTGAAGGGATGTTCAAGTTCCAAAACTTGAGCATCAGACATAATTGGATGAACATGCTGCAAAAGAAGCTGACGTGCAGACACGACCTGAGGAGAAAGAGTATCCACATGCCAAAAATGAGTGGAGAAGTGCTGCACACATAAATCAGCAAGCTCTGAACGAGATGTTGACCAAGAACCATTAGGCATCCGGATCCGACAGATATTGGCAGCCTGTCTTTTGTAGTGTAAGCTCTTAAAAAATTGCTTGGAAGAGCAGCCTTCATTCAGAAAAGCCCGTTGTCTAGATCGGGTTTCCCATTGAGCAAGCTTTCTGCGATCATTGGATTGAAGAGAGAATTGAGCCTGACATAAGAGCATGCTTTCCTCTGAAGACAAAGGGCGAAGATGAGCAAGCTCTGTCAAACTCTGACAAGTAAATTTGGCATGTGCTACAGTCTCCCTTGTGGCTTGCATATAGGATTTGCCATAATCCCGAATAACTGCTTGCATCTGAGCAACAAAAGCCTGCCAGGCATAATCCAAACCAATGTGTATCTGACAAGAGAGAGGTTGAATAGCATCAGAGACCAAGGCTTTAAAGTCAGCATGCTCTAGACAACTATTATTAATCAGCAAAAGCCTTTGGCAAGGCAATCTGTCAGTGGGAAATTCATGTAAGGAAAGCCTCAACAAAAGAGGAGCATGATCCGAATGTGTGAAAGCATGATCAACCCAAAATTGACAAGTAAAGGCATCAGAATGCTGTGGATCAACGTGATACCATCTGTCCAAGCGTGCCCAATAAGAAGATCGAGCATTATGCTGAAAGGTATAGCCCGGAAGCATGGGTTGTAATTCCTTTCAGAGATCAACCAGGCGCAATTGAAGCAAAAAATCAGACCATGCTTGTGTTTCAGAGGCCAACATATGAGTGTGGCGTGAGGGGTTGTCACCCGATTGAGGGGCATTATTAAAGTCACCACAAATGAAGGCATGTTGTTGCCATGGATAGCTATGCATGGCAGCCCAGATCAAAGCTCTATCACAAGAAGATTGGGGGGCATAAAGCGATGCAAATTCAAAAATTTCCCCTTGAACAAGGCATTGAACAACAATCTATTTACCATGGCAATCATTGAGAGCCACAACAAGTTGAAGGTCGTGCTTTACCAAAAAAGCCACACCAGAAAAGTGCTCTCTAGCATAGAAGATATCATAACCAGCAAAATGGCCTATCTGACCAGCATACATATGCTGATTATGCTCTTGCAAAGCAACTATATCAGGCTGCAATTGGCTGTTATACATCCAGACGAGTTTCCATTTGCGACCATCACACATTCCGTGTACATTGAGAGTAACACACTTCAGATGATCAAGCATATTTACAGTTATGGGACAGATATGTACAGCAACTAATGGGCTGTCTACGTCTGCATTTCCACCTCTAGGCCTCTGCCTTGGGATGAAGCATCAGCCTGAGGAGAGGACAAAAGTGTAGCAACTTCCTCTTCAGGAAACAAGGTCCGATTTGTAGTCACAGCAGCCCAGGTCAAGCCAACACCAGAGTTTTCAGCAGGTGTTTTTCCATGAGAGGATGCACCACTCCAAGTCCGAGAAGGCAAAGGTTGCCTGGGGGAGATCACTTGCGAGGAGTTTGCCAGCTGTCAGTCAAATTTTTGTCCTTCCCCTGAGGTGGAGAGGACAAAGGCATAGGAAGAGAAGCATTACCATTTGAGACAGCCGGGGCTTTGCCTTTGTCTTGAACAGAGAAAAACTGTTTGACCCCTTTCTTTTTGACCACAGAAGAGACATTTGCATTTCAAAAGCTGAACCATTTCAGCTTGCACTGGCATCCGTGGAGCTCGGGAAGGGCATTGTGAAGCCATGTGCCCGAATTGCTTGCATTCAAAGCAAGCACCTGCAAATAGCCCCCACTTGAGCTTGTAAAAGGCACTCCCCATGGAAACATTATTCACAGTAACCGAATATGAAGCTAGAGTGGGATGATCTGTGTCCCACAAAATGTAGAAGCGATTTGAATTTCCATTGGGTCGTGGTGGACATACCACCTTACTGAGGGAAGCTGCAATTTTAGGTAGAAGAGAAGACAAACATTGAGGAACATCCACAACTTCTACCCAAACAGGGCAACGATGCCAAATCAATGCTTGATAATCTCGGGTGGGAGACCAGGGCAAGACATGGGCCATCTGCTGGCCATAGAAGAGAGGAGAGTGCTCCAGCAAAACCCGACGGTGCTTCTCATCAGCCATGATGATCTCAAAAAAAGCCCCTCGTTGCATAATGAACTTTTTTGACATAAGAACCACCCAGGGTTCGAGTCAACCAATTCCCAACATTTGCTGCAGTAGACACCCGTTCTGGGAAGAAAATTATAATGGCATGCTTTGCATACTCCTTAACTGGATCAAAGATATCATCCACTTCCACCATAATGCGAGTGGTGGGAAGTGGATCTTTCCAATCCTTGCGGGTGTCTTCAAACCCTTCATGCATAACCTCATAAATAAGTTGAGCCTCAGCAGAGTCATGAAGGGAATCATCTGAATCCATCACCTGTTTTTGTTTCTTGTTGGAAACCAACTTGTCTTTGTGAAAGGTTTTCTCATAGGAATAATCCGCCATTTGAGTCAAGGAAAAGTAGATACAAGGAACAAATTGGAAGGCTTGGAAGCAGCAAGGCTTTACAAAGAGGAAAGCACAGCAGCAACAGAAACTGTACGGACAACCTGACAGTACGGACTTGATAGTATGGACCTGAGAGTATGGAAATCTCTGATAGTACGGACGAAAATCTCTGACAGTACGGACGGAAATGACGCTGACAGTATGGACAATACAGAACAAAACGAAACTGTACGGATTAGAAACGGATGCACAACAGGACCTCAAAGGCGTCAAACGACGGGAGAAACAAGCAACTGTAGCGTGGGAGCACGTGGGCTGGCGCGGGAACCAAAAATGGGAGCAGGAAGCCCTAAACAAAGGGTGCGCAGGGTGCTGGCTGCAAGCAGGTCTCCTCCATCACTCCTTGCACCACCACCTCTCTCTCTCTCTCAACACACTACTAATCGAACACACACACACTTTTTTTTTTTTTTTTGGTGAAACCAGTAACTATATTATTAACATGAAATCAATGTACATGATATTAGACTCCAAAAAGGAGCCTAATGGAAAAACTCAAAAACAGTCAGAAAACACTTTAAGACTAGTGGCATCCAAGTCCCTCGCAACATAACTATCATATAAAGATTGCTTGAGGGACATTCTAAAGAAAGCATATGCCTGAGGAAACTGTTGTCCCATCCTAGAGTGCAATCTCTGTGTCCAAATAGTCCATAGTACCCAAAAACGAGCCCAGTGAAAGAAAAGGAGGAAGGGAGACATCTGAGATGAGAAGCATCCAAACATCCAGAAGAGTTTCCCGAATCTGACAGAGGGAAACCAAAGCCGCAGCAGGTGAGAGACATGAGTGATCAATATCCGAGAGTGCGGGCAAGACCATAACAAATGGGGAACTATCTCACGGGGATGAGAGCAACGGGGGCAAGAAGAGGAAGCAATGCGACGTGCTGCCAATTTCACCCCAACGGAAAAAGCTCCCACTATACATCTCCAAAGGAAAAGCCTCTGTTTCAATGGCAATTTACCTTTCCAAATTTTCTTGAGTTGTGATTGCCACCAAGATAAGGGCCTATCCAAATTCCAAAGAGTGTTGGCATGCTTATCAATCCATGGCGGTGGAAGAAGAAATCTGTAGACCATCAAGGAGGCCAGATTATGCATTGAAAGTGAACATGAAGCGGGAGATAAGGAAGTCAGATTCCAATCCAGTAAGCTGTCCTGTACAAGCAGTGGAGGAACAGGAACAAATGGCTGCAACATAATTGTAAGTGTTCTCCAAATGGGTCTATGATGCAGACCCAAGGGGAATGTCCTGCAAGCTTGTGGAAATGAAAGCACATAACCATGTTGATCCACAACATCTCCGACAAATCTTATGCCCAATTTCATAAGATTATATGCTTTAATAGGTGCCTGTAAAGCAAGAGGTGATTCAAACACCTTGCTCCAATGGATGCTTTCCAAGCGAAGAGAATTACCATGACGGGAGGAGGCACCTGACCATTTAGCATAAGAGAGAATTCTCTTCCAATCATGAATAAAAGCAGTAGAAACAGGACAACCAGGAATTTTCCCCTGAAATGTGGTCATGACTGCTTCCCAGTGATCTGTAATCCAATGCCCATATGCATGGGACGTCATGTTTCCACACATTGCTGCTAACATAATAGCCCATGGCTGTTTTTGCTGAAAAAAATCAGCAATCATAGTGCCTTTTCTTGCTAACATATGAAACTGAAGATTGAGAATATTCAGTCCCCCATGAGTCTTAGGAGAACAAACAGACTGCATGGGAAGTAATCGCAAAGCCTTTTTGTGAGATTTGCTTTTCCAAAATATCTCCATAGCCTGGGACATATAGGAAGCCAAATGCTTAAAAGACCAGGGAAGAAGAGGCAAATAAAATTGCACATATGCCATAATGATGGACTGCACTATCCGAAGTCGAACATGTAGAGGCCAAGTGGACAAATGCCAGTATTCCAGCTTCTTGTTAATCTTTTGAAGCACCCATTTGAGCTGTTGTTGAGGGGTAATATTCCAGCCAATGGGATACCCTAAATGCCTCACAATAGTATGGGAAGAGATAATGTTGCCTGGTCAGAGAAGTACATGCCAATCAGCTTCTTTCAATGCTAGAAGATTCGATTTCTGAAAGTTAATATGCAGTCCAGCAGCTATGCCAAAATCATTCAGAGTCTGCATCAAATGAGAGAGGTCACTTTGAGAATTCCTGGGCATGAAATATGAATCATCAGCATATGCCTGAGCAAGAAATGGCTGTGCCCCTGGAATTTGCAAGCCATGAAGCTGCCCTGTATCTGCAAGGTGGTCCATATGCAACAATAACGGATGAGTAGCAATGGCATACAGTAACGAACTAAGAGGGCAACCCTGTCTCACTGAGCGGGTCATAGTCCAGGTTCTTGACAACCCACCACCAAGTAAACACTGCGCAGTGGCATGAGAAAAGAACCAGTAAATAATATGGACCAACCGAGGGCCAAATCCCAATTTATGCATAGTCTGAGAAATAAAATCCCAATGGACAGTATCAAATGCTTTCGCAATGTCCACTTGCAGAATGAGAACATCTTGTTTGGAATATTTGGCATATTCAATTGCAAGCAAAGCATTGGAGATATTGTTAGTGATCTGCCTTCTGGGAACAAACCCATACTGCCTGGGATGAAGTCCTGCTTGCAAGATAAATCGAACTCTGAGGACAATCATTTTGGCAATGAGTTTGTAAATGACTGGCATAAGAGATATGGGCCGCCAATCAGCCATTGTCTCACACAACCTTTTTTTGGGGATCAATTTGACAAGGCCATGTTTCCAAGAAGGAGAAAGAGATTGTTCTGCCCAAGCATGATTGATCATAAGAATAAGAGTATTCTTGAGATCACCCCAAAATGCGCGGAAAAATTCAACAGTCAATCCATCCCAACCAGGAGAGCTGCCTTTACGTAAATGACAAAGCATCATCCAGTTCATTAAGCTTAAAGGGCTGCTCCAATGCATGAGTCTGTTCCCGAGACAATATAGGCTGAACATGCATAAGAAATTGAGACCTAGCTGCATTCACTTGCATCGAATGATCAAGCTGAGGAGAAAAGAGATGCTGGAAATGACTAGAGCATTGCGATTCCAATTCTGATTTGGAGGTGGTCCAGGTGCCATCATCTTGCCTGATCCTGCAAATATCCTCCTTTCGCCTATCTGCATGCACAGTATAATCCTGATGTTCATGATGCTTGTATGGCAGTTTCAGATGTTCGTGATGCCTGGTTCTTTGATAGTGGTGCTAGCAAGCACATCACTTCCTTCAGGAAGTTATTCAGCTCATTGGAGCTTACATCTAAGGGGGGCAGTGTCACATGTGCCAATAATGCATCATATACCGTCAAAGGTATAGGGCAAGTTGCTCTTACTTCTGTCTCTGGTGGTATTGTCACTCTAGAGCATGTGCTTTATGTTCCAGGCATTTGTAAGAACCTCATTTCTATTTCAGCCATTGCTACATGTGGCTTTCAGGTTATTTTTGATGGCGTGAGGTGTGCAGTGTATGATGTTACACATGCCTCTACCCTGGTTTTGACTGGACATTGTCTAGCAGTCTTTATAGAATGCTTATGCTTTTAAAGAAGGCTTTGGAGGAGCAGCCCTTATCCAAAAGGGGTTTCATGCGAGCTCGGATTTGCCACTTCTTTAATTTGCGAAGATCATTTTGATGGATGATATGAACCGCATAAGCACAAGAATCCTGCTCAGAGGAGGTGAGCTGCCTATGAGAGCTGATTACATCCATCTGTTGCTTGTGAGATTGAGCCCATTTCAGCTTGAGCCTGAGGTTTCCCATGTAACTCCGTCCATAATCTTGAATAACAGCCTGCAAGCGAGAGCAAGACTGATCCAAGCGAAATCCATGTCCTCCTGAGCATGTAAGAGGAGGGGGCGGACAGCCACTCTCACCATGTTCTGAAATTGTTGATGAAGTAAATAAGCACTATTAACATGGAGTAGGCGACGACCAAAAAAAGGCATATCATCTGTTAAACGTGCTATAAATAATGTCAAGCATACTGGAAAGTGATCAGATAGCAAGAGGGAATGATCAACCCATAGTGCACATGTAAAACTGGCATACTGCTGAGCATGCAACAAATACCATCTGTCAAGTCGAGCCCAGTAATGAGTAAAGGCATTGTGACGGTATGTATAATCCATATCTCTATCCCTTGTTGAGAGCCATAAATCTTCTGCATGCAAGAAAGAAAGCATATCCTCCCAATGTCGAAGCTCAGTGGGGATCATGTGAGAACGATGAGTGGTGTTGTCTTGGATGGCGGGCGAGTTATTAAAGTCTCCACACAAAAAGGCATTGGACAGCCATGGATATTGTTTGAGGGAGGCCCACATTCGAGCTCTTGTCGCAGAAGTTTGAGAGGCATAAACAGATGCTATTTCATAAAGATCAGCATGACAAATGCATCTGATCACCATCCATCGACCCTGGGGGTCATTGTAAGCAACCGTGGGCTGCATATCATGTTTTACCAACATGCAGACCCCCGAAAAGTGCATTGTACCAGCATAAAAAATATCATAAACAGCAAAGTGGCCTTGCTGGCCAGCCAAGAAGTGTTGGTTGTGTTCCTTTAAAGAAATTACATCAGGGTGCATTTTATGTACATAGTGCCAGAAAAGTCTCCACTTATTGACATTGCAAAGACCTTGAACATTGTATGTAATGCAAGTTATTGAAGTAGACATAGAAGGTATGTACAGCCGAAGCAAAAAGCATAGTAAAGGTATAAGCTGTCAGGCCTCAGCCATGACATCAACGTCCACCTGGTCTCCTGGATCATTAGCTCTATAATCCTCATCATTGTCACATACAGGGATGCCCCTCTTTAGCACATCAACCCACAGTTGAGAAGTGAGGCTATCAGCAGGGGTAGAGGCCTGACCAGGGGTGGAAGTAGAGGCATCCCAATGGCGAGATTGTAACGGACGTGGCTTGAGCGCAAATACCTTTTTGGGTTGCTGCGAGGCACCTTGGGGAGAGGCATGAGATTCTGAAATTTTGCCCTTTCCTTTATCCTTTTGCTTGGCTGAAACCTGAACCACATTTTCTTTGGGAAGGACAGATTTAGATGCCACATCACCCAATTTGCTAGGCATAGCCTTAGGTCCCGGACCATAAGTTGGAGGGGCAGTATTTTCTGGAGCAATAGCTGTAGGTGGGAGTTGATGCAAGACTGCAGGACACTGTGAGGCTAGGTGGCCAAACTTATGACATGTGAAACAAGCACCTGCAAAGACTCCCCATTTCAAGTCAAAATATTTTTCGCCCAAGGGAACATCCTCCACCTCTACCGCAATGGAAGGAGGGGTTGGGTGATCTGTATCCCAAAGAACACAAAACCGATTTCGATTACCCGAAGGACGGGGTGGGCATACAACTTGCCCCAAAGTAGCTGCCAAACTTGGTAAACTCAGCCCTCATATAATCCGGAAAATCCACTACCTCAACCCATACAGGGCAGTGATGTCGAATGAGACTGTGATAATCCTTATTTGGCGGCCATGGCATGACATGCACCATTTGTCTGCCATAGAATAGAGGTGACATCTCTAGTATCTGCTGGTGATATGAGGCATCCAAAAAGTGCACTTCATAAAAACCTCGAGAAGCAAAGTATACTCCTTCAACAAAGCAACCTCCCAACAAAGCCTGAACCCACTGGGCCACATCATTTGCTGAAGGTAACTTCCCTGGGAAGAAAATGATAACTGCTTGCTGAGAGAACTTTCGGAGAGGAGCGACTAATGAGGGCAGCTTCAGCTTATACTTGAGGGCCGGGGGAGGTTTGGCCCACTCCTTCCGGCTGTGGTGAAATTCATCTTTGAGCATGTCGAAAACATAGTGAGCATCTACAGAGGTTGCCGTAGAGAAATCGACTTGCTGTCTTTTGGAGTCCCGGGTCAAGTCCTTCCGGGAATAACTTCTTAGCTGGTCCTCCATGGAGGTAAGAAGGGCAAAATTGATGAAGTTGCAGGAAAAGGCAGAACTGTACGACAGGTTTTTTACAGGCAAAAAGTACGGAAAAGATACAGAGCAAACGGTACGGGCTGTACGGACTGTACGGATTGTACGGATGTACGGCGGAGGCTATACGGAAGACTTTGTACGGAAATACTTTGCACGGGGAGACTAGGTTGTACGGAAGACTTTGTAAGGAAATACTTTGTACGGACGAAGCTGCTGTACGGAAGACTTTGTACGGACGAAGCTAGCTGTACGGAGATATCAACAGAATCTGTACGGAAGAGACTGGGCTGTACGGAGAAGTTTACAGAACGCTGAGAATTGCAGTGGTACGAAAATACTGACGGTGACGTACTTGCACACGAAAAAGGCAGAGAGCGGAGAAGGCATGCGGGCCTGCACTCAGGTCTGCGCAGGGATGGGAAAATTGCCATAGGCCCTGGTACGGTTGTACGGAGATCATACAGCCACCGTACGAGCGTACGGACAGAAGGGGAGGCCTGCATGAAGGACTTGGCGGGGCGCTCAGCGACCTCTCTCTCTCACACACCACTCCTCAACACACACACACACACACACACTTTTTTTTTGGTAAAATCCAGTGCATTGTATTTATATTGTCATAACTTTACAAGAGGGAAAGTCTCCAAGATGGAGAGTATCCCACAGATCAGAAGCATAAAAATAAAAGCTCAATGCAAGATGCATGTATATCACCCTCATGGCAGGCATCATATAAAGATTGCCGCAATGAGGCTCTAAAAGATTCATGTGACTTTTGAAACTGACGGCCCAAGTATGCCAAATTATGCTCTTTCCAGATTGTCCAAAGAGCCCAATATCTCACCCATGAGAAAAAGAGTGAGTATTGAGATAAAGGCCTCCTAAATCTGCCAAATAACCAAAAATGTTTCCCAAATATGTGACTCGGGAAACGGAGGCGAAGATGATCTGAAATTTTCCCAAGGAGGTTCCGAGTAGACGGGCAATGCCAAAGCAAATGAGGGACAGTCTCTGAAGGTGCGTGACACCGTAAGCAGGTGGGCAATGCAATGTGACGTTTGGCAAGTGTGATTCCCACTGACAATGTGCTGGTCATGCATCTCCAAAGAAAAAGTCTTTGTTTCAAAGGCATTTTACACCTCCATAATAGTCGGAGATTCTTCCGCCACCATGAAAGGGGCTGCCTGATATGCCACAGAGTATTAGCATATTGATGAATCCAAGGGGCAGGCTGAAGAAGCTTGTAGACTTTGATGGAGGTCAAAACAGGTAGAGGGATAGGACGAGAGCATGTAGCAGAGGGGTACAATTGCCAATCCATAAGCCTGTCTGTGTCAGCCACAGGGGGAATAGGTAGAAAAGGATGCAAGAGATCAGCAATTTTCTTCCATATCAATCTGTGATGCATTCCCAATGCATAAGAGGCAATGGCCTGAGGAAAAGATAAGACATGGCCATGATCATCTACCACGTCATTGATGTATCTAATTCCCAATTTCATGAGATTATATGCCCGAACTGGTTCCTATAAAGCAAGTGGAATGTCAAAGATGGCACTCCAATGAATACTTTCTTTCCTCATTGAGTTTGTCCCCGAATGATCATCAGGAGCCCATTTGACTTTAGAAAGCACTTGTTTCCAGTCCAGTATCAGAGCAGTAGAGAAAGGGCATCCAGGAATCTTCCCTACAAATCTCCCAATGACAACCTCCCAATGATCAGTAGTCCAATGGTCATAAGCATTTGTCCTCATGTTGACACACATGGATGCTATCATACAAGTCCATGGCTGTTTTTGACGGAAAAAGGTATGGAGCATAGTCGCCTTCCTTGCAAGTACATGATATCTGATATTTAGAACATTAAGTCCTCCATGCATCCTAGGGGAGCACACCATTTCCATCTTCAGCAGTCTCAATGCTTTCACAGCAGTTTTTGTCTTCCATAACAGCTCCATAGCTTGAGACATAAAGGCTGAGATATCTCTAGAGGACCAATGTAGTAAAGGCAAGAAGAACTGAACATAAGACATTACAATAGACTGTACTATTCTGAGCCTGACATGAAGTGGCCAAGTAGAAATTTTCCAATATTCCAATTTATGTTGAAGTCTTTGGAAGATCCATTTTAGCTGTTGCTTCCTGGTGATATGCCATCCTATAGGATATCCCAAATGCCTGACTACATCTTTGGAATGCACTATCTGACCAGGCTAGAGAATAGAATGCTAGTCACATTGTTTCAGGGGAAGCAATTTGGATTTGTCAAAGTTGATATGCAATCCCGCTGCTAATCCATACAATGATAATGTGGTCATAAGCATGCGGACTTCTCGAGGAGAGTTCTGTGGCATAAAGAAGGAATCATCAGCATATGCCTGTGCCAAAAAAGATGCAGCCCCAGGGATTTTAAGACCAGTCATCTGTCCTGTGCTTGTAAGATGATCAAGATACATCAGGAGGGGATGAGTCGCAATGGCATAGAAAAGAGCACTAAGGGGGCAGCCCTGTCTGACTGATCTACCCAATGTCCATGACCGAGATAGATGACTTCCGAGAATGCACTGGGAAGTAGAGCCAGAATAAAGCCAATAAATTGCATTTGCTATCTTGGGACCAAAGCCTAACTTTGTCATGGTTTGAGAGATAAAATCCCATTGTACAGTGTCAAATGCCTTAGTGATATCTACCTGCAATATGAGCACATCTTGATTCGAGTACTTAGCATATTGAATTGCAGTCAATGCATTGGAGATATTGTCATGGATTTGTCTTCGCGGCACAAACCCATACTGATGAGAATGAAGGCCCGCATTCAGAATCCCATGAAGCCTATACACAATCATTTTGGCAATGAGTTTGTAAACTACAGGCATCAAAGTAATAGGCCTCCAATCTGACATATGATCACAAATTTTTTTTTTTGGCACAAGTTTGATTATGCCATGCTTCCAAAGGTGCGGCAATTGATTTTCTTGCCGGGCAACATTGATCATTTGTAAGAGAACATCTTTCAAATCATCCCAAAAAGAAATATAAAATTCCACCGTAAGACCATTCCAGCCAGGGGACTTGTATTTGCCGAGATGGGACAATGCATTATCAAGTTCCTTGTCAGTAAAAGGTCTCTCAAATAAAAGAGCATCATCCATTTTCACTATCCCAGAAACATATTGAAGAAATTCAGTCCTCGCATCAGTCATTTGATTTGATGGGGAGCCAGGGGTAGAGAACAGTGTCTGGAAGTAATTTTGGCATTCATCTTGGAGATCAGAGAAAGAGTGCGTCCAAGAGCCATCTAGTTTCCTTACCCTTAGACATGAGTTTTTCTTTCGAGTGGCATGTAGGCCCTGGAAGAAGGCTTTTGATGAGCAGCCCTTATCCATGAGGGGCTTCATTCTTGCTCTAATCTGCCATTTGTGCAGTTTCCGCTGATCATTATCAGTCAGTTTGATCCGGGCTTGTGAGAGGGAATCATTTTCTAATTCAGAGAGGCCTTAAATGTGAAAATTCAGTCAACTGTTGTGCTGTCCTTTTTGTCCGTTTGACCTCATTCCTCCATGTAGCCATGTGCCAGTTTCCATAGTCCCTAATGACATTCTGTATACGAGAGACAAAGCTGTCCCAAGCATAATTCATGTCCTCCTGAGCATGCAAAAGCAAGGGATGAATTGCAAATCTGATCATTTGCTGGAAATATTGATGTCGAAGATAAGCCTGATTAACATGCAGTAATTTGCTGGAGAGAGTCGGCAAATCATCCAGTGGCATACCAAATTGCAGATTTAACCATAATGGGGCATGATCTGACAAGCCCAATGAGAAATCTATGAGGAGATGAAGGCTAAAATCTGCATATTGTTGTGGATAGAACAAATATCATCTGTCAAGCCTTGCCCAGTATGTGGTAAATGCATTATGATGGAAAGTATATCCGGGCATTGACCCTTGTAGAAGCAGCCATAAATCTTCAGCCTGCACAGAAAGAAGCATGCTATCCCATTTCTATCTTTCCGATGAAAGCATATGAGATCTTGAAGTGGTGTTATCTCTCAGCAGAGGAGAATTGTTAAAATCTCCACAGATAAATGCATTGGATCTCCATGGATATTTGCTTAAAGAATCCCATAGAGAAGCCCTCATGGCAGAGGTCTGGGAGGCATAAACTGATGCAAGCTGTCATTGAATGCTAACTGACTATCCATCGGCCACTGCTGTCATTGAATGCTAACTGAGGCTCCAGCTCATGTCTGACCATTATGCATACACCTGAGTAGGTAGTGGTACCAGCATAATATATATCATAGCCGCCAAAGTGATCATGATGACCAGCCTTAGAGTGTTGATTATGCTCTTGCAAACAAACAATATCTGGCTGCATTTTATGTACATAATTCCAGAAAATCCTCCACTTTGAAACATTGCAGAGGCTCTGTATATTGTATGTAAAGCACTTAAGTGTTTGATGCATGAAAGAGATATATACAGGAAAGTATAAGTATGAAACAAGATATCAGAGAGGCAAAGCCTCTGCCTGCATGGGTTGCAGGCTTTCATGATCCATAAAAGATATGGCATTCTCCCCTTCTTCAGAATCACATATGGGGATACCCTTCTTCAAAACCCCCACCCAATTTTGAAGGACAGGAGCTGAAGTAGAAGCCTGTCCTGGTAAGGGAGAGGAAGCATCCCATTGTCGAGATTGAAAGGGGCGTTGCTTCAATACAACCACCTTCTTAGGCTGTTGAAAGCCATCCCGATCTGTCCCCACAGATTCCTTCATCTTTGTTTTTCTTTTTCTTTCCCTTTTCCAACAAGTGATTGCACCTGATTAACTGGTTTAGCATTCTTTGCTCCATTTCGATTTGCTGCCTTGGCTTGCAAATTCTCATTCTTTTCCCTTGTCTGAGGCGGCAAGGCATTACACACACACACACACACACACATATACATACATACATACATACATACATACATACATATGATGCATGTGTGTGTGTGTGTGGGGGGGGGGGGGGGGGGGGGGGATGGTGAGCTCAGCCTCTCCCTCATCTATCCTTGTACCTTGCCCGCAGCCTGCTGCTGTTGCTTCGCCTTCTTCCGTACCTTCTCCGTCAGCCCCCGTACATGGCCCTTTGCTGCCCGTACCTTCTACACAGCAGCCTCTGCACAGGCCGCCCCTAGCTGTACCTTCTTTGCCAGTCCCCTCAGCGCTCCCCTTTGTTCTTGTCCCTTCCTTTGCCTCTGCGTAGGCCGTACTTAATGTACGGTTGTCCGTGCAGCCTTCCTACTTTGTACAATTTTCTTCATCCGTACCTGCTCCCATGTCCGTACAACTGGGTTTGGTACAATCTCTTCCTGATGTCTCTTCCTCCCCTCTTTTTGTTGCTCCGACAGATGGCTCTTTCGTTTTCTTTGCTTCAACTCTCCCTTTTGCCTATGTTTCTCCTGCACGTGTCTTCTTTCGGCAGAAGCGTGGTGCTTTGTCTCCCTCCACTTTGGTTAAATCGACAAAGCTGGATATTGCGGATGGTCCTTCGTCTTCCCTCCAGCTGGACCTTCTTCGCCAGATGTGTTTTGCTTCCGTTACAGATGTTCCTTCATCGGGTTCATTGCTTGTTTGTTCTTTGGATTCTGCCCTTCTGGTTTCCGGTCTTCGACAGGCTTAGCAGTTTGGGGTCTGTCTCTACTTTATGGGCAGGGTTTTATCTGCAGCTCAACTTCGTCGTTGGGCTGAAGTTGCAGTGGGACAAGATTGCCTTTCTTCCTTTCTCTTTCTAGGCAAAGGTTTTTATTACGCTCATTGCTCTTCGACTGATGTGGTGGAGCGACTTGTCAGTCGTGTTGGTATTCATGGGGCTGGTTTCTTTGCTTATGTGATGCCTTGGGATCCGCTTTTTGATCCGTCTGCCTCTCTTCTGACTCACTGTCCGGTCTGGATTACCCTCAAAGCGTTGCCTCTGCCTCTTCTTCAGCATCTTCCTACTCTTACAGCTTTTTTGGGGAGGCCTCTACATATTCCGAGACAGGAGTTTTTGCAGGCTACTCGGGATGTTCGCCTTTGTATTTTATGGGATATGATGCAGCCCGTGCCCTCTACTCTGGATCTTGATTTGGGATTTTCTCATCCGATGCGCATCAGGCTGCATTTTGCCTCTCTTCCTTTAGTATGTTATCAGTGCTGGCAGGTTGGTCATTTTGCACGTGCTTGCCCTTCGGCTTCCATGACCACTCCTCTTGTTCCTTCTTCAATTGTAAAGTTTACTCTTCCTTCTCCTTCGGTTTCTGCTAAGGCTTTACTGGATAAGCCTTCTTTTACTGCTCCGAAGCATTACTGGAGGAAGGTAGAAAAATCAGTTAATCTACTTGCTAAAGAAGTTCAAGATCCGGCTCCCATTGAGCATCATCAGCCTCCTTCTCCTCTAGATATGGATGTGCCCCTTGCAGAGGGGATCATACAGGATGCTGCACATGCTCTTTCTCAGGTTGATTCTCGAAGTGAAGCTGAAATGCTGAGTCTTGCTTTATCAAATGCAGCTCTTTCGTCGGAGAATATAGATGTTGATCTAGCTTCTTTGCCTCTGATACCTGTGTCAGAGTCTCCTTTTGTTCGGGATATAGAAGTGCCTTCTTTATTGGAATCTTTTCATCTCATGTTACAACAGGTTTTTGACCCTGTGATTCAGAAATTTCGGGTACCAGCCTATATCAAGAAGAATCACAAGGGCAAAAAACAGCTGGTTTTTATTGATGGTGTGGTTTCATTACTGCATCAGTTTTTACAGAGCAATAATTTGAAGCTGGAGGATGGTGTGTTTGATCCTCCTCCAGCTTGATATGTAACTTTTTACTTGGCTACCTCATGACTTTTGCTCTGAGGCTTTACTTGTAAATTTTTTTCTTGTACTTATTGGTGGGTTTTTACCTCTTTTGAGGTTTCCCAGACAGAAATATAAGATTTCACTTTAAAAAAAAAGAGAGAGAGTGTGTGTGTGTGTACATACATACATACATATATATACATATATATATGTATATAGATGTATACATACACACACATACATACATGTATGTATGTATGTATGTATGTACGTATACATACATACATACATACATACATACATATATGTATACATGTGTATATATATATATATATATATGTATACATGTATACATATGTATACATGTATACATATATGTATGTGTACATGTATACATATATATATGTGTGTGTGTGTGTGTGTGTGTGTGTGTGTGTACATATATATATATATATATATATGTATGTATGTATGTATGTATGTATGTATTGAGGTTCATTATAATTATGTCAGAGAGAAGTTGCATGCAGGGGAGATCAGTATGATCTCTGTGTCAACACATGACAATGTTGCAGACATCTTCACCAAAGCACTTAGACAAAACCCACTTTCGTAATCCCAGAGTTACAGACCAAGACTCAAGTATAAGACTTCCAAAAAGATGCTTTTGCCAAAGATAGAGCCCTAATTACATATGACCCAGACTAATCCAAGAAAGCAATCACTGGCAGTCCCTGGAAAGTTCCAAGTGAAGATAGCCACATGAACAGCTTTAGTCTTCTCCTTTATCCCTGGAACACAAACAAAACAGATATTACCCATTAGAGTTAGCATGAATAAGTCGAAACCCTAAATAAGGTAAGCTGAGTTAACTGGCAGCCCTCTAAAACAGCTAGGCGGTCAGAAAACAGGATTCATACAACAGGCTAATTGTACAAACAGTCAAGACGATGAGAGAGAAAACCTGGTTGGTCTCTTACCGTTAGCCTAGCAAATGAAACGAGATCACCCAAAGAGATGTAGGGCAGCAAGAAGATAAGTTGGAGCAGCACCAGGGGCACTTTGAACAGTGCAGCAACCTAGAAGAGCCTTGGCGGTAGGCTAGGATAAGGTGCGCAACAAGAGAGAGACAGAAGATGGCAGCAAATCAGAGCAGTAGCAGCAGCTTGGAAGTCCATGGTGGCAAGGTGGAAGCTATTGCGTAGCAAGAGGATGAGGAGATGGCCTAGCTGGAGAGGATTTACCAAATCAATCTGAGTGGGTAGGCTAGGCCACTATTTTAGAGGAGAGCTAGGGCTAAAAATAGAGTAGCTTTTCCAAAAATAAGAAAGCTAAAGGCAGTAAAGCTAAAAGTAGAAAAACTAAACTAGCTTTTTGAAAAAGCAAAAAGCAGAAAAGCTAAACTAGCTTTTTAGAAAAGCATCAACTTTTAATAATATAATATTTCAATAGCTATATGAATATGGTTATTATTAATATTAATATTTACCCACCAAGGTTAATTAATCTAGAGGCCTAGGACTCAATTAACCCTAGAACCTAGACAACGTATAGCTAACTCTAGACAACTCAGAATTCTACCAAATTGAGACCATCTTTTAGCTCTCGAAAGGCTCTCAAAACTAGATACTCAAGGACTGGGTTTTGAGATCGCCCCTAACTCACTAAGCTATGCGATCTAGATCCGTCCTCATTCTAAGCATGATAGCCTAACACACCAAGGCTCACCCCCAAGGCCGTTGAAGGTGTTAGGAGGAATGGTTGGGTATGGAGAACCCTTGTGGATATGCGAAGCGTCATCAGTCTTATATGGCATGTTGGTAATTTAGTACCAGTTGGAGGGTGATCCCGTAAGGTAGTCAATCGGCTCGTAACTTCACTGGTGTGAAGTCCACCCCATGCACTAGCTTTGGATATTGAAGATCCATGGCCATGCTGAAGATGGTAGAGAACCATACTGAAGATGATGCATCACATTGAAGGTGATTGGTAGCACTGAAGGCGATAAGAGTTCTGAAGTCCACAAAAAGGTTACACTGAAGATGACAAGTGCTGTACTAAGATAGCATGCCTGGTGATGACTCTAAGCATGTAGAAAGACATGTGCACATGGTAGCAGAAGATGGGGAAGTGAATCCTACAATCAGAACTCACATAGAAGAATACACACATGTGATTAGTAAGATGAGATCTCAATAATGTAAAATAAAAATGTGGCCAGAGGAAAGAACCATGGTTACATTATTGAGATCTCATCTTACTAAGGAGCTGCAGAGAAGGCTGTTGCAGAGATGCGTGGAGAAAGGAGTGCTGCAGGAGGCCGGAGGAGAGCATGCACCAGCAAGGGTGTGAGACAGTGTGCAAATAAGGTGGGGAGTGCTTCTTTTATAAACCTAGGGAGGGGCCAACCAAGGGAGGGGCCAGCTTCCGACATCAGAAAGTGTGCCTAAAATGGCATGGAGTGTGGCTCCTTTGGAATTTGGTGGGCTGCATAGGGGCTGAAGTTCCTGCAGGGACAAGTGGTGCCGTAGTTCATTCATGTCCCTCCACAAGCTGCCATTTGTCTTGTGCCACCTCATGGTCTGCCATGTGTCCCATGCCACATGTTCATGGTTATCACATCAGCCTGCCATGTGTCATGCTGAAATTGTGGACTAAGCTTATTTTAACCACTCTTTATTTGCCTAACTAAAAATTCAGTTTGGGTGATCAATACTAGTCTGATTTTACTTTTGTTTTCACCCTTAGGTTTTCGACAGTTAGCTCTATCTAAAGGGGTAGTCTAGTGTTAGTTTGAGTTTGGTTGGCCTTCTCACATAACCTATTATGTCTATTAGTTTGTTGTCTTGTCTTGATTTTATCATATAATCATGTAGAACTATATTTCTTTATGGTCCCATCTTCTTGAGCAAGCATTCATATTTATGAAATTACATGTATTGTTTATGTCACACATGGGTAGGGTATCATAATGCAATTTAGTGCACGACCCAATGCTTCTATTAATCAAATAAGTTGAAGCACATGCTCATCCATTATCATAGCAATTCAATATGATAAATATGTACCAATTGATAAGGAAAATCTCACACTTGCATAAAGGAGAATGTATCCAACAAAGCAAGAACTGTACTTTGATAGGTTGAGATGCCATCATGTGGAGCCTTGATGCTGAGGGCTCCTTGTTTGTGGCTTCTTCATTTGAAGGCCCTATATCCTTCTCAATGGTGCCATCCTCTAATGTCTTGCTACTAAGAGGCTTGTTGAGCATGGGATCTTTGATATTTGGCTTTCTTGATTGGTCCCATGTTTGGGTACTTGGGTGGGGAGTGGTCAATATGTTTCTCATAGAAAGATACATCTCAACTTTGTGGGACACTAATGCCCATAACCCCTTCAATGGGGGTCCACCTTCACTGCTAGACCCTAGCCAACTAGTACCTAACTAAACAGTACGAAAACATATGCATTCTTTTGGAAAAAACCCTATTTAAAGAACTAGAGATTTCAAAAAATAAATATATGCAATAGATGAAATACCAAGCAATTGGATGTATGTTTTGTGAAGAAGGAGAGAATAATTTTTTAACGTCAGGCCAAAAGGAAGGGCCCTCACAGAAAGAAAGAAAGTTTATTAAAGCCTTCGGAAGACCGATGGGTCTATGAGATAACCTGATACAAATCCAGCTAGAGGGGTGGAGCTACTAACTGAGCATCCACACCCATACAAAAACAGAAAACTGTATCATACATAGTCACATCAAACAATAATAGTAATCATCTAAAAATCTCATAGTAAAGGGGGCATCTGAAGATGAAATGTTCCTCCGACTCAACCTCTTGTAGGCTACATAGAGTAAAAAAGCGCCCCTCCTAGGTAGACCCTCTACCCGCCCACTCTCAATGCGGAGCCTATGTGAAGAGAGCCGAAGCTGCCCAATGGAGATCCTCAATGAATGGGGTGAATGAACCCGTGTATCTGCCGCGGATAACGCCATGGAGGATAGTGCTAACCACGGTAGTCTGTTGCGACCAAAGGTACGATCTCTGTATGCCTGACTCGATATAAGTAGGTAATGACTTGGAAAGTTGCATCAAGCTACAATGGTGAAGACCCAAACTCAGCCTGAATGATCTAGTGAGGTACTGACGGCTTACTCCAAATCATCCGTGATAGCATAAGAACCTGTAGCCGTTCCACACAAGCCCATTCCATAATTGACAAGTTTGGCCCCCAACAAGGGCTGCAATACATCCTTGCTGGTCAAACCAAGGAGTCAAATAGAAGACATTTGGTCGGAGGGTCCTGAAAATGTGAACGGAAGCACTGCCTCTCCAACCTGGCTAACGAGGCATACCCTCTTCTTAGTCGAGCTTGCATCACCGGCCTCATGGTGAAAATGGGTCTGGAAAAGATAACCCCTAAGTATGTATATGCTGAAACAATCTCTATTGGTGACTCACCAAAGGTAAATCTCTCCCGATGCATCACGACCCGAGATGTATTGAAGATCATAACCTTGGTTTTACCAAGGTTGACCTTCAGATCATGCCACTCATAGAAAGACTATAGTGCATCGAGATGTCTCTGTAGCCCGTCTGTTGAGGACGATAGAAGTACCACATCATCTGCATATAGCAATATTTGAATCAAAGTGCCAGCAAGAGAGCATCCCGTCCCCCCTAACGTCTGCATGACTGTCTCAAGCTCATCGATATAAAGGCCAAATAAGGTGATAAAGGGCATCCTTGTTTGAACCCGGTGAGAAAGAAAGAAAGAAAGAAAGTGTATTATTGTCCACTAAAGGCCAAAATGGGCCCATGGGACATCAAGAACTCTGCGTACAAGATACCACAAAATCAACGTGCCACAAAGAAGAGGCATCGTCGAATATCATCTAAGTGCTACGCAATACAATGCAAGTGAAAGTACATAATGTTAAATCCGAGCCTAAATACAAAGTAAGCTAGATGCAAGGAAACCGGCCCTGGGTGCAAAATGGGGGGATGAGTACAATATGTCAATGCAAAGATACAAGTCCATGTATCACGGAGTCTGAGAACCAAAATAATACTGGAAATCCTGTCCATCGACTCTGCCTCCTGCTATGAGAGTACAAATCTGAGCAAAAGTGAGGTGAGCGGCTGGTGGGGCGAGATCTCCATGAGTAAGTCTCCTCCGAAAAGCTGCCATCATCCTGGATCGTCTGGAGATGAAGCGGCGAGTACGTCCCCTATGTAACAAGATCCTACGGCGTCTACAAACCATCTCATATGTACATCCACAAGGTGGAGGCATGTGTCCTGTGTGAGCTCTGACCTCCTCGTGCTCCTCCTGATACCTGTCATCTGGTATAGCGTTTGTCTGAGCTCTATCGGGCTAGGCTCTATCACGCTCCGGTCTGTGCTGATGGTCTCTGAGGTAGTGTCGTCGAAGCATAGTGGCCTCCCTGACATAAAGAGCTAGGCAATGCTGATCCTCATAATCCATCACTCGTGAGAGAGGTCCAAAGCCATCCGTGAAGAGACAGTGGAATCTCCCTCTGATCTCATAATATAGCGGGCATCTGCAAATGAAGTGCTCCTCTGACTCCACCTCTCCCATGGTGCAACAAGGGCAGATCCTGGTCTCTCGGCCTGGACGCCGTCCATCCTCCATGCGTCGCATCCTACCAGCCTCTATCTCGAGCTGATGCGAAGAGACTCTAAGCTGGCCAAGGGCAATCCTCAGTGAGTGGGACATGTGGATACCTGTGTAGCCTGGTGGAATGACAAATCCATCCTCTGAGATCCGAAGGAAGTGGTCACGATATGTGGCCATCTTCGTCGGAAGCTGCGTGGGATAAATCCAAGTGCGGTACGTATGAAGCTGCAGCAAGTCTGCTCTCGTGACCTGACTAAGCTCGTGGCGAGTCAACTCGAGATGAGGGGCATCTATGCTGTATCGGAAGGGAGGCAGTCTATCCATGTCTAGTCCAAGAGATGTGAGCCACCTAGTGAGTCTAAAGTACTAGCAGTATCGGGCCCCAGATCGTGCCAACTCCATAGAAGATGCAAGTGCTAACCATGGCAACCGAGCTCTGCCTGCTGCTGAGTCTCCAAACTCCCTAACCCTGTGCAAATACATGACCGACTGAAACGCTGCCTCCAATGCAAGGGGAGTAGCTCCGAACTCTGCTAGCATGATCTCGTGCGGAACTGTAGCCTTGGCCCTAATGAGCCGAGAGAACATGATGATCTGTAACCTCTCTACTCGTCTCCAATCTGCAGCGCCAAGGTCTCCTGCCCAGAAAGGAGCTGCATACATCGCAGCTGGTCTCACCAATGTGTCAAATAGCAGGGATTTCGTATCAGGATGCTGAAAGTGGGACTGAAAACACTGACGCTCAAGATGAGCCAACGAAGCATTCCCTTTACTAATCCTATCTCGTGCTGCATATGTCATGGTAAAGATCGGTCCCCTGAAAACTGCCCCCAAATAAGTGTACTCTCTAACAAGCTCAATGGGCTGTCCGTCATAAGTGAAGCAAAACTCATCCGTGCTGTAGATACGATCAGAGGTGTTGAAAACCATAACCTTGGTCTTGCTAAGGTTTACGGTCAATCCCCTGTCCTGGCAAAACCTGTGGAGTGCCTCAATATGTGCCTGGAGGCCCTGAGCAGTAGAAGAAATGAGAACCACATCGTCCGCATACAGGAGGATAGGAATGGAGGATCCTGAGAGAGTAGAGCCCACACCGCCTGTCATCTGTACGAACCTCTCTAGCTCATCAATATATAGTCCAAAGAGAGTAGGAGAGAGCGGGCAACCCTGCTTCACCCCAATCGTGCTGCATACCTCCTCTGAGAGCCCCTCACGTGTCCGAACCCGACCAGTGACCCTCTCATACAGAGAGAGAGAGAGAGAGAGAGAGAAAGAAAGAAGAAAGAAAGTGTATTATTGTCCACTAAAGGCCAAAATGGGCCCATGGGACATCAAGAACTCTGCATACAAGATAGCACAAAATCAACGTGCCACAAAGAAGAGGCATCGTCGAATATCATCTAAGTGCTACGCAATACAATGCAAGTGAAAGTACATAATGTCAAATCTGAGCCTAAATACAAAGTAAACTAGATGCAAGGAAACCGCCCCTGGGTGCAAAATGGGGGGATGAGTACAATATGCCAATGCAAAGATACAAGTCCAGGTGTCACGGAGTCTGAGAACCAAAATAATACTGGAAATCCTGTCCATCGACTCTGCCTCCTGCTATGAGAGTACAAATCTGAGCAAAGGTGAGGTGAGCGGCTGGTGGGGCGAGATCTCCATGAGTAAGTCTCCTCCGAAAAGCTGCCATCATCCTGGATCGTCTGGAGATGAAGCGGCGAGTACGTCCCCTATGTAACAAGATCCTGCGGCGTCTACAAACCATCTCATATGTACATCCACAGGGTGGAGGCATGTGTCCTGTGTGAGCTCTGACCTCCTCGTGCTCCTCCTGGTCTCTGTCCTCTGGTATAGCGTGTGCTTGAGCTCTATCAGGCTGGGCTCTATCACGCTCCGGTCTGTGCTGATGGTCTCTGAGGTAGTCTCGTCGAAGCATAGTGGCCTCCCTGACATAAAGAGCTAGGCAATGCTGATCCTCGTAGTCCATCACTCGTGAGAGAGGTCCAAAGCCATCCGTGAAGAGACAGTGGAATCTACCTCTGAGCTCATAATATAGCGGGCATCTGCAAATGAAGTGCTCCTCTGACTCCACCTCTCCCATGGTGCAACAAGGGCAGATCCTGGTCTCTCGGCCTGGTCGCCGTCCATCCTCCATGCGTCGCATCCTACCAGCCTCTATCTCGAGCTGATGCGAAGAGACTCTAAGCTGGCCAAGGGCAATCCTCAGTGAGTGGGAAATGTGGATACCTGTATAGCTTGGTGGAATGACAAATCCATCCTCTGAGATCCGAAGGAAGTGGTCACGATATGTGGCCATCTTCGTCGGAAGCTGCGTGGGATAAATCCAAGTGCGATACGTATGAAGCTGCAGCAAGTCTGCTCTCGTGACCTGGCTAAGCTCGTGGCGAGTCAACTCGAGATGAGGGGCATCTATGCTGTATCGGAAGGGAGGCAGTCTATCCATGTCTAGTCCAAGAGATGTGAGCCACCTAGTGAGTTTGAAGTACCAGCAGTATCGGGCCCCAGATCGTGCCAACTCCATAGAAGATGCAAGTGCTAACCATGGCAACCGAGCTCTGCCTGCTGCTGAGTCTCCAAACTGCCTAACCCTGTGCAAATACATGACCGACTGAAACGCTGCATCCAATGCAAGGGGAGTAGCTCCAAACTCTGCTAGCATGATCTCGTGCGGAAGTGTAGCCTTGGCCCTAATGAGCCGAGAGAACATGATGATCTGTAACCTCTCTACTCGTCTCCAATCTGCAGCGCCGAGGTCTCCTGCCCAGAAAGGAGCTGCATACATCGCAGCTGGTCTCACCAATGTATCAAAAAGCAAGGATTTCGTATCGGGATGCTGAAAGTGGGACTGAAAACACTGACGCTCAAGATGAGCCAACGAAGCATACCCTTTACTAATCCTATCTCGTGCTGCATATGTCATGGTGAAAACCGGTCCCCTGAAAACTGCCCCCAAATAAGTGTACTCTCTAACAAGCTCAATGGGCTGTCCATCATAAGTGAAGCAAAACTCATCCGTGCTGTAAATACGATCAGAGGTGTTGAAAACCATAACCTTGGTCTTGCCAAGGTTTACGGTCAACCCCCTGTCCTGGCAAAACCTGTGGAGTGCCTCAATATGTGCCTGGAGGCCCTGAGCAGTAGAGGAAATGAGAACCACATCGTCCGCATACAGGAGGATAGCAATGGAGGATCCTGAGAGAGTAGAGCCCACACCGCCTGTCATCTGTACAAACATCTCTAGCTCATCAATATATAATCCAAAGAGAGTAGGAGAGAGCGGGCAACCCTGCTTCACCCCAATCGTGCTGCATACCTCCTCTGAGAGCCCCTCACGTGTCCGAACCCGACCAGTGACCCTCTCATACAAAGCCATGATAGCCCACTGTATCTCTCCACTAAAGCCCATCTGGCGAATCCTCTGAAACAATCTGAATCGCGGAACTGTATCAAATGCCTTCCTGAAGTCCACGAAGCAACAATAAAGCCGTTGCCTTCGTGAGTTCGCCTCCTCTATCAGTGCCCTGAGTGTGAGGATGTGGTCAAGTGTCGAATGATCCCTACGAAATCCAGCCTGCCCTCTGGCTGTGAGTCCTGTCGTCTCGGCATGGTCATTTATACGGCTTTCCAAAACTGATGCATAGATCTTGGCCATAACGTGGCCAATCATGATGGTCCTGTAATTTGACGGCTCCATAGGGTCCCCCGACTTGTGGATAGGTACTATGGTATTGCCTAACCAGGACTGTGGTAGGCCTGTACAAACAGACTCATTGAAGAGACGGGAAAGAACAAAATCTAAGGCATCAATCCCATGGATTACATACTCCGCTTGCAATCCATCATGATCCTTAGCTCTCCCGTTCTTCAATCGGTGGACTGCTGCACGGACACTCTCTGGTGTGAAGAGACTAGATGAAGCTGGCCTAGGGGAATGGGATAAATCGATGGCTGGCTGATCTGGAACATCGTATAGAGCTGAAGTGTATGCAGACCAGACACGTGGATCTGTGAGGGGGCTCTGAGACTTCGAGTGGAGGAATTTTCTCCAGAATTCCTTGGAGTCACAGCTGAAAAGCAAGCTTCTCAGCTCCTCCTCATTCCAGGCTAGAAATTGGCGTTTCTTGCGCCTAACCAACCACTTGTAGTCTCTCTTGGTTTCGGCAAGCAGGGGAGACTTCTCCTTGGTCTCAAGGTGAAGTTTCCTGCGGAGTTCCTTACACTCCTCGTCATACCAACCGTTGCAAGGAACAAGACCAACCGGTGGGGGACTAGACGAATGACATGTGGCAGGGAACGACATGTGAGCGGCAGAAACGAGTGAAGTATGTACAAGTTCCCACCGGTCCTGCGTGGATGGTAGAGCATCTAATAGATGAGGACGGAGTAGGCGGCTAAGGTTCTGGCTATATACATCATTGAACTGGTGGTCGAAATGAACCTCGTAATAGGGTTGGCGGTCATGATAACGAGGGGGGGTTGGGTCATGGGAGACATGAGTCAAAGTAAAGTGGATGAGTGCATGGTCGGCAGAGGGCATGAAGGGGCTAACAGTAAGGCTATGGATGGAAGGGACTAGAGTCGGGGGACCTATGATGTAGTCGATCACGCTAGTACCACGCCCAGAAGCAGAAGAGAATGTAGGCATGGAAGACTGTGACCACCTGGACAAGCCGTTATAAATGACCATACTGTGCGAGGTGAGGAGCTCTAGTAACTGACGTCCCTGATCTGTGGGCTGTACTGTGCAGTCTGATGAAGTCCGACAGAGGCTATCATCGTGAAATGCTGGGAGTATGACCGGATCCTCCATGAAGTCATAAGTGAGGGCCTGTCTGTCTGAGGTCCTCGCGTTGAAGTCTCCTAAAAGGATGACTTCTCCGCGATGTGAAAAATCTGCAATGTCCGCTGAGAGATCCTCAAATATGGACTGGCCTGGTCTAGTGGAAGAATAGATCGACTGCGCCGGGGGGAAGTAGCAAATTGCAATAAAAAGATCTCGTCGAGGGGCTCTGCGGCGGATGCGTACCCACAAGAATCGGGCATGTGAATCCGCTCTCTCCACTGTGATGATCCGATCGAGATGCTCTCTGTACAAAATGGCCACTCCTCCAGATCCTCTCACTCCAAATGTCCGAGTGTGCTGCCTGAAGGCAGATCTCCATGTATACCCTGTCACTCGTGGCAAAGGTCTCTCTGGACTCTCGTGTGTCTCCATGAAAAAGATGATATCTCTCCCAAAGAATGCCCCCCGTAGATTGCCTGGCTGTGCTGTAAAAGAACCATTGCAGTTCCATACAGCGATGCGTAGACTATCTGACGGGTGGTGTGTCCCATGGGCCCTGTCCCGTCAAGCGGTCGCAGCAGGAGGTGGAGGTGGGGCTATATCTGCTGGTCTGCCATCTCTAAGCACTGTGGGAGCACGCCTCAAGGTGCCTGTGATGAGTCTGCCATCCCTGATCACTGCCCACTTGCCCTGAGCTCGGGCTGCATCTCTCTGAGGCATGAGCGCCTTGCGCTCCTCAACCTGTATCTGAGTCAGATCCTCGTCCATGGAAATCTGTGGGTGGTCTCTGAGTGTCCCTCTCCTCCTGAGGGCAGGTAGACGTGCCTGGGCATCTCTGAATCTGATAATGAGGGGCTGCTCTCTAGTACGATCCCTCCCGACTCTATATGATCCTACTATGCCATGATCCTGTACTCCCAGTGTCTGAGAGACAAAGGTCACAGCCTGTGTCATCGTGGACTCTGTCGCCACGACAGAGTCCACGATGCTCTACCATCCACGCAGGACCGGTGGGAACTTGTACATACTTCACTCGTTTCTGCCGCTCACATGTCGTTCCCTGCCACATGTCATTCGTCTAGTCCCCCACCGGTTGGTCTTGTTCCTTGCAACGGTTGGTATGACGAGGAGTGTAAGGAACTCCGCAGAAAACTTCACCTTGAGACCAAGGAGAAGTCTCCCCTCCTTGCCGAAACCAAGAGAGACTACAAGTGGTTGGTTAGGCACAAGAAACGCCAATTTCTAGCCCGGAATGAGGAGGAGCTGAGAAGCTTGCTTTTCAGCTGTGACTCCAAGGAATTCTGGAGAAAATTCCTCCGCTCGAAGTCTCAGAGCCCCCTCACAGATCCACGTGTCTGGTCTGCATACACTTCAGCTCTATACAATGTTCCAGATCAGCCAGCCATCGATTTATCCCATTCCCCTAGGCCAGAGAGAGAGAGAGAGAGAGAGTCATATTAACGTCCACGGGAGGCCTCACGGACCTATGGGACCAAAAACAAAATGTTAGAATGACTTGCATCATCTGGATAAATCAAAGAGTTCAGGAGTGCGCCTGGCATCTCAGTTCGATTATTATAACATACCTCTACATACTAAATCTATAAAAATGCCCTTCATAACATTAGTTTAAGATTGAGAGCCTTTGGGTTTAGAATTGAAGTGTCTAATTATAGCTATTCCATCTCGATACACAGCCCATTTTCCAGCTTTACGTGCAACTTTCACTTTGGTGAGCTCGGCATTCCTCTGTTTCAGCTGAGTTTGGGTGAGTTCCACGGAGAGACAAATCCTTGTGCCCTTCAACTTGTTTGTCTGTCGAAGAATCTTAGTTCTTCCTGCCCTCTCTCTGTAAAGAACCCTCTCTCTGTAAAGAACCTGTACTTGCATTCTTGTTTCGGAGACACAGTTGATATCATTTTCATCCCACTCTACTTGTGGTATTTCCTTCTTGAGGCATGCAATCTCCTCATCTTCTGTGTACGCCTCTTCTACACTAAAGCAGCCAAGACAATCCTTGGGCAGTCCTCCGATGCGTAGTATATTCTTATTATGTACTATGGCTGCTGTGAGAGAGAGAGAGAGAGAGAGAGAGAGAGAGAGTTAATTGCCTCGAATTTTTGCAGAGTCGAGACCATTGCATGGCTGACATGTGTGGCGCTCTTCATTGTGATTATTTTGATGGTTTATCTCAATCAAAGGGCAAGAAAAAAAAATGCAACCCAGTCGCTGCTGATAGGAATCAACATCTGTGTGAGGTATGGCTTCTTTCAGAAATTATGCATCATTTTAGGCATTAGCTGGCATGAAAATCATGAATTTGAGTTTTACATTTGCAACTCCTTCTCAGTACTTATTGGGAGTGATCAAAGGCAAACTTGTTAATGTGAAGTGAACATTCCTTCTATTGGAATAATGACAAACCAAGTAGCATTCTTTCTTGGCAGAGTTTAGCCAATAGCTGTTTTCCGTCTCAAGAGAGCTCTACAGCAAGACGGCTAAATGGTATGTGCTTGCATCTGTGAGTTTTATATTGTTGCCCCTTTCTTTTTGCATCCTCTTTAAAAGGGTGAATTTCGATGGGTATTTGTTGTCTGTGATGCTTTGTTCTGAGGGTTGAATTTGTTCTCAAAATTTGGTATTCTTCATAGATAACTATAATCATAGCTATTCATGCTCTTTTTCTCTCTCTTTTTCCCTGTTGCAATAGTAAGTTATCAGCTGACTGTGAAGGTCAATGGTAGCAGCTGAGTGTATTATCAATTATTATTCTTCCTCGACACTCCTGCAATAACATGTATAGGGTGGGTTGCCAGCTAGCATACCTGTTGCATTGTGACATGCATTGATGCCTTGAATGATATCTTCTCATTCTTTAACTTGATCCTAGCCATCTTGAGTAAAAGTGGAGACAGTGCTGGCATGGGTTTACATAGTCTGGTTTTCATTCTCTGCTACTCAATTGCAGACCTTGATTCCTTTTAAAGGAGGGTGTCCATGAAAAATCCTGGTCACACAAAGGGGTGGAGTAAAACAAACAGGAATAGAAAATTTGCAGACATTTCACTGCTTCCTCTGGCTGAAAGTTCTTACTGTACGGCGAGCCAAATGGATTCGTGATAATATATTTAAAAAACTGATGCACTGTTGGATTCATACATACTTTATAGATACTGGGCGCCATCTGGACTATCTGGGGAGGCATCATTGAAAGGAAATTCCTTCAGCCATCATGATGTGCCTCAGATTCTATGGCATGGATCTGTTTTGTGATCTAATAGGTAGTTATGGATGCCATTAGCTGTGCTTCTCCTCCTTTTGCTGTTAAAAGAAACTAGTAAGTGGTCTTGTGCATTTTCCACTTTTTTGAATGCGTTAGCCATTAATCAAGAATACATGTCAAGTGGGAGGGACAACAAGGGCTAATCTTGATTTCAAGCTATTTTTTGAAAAATCCAATGCTGTGGTGTGTTATGTCACATTATGATGTACTTTGTAACGCAATTGAAGAAGCTCTATCTTGTTCATCACACCTGTGGTTCTCTGTTTCGGGCTGCTTGGAATCCATGTGTAAACGTGTACATCTATCGCACCGACCCTGTTCAGTGTACAACATATCTGACGTGACCTCCCTAGGCTCAATTCAATCACGCATGATACAACGACGGTCTCATCCATAGCAGATGCAGGAATAGGTCCCTCATAACATGTAAGTAAGATCACATGAAAGCACTATTTTGGAGGCAAGTTCAAGTGAAAAGAAACATTGCTGATCTTATCAATGATTTGGAAAGGTCCAAAGTACCTCAAAGCAAGTTTAAGATTAAGAGTGCAATTCTCAACCTTGGTCTTCCACCTTTCTTTCTCACACCTCATACCTCAGTAAGACCCAATCATCTTCTTGAAACTCAGCTGCCCTCTTTTGCCGATTTGCAGAGTTCCGTTGGTGCTCTTGTGAATTAGATGATATGCTCTCTCACATACTTGTACCCTAAATTTGGGTCCTCAATGAACTCATATGCAAAAGCCACCTCATCTTTCTTAAGGATAGTTAAAAGTGGACATGGTTTCCCATAATTACCTTGGAGGGTGCCTTGTCTATGGATAACTGTATGGTACTGTTGCATGCAAATGGGAGAAAACTTTCCAAATACTCTAAATGGTCATGTACATATCTGTGTATTAATTCCAGCAAGATCTCACTCAGCACTCCACTTTGTTCATTTGACTTATGTGAAAAGAAGATGAGAAGTTCAGCTCAGTATTCAGATATCAAACAGGACTTGCCTAAAATTACTTTTGAACCTCACTATTTGTATGTGATACACCTATCTTTGGAGTTCCATGGTGAACAAAAAGATACTTTATATAAAGTGTGGTGGATTTAATTGTCTTCAAGGTCTTCTTGCATGGGATGTGAGCTTTCTTACTAAACTTGAATCACTATCAACACCATATCATGACCCTGTGGTTAAGGAACCTTGTAATGAAATCCCTAGCAATATGCTCCCATGGTGCTTTTTGAAATGGCAACCAACCTCAAGGTTTCAAAGAATCATACTCAAGACACTTTTGGCACACAGGAGACAATGTAACATATTGAATTGATAAACATCTTTCCAAGTTTGTCGCCAATAGGACTACCTCTCAAGCTAATGACATGCTACGATGACCAGAAGACAATGATTTATGGCATTTTGGCCTCACAGCAAGAAACATGACGATGTCACCTTCGTGGGTGAGAACCCGTGGTATAGAACACATGATCTTGCTGTCAAGTGTGTTGGATCTAGGATGGTCTAAACCTTAGGCTCATGGGTGACTCAACATATAGAGTCTATGGCTAGGAGGTGAGCTCACTAGCTCTCCCCTATGTGGTTCATGTTGATCTATCTATGGGTTTTCCACGTTGTTCACACTGGAGTCCCCGTCTCTCTCGAGGATGATCTAGGCCTTTAAATATGGTCAAATATCAACTAGACCCTTAAGGGTTGCTTCAAAATTATCCATATTTCTCTCATATTTGGACCAAGTTGAGTGGACGTGATGTTTAGAGGGATTCTTATATTTACCAGTGATATTTGAGGAATCGACATATGATTTGCCGAAGAACGTGATTAGTAAAGGCAATAGCATTAGGATGCACAAGGGTGGTATGTTATCCAATTCCATGGCACCAATTGAGGCCTCCATTGTATATATAGGCGTGCCCTACCTCCTAGGACACTATCCTAGGTCATTGTCATAAGTACGACAATCCTCACTACTTTGACTATGATAGTCATATCAAGATTGTTTGGACCAGCTTAGGTCTCAACCTTGGCCTTGTGCCCACCCTTGGTTAGATGCCAAGTTACGTCGATAGGGACGTACATTCTCACCCCTTAAACAAAAAAGAATTGTAAGTTGAATCATGATATCGCTTCTGGAAGTGCTCCAGACCAAGTTTTGTCATCCTCAAAATGGTCTTTCCACTTGATCAAGAGTTAAGGATTATTATTATTTAATCAATTATTTTTCTCTATAATCTAGAATGACCTCTAGCCCTCTCCCAGCTTTTAGCTTATTGACATGAACGATGGGGTAGGCCCTTCATCTTGAACGACAAGATTTAAGGGCTGATCCAACTACATTGGACCACAAAACTGTTGACAGGTTGCTGAAGGATGTGAATGCAGCAACTAAAGTTTACTTGGAAGAGCTCTTTAAGAGTAGTAAGTTTTGTTGGAAGGAAAACTTCGTATAGGTTTAGGTCGAGTAGGTGGATAGGGTGATCAGTTGGACACGTGTCCATGGAGTGCAGTTTTGGAGAGGCGTTGATTTGAAGTAGGAGGTGATCTCGGCTTTTATCATGCCCCCATTTGTGGGCGTCCATCCTTGGCTGCTCCTTGATGATTGCACCATGATTGATGGATCTAGTTGCTCGGCTGTGCCTCGTCCTCCTCCTATATTTTTGTGGGTCACAGATGCATCAATGGGCAGCCTAGTCGTTTGATATGTAATCATCTACAATTCCTGGAATACAAGAAACTTGCACGTTTTATTTGCAGTATTATTTCATGCAGTTCATGTTTTCTTTAGTTGTGCTTTCTCTCTGAGCGTCGCATGTTGTCAGACAATTTGGATTTCTTCAGTTGGTATCAGAGCAGGCGTGGAGCTGATGGACTTGAGGCCAGAATCGGGGAAGCTGGTGGTCTTCAATGGAATGAATTTTCCTGCATGGCAACTAAGCGTTCGTCTCTATTTCATGGAGAAGGGACTGAGTTCTGTAGTTTCTGGGACGGAAAAGAAGTTGACGTGTAAAGCCAAACAAGAAGCACCTGATACGGTGAGCCAATGGGAAACACAAAACGAGAGAGCAGTAGGCATACTCAACAGAGCACTTGGGAATAAATTTCATCATCATCTGGATCTTGCGAAGTCTGTGCATGAGAACTGGATTGTAATTGAGACACTCTTTGGTTCACGATTAAAAAATTCGAAGGTCTTGTTGAAAAAACAGTTCTTGATGATCATTTACTCCTTGAACATTGTGGAAGTTTGAGACGAAGTTGAGGAAATTAGGGTAGTAGCTCATTTTGGGACAAACTAGTCAATTTTGGGGATAACAATTCTAAGGAATCTTTGTTTGTGATGGCTTCAAAAGGCTCTGCCCATAATTCCAGAATGGGCAAGTCAAGAGGGACATTGCATATGGAAATGGATTATGAAGAAGCTCAGAATTGGACAGAATTGGTGGAACAACACATTGAACATAAACCAAAGAGAATGCTCCTTCTGGGAAATCCAGGAGCCCAGCTCCAATTCCTCATAGTCCATCATCTTCTGAGTCACCTGGCCTTACATCCAAGATTAATTTTGAGGGCTTTATGGCAAGAATGATGGAGCAGCAAGAACAAATGATGGGGAAGTAGAGGAAAATGATGCGGCAATTTATGGACCAAGAGCAGAAACTACTTTATCAGTTTGGCCAACTCAATTCAGCTTTGGAGCAGACGGTAGATGGTGTGGAAAAAGATTGCAGGACTGTTTGATAATGCCTTCACTCAGTTAAGAATTATAAGATGTGATATTAGTTCAGTAAAGAACAGAGTAGAGCCTAAAGGAAAGGAGATTGCTAGGGCATGAGGCCTATGGATTTGGAGCAAGCTGGAATGGCTCCAGGTAAGCATGATTTCATGCCTGAAGCCGAAAGTTGTCTACAACCACCTTCCAAATCTACACCTATTTAGGTTACAGTCCCCACTCATGGTTCAGATAGTGGTGAACACTGAAGCCCATGGTACAGCCCATGATGGTGTGCCTAATCCTCCAAGGTATACCAAACATCTCTCAAGAAAGGAGGGATATTGTCACAACCAACTTATGGCTTACAATCAGCTGGAACCTAATGTTAGGGCAGCCATGACTTTTACACGATTTGCCAAGACTGTTCACAGTGATCTACAGAGGGAAAAGACTGTTCATAGTGACTTTTACATGATTTGCTAAGACTGTTCACAGTGATCTACAGAGGGAAATGGAAAAGACTTGGGCATGGGTAAAGATTACAAGGATAAAATCACTTGCAAAAGTTTAAAGGTGAGACCAGTTCACCAAATGAGTTTGAGACGTAACTGGCTGAGCAAATTGCAGGACTACTTTAAACTTAGTCCCAAATTCAATTTGCAGTATCGCATTTAGAAGATTATGCGCATACATGATGGAACACCAACTTCAGGACGTGAACACTTGGATAAGACCTTCTATATCCAACTGGGAAGAATAGGTTGCAGCCAGCTATTGCTTCTGATGTGATCGCATCTAGGCCCAACGCTCTGGATGAAGCTATGTAGTTGGCAGAGCTGATTGAATTTAAGGATGAGATGGATGAAACATTTCTCTCACCTTTTGTTGCCAACCTGGTTTAGTTAAGCAATACATTAAGCAATACTGGAGGATATCCTTGTTTGTTAAGGGTGTTGATGATAAACAGAGGATGGTCAAGTTTATGCATGGGTTGCACTGAGCTATTGCTCCTGATGTGATGGCATCTAGGCCCAACACTCTGGATGAAGCTATTTAGTTGGCAGAGCTGTTTGAACCAAAGTACAATTCTAAAGAGAGTTGGGTGTTTCTAGAAAAAAACAACTGGAATATTGATTAATGAAGCCTGGTCATGAGCAGAAATCTCATTTGGTTTCAAGACCTCCTCAATCAGCTTTCATGGTTTAAGATAAAATTATTCCTAGGTATCCCACTATTAAAGCTTCAAGGTCCAGTAGGCATGGAAGAATCCTAAAATAGATGATGGGAGTAGTGATGAAGTTAAGAGGGTGGTACATAACAATTACCTCAATCTCTTATGGATGAGAGGAGAAAGATCTTTTTCTCAAATGTGGTCTGGATCAGAATAAAGCATGCAAGGCCAAATCAACTCATGGCAAATTAAGTATGATAATGGAGATTCCAGAATTTGATGGAGATTGTGGTCAAGATGTCTCAAGGGATGTTGAGAATTATGTGTTTCATCCAGGTGGTAATAACCATTGTGAATTGAGAGCTATGAGTGGCTCTAGGATTTGGAATTTATTATCTTTTTCTTCATAGCTTGTACACAGTCTACCTAGAGTAGTGGTAAGCATAACTCTTACAATTTTGAAAACTCTTTTGATTGTTGTCACGCTTGCAAAGAGGCTAAGGGTAATGGCATTGTTACTGACGAAGAAATAGATGGCACACTCAACCAGAATTATAAAGGATTTGTGCAAATGCTTTTATTGGTGAAAGCAGTTCCACCACCTTCAGGATCAAGGGGAAGGTGATATGGGCAGAGATGACTACATAGCTTTGTAAATTATAAGTTTGTCCACTTAGTGAAGCTGCTTGTGGTTGACTTCCCTCACAATTTGAAGGTTGTGGTGGCTGATGGGGCTTTCATTACTAGCCAAAAGATTTGCATTGATGCTGTAATCAAGCTACTTTTGCATTTCCCTGTCACCTAGATGCCATACTTGGCTGTGACTGGTTTCAAACATTGGGTAACTTCACTATGAATTTCTAGAACATGACAATGACTTTCATTAACAAGGGTGAGAAGTGTGTTTATTTGGTTATCACTCTCTGATACCTGATATTTTATATTCCGTTAGCCGGACTTCTATGTGTGATGGTCATTATTTGTCTTCAGTTCATACACTATTAGATTTCTGAGGCATGGTCTTCGTCCACATAGTATGCTCTCCTTTGTGTTTTGACCTTGCCAGCCTGATCTTCTTGTCAGTTTAGTTTGTTTATTTTGCCTATAATGTTCTGTAGTGGATGTTTTAGAACTTATATTCGTCAACTAACAATGTAATGCTTGATGTTACTAGGGCTAGTTTTTGAATCTATGTTCTCCTGCAAATAGATGGTCACTTTATTAAGGCATCTGTTTAATGTTTCAGAGGGTTCAAATGTCGAGTTTATGAATAATAAATTCCAGGTTTATAAATTTTATTGTATTTAATGGCATCTTTTGTTGTCATGATGTAAGCTATAGTCGGTGCTCAGTATTGCTCTAAGGTTTGAAGTTGTAAAATAAAATGGCAAAAACTAATGGCTTCTTTGTTATATAAGGCGATGATGGTCTTTGAAGATTGGTGAATTAAATACAAATTGATGTCCCAAAAGGAATTAATTGCTGTCAATGATGAACTATCTGCATTCTTATGAAGAAAGAAATGTGGTGCCATTCACAGATTTCTTCCTTCGGCAATTTTGTGATGCACATCATTGCAAGAGAGGTGTGAAACCATTTGGTCGTGGAAGTGGGGTAAGATCATTCCATCTTGGTGGATGCTAAATATCTTGATCAATTGGTATTTTTACATGTTCTCCAATATACAGAACCCCTTGATGCTATCTTTGACAATCCAAGTGTTTCATATTCACAGAGATCTGGAGATGCAGCTTTGTACATTGCATTGACAATCTTTGTATGCATGTTATTGCTGCTGTTCTATGGAGGAATATATGTTCACAAAAGGTATTAGTTCCTTTGGTAATTCTTGGCTCAGAGATGCATATGGCTAAATGGGGGATTTCTAGGCCTCATTTCTTTTGCTCAAAGTGCATTTCCTAGCATGCTAGATGGCTAGAAATTTGACAAGATTTTGGAAATGTTTACTATGCCTTTGATGCAGAGAAATGAGCAAGAACAACAAGGAAATCAGGAGAATACATAAGCCAAAGCCACACTAGAAATCAGCCTACATATTACCATATAACAGCATGTCAGGACTCAAACTGCCGATTTGGCAAAAGAGTCTTAAAGATGATATTTTCGCTGCTTCTATCTGCAGAACATTCACAATGGTAACAGAAGACATCTAATTCTTTCTTTGTTTGTATAATATATCTACTGTGGGGTGGGGTTGCACAGGAACTATTTATAGAATTCAATGTAACTTTGGATTTTGAGAGATCCATGTAGGCTAGGATGTGGCTTTATCATCATAACAAGTTTGCTATTGAGGCAAGCTCAAGATCACGAGGCTTTCCTATATTAAAGCCATTTAAGTTCTCCAATCATGGACTGTGTAGGTTCTCCACCAATCGTGACATTTGTAGGTTCATATTACTCTTGGTCTTCTTCACTGTACTAGTGAAGAATTTTTGAACTATCTAGGTGCCAATGTGGTAAGATGGAATCATTGAAAATTGAAGACTATTGTCTAGTGTTTGCAATGTTTGCACACGACATAAAGAATTAAAGATCAAATGGGTTTAGGTAGGGTGCACAAAGAATATAATATGTTTAGTGTCAACAGAGATTTTATTTGGAAACGAAGATTATCATTTACTTCCACAGAGAATTAGTATGTTTAACATAAACAGATCTTCAGGGTCATTTCCATAGTCGGCTATATATTTTGGCCACCCACCATTTCCTGTGTCAGAAAAACTAGGGAAGATTGGTGTAAAACCCACTTTTTGTACCTGACTTGCGTCATATTGCCATCAAGAGTAATCGGTGAAGAATTGGGAACCACTTGTGGGGAAGCATAGGCAAGACCACTAGGGGCTTCTGCAACACCGGACTAAGAGAAGAAGTAGGCTTAAAGCCACACGGGGGTCTGCTGAGAAACTTGTGCAACTTTACCAAAATCAAAAGCTTCAGCCACCTGGTGCTAAGTCTCGGCTGCAAGCTTAGCCATGGCTACATCTTTCTGCAAGCATTTATGGACTTGATGTACCAAGAGATCCACTTGCTATCCAGATAATCAGCACGAGCTTGAAGTCAACCACCATGTTAGAATAGAGTAACCTACATCCACATTCTCACCTCTAAAAACGTTGCATCTTTGAACCCAAATATTCGATAAGACATTGCTTCTATTGACATTGCAGTCACTGTGCATACGTGTAGGCATATCACCCAGGAGAATATAAGCATAACGAAATGGAAAATGCACAATATGACTTCTAACAAGGTCCCACACTTTGACAGACTGCATGCAATACATGAAGATATTAGTAGAAATATGGTCATTTTTTAGGGAATCTTCAAAGTGGATAACCTGCAATAGTTCTCACTTAATATGCAATAATGTTTTATGTTTCTATTTCCACATGCTTTGTTCCTTTGTTATATCTTAGTTTTGGGCTTTGATATAGATTTTGCTGGTGTATTGGTCGCATAATATATGAGTTCCTGAACCCAAGGGAAAATTTACAATATGGCTTCTAACTAGGTCCCAGACTTTAACAGACTGCATGCAATTCATGAAGATATCGGTAGAAATATGGTCCTTTTTTAGGGGATCTTCAAGTGGGTAACTAGCAATAATTCTCAATTAATATGCAATAGTGTTTTATGTTTATAACCCCAAATTCTTTGTTCCTTTGTTGTATCTAAGTAGTCTTGGTTTTGGGTTTTTATATATATTTTGGTGGTGTTCGGGCTTTGACATATATTTTGTCGGTGCACTAGTTTGTGATAGCGGAAGTGAGAGAGGGAGAGAGAGAGTGCACACGATATAGCTACGTCTGCACTAACTGTATTGACAATGAACATGAAGATATACATGTGAACCGCTTAGGGTTAGGGTAAGGGTTTGTCCCTATGCCCAATGTTGATAGTGCAATTTACACTATCTTCAACCTCCCCTCTTAAATTGCATTGGGTAAGTAGAGGGTGCATGTACAAGACTTGTTTGTGGATTTTGTTTGGTGCATATGACAGCATCCAAATCTGAAAAGAAAATTGAAAAGAAATCAAAGTAGTATATACGTAAGCGAGCACAATGACTATGTAGTGGAAGCATGTACATTGAGTACAACTTATGTGGTTCTGTATAAGATCTGTATTTTTTTTTCTTAAGTTGTGGGTCATTCTTCGTCTTTAGGAGTGAAACCCATAAGATAGGCCAAAGGGAAGAGGAAGGAAATATGCAGAAAGTCAAGTTCAACTGGATCAAAGACTGGTCGATCAAAAGACTGCGTAAATAATGGTGTGTATGGATGCGTACTTAACATGTCAAAGATGAACATGTCATGAGTCACCATGGATTGTAACTACTCCGTGGAAGAGTCCATGTAGCTATGGCGATGTGATTCGGTAGGTTGTGACATACAAGAGTCACTAATTCATAATTGACAACAATGTCGAAAGTATGCGGCAGTATAACTATAATCTTTGTAGAGTGATGCGGGGTGGAAGAAGACGGCATAGTCAATGTGGATAGAGTGATCCAAGGGCTAAAAATCTAGGGTCGAAGGTGTAAGTGTGATACTTTGCTCTATTGAAGAAGAGCCCTGCACAAATGATAAGGTATAGGAACCTGTCCAACTTGTATGCTCAACTGTCATGAGTTGAAGGTCGTCTAATGTGTGCATGGCTAAACATCCATCGGCATGAGATGTAGCATCTGTCAAAGGCTCGTCGAGAAGAAGCTGACAGTGTAAAGGTCTAGAAGCTTAAAATACAACTGAAAATGCATAAGATCTCCCTGAAGCATATGCGGTGTCGAATATTGGTGTCGGAATAGATCTGAAGTCATGGATCCAACCACTGATCTGCATCAAGTATGGATTGTATATTGCAACCATAAGTGCATGTTGAAACACTGAGTCTCCCCAGGTTGCGCTATGGCTAAACCTAATAATGTTCATTGCACTGAGGCAGGATCACACTGATGCATAGATATCCTCGTGCTGAGGAATGATTTGCTGATTGAATCACTGGATCCAAGGATGCAATGTGGCATGAGTGAGCCGATGCTGGAGTGTCTTGAAGACTGATCTACTGATTTGAATTGAAGGTGGAAATTGTGTCCATGATATACTCTGTGTCAGAGGTGAAAGCATCAGTGATGGATGTTAGAATGGAATCACTTGAGACGCGAAATGCGCTATGGCATAAATCTCCGCATGCGGCTGAAGATGTGAGCGTCTCGTACTGAGGACTTACCTGTTGAATAACTGCATGATCACTAGTGAACTCCTGTTGAGTATCTGCATCAAATGTGACAGTAGATGGAGTCGGATCCATGCAGGAATGTGATGGTTGTATATCATTGCAATTAGGTTGTGCTGATGTCGATGAGACTGTCTCGTGCTGAGGGCTTTCCGTCAAATTTGCCTCATGCTGAGGGCTCACTGCCGAATGTGCCTCATGCTGAGGGCTTACCAAGGAATGTACATTATCAGAAACTACAGGCTGATCCATGCTAGCATGTGAAGCATCTGCGTCTGATCTGTTAAGGCCAATGAGGCTCGAGTTTGCATCATAGACTGGTACATACCCTGTGGCAATGAATGGTTGAAGAAGGATCTCTTTTCACTTACGGATCTCCTCCGGAGTCTTGATTGGTGTATCGTCAATTGTGTGATGCGGTGAATAACTCCATGCTAGAGGCAGTCTGGTGCTCTGTGCAAGAGGCTTACCCGTGTACCGACGAGAGTGTCTACCCATGGGAACACTGTGTGAGAGCTGCTATTGGGGGGCTTACGCTAAACGATCAAAACCAAGTCATGTGAGAACGCATGTCTGCCAAGGATCAAGCCTATAAAATCCAGATGACAACTGAGTGTCGAGCGTAGCCGGAAGGATGGGCCAAACTTTGTCCAAGGAGGAGGTTCAAATTGATGAGGTGTCTTGGAGGGTGATGTGGCACTGTGGGTCTCATGCTGACGAAGGACTGTGCCTATGGAGAGAGAATTGTGCTTGGAAGGAGGCTCTGCCATGTGGCATGTTGAGGTGGCCAATTGATGACTTGGATGTTGATTGGGCTTGCTAAGGTGGTCAAGGGACACATGGCCACTAACTAAACTCAAGGTGAAACTAGTGGGCAACTAACCATGGTGATGTGGCCTTGTGGATGAGGTTTTACCACATAATGTGTTGAACCCAAGGGCAACTAAACCTAACCAGGGTTGCATTTGTGATGACGTGTCTGGTAAGTGGATAAGGGTCTTGCCACAAGTTTGACCAACCCTGTCCAAAAGTCCTGACTCAGGGTTATCCTTACCTAGGTCAGTTGGACCCAACCCCTTATGGGTGATTAGAGTGCCACGTGTTAGTCGTTTCACCAAGGGTCTGTACGGATTCGGATGCTGACTGAATCTGAAAGATTCTGTCGCCGTAGCAAATGTTCGTCGATGGTGGGAGGCGCTGGCAGTCAGCTATTCGAGCGGAGCCTTAGGTTGCTACCGTTGAGGAGGATGTGCCGTGAGCCGAGTCAGTGAGGTCACCAGAGCTGTGTTGTGGAGCTCGCTTGTAGCTGCTGTCGTCTAGGCTAGGGGGACGTTGAGGAGGCTATCTGTCGTGGAGCCTCGGGCGTCATTGTGGAGCTCCAGTCTTGGAAGCTGGCGCTGAGGGGCTTTGGAGATGCAACAAGCGTAAGCGTTCGTGGAGGTTGGCCTTGCAGCTACGCCATGTTGAGTGGCGAAGCGGTAGAGATGGCTGTCTTGCTCTCGGAGAGGCGCTGCAAGGAGCGTGCGAGGATTAGGGTTTTTGCGTTGTTGGCCGAGTCGTCAGTCGGCTGGAGCCTAGCCCTGTAGTTGTAGAGTCTAGTGGGCTGCTAAAGCTCGTTGAAGGAGCGTCGCTTGCTCCGTAGCCTTGCTTGCTTGGGTCGAAGCTGGCTCGTGAGGACGCGTTGGAGGAACACTTGAGCTTAGGAGTTGCCTTGAAGAGCTGGCTGCTAGCTTATTGTGAGACATTCCACCAGTAGTCGTTTGTAGAACAACTGGTTCGTGGGAGGCTTCTGCTGAAGGCCTAGGTGGTCGAAGGCGTTGAAGCCTTTGCTTTGGAGCTTGGCTAATAATAGAGCCTTTCCTTTTGACTATGTTGCTCTCCAATATACTGGAGTCCGGAGTCAAGGGATTTGAAGCCCCTTTGTTAAGACTCTTTCTCAACTAATTCTTAGAGCTCAATTAGAGGAGAAAGGGGCAAAGATGGTGTGAGCTGGTGGAATAGAGCTCAATTAGAGGACGGAGAAGATTGCGGTGAAGAATTAGAGTGAGGAGGGGGTGTTGATGTCGAGTTTGATGTAGCCCGAGGGGGTGCGATGAGGAATCAGGAGGGGGTGATGAGGGAGCCGAGATGAGGCAAGTAGAGGGAGCCGAGAGGGGGACCGCGTCGAGGTAGAGGAGCCGAGAGGGAGGTTGGAGGAGGCGGGTACAGGGAGGGGAGCAGAGGGTAGTGAGGGGAGGTGGGTACTGAGAGTAGGGGGGCACATAGGGTAGCAGGGGGAGGTGGGTAGAAGGAGCGGGGGGAGGTGGGTAGAGGGAGCCGAGGGGGCTGCAGAGGGTAGCGAGGGGAGGTGGGTAGAAGGAGCACGAGGCACAGAGGGTAGTGGGGGGAGGCCAGCAGAGGGAGCGGGGGCAAAGCTAGCAGGGGGAGGCCGCTAGAGAGAGCGGGGATGCGCAGAGGGTTAGGGGGGAGGTCGGTGCGGGGGTGCGTAGAGGGTGGCGGGTAGGAGGGGGGTGTATAGAAGAGGGTAGTCGGGGAAAGGTGGGTGAGGGGGGTGCGAGGGGGGGTGCCGAGTACAAAGAGGGGGGTTGCGTAGAGGGTGGCAGGAGGGTGTTGCGTAGAGGAAGAGAGGGGATGAGGGAGTAGGGAGAGGGGGTTAACAAGGGAGGGAAGGAGGGCTGGTTGAAGAGGAGGGATGGCGAGGAGAGCTTGCATGGAGAGGTTCAAGGAGGGGCTATGAAGAAGGAGCCGAGACGACTCCGAAGGGGCACGTGGACGGAGAGGACCGGGGAGGGAGAAGACGCCCAAGGAGGAGGTGATGGAAGGACGAAGGAGAAGAGGATGGAGGGAGTAGATGGAGGAGGAGCTGGAGGGAGCAGATGTTGCAGAGGATGATTGCGCTATGATTGCGCTAGAAGAAATCGTGCAAGGATGAGAGCGAAGGAGAGGCGTGATAAATAGGGAGGAAAGTTGACAAAAAGTAAGAAAGCTAAAATGAGTAGGGTGCTAAAAATAGCCAATATGGCTACTATGAAAAGGGGAGGGCGGTAGAGGAATTGATGGAGAAGAGGTGTTTGTAAGAGAGAGGTGGGGTTGACATAGGGTGGAAAGAGAAGGTGGTTGTAAGAGCTTGTCAAGGTTCATATAGATGATAACCTTATAGATATGCTGATGAAGAGTCTATCTAGTCAACGGTTTGAGTATTGTCATGTATTTATGGGCATTGGATAGTATGCTCATTGGTTGTTCTCCCTTAAAGGCACATTGGCCTTTAAGTGGGAGGTTGTGGGGGTTAAAGGCCACTATACCTTGACCCCAGTAATGTACAATACTCAAACACATATGTACATGAATGACATAGAAGATTAGGGTGTTTTGAACCCACCAAAAACTTGTGTGACTCTCTCTTTTGGCTCTCCCTCTCTCTCACCTTCTTCCATTCTGCTTCCCTTAAAGGCACATTGGCCTCAATACTCAAACACATATGTACATGAATGACATAGAAGATTAGGGTGTTTTGAACCCACCAAAAACTTGTGTGACTCTCTCTTTTGGCTCTCCCTCTCTCTCACCTTCTTCCATTCTGCTTCCATTATTGTTGAGATCTCTCAGTACTCTTGGGTGAACCTGTAGTTGACATGTGTTGATGCATGGTCACCTTGGGTATGGTACTCCTGGATGAGCCTATGGTTGACACATGTTGATGCATGGGGTGTCTCTATTCTAAAACTAGTAGCCTAATTTATGAGTTCATGGACCTAAGAGCTATTTGGAATACCTTAAATTTAGTATTGGCATGTTCGCTTCCTTTGTCAACTTCAAGTTTTGTTTCCATTTGATCTTACATCCTCCATATGAAGCTTTTTTAATGAAGTATTACCATACTTGCATTGAATCATGAGGGTACCTTTTGGATACCTCCACAATTTGATGCCTAAACAAAAATGCATTAAATCCAAAGATTTTATTTGAGAACACTAAAAGTAAATCTCTTTTGAGGTCATTGACAACGTCTTCATTTCTTCTTATAATAGTTGAAGCATGTAAATACAAAAGTGCAATAAGTTTTACAAAAGTGCAATAAGTTTTCTCCCCTTTTTCTTTATAATAGAGTGCATGGTCTACATTAGATTTTGTATATCCTAGATATACAAAAAACTTGTCAATTCTATTTTACCTTCCCTTGCATGTTTGCTTTAAGTTATATATAATATTTGTGAGTACCTTCTTTTCTTTTCCTTTGATAGAATAGCCTTATGGTTAATGCAAATATCTCTCTTCATCTAGTTAACCATTCAAAATGGATTCTTTAAATTTGGTTGATACATATTCAAGTAACTATTGGCTCCAAATGATATAGGATCTGATGGAATGCACCCAAGTAGTTGGTGCATACATTTCCTCATAATCTTCTCCATATGGTTGTGCAAAACCTTTTTCTATTCAAGTATATCTTTGTATCTTTCAATGCTACCATTAGGATTATAGTTGATTTTGTATATTCATTAGCTCAAATCTTGAGGTGGTAAGCTCCTAGAAGGCCTACATGAGGTCTTGACCACACAAGTGGATAGCATTGACAGTCTTGCTTAGCCTATAGTAGAGGAGCTTGAAGTCTTAGCTCAAATCTTGAGGTGGTAAGCTCCTAGAAGGCCTACATGAGGTCTTGACCACAAAGGTGGATAGCATTGATAGTCTTGCTTAGCCTATAGTAGAGGAGCTTGAAGCCTTAGCTCAAATCTTGAGGTGGTAAGCTCCTAGAAGGCCTACATGAGGTCTTGACCACACAGGTGGATAGCATTGACAATCTTACTTAGCCTATAGTAGAGGAGCTTGAAGACTCTTCAACTCAATAGCAATCCTTATGGTCCTCTGCAACTCAGTAGCAATACTTTTTGCCCTCTCTTCACGTCATCTTAAGCATCCATGAAACTCAATGGCCATCCCCTTGATTATTTTCTACTTGAGCTCTATACTCAAGCTCCTCACATTACTCAAGCTTATGAAAACTACTCAACTCTACACACTAATTCCATTCACATATGGACATTGCCTCAAGATATTAAACCCTCATTTGCCAACAAAATTCCCTAATTTCACCTCGACTTCTTATTGGCTAGTAGATTAGATCCTATGTGTGCTTTTTGTATAATGCATCTATTTCTTTGTCCATAGACGGCCACACTCAATGTTGGTTTAGTCCCATAACAATACTTGTGTGCTAACATGTAGGACAATTAACTTTGATAAAAGTCCAAATTAGTAAAACCTATTCATTTTGCAATCCTAGGATGTGCTCTAGATTGATGAATTTTTTTCACATCATAGACAATATACCCACAATGTATATGGCAACTATGTCCTTACTTTGAGAAAAAGTTGTTAATACTTTTTCACTTGTCTTAGTATTCCACCAACAGATGCAATCTAGTATTTAGAGATTATAAAAAGGGCCTTACTTTGACTATGAAGTGAAGCAAAGTCTTATCTTGTTTTCTTTCTTAGACATGTGGGTTGGATCCTTCCATGCAGTATTTATTATTATAGAACTTGTTGATAATATGTTCTTGAAATGATTATGCATTCATTCTTATTGCCTTCATATGTTGTTATAATTAATCTGTTATGAGATGGATGCCTTTATGACATGTTTGAAATTACAAAAGTAAATGCACATAGAACTAAATAAAACAATATTTGGAAACAAGTGGAGAATTTTAAGAAAGAAAGGTAATTTATATTTTATGAACAATATACAACATTTTCATTGTGATTCCATAAGAAGATATCTACAACTAGCCACATGTGCATCCAAAGATAGAAAACTTAGATACTAATATCTATAATCATGGAAAGATTACCCTTGTATGTTCTAAACATGAACATCATTTTCTCAACATGAACATCATTTTCTCAACCTGAACATCATTTCTAACCATGTATGTCCCTTGCATATATGCTCATGTGCTCTATTATGCATCTTCAAAGTAGATTCATTTTTTGTCTACATGATGGTTGTCACGAGAGCATAATTGAATGTACTACCACTACTAGAAAAAGGATCCCTTCACAATGTGTATGTGGACTTGCAATAGGAAAGTGAACAAGTTTTTGGGTGATGGTCATGCGAACTTTAAGAGAATTGCAAAATTAATATTTTTGTAATAATGCCATTATGTCTTCAAATTTTTCTCTTTGATGGCATCTACTTGGTTGGTCTTGTTTCAGAGGCATACACTTTTGTGGCTAGAAATTATATTGCTTTCATTATAGAAGGTCATCTTCTTACCTCGCCATGGCAAAGCTTATGTAGTATGCATATTTGGAAGTGCTCAAGGTGCATAACCATTGAGAACAACTTGAGTGTGATGCCTCCTTGGCCATACCCAGAGAGACTATAGCCTTTTATGCAACATAAGTATTGAAAACCTACATGATAAGCCATATGTGAAGTCTCTAAATGCATGCGCAACAAGAGAATTTAAGTTGCTGCTATATGCCTTGTACTTATGCTGGCTATGTGCTCCACAGTAACAATGCTCATGATTCCTATGAGAAATATTTCTTCCCTTGCATAAGTTGGCTTGCAAAAAAGACGTATAAAATTGTTATGGTTCATAGTAACATCATATGCCTCACTAGCTAGATGATGGAGACCTTGCACAACTAATTATGGAACATGCATTGCTGATTTTTGTATATGGCTTGCATATATTGCTAGCAGCATAAATTGGCCGATGTCCATGGCTATGAAGAAATTTTCTTTTTATGACATTGGCTACTATGTGCTTTGCTAATTGGTGACTCTGGGCGATGTATGAATGTTTTGAATGCCATTATAAGATATAGCATATAGCATATGCATATGATTTTGGGAGGTCTTGACTCCTACAAAAAATTTATGTTACAACTTTTGGCGAGTTTGCATATGGCCGAGGAAAGTATGCCTTATACATAAGTGATTTGAACATGTATCATTGTTTATGCTTTGTAATCTATCAAAAATTCATGTAACTTACTGTAATGGCTTCCAGAAGCCTTATTACAAAGCTTACATTGCCTATATATATGGCAAAGAGTGCCTTGATTCCTTGTTATGTTGACAATATATACCTTACTAAGTTCATTCTCTTACAGGTTGTTATGACTTTATATTATGGAATATACCCTTATCACATAGCATCACACACTATTAAATATTACTTTATTAGCCTTAGTATAAGGCTTATGTGGTGTAGCCTAAGAGAACCTTTTCATCAAGCCTTAATATTGTAGGCTTTATTTGCCTTTACTAACTTGGCATCATATGGATTTTTACTATATCTTTACACATGGGCATTTTAAAAAAGTTTGTATTTTACACTAGCAGTGGTGTCTATGCATATGTTTCATGCACAAAAGAAAATAGCATACCAAGTATTTCTATCTAGGGGTATGAGATATCGAGTCCCAAATAATTTGAGTGTATAATTTGGAGAATGTCTATTCCTTGACCACGGAGTGAGAAAAAGGCTATTGGTACTGCACAAGATTCACAAACATTTTTCCAAAGTTAAGTTTGAGAAAAGCCTTGAATCATATTTTTCCTTTCAATGAAACCAAGATTTTGAAGTTCAAGTGTTTAATCTCCTATGCCACAATGTGCTTACGTACACATCATGACTTTGATAATGAGCTCTCTAAATGGGAATTGCTAAAGTAAATTGGAAATTCAACTTTGCTCCTTTTGCACTGATAGTATGTGTATTAAAAGGTTCTCTACCTTTAATATATTGCTATTGATTTTAGAGAGCATTTCATTTATGAAAGGGTTCTCAATGGAGATATCACACTACAATTTAATACAAGAAAATGTAGACATATTTACCAAACCACTTGGAAAAGAGCTTTTTGAGAAACATCGACATGCTCTTGGTTTGACTTAGAGGAAGGACATTCCCATTAAGGGGACATAAAAGAGTACTAATGAGCAATTGTTCTTCAAACCTCAAAATCATCATCTTGACGAAAGGCCTATTTGATGATGTTGATCTTCAAGGAAGGTATTGAGGATACATCTTAAGATAATGTTGTATTTTGTGGGTGAGCACTAATTATAGAGTGCTAAAAAGGAAAAAGAATTGTAAACTATAACCCTAATGCTAAAGTGTTTGCATATGTCCATTCTTTAAAACTAATCTATGTAAACTTAGTCATTTGGGGTATACTTTCTAATAGTGGCCTCTCTCTTCTTCTCTAATATTTTACTCTCCTTCTCCATAGTTTGTCAAGCCTTGCATTCCATGCAACTTAGATGTGTATTGCTACTAGCCACCTTGCCTACCATCCTTTGTTGCCACCCATCATGGACCTATCTCTAGCTCCTAGACTCTATCACATATTCCAAGCTCCTAGCCATCCCTTTGCCTACCTCTATCTCCATTTTTGATGCATCTACTCTGGTCCTTTACTTCCATCTAGTCTAGCTATTTACTTCCATCTAGTCTTTAAAGTCTCTTAGTTTAGCTATTTTGAGGGGACATGTTCATCATAGGTATCAACTCCTCTCACTGTGGCTTCACAATCCTTTTCAACTTTGATAATTGCTTTACTTTGTAATACTGGCCCTTGTGATTTGTGATGAGACCTTGGTATCCACCATGCTACAAATAGTTGCAACCACACATAAGTAACCCATGCTCATAGGCCCTCTATAACAATTGCCACCACCAGCTCTATCACCTATCCATTGATATACCCAACCTCAGGTGCCATCTGATAGTTCTATAGTCCATATGGCTGCTTAGCAATAGTTCATAGTCACTTATAGGCCCTCAACAATTATGCAACCTGCCACATCATTTGACACATACCTTTCCACAAGAGAAAACTCACTCCCATATCATGTACACAATGCCACACCAGTATAACATGCCATATGCACTTATGTCACAATCTTGCACACCCCAACCAACATGCCACATTATCACTGTGGTAGCACATAGTTGAATTTCTAGTTTGGTACTATACACTTTGATTTTGTGTGTCAAGCTTTAGGTCATCTCACTGATGAAACCCCAGCAAAGCTATTACACAAACTTGGTTCAAGTATTTAGCTACCAAGACCTTTTGGTTGAGGTGCCAAGGTCGAACCTGTATCAGTTTATTATTAGAAGCTAAAGTTCTCATAATCAACATCCAATTTTTGTTCAAAATTGAAACAAAAGGAGCTTCGATTTCAAACACGCATAGCATCTTCTCCTTATATTGGAACCCAATCGAATGGAAAATCAAGCACTGCAAGATGCATTGTCATAACATAACTTTGGTAATTCATGTCACATTTTGGCATCCTATAGGACTAGCACCATTAGTATAAATTATCTCTCTATGAAAGCCCATCTTGGTCATAATCCTCCTAGAATGCAATTTTGAGGCTCAAGCCATCTTCAAGCTAAATATCATATATGGTCTACATTGACAATGCTAATAATTAACAAATGGACATTTTTTGGCCATAGGACAAGAATAGTTGTTTTTTTAGTGATATGTATACACAAGATCATCATCCATGGCATGCATGTGTGTATGTGTGTTAGAATTAATAATAATCCCAAATAAAGACGCTTTAAGTACAAATGATTACAAAGTTTCCCTCTCATACTCTGTGGTTATTCAATTTGCTCTAGACTATTTGTCCCCCCTTGCCCTCATGTCGCACATAAATTTACCAATTTGCATTTTTTTGATGCTTTATTGTCTAGGTACAAAAGGAAATTTCCCCATTAGCCCAAATGAATGAAGGGCCATGTGAAGAAGAGCCAAATAGGTAGCCAACGAGATGCATTTGGTGTTCAGACACAAAGAGAGAGCCACCATTGTAGCGTTGCAATTAGGGCTTTGTCTACCAAGCATGTGATATGTGTGAGTCGCATGCCGTGCTAAATTTATAACTTTGAATGCCGTGATATGTGTGAGTCGCATGCCGTGCTAAATTTATAACTTTGAATTGCAATCATCTTGGTCAATCTCTTCCAAACATCGATCATGCAATTGGTGCATTGTTTCACAATGCATCCATTGCCAATAAATTGTGGGCACAAATGACCTACATGCTAGAGCTATGTGCAAGTATGTGCCATAGCCAAGCGTGAGTTTTGAATTATGGATCACTTGCTCTACCACCACGTGTAGGCACATTTGTGTAACATACATGTTGTTAGTTTAGGTGTGCTCTAATATTGTGTCAAAGAAGCTGAAAGTGGCCAATTATTGAGTGACGTGTCTATTGGGGTCGCATGCATGGGGTGCCCACCTCCAACAACCTAGCCACTCCAAGTGAGTTATCTACTTTGAAAATGATACCAAGATGAGATCTCTATGAAGGTCCAAGGCTATATATGCCTTATACCTAATCTACCCACATTGCATGTGGGTTTATGCATCCAAGGGACCTTTATTGTATATAATCTACTCACATCGTGTGTGGGATTGTGCATCCAAGGGATTTTCCACCTGGTATCCTTTTATCATCTTGGGCTTGGATTGCCCATTAGACCTCCTTGTGTAGCTCTAACACATGCAAGCTCTTATGATCCTTTTTGTTAGCATTGCTTGAGCTTCTCTTTAAGCTCCTTATGATTTGAGCTTACTTCAAAGTCATCTTTAGCAAGTCATCATCTTGTTCTTCTCCTCCTTCAAGCTACAAGCCCTCTTTGCCACCTTAGTTTAGGCTACAAGGGACTCATAAGTGGTAGTGCCAGCTTTCCTCAAGCCTTTTACTGTAGGGTTCTTGATTCATCTTCACAAAATCCCACTTGAGATTTTGACCAGGGCTACCTCTTGCACTCAGCCTTCATTCCCCTATGATAGCTTTGTTATAATATTCTTTCAAGATTTCTTGTGAGCTTCACATTCCTACCTTTTTAGACATTTGTTATGTTGAGGTTGACATTCAAGCTTTTTATTTTTGATGTGGGCTACATTGGATGCTTCCCCATAGCTACAAGCTTAACTAGCTATCCTACTAGCTTTTAGCCAACACTAGAGCTAATAATCTCACAACTATGAGCTATTATTTGTCATGGCCATAGCCATTTGCTATCCTACTAGCTTTTAGCCAACGCTAGATCTATGACTCTCACTACTATGAGATACTATCTGTTGGGCCATAGCCATTTGCCATTGGATGAGTTTACTTGCACACAACTACTCATCTTTGAGCAAGGTCTCTTAACCTTCTTAAAATTATCAGTGTGGCTCAAAATAAAAGGGAGAGAAAAATCTTTCTCAAGAACTCAATTAGCTCCCCCACAAGAAGTAAAAACTCAAAACCTCACAAGAAAGGGAAGATAATCATGAATATAAGAGAAACTAACAGGCAATCACTCTCTCAATCACCCTAGATACAAGATCTTAGAAACTAACACAAATATTAAAATTGAAGTTGAGAATCTATCAGTCACCCTTCTAAGAAAACACACAATCCCCAAAAGCAAGAAAACCCACTAGACAAGGATTGTAGGGAGGAAATGACACATAGTTAGAGAATATGGGAATTGAAAAATGTGAAGGGGGTGACATAAGGTCTCATCAACCTTGATATAATAGTAAAAAAGATATATACACAATTCCCAAAACAAGAACCTTGAGTGAAATGGGAGACACACTCCCTCACATACACTCAACTCTTGACTTACCATAACCTTCAATGCCATGTTGATGCGAATACACTACTCACACACTCTCATGCATAGTGAAGAGGGAGGGAGAAACACCACATCTCGTTGGCTACACAAAATGTAACTCTTCCTTAATAACATAAGAACATGATATCGTATACATTGAAACCTAATGTGCCTTAAGTCCATAAGGACTATTCACACTATGACATAGGTCCTTTCTAGAGGTCTTCATATTCCTAACGACCTGCTCCACACATACTTAAATGAACCTAAATAAACTAGGGTTTGGCTTTTGCTCAAGAATTTGAGATACATCAAGCCTAAAAGGTGTCATCCGCAATTGGTAGCTCTTTTCTATTAACAACCAATAGGCAATGAGCTCATTAATTTGTTGAAAGACGATTAAATTTTTCAAATGAGATGTAGACTTAGAGCCATCTGGGGTAGAAAAGATGTGGATAATCTTGCATCAAATCATTTGGACCAACATGAGGTTCTACAAAATTGGAAGTCAGATGGGTGTTGTAAAAGATGCAAAGTGGTGAAATAAAATGTCTCACATTTTCATGGTTTGCTATCAAGCAAGAAAAACATAAAGAGTGGTTAAGGATTGTAGGGGTACTCAATGGAGTTGGGATGTGTGCTTGTTCGGTTTAGGGTTATCCTATGGGCTATTGTGTTGTGGGCTAGAAATAGTTTATAGTCTAATGATACAAAATAAAACATATTGATAGTTTAGTAGGACTCGAGACAATATTTAAAGACTATTCAACACCTTTAGGTTAGTTATAAAAATTGATAGATAGTCACTGATGACCACTAGTGCAAGTATTTTGCTAGCCATGAAATTTTACTAGATGGAAGAGATGGGATTTACAGATGAGGGCACATGATCATGCCCTTTAAATGAAATATATTTCTTCACTACTATGCTGGCTCGACCTCCACGCCTCACAGCCTGCTTGCTGGCAAATGTGCCTCATGCTGAGGGCTTACTGAGGATGGTCAGAAAGAGAAAGAGTTTCCCAAACCTTTGTATGGCAATTTAGTGGTTCATACAAATCAAGCTAGAGATGGATATATCAAAGGCAAAAGATGTCGATACAAATCTGAGCAATGGAGGCATGCAAGAAAGAAGTAGACCTCGGTAGCAGGCTAGACCTCGGTAGAAGGCAACAACACCCAAGTAATGGAACTCAGCGTGATGATAGGAATCAATGGAGGGGACGTAGATGAGGATCTTAATAGATGTGTTGAGGAATTTGTCCAGGCGTGTTGTGTTGATGGTTTGTGTTCACTCAAGAGAGGTGGGGCTTTGTACCATTTACATTTGTAGTTATCGGTGTGATGGTGAATCATGTGTGGTTCATTCCTCAATAAGTTGATCCAAAGGTATATTGGATGGGACAAGAAGAGTTTGGTTGGGGGGTGTGATAATGGGTAGAGCCCTCAAGTAGAAAAACATGCATACCTTCCATGGTATGCTTGAATATTGCATGAAGGATGTTGGACTCCCACACTTCAAGTTGGTATCAAAGAATGTGAGCACTTAGGATTTGCAAACGAGCATGAAGCTTTATGTGAGGTATGGTGCAGATGCTTGATCAACCATAATGTTTTTTATCGTTGCTCCATGTTTTGGAAGTACAAGCTTGGTGTGCCTTTTAGCAGGTGTCTTTTGTGGGTTTGGTGTGCCTTTTAGCAGGTGTCTTTTGAAGATGCTTCAAAGCAATGATGGTCGAGGTATGGATGCAAGGCATGCACAATCGCTTTGGAAATTAATGGTCGCCCCATTCTCACTTACTATGGTTGATGTGTTTGCTATTTTCTTTTGCATGGAGTCTGCTTCTCCTCAACCTCAGGTGGATTTGCATGTGAAAGGTTTACTGCTACCTACAGGAAGATATTTTGAGGTTTTCTCCACCCATGTGTGAAGATAGTGGGAGAGAGGGAAGGAGTCTCACTTGCGGCTTTCTCACATACACAATGGGGGAATACACACAAAGGTGGAGGCTGAAAACAATTTTCCTCTTCTTAGTTGTGAAAGCCAAAAGAACTCTAGTATAAAGAAATAGAAGAACCCTATATGTGGGTCTCAAACCAAACTCAACTAACTAAGGTGGCATACTAACTGAGCCACGAACTAGAGTAGATAAGCATAGCTGTCATCCAACTATTATTCGTGGGCGGTGTACCAACCGCATCTACAGTTAACAAGTCGGTGACATAAATGCACAACGGTCACCCTGGCATATTGCGAGTGGAGCTCGATATCTCAACACTCCCCCTCGAGCTCAATCCCAATTCCTGCACACCAAGCAGGTCTCTGAACTTGCGCAACTTCTCTGCGCCCAATGCCTTCATGAATATGTCAGCTACCTGATCCTCTGTGCTGATATAAACTAGATCAATAAGACCTAGTAAAACCTTCTCCCGCACATAGTGATAATGCACCTCAATGTGCTTTGTTCTAGCATGATAGACTGGGTTATTTGCTAAGTGTATACTGCTCATGTTGTCACAATAAATGACAACTGGCCCATCTATAGACTGATGCATATCATAAAGTAGCTTATGCAACCAAGCTACCTCACATGCAGCCATTGCTGCACCCCTGTACTCAGCCTCTATGCTTGACAAGGCAACTGTAGGCTGTTTCTTGCTGCTCCAGGTGACTGCAGCACTCCCAAAAGAGAACACATATCCATTGGTAGATCGTCTATCAGAAGTACTACCAGCCCAATCAACATCAGTGTATCCATGCAATTGTATCGAACCCCACCCTCATAAAATAGTCCATACTGCAATGTGGACTTCACATACCTGAGTATGCATCTAGCCGCATCCAAATGCGGTTTCCTTGGAGCCTGCATAAAATGACTTACCAATCCAACAGCATAGCTTAAATCTAGCCTGGTAATAGTCATATAAATCAAACTTCCTACTATGCATCTGTACATAGTAGGGTCTTCCAGAAGCTCACCTACATCTGTGCTCAGCTTCACATTCTGCTCCAAAGGAACTGAAATAGGCTTACAGCGTGTCATCCCATATTTGGACAGCATGTCCAATCCATACTGCCACTGCAAGAGCTGTATCCCACTTGGTGATCTAATCACCTCAATGCCCAAGAAATAACCCAGCTCTCCCAAATCCTTCATCTCAAACTTATGCTTCAATAGCATTTTCACATGAAGGATATCTTCATCACTATCACCTGTGATGATCTAATCATCAACATAAATGACAAGCAGCATAATACCTTTTTCTATTTTTCTCACATAGAGTGAGAAATCTGCCTTGGAGATCTGAAAGCCAATAGTGACAAGATATTGTCCTATCTTGTCAGACCATGCTCTAGGTGCTTGCTTCAAGCCATACAAGGCTTTCTTCAACCTGCAAACAAACTTAGGATGAATAGCATGAACATAACCTGGTGGCTGCTCCATAAAGACCTCTTCTTGCAAATCACCATGCAAGAAGGCATTCTTTACATCCATCTGATGTAAAGACAATCCCTTTGATGCAGCCATAGCAATGACTGCTCTTACAGTTGCCATCCTTGCAACCGGACTGAATGTTTCTTCATAATCAATGCCATATGTCTGTGCATACTCCTTGACAACTAATCTTGCCTTGTATCTGTTCACAGAACCATCTGCATTGTGCTTGATCTTATAAACCCACTTATAGCCAATCGCATTCTTGTCTTTAGGCAAAGGCACCAATTCCCATGTAGCATTTGCTTCCAAGGCATCCATTTCTTCATCCATGGCTTTCTCCCATTTTTATTTCCCATGGCTTGCTCAAAAGAAGTGGGTTCTGGTTCTTGTATCACTTTGACCATATAGGCATAGTGAATGGCTGTAAATCCATCATATTTTAGCCTATCCACAGGATACCTAGCTCTGGTAGACCTGCGCAAAATAGGCTCACTTCTAGGTGCTCTCAAGACATCCCTAGTCTTCCTTACTCTAGGTGTAACAACAGAAGGAATACACAACTCATCATCAATGCTCTGCTGTTCTGAGCCACTGGATTCACCATACACATAAGAGTGACCTGCATTCACATCAAACATGGGCTGATCTACCTTCTCTTTTCCTTTTTGTGATACCTGCGTACCACTATCTGCATTGCTTTGAGGAGATTCTCCTGATCTCAATCTGCTTGTCCATGGCGAAGTATGTGAACCACTGCTAGAGGACACTGTAGGTCCATTGATATTTTGTGATTGCTGCTGTGAATTCTGTGCAGCATTACCATTTTGTGCATCTACATCAATCATCACATTTACTGGTTTATACCAACTGCTCATCTCATAAAAAACAACATCTCTGCTCACTGTAAACTTACGAGTAGAAGGGTTATAGCATCTATACCCTTTCTACTGTAGAGAATAACCAATAAAGATGCACTTCTCAGCTTTTGGATCCAACTTGGACCTCAACTCATCTGGCACATGAACATAGGCAATGCAACCAAAAACTTTCAAATGAGAAATGTCTAGTTTCCTACCAGTATACATCTCCTCTGGCGTCATGCCATGTATTGCTGTAGTGGGAGTCCTGTTCATTATGTAAACTGCTGTAGCAATTGCTTCAGCCCAATAATAATCTGGTAGATCTTTTTCATTTAGCATGGCCCGAGATACCTCTCCAATATGCCTGTTTTTCCTTTTTGCAAGTCCATTTTGCTGTGGGGTATGACTACATGAATATTGCTGCTTTATGCCATGCTCCTGCAGGAACCTTGCAAACTCATTTGAGAGGTACTCTCCCCCTCCATCTGACCTTAGGCATTTTATTTGCAAGCTTGTTTCTTTTTCAACCATAGCTTTAAAAGCTTTGAAGTGCCCAAACACTTCACTTTTCTTTTTCATTAAATACACCCAAACTTTTCTGCTATAATCATCAATAAAAGTGACAAAATAATGACAGCCTCCAATAGATGTTGCTTTGGTAGTCCACACATCAGAGTGGATTAATTCCAATGGCTTCTTACTCTCTTGAACATGACTAGGAAATGGTTTCCTTGCCTGTTTTCCAAATTGACAGGCATCACAAACCTTATGCATTTTTGCAACCTTGAATTTAGGCAATCCTGCAACAATGTTTTGGGCCTGCATCGATTTAAGTCGCTGAACATTAACATGACCAATGCATTTATGCCAGATATCAATATCTGCAACTACACCGGTCCCATGTGCAAACATTGCTACACTCAATTCAGGCATGTTCGCATCCAATGTAAACATCCTACCCTTCTTCTTTCCTTTTGCTATCAAGCGGCCATTATTTTTCATATCCTCAACAAAGCATCCATGCGGATGAAATCTGACCTGCAAGCCCTGCTCAACCATTTGACCAACAGAAACCAGGTTCTTGGTGATGTTTGGGACATGAAATACATCAGATAGGTATTTCTTTTTCCCATCCTGCATAGAAAAAGGAATTTTACCAATTTGCACAATAGGATGTGCAGTATCATCACCGGTCTCCACAAATCCTAGTTTTTTCATTTTCCTTGCATCTTGCATTCATTCTGCATGACCTGTCATGTGGTTTGTCGCACCTGAGTCATCATACCACTCATCATTTTGTTCTTCTGCACTTGTCACAGAATTGGTCATGTGCTGCACCATAAATAGATGCTCATTTCTATCATCACCCTATCTACTAGAAGATGCATAATTGCCTTGCTGCAATTTTCCATTCATAATGTCATTCTGCTTTTTGTAACAGTCCTTAGCCATATGACCCATTTTACCACAGTAGTAGCATTCAACATTGCTATTTGCATTTTGGCCTCTCTGCCATCCACCACGGCCTCTTTGGCTCCCCCTTCCTCTAGTGTTACCACGTCCTCCTCCTGAGTTTGCTGCATATTCTGATTTCTACCACGGCCTCCTCTACCTCTGCCTCTACCTCTTCCAGCATTTGAGTAGAAGACAGTTTCTTTTGAAGTTCCTCCTGAAGAAGATGCACCCCCATTTCTCTGCTCTTCAGAAATTAGAAGAGCAAACAACTCTTCGAAATCAGGAAATTTTTCACGGACGGCAATGGATGTCCGAAACTGTGCATAATCCTTTCCTAGACCATTCAAGGTCACATAAACTAGATCATCATCTTCCACTGGCGACCCAATGGAAGCAAGTGCATCTGCAATTTTCTTCACCTTCATGTGGTAGTCATTGATGCTCATATTTTCTCTCTGCACATTGTGCAACTCCTGTTTGAGCTACATTTTCCTGGCTTGCATATTTGTGCTGTACATTTTTGCCAAAGTATCCCATTCCTCCTTTGGCGTACTTGCATCCTGAATATGCACAATCATAGAATCCGAAATAGTGATAGATAGCCAGTACATAACCTTTCTGGCTCTCTCATGCCATCCTTTAAATGCCTGCATTTCCTGTTGATTGGGAACATTAGGAAGAACTGGTTCTTCTTCATTTCCTGTAATGAACTCCCAATAGCCTTTTCCCATAAGGAAATTCATCATTCTAAACTTCCATGCCTGGAAGTTATTCTTGTCAAGCTTTTCAGTGACAATCTATGAAAGAGAATTAGACGCCATTATAGAACACTACAAAATATTCTATCATTGCAAAAAGCACAGCTTTTGCCTCACACGGGCAGATCTGCAAAACTAAGAAAGTGGTATTTGACCACACAGTCACTTCCTAGTGACGATTTTGCATCAACAGGCAACAAGCATGATTCTGCAACTCCCAATATCTCTGCGCACAGGCATACGATGCAATTTCTACGGCAACTTTTCGTCGATCAGCAGAGCAGTGGTCGCACAGCAAAAACAGGGCCTTTTTCTGAGTGCGTGCGAAGAACTTCCGCCTTCAAAACGGGCCTCGAAATGGCCTCAAATCAAAAAAATAAAGCCAATGCAGCATATATTGCCCTCTCGCCACACCGCGAAGGGCGTCTCAATCTGAGATAGTGCACTCTTGCACTTCCGGCTATGCTACCTGCAGAGATTTGCTCCCAAACTCGAAAAAGGAAAGCAACACTGCTCCTCTTACCAGGACACCGCGAACTTGGTTTGCTTTCTTGAGCTCCTTACCACAAACAAGGCTTTGATACCATGTGAAGATAGTGGGAGAGAGGGAAGGAGTCTCACTTGCGGCTTTCTCGCATACACAATGGGGGAATACACACAAAGGTGGAGGCTGAAAATAGTTTTCCTCTTCTTAGTTGTGAAAGCCAAAAGAACTCTAGTACAAAGAAATAGAAGAACCCTATATGTGGGTCTCAAACCAAACTCAACTAACTAAGGTGGCATACTAATTGAGCCACGAACTAGAGTAGATAAGGATAGTTATCATCCAGCTATTATTCGTGGGCGGTGTACCAATCGCATCTGCAGCTAACAAGTCAGTGACATAAATGCACAACGGTCACCTTGGCATATCGTGAGTGGAGCTCGATATCTCAACACCATGTCCCTTGTTAGTGTGAAGACATAAATGCCAACCTTCGTGCTCATGAGAGTGCAAATGAGGGAGTAGGTAGGTGATGTGGGAACTTGTGGTGGCGACTCCTTTTGGTAGCAAATCCAATAGTAGCACTATGCCTCCTCAATACATACCACTCATTACTGCTAGAAAAAATGGTATTTACTGCTATAAAAAATGGGTTTTACATTGCATGAAAAATGAATTCTTGTGGACTGCTTTTGCAACTATTCAATATATATATGTCATGTAATCATAGGAGGATTCCTAGACTCCGAGCAAAGTTCTCTTAGCGAAGTAAATTCCGAGTAAATCCCTCTAAAATAAGTAGTCATTTACATGAAGAACATCATTTAATATACTTAATGTTTAGGGTTTAGGGATAAGCAAACATGTTTTCCTCATTAGCCATATGACTTGAAGCTCCCACACCATGATTGATTTTATTTCGACAAAAATGTAAAGGCAATGCCTTACCCATGTTTTTGCGAGACAGTTTATTTGAAAAAAACAATCACACTCATGATGGCCAAGGAAAAAAACTAGTGACGCTAGAAGCAAACAAACGCATCATATTATACACAACACGTGACTTTATGATGAAACATGATTGATTGCTCAAACTAAATCAAATAGATCATTACATTGTCCTCATAGAGGTAAAAAGCAACCAACAAATTGGCCCACAAAAGGGATCCATGTTCATCAATAAAACATTTTCCTACACCAATCGCAAATGTGATCCCTAGTCAATATTCACTCAGAGCCACACTCATCATCTATAAAGATGTATCTCCTCAGCTGATGCTTTGGCTGAGTCTCCTCGCAACGTGGATCATTAACCATAGCCCTTGCGCTCGCCTCTGTGTAAACTAGCAACAAACTTTGCCAAGACAACATTTAAAAAACATCCACACTCAAATATAAAATTAGACTAACAAACGGTATATTTAAAAGAATAAATAGTCATGCATGCTCTATGTTTCACGCACTCATAATCACATTTTAGGAGAACACAAAATGGTCAAGTTCCAAAATGAAATGAAGCCTCAAAGAAGCACCAAAAAATAATGTCTATGAATAAATGAAACACCTTCCAGTGTGATAGAAGGTGCTCACTAGTCATCAAAAGGGTTAAGACTAACATTGGTGTCCACCTCATCATCACCTTGTGTAGTGATGTCCTCCCTACCTTTTCTGCTAGGGCTAAGTAAAGGAATAACATACGAGCACATTAGTCTATCATCCACATCTAGGGATGCACAAGCACGTCTTGTGCTAAGGCATGCCTTTAGCAATGGGGTTGTGTCACATCCCAACTCAACACAGATACCCTCTGGAGCATAAAGCATCTCTAAAAAGCACCAGAGGAAGGTATGGCTCCTCTCCATGCCTCCCCTCAAAGACATCCTTGCCGTGATGGGGTCCCCAGATCATTGTCAGGGATGTAGTGGTACATCACATCTTCTGTCACCTGCATGTTGAGGGCCTCAAAGAATGGGGAACCACGATCAACAAAAGTTTGAGGGTGCATCCCTCGCTGATGCAATAGAAATATCTGTGATGTACAAGCCTGCAAACATCATAACCAAATTAGTTACCTGCACAATCCAATGTGATAAGAAGGATGGAAATAGAGTTTGAAACAAGCATCACCCCAATGTGTGATCCTGTCAACTCATACGATCCAAACGAGGTGTGATGCACAATTACAATGCATCATGCAATATGGAGTTTCGAGACTTGGTAGTAGTGCTCCACCCAACTAATACTCTCCCTGATATTAAAGGCATTGAGACTATTTATAAACCATAAAATAAACACAAAATGCTTGCAAAAATAGACTAACCATCATATAAATGACCTCCACTAGTTGCCATGACAACCAACCACCCTTAATCTGACAGGCTGGATCCCGACAATGATAACCCATAGCACACGTGGTCCTCTAGCAAAGTATCCCAAAGTGGATGTAGGGGGGGGCATGGGATGGTCCCCACCAAAGGGCAGATCCAAGAAAATCAAATTAGCAATCCAAGTAACAGATCTGCCCTTCCGCACATAAGACTGTCCTCTTGGTTTATGTGAAGACATATGTGCATGTATGTCTACAAAGGACAAGCTTCACAAACCAGCAACAAAATTGCACCCAATGGCAATGTAGTCTGCCACCACCACTATGCATCGATGGTCCCCAATAAGGGGTGCACCATGACATGTATGGTCAACCAAGTAAATAAATCTAAGTTGTTTTTTCAAAACAACTTTGGCTTTGACTGCTGCATGATTTGCATACAAATTTGAGAAGCATACTCATATTTTAAACATGCACCACTCAGTTATCACAAGCATACACTTCCATAGAAAGAAAATTTCACAAACTATAAGATGCAATCTGAAAACCTCACCTGAACATTTTTCAACTTAGTAAAATGTAACATTACAATTTTCCACTTAAATCATGTGAACATATATCTAATCATAAAAGCCCAAACTAAAAAGTGACTCACCTCTCGTAGAAGCGGACTCCCCCACTACTTGCTTGCTAGAGGAGGATGAAGAATCCTCTATCTCTTCCTGCAAGTAGGCAATGCTTTTGAGAATACCTACATCTTGGGAAACTATCATAGATGGAGAAGCAAGACTCTCCTCTCAAGTCCTTCTCTCACTCGAGGTCTTTGCAGCTTCTTCAGCCTTGAAGACCACATGTAACCCCTCCTCCCTCTCCATGACAAAAGATTCCTCCATATCTATCCACCAAGGACACGTATGCAACTCCCATTTGGTGAGGCGATGCATGGGAGGTGGATACATGCAATTATCATGTTTGCTCAATGCCAACCACTGGCAAAATCAAGAAGAGGTATACTTGATAGATGGCCCTTTCCTCTCATCAACAAAAAGAACCTTGACAAAAAAAAAGGAATTTCAGAAAAACAAATCATTGCTATGCCCATACATACATTGGGCAAATCCATTCCAAATCAAGGAGGTTCAACTCAATACATAAGCTTCAAACTTTAGAACTTTAACTTAAAATCATTCCAAATGAAAGAGGTTGTAGCCAAGTACCATAACACAAAACGTTGTGTAGCCATGTGTTCCCAATTAAGTTTTTTCAGTACTAGAGCATCCTCACTCTTGTCATTTCTCTCAACCCTGCACTCAAGATCAAACATGTGCTTCCTAGCATCGAGTTTTACCTCCTCATAAAACTCATGCAATGTACAATCTGTAGGAAGAGCTGCAACGCCTGGAATGTCATCAAAGTCGTGTAGAATACGGAGGCCCCTCTAGTATATCTTGTCGAGAGTGCCTTCGCGTTTCAGCCATATAAATGATAAATTACCTAGATGGTATGATAAAAAATAGAATCACAAACTCAAGAAAACAAGCAGTATACTCACACTCTATATATATGGTCTCCGTGAAGGAGACCATACAAAGACTTCATGGTTTTGCTAGCTTCCAATAAGGAAAACCAAAATATTTTTGTTTGGATTGGAGCCTCACTTAGATTCTCGAGGGTGGCAAAATTTTTTGTGTCCCATCTCAACAACAATACTTTTGCCATCCACTCATCCCTAAGTCTCGAATCAATTATATTGAGAATCTAAGACATGCAAACAATTTAAAGAATCTTTTAAACAACCGACGTAAATGTGAATACTAATAAATAAAGGAACTTTATGTGAGAAAGACCCAACAAAATATAAAATTTGTAACCATCTTAATCTTTAAAACTTAAACCCACAAAGAAACATGTAAACAAATACTTGACAATGAAATATAACCATAAACATGAACAGTTAGGAACTATAAAATTTAAACTAACATAAACTTGTGAAAGTTGCTCCATGAACTAACTTAAGAGCATAAACCCACAAACAGGTACACTATCATATGATTCATGTACACTATCATCAACACAAAAATTTATGAAAAAGATAAATAGTATTGAACTTAAACACTATAATGTACTACATGCAAACTTAAACTTAAAGTCTGCCATGTAAACAAACACAAAAACATAAGAATTGTAAATCTTGCACTAGTGCAACAAAAACATAATCATTTATAGAGATGATGCACCTTCCCAATATGTTCACTGAGAGTGCTCTCAACGGAAGCAAGAACGGAAGAAGGAGAGAGAGAGAGAGAGAGAGGAGAGAGCCATAAGTTTTGGTGGGTGCACTAGTCTTGTTGGAATCGAGGGAGTGATGCCTAATATATTGACAATGATTAGTAACTAGATTGATAAATAATTGGGAGGGAGGGAGAGAAGGGAAGAGAGGAGAAAAGGAAAAGAGAAGAGAAGGAGAAAAAAGAGAATAGAGGAAATAAGGTGTGCCCGACCAGAGAGAGGCATAGGATATTTGGAGTATATCTGCAAGATAGGAGCCGGGCCCACTTAAAGGACAATGTGCCTTTAAGGGAGAACAACCAGTGAGCATACTATCCAATGCCCATCAATACACGACAATACTCAAACTGCTGACTAGGTAGACTCTTCGTCAGCATATCTGCAGGGTTATCATCTGTATGAACCTTGACAAGCTCTATGCGCTTGTCCTCAAGTACCTCCCTGATGAAATGGTACCTGACCTCAATGTGTTTGGTCTTTGCATGAAAGACCGGATTCCGTGCTAGCTGAATAGCACTCATGGAATCACTATGCAATGTCGGTACACCTGTATGAATCCCCAAATCTCCCACTAGCCGATCAAGCCATATAGCCTCCTTGCAACCCTCTGTGGCTGCAACATACTCAGCCTCTATGGTAGAGAAAGCAACGCACTTCTGTGCACGAGACATCCACGACACTGCACCACCTACAAAGGTGAACACATAACCAGAAGTGGATCTCCTACTATCCACATGCCCTGCATAGTCTGAATCCGTGTACCCAAGTACACGCATGTCTCCTCTACCAAAGCAGATGCACATCTCCTTGGTACCCTTCATTTACCTCATGATGCACTTAACTGCCTCCCAATGCCTCTTTCCTGGATTAGCCATATACCGGCTAACAACTCCCACTGCAAATGCAATGTCTGGTCTAGTAGCTATCATAGCATACATAAGACTCCCAACTGCTGATGCATAAGGAACCTTGGCCATCATGGCCCTTTCCTCATCTAATTTGGGACTATTTGTATGACTCAGTTTCACATATGGAGGCAATGGAGTACTCACTGCCTTCCCCCCCTCCATATTGAAACGTTGCAATACTTTTGTAACATACTCTTTCTGTGAAAGCCAAAGGAGTTTCCTACTACGATCACGCGTGATGCGCATACCAAGAATATGACGTGCAAGTCCCAAATCCTTCATATCAAAGGCCTCATGCAACTTGGCCTTTAATGCATCTAGCTCATAAGTATTCTTGCTAGCCAATAGCATATCATCCACATAGAGTGCCAAGATTATCAGGCTATTATCCTTAGCCCTTTTAGTATAGAGGCAGTGATCAATTTCACTCCTTCTAAAACCCTGGGACCGAATGAAAGCATCAAACTTTTGATACCATTCTCTAGGCACTTGCTTAAGACCATAGAGACTCTTCTTCAGCTTGCAAACTAAATGCTCTTTGCCCTTTTCTTCAAAGCCTTCCAGCTGCACCATGTAAATTTCCTCATGCAAATCCCCATGCAAGAAAGCTGTCTTGACATCCATCTGCATAAGCTCCATATCCTCTGATGCCACTAGTCTAAGCATGCATCTAAGTGTGGTCATCTTCACAACCGGAGAGAATATCTCATCAAAATCCACACCCTTCTCTTGCTTGAACCCTTTAGCGACCAAACGGGCCTTGTGCCTAGGCATATCATCACCTGTGACCTTCATTTTGTAGACCCATTTACATGGCAATTCTTTCTTTCCATGTGGCAAAGAAACCAAGTCCCAAGTCTTATTCTTCATAAGTGAACTTATCTCTGATTGCATAGCATACTCCCACTTGTGTTGATCCTCGCGCATCATAGCCTCTCTGTAGCAAGAAGGCTCCCCGCAATCAGTAAGCATCACATAGTCTACCCCTGGAACAAACTTATCAGGTGGTCTAGACACTCTAGATGATATTCTCAAGGGCATTTCAGCTTGCTGTCCCACCTACATATCAGCCACATTTGGCTCATCATTTCCACCAATAGATGATCCATCATCTACCCCTGATTGTATACTTGTGGGAGTACTTGGTGGTACCATTTCTTGCACATTTGGTGCATGGACAGCTTGTTGTCTATCAACATATGCAGGTGTGTTCACATCCTGGAAAGTGATTCTCTTATTTCCACATCCCTCATGGGTGTCTTATGCATCTTCTTCTCATTGAAGACTACATCATGGCTGCGTATGATCTTCTTTGCTTCTGGATCCCCGAGACGATAGCCCATCTCTCCACTTTCACCATAACCCAGAAAGATGCATTTCCTAGACTTAGGATCTAGCTTCTTTCGAAGCTCTTTTGGCACATGTGCATATGCCTCACACCCAAATATATGCAAATGAGAGTAAGAGGGCTTCTTGCCACTCCATGCCTCTTCAGGAATACCACCATCCAAACTCTTACTAGGTGATCTATTAATCACATGCACTGCAGTCTTCATTGCCTCAGCCCAAAAACCACCAGAAAGACTTGCATTAGAAAGCATGCATTGCAACCTTTCTTGAATGGTACGGTTCATCTTTTCTACAATTGGATTTTGCTCTGGAGTACGAGGGGATGTGAGCTCCCTCTTAATCCCACGTGTATCACAGAAATGCTGAAAATCATGAGAGAGATACTCTCCACCATTGTCAGTCCGTAGGCATTTAAGCGTTCTACCTGACTGATTCTCAACCAAGGCCAGCCATTTCTGAAATACGTGGAACACATCACTCTTTCGAGCTATAGCATAAGCCCACACTTTCCTAGTTGCATCATCAATGAATGTCACATAGTATTCAGCCCCGCCTAATGACTGTGTAGGCATGGGACCACATACATCTGAATGCACCAAATCAAGCTTTTCAAACTCTTTCTTTCCCCTTCTTTTATGGGCTGATTTAGTCTGCTTCCCATAGAGATAGTGCTCACAAAATTCAAAATCAGAGAAACTCAAATGTATCTTCAAATGAGAGTCAATGGATAGGGAGAATGAAACGTATTTGTAATGTGGGATTGATTAGAGTAGAGGATGGAAATCCGACTTGTCGCCATTGTGCTCAAGCTCCAGAATGCGTTTCCACTTGTCCGGCAGTTATACACTATTGCATTCCAAAAGATCACTAGAACACCACTAGATGTGCTATACATCTTGGAAGTTGGAAATCACCCTCATCCTTATTTACGAAGAGGGCACCAGCAAGGTAGATGTTGATAGCGTTGAGGAAATGTTGGTATCAAGAGTGAATATGAATCCTTTCACAACACCAAAGCAGCTGGAGACAAGTGTGGGTAGGGACATGATTTTGGATATGAATAGGGTGATTCCTCGTGATTGGTTATCTCCTACTACATGAGAGAGAGAGAGAGAGAGAGAGAGAGAGAGAGAGAGAGAGAGAGAGAGAGAGAGATAGTTTTTTAACAACTTGGTGGGGAAGGATGGCCTTATACACCAGGATAGATAGTTTTTTAACGTCGTAGGAACAATCCCAAGGAGCCAATTCTGACTCATCCGATGTTGATCCCTAAGGATCGAACACACAACACCCAACGACAGAAACCAGAGCCTCAACCACCAAGACCCACGCGGGTTTTACAAAACTTGGTGGGGAAGGATGGCCTTATACACCAGGATAGATAGTTTTTTAACGTCGTAGGAACAATCCCAAGGAGCCAATTCTGACTCATCTGACGTCGATCCCTGAGGATCGAACACACAACACCCAACGATAGAAACCAGAGCCTCAACCACCAAGACCCACGCGGGTTTTACACGAGAGAGAGAGAGAGAGAGAGAGAGAGCCATAATGTTATGATTTGATTGTTGATTATACGTGTTGGACATCCAAACATCCATTCCATGTGGTGGCACTCTTAGGTTGGATTTACACCACCCGCCCCCTATGTTCCAAAAGGTGGTGTGAAGGGATGCTGTCCTAGTTGGCATAATAGGAGGGACAGGCCCAGACACTGACACAAAAGATTGTGACAGTCCATGAAGGCCACCCACTCCATGGCCAACTCCTCCAACTGCTACATGATTGGCTCATTGCATCACAGGTTGGTGACATAAATAAGCAGCCCGATGACCACACCTGGCGGCCATCTCGGTGTGAGCCAGCCCTACACTATCACTTTTTTTTTCCACACCCCCACCCCCATGAGGGGCACATCCGACCTGGACCAGTGGGCTCATGGTCCAGAGCGGTGGTCAACTCACGCACACACCACACACACCTATGGTCCTATCGAGGGGCACATGTGTCTTGGAACAGTGTGAACAAGGTCCACGAAGACTCGAGGGCGAATCCGGGGATTGGAACCCCAATGTCCAAACCACTAGGCCAAAGCCTTGGAGGCTTCCTTTTGGCATCAATGTGCTTACACACTACTTTCAAGATTCAACATAACTTTGGTCTTATAGCCAAAGCCTTCTTCTCGAAACGATGGACATTTACAGAGGAAATCCCCTCCCTCCTCCTCGTGCAACGAATGTATGCAGCCCATTCCATCTCTTGGAAGAATCAGGTACTGCAGGACATACGTCAAGCACCGGCACAATTCTGGCAATCGGTTTTCATGCTTCGGAGTTAGCTCAAAAATAGCGAACGTCTATAGAAGGATTATATTGGATCTTAACAGAAAAACTCGAGATGCCCAGATTTCCACCATAAGATTACTATGGAGTCGTTAAGGATAGACGACTTGTACAATCCAGACATGCTCGGGAGGACCCAAGCATCCACTGGCCAGGCCAGTTCAAACTCTGAAGACTGCGGCTTGGTGGAGGAGTCTGCCAAGATCATACAGGTGCATACATCTAGAGCACAAGAATTGCGAGACGAGACGCTTAGCTTAGAGGAGGAACTCATTTCTTTGAAACAGATGCTCCAGCTGCCGTCGGTTGAGGATCTTACATGCATCTTGCACAAGTGGATATACGCTAGATATTTCGTTTTTCTGAAGGCGCTTGCACGCCTACATGTGCAAAAGAGGTGTAAGATCATACATGTATTGCGAACTACCTCGTCCCAATGTTGGTGCTAGTTGGAAGCATGTGCGATACAAAACAGGTTTTTAACAGGTTGGGTGTCCGGAATGTGTCTTCTTGGACTTCTCTTATCATGGGTTGTGTTGAAAGAGGGGAATCACAGCATGCCCTCAATCTCTACCAGAAAATGCAAGAGGATTCTGTACATCCTAGCAACAAGTACACATTCATGGCTCTACTGAAGGCCTGTTCTAAGCTGAAAGATGTGGAAAATGGCCGAAAAATACACAGTGAGATTGCTAGAAAGGGGTTGGAAAGAGATCTGTTTGTTGGCAGCACCTTGGTTGATATGTATGCCAAATGTGGCTTACTTGGAAGAGCACGGGAATCTTTTGACAGGCTTTTAGCTCGAAATGAGGTCTCCTGGAATGCACTAATTGCAGGATATGCTGAGCATGGTCTTGGTGACAAAGCGCTGAGCTGTTTTGAACAGATGCAACTGGAGGGTGTCTCTCCAAATGCTATCACTTTTGTTTGCAGCTTGAAAGCTTGTGGCAGCATAGGAGCCTTAGACAAGGGCCGAGAAATTCATGCTGAGATTGCCAGAAAAGGATTGGAAAGAAATCTTTTTGTTGGCAGCACCTTGGTTGATATGTATGCCAAGTGTGGCTTGCTTCCAAAAGCGCAGGAAGCATTTGACAGGCTTCCTGCTCGAGATGTAATCTCTTGGACTGCACTAATTGCAGGATATGCTGAACACAAGTTTGGTGAAGAAGCTTTGAAGTGTTTTGAACAGATGCAACTAGAGGGTATCTCCCCAAATGTCATTACATTTGTTTGCAGCTTGAAAGCTTGTGGTAGCATAGGAGCCGTAGACAAAGGCCATGAAATACATGCTGAGATTGCCAGAAAGGGTTTGGAAAAAGATCTCTTTGTTGGCTGTACCTTGGTTGATATGTATGCCAAATGTGGCTCGCTTCCAAAAGCACAGGAAGCATTTGACATGCTTCCTGTTCGAGATGAGGTCTCATGGAATGCACTAATCGCGGGATATACTGAGCATGGACTTGCTGGGGAAGCACTGAATTGTTTTGAACAGATGCAACTGGAAGGTGTCTCCCCCAATGCTGTCACATTTGTTTGCAGTTTGAAAGCTTGTGGCAGTGTAGGAGCCATAGATAAGGGCCAACAAATACACTCTGATATTGCCAAAAAGGGGTTGGAAAGAGATGTTTTTGTTGGCAGCACCTTGGTGGATATGTATGCCAAATTTGGCTTCCTTGCAAAAGCACAGAAAGTGTTTGACAGGCTTCCAGCTCGAAATGAGGTCTCATGGAATGCATTAATCGCAGGATATGCTGAGCATGGGCTTGGGGAGGAAGCATTGGACTGTTTTGAGCAGATGCAACTGGAGGGTGTCTGTCCAAATGCTGTCACGTACTTTTGCAGCTTGAAAGCTTGTGGCAGCGTAGGAGCCATAGACAAGGGCCGGGGAATACACGCTGAGATTGCTAGAACGGGTTTGGAAATAGACCATTGTGTTAGCAGCACCTTGGTTGATATGTATGCCAAATGTGGCTCGCTTGTGGAAGCACGGGAAGCGTTTAACAAGCTTCCAATTCAAGATGAGGTCTCGTGGAATGCACTAATTGCAGGATATGCCCAGCTAGGAGAGAGTGAAATTGTTTTCCATATGCTTGAGAGAATGAGAGGAGAAGGCCTAAACCCAGGTGAGATCACATTCCTTATTGTTCTCACTGTATGCAGTCATACAGGTTTAGTCGATAAGGGCCAGAAGTACTTTGAGGCCATGAGCAAAGACTATGGCATTACTCCAACAGTTGAGCACCACACTTGCATGGTTGATCTCCTTGGACGTGCAGGCCAATTAGATGAGGCGGTAATGATGGTGAAGAAGATGCCTTTCCATCCTACTCTTGTGTTGTGGCACAATGTGTTGGGTGCTTGTCGTAAGTTGGGTAATGTGGAGCTTGCAAGACAGGCCTTTGAACATGCAGTGCAATTGGATGAAAAGGATACTGCAGCCTATGTGTTTATGTCTAACATCTATGCAGATGCTGACATGCAGCAGAATGAGAAAAAGGTTGAGACGATGAGACTGAAAGAACAAGTGTGGAATAAGGCAGGGCAGAGTGCGTGGACTGACTGGCAGAATCAAGCATCCATTTTTGGTGGTGGATACAAGGCATTCGTGTTGGGATTGAACTAACGAGAGCATGATCAGTTGAAGGTAATGGCTGCAAGACACAAAATGCAAAGGTATCGACACAGGCAATGTGACAAAGGTGTATCCTAACGGTGTAGCCTGTTGATTCATATAGATAAAAGAGGATACATCAAGAACCTCTCGCAGAGGTTAAATCGAGAACCTCTGAGAGAGGTTTGACCTAACAACCAAGAGATGGCCATCATGGCCATGTGAGTTCGAGGTTCACCAAATGGGGCTAACCCTATTCTACATATCCATTTTTACAGCTGGTATGTGTGGTAATAACAGTTACGACCTCTATCAAAGGATCTGTGGAATCTGGATAAGTGCCCATGCAAGTTAGAATGTCCCAGTTTGAAAGGTACAGTGCTCTTATTTTGGCTATGCAGAAAGGGCTACCTCAAGGCAAGGTATGCAGATAGGAGAATGTAGGTGAAGCTTTGGAAGTTCTATCACCATATTATTCTCATGAATCTCTGGAACGAGCACCTGTGGCCCATGTGCTCGTCGAACCCTAATCACGAGCAAGGAATGCGTTTATCTAGTAAAGATTCCTTCCTCGGTCCCACGAGCCACAATCTCATTGCTCTGGCAAAACTTGCTTGTCATCAAACTCTGTTGCCACTTTAGCCCTGTTATGGCCTTGTAGGCTAGGTAGGAACGTGGTCCATTTGGAACACCTAGAGGTTAGTCCTAGTTAGTTCGCTTAGCGCACACAGTCCTAAGTTGGTTGGGCCATATATTGACCACTATTGTACTTTCTCATCATCCATTTGCAAGTACATTGCATTTACATTCTCAGCTTGCTGTCTTCCGTTCCAATGCATCCAACAGTGGTATCAAAGCACTTTGTATTCTGCTCCTGTAAGCATCTCTGACCTCCAGCCCTAGCATTTGGGTTTACTTCACCTGCCTCCTTGCTGCCTTCAGTCGCGATCAACTCCGGGTAGCTCTTTCTTTGCAAAAAAAAAAACTCCGATAGCTCCATCTGCATTTTTGCACTGCTAGACCAGCACCATTTCAACATCAGTATGTCTCATGACCATTTGCACTGTTTTCTACCCTAGCTCTAGCTTGGGATTTGCGTCGCCATTGTCTAGCTTCAGCTTATGTACACATTCGTGACCAATGCCACATTTCTTCTCGATTATCTATTGTTCATTGCATCACTGTAGGTCATTGCCTCTTGACAGATTTCTAGCCTCAGCGGTCATTACGCTGCCGCCATTTAGTTCTTGCTACACCCGTCCCTACAACTGTGGTTCACCGTCCAGCAATCCATACAAGTGCCTTCATTCGTATAGTTCGTATGACTATACAGGATCCATACAGCTTGTCACTACTCGAATGTATGCGTACTGCTTCAAAACTTCGTCCGTACAGTCTCTTCTCAGCCCATCTACTGTGGTTGTTTGTATAGGTTGACGTAGCAAACTGCCACATAGGCATTATTGAAGAGTTGGTCACTTCTGCACATATATTTGAGGCAGTTCAATTCCGGTTTTGTTATTTGGAGATTGCCTTTGTAGTTCAGTCAAAAGCGTTGCCTCTGGGATCACTAGCGCACTCGAAAATTGGGGCTTTTGGGTCTATGGCCAGCTCATTGTCGTCAGATTGCATGCTTTCTTCTACATTTGCCCTTTCTTTGGCACAATCGCCCTCTCAGGTTTTAGGGCTTTTCCTCCATTTGTTCTTGGAATTGGCCTTTTGCCTTTTAAGTTCTTTTCGGGGTGTAAGTCACTTTTACAGTCATATGCCCTTGATTGAGTGATGGGCAGAGTTTTGGACAGACATTTGCAGATTTTTACAGTCAGTCTACTCTCTGTCAGACTTTTGCAGGGCAGATTTGTGTATTTGGCTCAGTGTTGAGCAGCCATTTGGGCATTCACATTTGCAGAAATTTTGCTGTCATCTTTGCTTGACATTTGCAGATTTGCAGTCAGTTTTTGGGTAGCAAGCTCATACGCAGTGATAGCCTTGAGGCTTTGACATTTGCAGAGCACATTTCTTTTTGGGTATTTTTTCAATGACAGACAAGAATTTGTTTGGAATGCTTTCATATGAAACAAACGTGATGGCACCAACTATCCCATGTGGTTGTACATGGTGTGCCACTTGTTGGTTGCCAAGAATTTCTAGGTTATTGTTGCAGGATCAGAGGTGAGATCTTTCTCTCTGGCATCCATTGCCACTCCACGTGCTTCCACGGGTGGTGTTACTATTGCTACATTTGGATCATCTACCACTTCTGCCGCAATCATGATCAGATCTAATGGGATCAAGAGCATTAACGGGCACATGTCTTGATTGCCTTATCTTGCAAAAGATTCACTACTCCCCATATTTAGTCTTGCATGACAACAAAGACTGCATGGGACACATTGTCAATTTGGAATGAGGCTAGGGTTGCCTTTTTGCATAGGCAGTGGGACAATCTTAAGATGGAAGAAGGCTATAGATTGTATCAGCCTAGCATGGGGAATGATATTTTCGGTGGAGATGTTTTCTTTGCTAAGCTTGAAGCTCTTCCTTGGATGCATTACGAAAAAAGGAAACTCATTTTGGGGCTTTTTAGCCTGGAAGGAAAATAGCCGTACACCAATCAAAGAAGGGCCAACGTAACGTTGAAAAAATACAAAAAAGGAAGAAAAAAGAAATATTGTCAAGTTTGCACTCAATGAGGATACTTGAGCTACTTTATTATATCTGACGCACGGTGTAGAATTTGGTACTTTTGACATCACCGACGCATTTGCAGTGGGCCAAAATCCTCGGAACGACATTTGAAACATTGAAAATGGGCACGCGGAGGTCCGAAAAAGGTCAAAAGAGTCCCATAAAAAAAGTGCATTGAAGAAAGCAATTTGACTGGTTGTCCCTTAGCCAACTTGTCAAATTGCTTTCTTCAGTACACTTTTTTGACGGGGTCTTTTTGGCTTTTTTGGAGTCTCTGGGTGTTCGTTTTTAGTGTTTCAAATGTCGTTCCAGGGGTTTTGGTCTGCTATGGATGTGTCGGTGATGTCAAAAGTATAGAATTTTGCACCGTGCATTAGTGGAGTAATGTCTTATTTTAGTGTTTTAGAGGAAAGAAAAATGAAGAAATTGTGAATTTCTCTCAGGGTCCCAAAATGAGCTTTCGAGCTTTCTTTTTTCCTAATGGAATGCCAAAAACAACCTTTTATAAATGCCTTTGATGTGTTTGATTCATTGCTGTTCCTCTTTCAATCAAATATAGATCTAGATCAGTTCTTGTAGGGCTTGATCTCCTCAGCTTCTAGTAGTTCATAGCTCCCTCATGTTGTCCATGTCTAACTTAATTTGCCACAACTTGATGATCATGCCAATGTCTTGGTTTTAAGAACAACCCCATAGATGCTTATCGTTGGCCCAGATACTTAGCACATTGCAGCCTTCAAGGCTAATTTGTAGACATCATGTGCATGCCAAATATGGCTAGTTGCATTATTATCTTTAACACGCGGGTATCTCATAGTGGCAACCATTTCATGCTTGGCTCTTCATGCATTTTTTGTTTCAGTAAGAAGCATCCTATAGTTTTTACTTCTAGTTGTGAGGCTGAATACAAGGCAACCTATACAGCTACTATGGAGTATGTTTTGGCTTTGTAAGCTACTTGCAGATCCCAGTTTTTGTTAGACCTCATCTATTACCATCTACACTAACAACCACTGTGCTTTTGCCATTGCGCATAATCCTGTGCTTCATGCATGTACCAAGCACATTGAGGTTCGCTATCACTATGTTTAAGAGGTGACTGCCATTGCACATAATCTTATGCTTCATGCATGTACCAAGCACATTGAGGTTCGCTATCACTATGTTTAAGAGTGACTATTAGTCAGAGATGTATAGTTGTCCTATGTTATGACAAACGAAGTTGGCAAATCTCTTCATGGAGGCTCTCGCATGACCCAAGTTTGAAGCTTTTCGGCAAGCTTTACAATTGTCACGTGATTCTACTCTCCCTGGATTAACATCAGTTGCTATATTCATAATGGACATGTGAAACCATGATTTAATTTCTAGGTATCCTCAAATATATTAACGATATTCAGCCATACCCTGGAGGGGGGGTTGTTGCCACTTGAGCCTTGGTATGGGGTTGTTGCCACTTGAGCTTTGGTATGGCCTTTGTAGGCTATTAGACACTTGGTCCATTTGGGATACCTAGAGGTTAGTCCTAGTTAGTTCACTTAGGGTACTTAGTCCTCAATTGGCTGGTTCATATATTGGTCACTATTGTACTTTCTCAGTATCCATTTGTAAGTACACTCCATTTTCATTCTCATCTTGTTGTCTTCCATTCCATTCCATCCAATAAACTCCATCATACTCCACTTTTGTCGTGAGTGGTACGTGCTCAAAATTCCCCTGCAACAACGTGCTTGCTAAATCCTAATTATGAGCAACGAACACATTTATTGAGTAAAGACTACAACCCTCGATCTTGTGAGCCACAATCTCATGCTCTACTGATTTCTTACCAAAATTTGCATGCCATCAAACTCCACCTTCATGTTATTCCTGGTTGGTAGAGATTGAAAGCGAATTCTTTCCAAGAGTTTGCACATACCAAACATCAGATGTTCCTAAGCTCATTTGGATGCATAGGCAAGAGAGCCAAATACTCTCAAGTGATTGACTAAGGGCTTCCTATGAATGTCTCTTCTGTGTCAAGTTCTACGAGGTAGATGTGGGACTCCTATTCATCAAGTAGTCTTCCTATTCATCAAATAGACTAATGTGTCACATGCTTTAGTCCAAGAGTGTCTTGGGCCTTTCTTCTCATCTAGCATAAATCATGTGAATTTGACAATAATGCTTTCTTTCCTCTTTGATACTTTGTTCTACTTTGACTGTACCTATATGTGAATTGTTTGTTCCCATAGTGTTTGCAAAATGCATTGAATTCATTTGATTTATACTCACCTCCATTTGAAGGACATTAATGTGCTTGCGAGTCTACTTTTGAAGTCCTTGGAGGCACTAAGTGCATTTGACTATTGTTTCAAGAGCTAAATCTAGGTTTTCCTAGAATAATCATTAGTGAATCTTATGAAGTATAATGCTCTTTTGATTGATTGTGTGGAAGCATATCTCCATATGCCAAAAATTATGTTTTAAAGAAAATTTGAACTTCTAGACCAAGATGTTGAAAATATCTTTCTATTTTGCTTCCCATACAACATGGCTCACAAAATCTCTCTGTAAGTATATTTGTGGAAGTTGTGCCTTATGTACTAGATTTTTGAAGTTGAGGAGTCCAAATCTTTATGCCATAGTGTACACAAATATGCATCCTGGTTTTGATGATGAGTGGGTAGAATGATTCTTGACATATTGTTTGCGTTGAACTAACACTCAAGAGCTTTCCATGCATAAATGATAGATGTTTGACATCTAAGAATAGATGTCATAACATCTATTGCATTAGGATTGATGATATTCAATGTTAACCATGTCTTCTCATCCCAGTTTAAATGTTGTTTTAAAATTCCTCCAAGCTAATCAAGAGTGAGTGGAGTAGTGGAAATTGTCATAGGGGGCTCAAGTCTCATCTCTTTCTTGGTGATAATATCCCATAGCTTCTTTAATTGAAAGATGTTTACCATCTTGAATTTCCAATTATGGTAATTACTGTTTCAATCAAAAAATAATATCATCATGTGATTTGGTCATGCTGGTACAAATGGATGAAGTAGATTAAGCCTGTAATAAGGCATAAGCAACAACTTGCTATCATCAACTTGCTGTATGAATATGAAAAAATAATATCATCATGTGATCTAGCCACATTATTGGTTAAAAAGGATGAAGTAGATCAAAGCTTGTAATAATACATTGGAAACAACGTGTTGGAAATAACCAAAAGGCTTTGTAAGGCTTATGTATGCATAGGAACCAATGCCAAAATGTTGACTTTAGAAGGGTGGCAAGTGCAATAAAAGATATGTGCAATTGTTGTGAACCTTCAAAGAAGAGATCAATACACCAAGCAAATTGCTGATATTGTGAGCTACCATTGGCCAAAGTTCTCAGGTGATATGAGATGTATGAAAAACCGACGATAGATCGGAGGGGACTGACTCTACTAGGAACTAAATGAGTGTTTCAAGCTAGGGCTCACTTGGATTCATGCTCTTCTATGGCGTCATAGACTACAATAAGGCTACAAGTTGATATGAGAATGTTAGTAAAAGATTTATTTTTTTGATCCCTTTTATGTGCTGGTTTGGAGAAGATGCAATGCATAAGGAGTGTTTTTGATGATCATGAGGATGAACGACTCTACACTATGTGTATGCCAAAAATTAAATTGATATGGCTGCTATGTAGAGCGTGATCTAATGTGTAAATTTTCTTTTTAGATCACATCCAATTCTTTATGGATTAAAAGTTATGGAAATTTGGAAAATTTGCCAAGCTTTGTTGACAAAGAGTGCTCAAAATGGTGATGTGGCACTATGTGCACATATGCTAAAGAAAAATCATGTCTATGTAGCATAGTGTCTTAAGGTTGCATCATGTGAGGTGGTAGTGTGTCACATGAATGCTGAGCTAGCAGATGAGGTGGTGTTGTACTCTGGGTCTTGGGGTCACGAACTCCCACTAGGAGTCACACCTGGTTCATGTCATGTTCACCTGAGTAGCATGCCAAGGTTGTCAGACCTTGGTGACACCTAGTCGCACCGTGTTCACATGTGTTCACATCTTGGTCACTCTAGAGCGACCAGTACATGACTTGATAGTGCATGACTTGGACATGACTTGATAGTACATGACTTGGACATTGATAGTGCATGATTTGGACATGATTTGACAGTACTTGAATTGGACATGACTTGGTTGTACATGAATTGGACATGACTTGGCAGTACATGACTTGCACATGACCTAGACATGACTTGGATTTGACTTGAGGAGTACATGACTAAGGAGTACCCATGGTCAAAGTTGATTAGAGTGAAGTACTGGCGCACTAGACTGTAGCAGTTAAGAGAGTGCACAGGTGCACAGACGGTACACCTATTGGTGCACATGGGAAGCATTCCAATAGTTAAGAGGTATAGGTGGTGCACCAACCCTCGCAACCAACTAGTGTCCGGAGCACATGAAATAGATAGGAGCACACATGGATCACTTGATTCACTGACTCAGAACAGGTTGGAGAGTTACAGAAGCCATCAAGGACGAAGCGGCCGACAAATGACGGAATGGCTAAGGATGCAAGAAGACATCCAATAGGAGGAAGGGAAGGGGATTTCTAGGGAAGGGGAGCAGATGAGGAGAAGGTGAAGAGGGGGGAAAGGGGAGAAAGGGGGGGGATTCTAGCAGAGGTGGGGGGGCATGAGTGGGACAGAGAGAGACTGGAGTCAAGAGCTTGCCTCATGTGTATCTTCTCCTAGTGTATCAGTCATCTGGTGTAACTCTCATGAGTGTATGATTCATTTCTTCTAATGAACTATGCCTCTTCCCATCTCGCTCCTCTAAGATCTCTTCCCATTGTGTTCTCCTCCCCTCCTCTCCCTTCGTCTAATATAACAGACCCTGTGTCATGTGGTTGGAGTTCTATTCTGTTCATGTTGAGGGTTGGCTTTTATGATTTTGTTCTACTTTAGTCTTCTTCTTGCTCACATCACTCGTGCACTTGCAGCACTTGCACATCATTGACACATCGAGTAGCACTCGCACATCATTGACACCATCGAGTAGCACTCGCCCATGCACCATCCGTGATACCCATGGCACGTCTTTCTTGCTTCTCGCACCAATGGCTCTAGTCCTTTGGTAATACTTCCGGAAGTGTTAGGAAGCCCCCCCCCGGGACAGTTTATGGCAATCACGGTGTGACACTGCTAGTGTTGAGTAGCACAAGTTAAATGGTGCTCTAGTGTCCTAGAGAGAGGTCTTATGCTGAGTAGTTCTGAAACTTTTGAAGGAGCTAGTGAGAGAACTAGGAGGTACTTGAGGAGAGTGGAGAAAAGACTTCGAGTAGACCAAACTTGGTAAGAGAAGCATTATGTGTGACGGAAGTTCGCAAAGTCAAGTCAACACAAGCACAAAGTGAGCCCATTGAAGCAGTAGACAGAGCAAGTAACTTCATCGACACTCTCATTGACTTGGATCAACAGGAACCCTGGTGGTCAACAGATCCAGACTCTAGAGAAGGAGAAGTGCAAAGTAAAGAACAGGTGAAAGAAGAGGGTATGAAGGACAAAGGCTCCTCAAAGACTCATCAAGCTCAAGGTAGCCCCTCTCCTCCTCTTGCAATGATGTCCTCATCAACCACCACTTCTGTCAGAGTGGTGACTCCCTTAGCTCTCGTCTCGACCTCTACTAGACAAGATACTACCTCATCTGCTATGCATAGCTCCGGGTTCCTAGCAAATCTTTCTTCCACATCTATCCCACTTGGGGGTACTTTTGCTCAGCCATGCCTTTACTTGCCATGAAGGTTTCATCTCCCTTTCCATCCACACCTGTGCTGCCTTTTCCATGAACTCCTTCCTTCCTTACTGCCTACTCATCCATGACTTCAACTCCGTCCCTCTCTTTCCCAAATGCTATCCCATCATCTTTAACCCCCACATCTTCTATGTTCTCACCCTTTCCCTCTGCAACATGGAGGCCCTCCGTGTATGCAGGGCCATCTGTGAACACTTCCTCTATGGCTACATCAGTAGTGACTTCCCCATTGTGGTCCTGCTCCATAGGAAGTGTTGTTGGTGTGGTCTCCTCCTCTGGAGCACCCACACTCGTTACGGCTCCATCGAGACTCCCTCCAACTCTTGCATCTACTTTAGCCTCTCGGGTGGGGATGGCCATTCTCAGTCTTGCAAACAGAGCTAGACTTCTTGAGCTACTCAACAAAGTCCACGTGAAGACTCAAAAGTTCAAAGGCCACCTCCATGAGGATGCAAAAGCTCATGTGAGAAAATGCCTCACAGAATGTAGAGCCAAAGGTGTGGATAATAAGCATGCGTTCCTTCACATCTTCCCCTTGTCATTGGAGGATGTTGGAGATGCATGGTACAGTCAATTTCCCCTTGACCACTTCGAGATGTGGACAGAACTAAGGGAGGAATTCTTACGCACTTTCAAGTTGGAAAAAATTGAACACATGATTAAATAGGAGTTATCTAGTGATACAATGAAGCCTGACAAAAGTATCTTGGAGATGTACACAAGGATGAGGGTCCTGGCTATGAAGATGTCTATGCCATCCAATGATGCCGTCATGAAGGGGTTTTTTTAAAAGGCTTTACCTTCCACCATTGCTATAAGGCTAGTTGAAAAACTCCCTGAGCATGCCTCACTACAAGACTTCCTAAGGGAAGTGATAAAGATGGAACGGTCCTAAATAAGTTTCGCCTCAACACATACTGAGACCACCCAACTTGTGAGAGAAGAGGGCTCACAGGCTTGGTAGCAACTCAAGAAGGAGTTATAAGAAATCAAAGAAGGTCTGAAAGATAGAACAAGGGGGGATGGACAGTCACCCTTTGAAGCTCATATAAGAAGTGGTCTCTGGTGCACCGGCTGCAAGGGTTTTGGCCATGGCTACTATAAGGTACCCACTCCAACCGCCTTTTGCACATTTTGTGAAATTCATAAAGGCTGTTATTGGACAACCCTATTCTTTGATTGAAAATTTGATGGAATTCAAGCCTAACATCAACCTATGACAACTCTATCTATTGTCTCCACAGATCAAGCAGACTATTGCATTCTTGAATCATATGCCAGGAGGTCAACAAAGGGGATCTGTTCAAGGCGGCGGGCCCACACCAAAAATAGTATCGGTTCAAGATGGGTTGATGCTAGACCACTTCTTAGCCTATGCTACCCTCATGTGTGAGCAAAGTCCCAAGCTTACAGTGGAAATCAATGGGGTGGAGCTGAAAGATGTTCTTTTGGATGGTGGACTAGTAGTGAACATCATGCCGAGAGGTACGCTTCAACAACTGGGTTTGAAATTGACAAACAACCAACGTTCATTTTAAAGTGCACATGGTGGATCAATGCAAGGTGAAGCCTATGTGGGCTGTCAAAGGTGTTCACATGAATATTGGGGGAGCTACATTCCTATCCAATTTTATCGTACTAGATATGATGGAGGGTGAGCAGACTTATCCTCTTCTTGATAGACCATGGTTATGGCGGTTAGCAAGGGCCATTCAAGATTGGTTAAGTGATGAAGTTTGGTTGCTTTTGGGATCCACATCCCTAGAAATAGACATGGTTATTGGAAGAGCTCATCACCGACCTATGGAACTTGGGGAAGAGGATTTTGAAGAAGAAGAAGAAGGGGTGGAGGAGGAGCGATGGGCACCTGGGGATTGGCCCATACGGAAAGAAGTGCTAGTCTATGTGGAGGACTCACCCTTCCAAGATGAAACCTATGCAACAGCAGCACAAGATGGTGGTAAGAGCTTGATGTACTTATTGGAACATGCTGGACCGGATGAGGAAGAAGCTGTCATCTTGGATTGATGGGGGCCCTGGGATCCTTAGCCATCAACATGGTGAAGTTATGCCCAGAAGAGGATCCTAAAGCCCATCTTGGTACTTCATAGAGGGCGCAAGAGGTGAGCCAGGAAGCATCTGCACTTGGTTTGACTCACCTAATGTATGAACGGATGCCTTTTGGTCTTTGTAATAATCCCCACATGTACCAGCGGGTGATGGCCACAAGTACCAGACAAGGTGGTGGAGAGGTCAGCGGGGTGACTCAAAGACAAGACCATGAAGAAGCAATGGAGACACACGACATGGATGCCTCATACCACAAAAAAGATGATGGGGTCACAATAGAGCAAGAGGATGCTATACAGGAAGATGATGAACTGGGTGAGCACAGTGATTGTACTGAAGAAGACACTCGTGAATCTGTGGGAAGAAGAGGATGACCACATAGATGATGAACTGGTTGAGCACAGTGACTAGAGAAGACACTCATGGATCTGCAAAAGAAGAGGATGACCACCTTCTGGCTGATGTCACTTGAAGGCAGGTGGTGCCAAAAATGACTCTTAGAAGGGTAATTGAATCCATTGTGCATCCTAACCAACCTAGGAGGGGCCAAGAGACTGTACAACTTGAAGGAAATATCCACATTTGCATTGGAGTCTAGAACTTTAGACCTGCAAAGCAAGCCCACAGCATACAGGAGAAGATGTCGCAGACCTTGCTCTACTCAAATTATACTTGTCAGAAGCTGACCTTCCAATGAACCAGGAGGTTCCTAAAACTACATACGAGGCGGATGGACTATTGTACAGAGGAATGCTCAAACAAGCACAAAAAGGAAAAAAGATAATGAGCCCAAGTGCTACCTCCACATGTCAACCATTTCAAGAAGACACCGAGGTGTCCTTTCCGAGGTCTTGGATGGAAGAAATAGTGGGGGATTTTTCTTTGGATGATACTCCTGTGCACCAAGTAGTGGGAGCATAGGAACCAAATAACTCCACATCAGCAAGCATACCTTAGGTTGACTATGCCAGGGATTGGAGGTATTTTAATATTGGGACAGAGGACTGACCCATCTCAAGGTAGCCAGTTGGGTCTGGGAGCATGATTATCTCCTTGCTACATTGTCTAATTTTTTTCAAGAGTATGTCGATGTCTTTGCCTGGTCATATAAGGATTTAAAGGGAGTACCCACTGAGTTCATGGAACATCGCATTGATCTATATTCGAAAGCAGACCCGGTGATTAGGGGACCATATCGTATGAATCCTAACTATGGCAAGGCTATCAATGCTGATATTCAAAAGATGGAGCAAGCGGGGTTGATCTACCCTGTTGACTACTCTGAATGGCTCAGTACATTATAGTGGTGCCCAAAAGAGAGACTTGAAAACTCCGTGTTTGTGTTGACTATAGGAGTTTGAATACCACCACACATAGGGATAGGTTCCCTCTCCCGTTCACTACTGATAGGGTGCTAGAAATTGTAGCTAGTCATGCTCTCTACTCCTTCATGGATGAATACAATGGGTACAACTAGGTGAGAGAAATAGCAGTTAAAGACTACCTTTGTCACCCAAAGGGGAACACATGCTTGATGCCCTTGGGTCTGTGCAATGCACAGGCAACGTTTCAACCTCTTGTCACTAAACCCTTCCAGGAGAATATCAGAAAGTTTCTTGAGGTATTGTTGGATGACTCCTCGGTGTTCAATGGTAAGAATGCTTCTCACCTCGAACCTGCTATTCAAACTAACCACATGAGTAAGTTGAGGTGGGTTTTTGATAAGTGTAGAGAAGCGAGATTGTGCTTAAATCCTGACAAATGCTTCTTCCTCGCCTTACGAGGGGTTCTCCTTGGCCACATTGTCTCAGCTGAGGGAATGATCATGGACTCATCGGCGAAGGTGGAAGTGATATGGACCTTGCCTATTCCTCGCACACCCAGGGAAGTCAAGTACTTTATGGGACATGTGGGTTATTATAGAAGATTCATCAGGTTCTATGCTGACATAGTGGTGGTGTTGACAGAACTTCTCCAAGAGTAGTCCTTCAACTGGTCCGCACCTCAACAATTGGCGTTTGACAACCTCAAGGATCCGTCTAGTGAAGGCACCCATATTGCGGCAACCTCAATGGGATGTCATTTTCCATTTGCAAGTAGATGCAAGTGGGCTGGCGATTGGAGTGATATTGGCCCAACCAGATGAAGAGCATCGACTCGGCCTACCTATGTACTTCACGAGTAGGAAACTCAATGGAGTAGAAAGAAACTATAGTACCACTGAATGTGAGGGCTTGGGTATGGTCTATGCCATGAGAAAGTATCGGCACTATCTTTTGGGTAGCAAGTTTATCATCATTACTAATCATCAATATCTGAAATACTTGCTGAACAAACCCATGCTTAGGGGAGACTGAGCATGTGGATACTTTTGTTTCAAGAGTTTAACTTTGACATCCTAGTGAGAATAGGATGATTGCATCAGCCTGTAGATCACTTGTCAAGGATCTCTTTAGGTGAAGCAGCACATGAGTTCCAAATGTGGGTCTCTTCTATGTCAGTGTCACAGTACCAAAAGATGATTGCCTATTTGTTGTAGACTGCTTTCCACCATGGTATGCTAGCAGTGTTGTACATTTGTTTTCTACAAGTGAGTTCCCCAAAGGGCTAACCGTAGCACAAAAGCAGAGGTAGATTGTTTAGGCTTCTCAATTCAAATTGATTGCGGGTCAGCTGTAGAAGGACCACATTTTAAGGCGGTGCACGCTCCCTCATGAAACACAAGCCATCCTTCAAGAGGCTCACTCAAGAATGGGGGGAGGTCATATGGAACTTGAGGCCATTGCTAGAAAGATAATGCATTCTGAGTTGTGGTGGCCAAAGCTATTCCAAGAGTGCTATGCTCATGTGCATTACTGCGACTCATGTCAAAGAGGTGGACCCAAGCCTACCCGATGGGAATACCTCCCCCTTCAACCATCTAGCTCTGTACCACCCTTCTAAAGATGGGGATTGGATTTTGTTGGACCCATCTCTCCTGCAACTCGAAGAGGGAACAAGTATGCCCTTATCGCTACTGACTATGGAACTAAATGGGTGGAGATGAAGTCCGCAAAGGCCTGTACTGCTCAAGTTGTGGCCTGATCAAATCATCTCTAGGTTTGGATGTCACGTGGAATTGATAAGTGATAGAGGTACCCACTTTCTCAATGATGTCATTATTACTGACCTCATCACCCAACTGCAAATTGTTCACAAGACCTCTATTTCATACTACCCTCGAGCCAATGGTTTGGCCGAGAGCTCTAATCGGACCATGTCTCATATTGTGGCTTGGTTATGTCTTCATTCCTTGGTGGATTGGGATATTCTACTACCAGCTGCTCTTTTTGCTTATAGAACAACATACAAGACTAGCTCTGGATATTTACCATTCCAACTAGTTTACGGCCTGGAGGCAGTTATGCCCTATGAGTTCCACATGAAGACTACTAGGGTCATGGTAGAGATGGATGATAACTTGGAGGCATGCACAATTAAGCGATTATGGGATCTTGAAGCCTTAGAAGAACATCGTCGTGAAGAAATCCTTGCTCGGGAAGTATGGCAAAGGAGGCAGAAAGCATGGCATGACAGAAATCTTAGAAAGAGGGAATTCCAAGTTGGTGACTTGGTCTTGTTATATTCCAGGAAGTTCATGAAGAATCATCCCAAATTTGTCAATGGTTGGATAGGGCCCTTCTTTATCACAAGAATTATTCCTAGTGGAGGGGTTTACTTGGCCACCTTGGAGGGAAAGAACTTACCAGCACCTGTGAATGGTTCACGGGTAAAGAATTATCATCTTCATTGAGTCTCTCTCTATGGATAAGAAATGCCATTCCTATTATTTGAATTTTTATTCCCAAAAAAAAAAGGTATCCCTTTTCTTAACCTTGCCAAGGTTGTACTCTTTGCCAAGCTGTGCGCTTTTGGTGGGAGATCAATAAATACTAAGGCCTTTTTCTCCTTCTCTGGCTAGATGGAAATAGCAAGGGATATGGACAAGTGGTTGGTGTAACCACTTCCATTCATTCCACATGGGGATCTGGAACGCCTCTCTTGTACTCCCTCTTCACCTCTGTGTCACCCCTTGTCCACCCCTATGCTCACCCCAATGTTCACCCATATTCACCCATAGTTCACCCCTTGTTCAGCCATGTTCACCTCTATGTTCACTCTTAGTTCACCCATGTTCACTCCTTTGTCACCCCATGTACACCCCCTGTTCGCTCCATGTTTACCCCATGTTCACTCCTAGCTCATCCATGTTCACTCCTCTGTCACCCCTGCTCACCTCATGTTCACCCCTATGTTCACCCATATGTTCACCCCCTGTTCACTCCATGTTCACCCCATGTTCATTCCTCTATCACCCATGTTCACCTCATGTTCACCTCATGTTCACCCCTATGCTCATCCCTATGTTCATCCCTAGTTCACCCATGTTCACCTCTAGGTCACCCCTATTCATCTCATGTTCACCCCTATGCTCACACCTATGTTCACCCCCCACTCCATGTTCACCCCATGTTCACTCATAGTTCACCCAACTTCACTCCTCTGTCACCCCTGTTCACCTAATGTTCACCTCTATGTTCACCCCCTGTTCACTCCATGTTCACCCCATGTTCACTCCTAGTTCACCCATGTTCACTCCTCTATCACCCCTGCTCACCTCATGTTCACCTCATGTTCACCCCTATGCTCACCCCTATGTCACCCCTTCACCCCACGTTCACTCCTAGTTCACCCATGTTCACTCCTCTGTCACCCCTGTTCACCTCATGTTCACCCCTATGCTCACCCATATGTTCACCCCATGTTCACTCCTCTGTCACCCTTGTTCACCTCATGTTCACCTCATGTTCACCCCTATGATCACCCCTATGTTCACCCCCTTTCACCCCATGTTCACCCATGTTCACCTCTATGTTCACTCCTAGTTCACCCATGTTCACTACTATGTCACCCCTGTTCACCTCATGTTCACCCCTATGCTCACCCCTATGTTCACTCCAGTTCACCCATGTTCTCCTCTACGTCAGCCCTATTCACCTCTGTGTCACCCCTAGTTCACCCTATGTTCACTCCCTTTCATCCCATGTTCACCTCTATGTTCACTCCTAGTTCACCCATGTTCACTCCTCTATCACCCCTATTCACCTCATGTTCACCCCTTTGCTCACCCCTATGTTCACCCCAGTTCACCCATGTTCACCTTTAGGTCACCCCTGTTCACCTCTGTGTCACCTCTAGTTCACCCTATGTTCACCGCTAGTTTACCTTATGTTCACCCATGTTCACCTCTATGTTCACTCCTAGTTCACCCATGTTCACTCCTTTGTCACCCCTGTTCACCTCATGTTCACCCCTATGTTCACCCCAGCTCACCCATGTTCACCTCTGTGTCACCCCTGTATCAACCTGTTTAACTCTGTGTCACCCCTAGTTCACCCTATGTCCACCCATGTTCACCCCCTGTTCACCCCTTGTTCACCCATGTTCACCTCTTTGTCATCCCTTGTTCCTTGTTCACCCCTATGTGCACCCCATGTTCATCCCTTATTCATCCATGTTCACTTCTTTGTCACCCTTGTTCACACCTACGTCATCCTTTGGTCAACCCTCTATCAACCATGTTCAATCTTCTGTCACCATGTTCACACCAATGTCACCCCTTGTTCATCCTTGGCTCATCCTTGGTCCATCCCTGGTTCACCCTTATTTACCCCTATGTATCCCTTGTCCATCTCTATCACTCCTTAGTGCAATCCTTGTCCACCACCGGGACCACTTCTAGAATGAGTCATCCATTTCTCTCACGTTGTACTCATTCAAATTCAAAATTTTTTGCCTTATCCACTCCACTTCAATATTGACACTTTCCCACACCACTTTTTCTCTCACCTCTAGCCATCAGTGCTATATTTGGCAATTGGCCCAAATTCAACATAGGTACTTGGGATCAAATCATCCACCGTAATGTGCTTTTGGGATGCATCCTATAGCCCTCTCATTCTATTTTAAGCTTACCTTGCTAAATTTGGTTCCCTTTTGGTGTCTCTTCTTGACTATCCCCCTCCAACGAGATCATATGCAGCAACTAGTCCTCCTTCTCTTTGATCGCATCATCTTCTTCTGGTAGCTCCCTCCATCAACGAAGTCTCCTAGCAGCTCCCTCTCCAATGAATCCGTGGCTACCTTGGATCGTACCTGTGCAGCGCACCTCTCCTCCTGCAGCCCATCTCTCCCTCTCCTTGGCTCGCACCTCTCTCGGCAACACCCTCTTTTGGTTGCGCATATTTCGCTAGGAAGCCTGTGCAGCTCGCATCTCCCTCAACCTCGCCACTTGCTGCCTCATCCCTCTACTACCCATTCCACCATATAGCTATGCCTCAGCCTTGCACATCCTCTCGTTGCACATCCGCCTCATCTCTCTACACCCTCTTCTACCAATTGGACCTCTAGGCCTGCCATAGCGCATAGTTGCTGTTGTTATGCCACCTGGCCCTCAACCTTGTGATCTACTCTCCACCCTCATGTACCAGGATTTTTCTTGTTCTCTTGATCACTGTCCTATTCGTGATCATCCTATTTGCAATATTGCTTCTCCTCCTCCCTGCGCCATCATGTCTCACTACTTCTCCACCATGAGGTCCCCTTTGGGCCACCACCTCGCCATCTGGGTCTCACTGCATCATGATCTCCCCCTCTACTTCGCCACCACCTCGCCATCACTTGCTAGCTCCCCCTTTACTTCACCTCCACCTCACCATCACTTGCCAGCCCTTGTTCGCCATCAGCTCCCCTCCTTCCTCTGCACAATATTGCTTCTCCTCTTTACTTGTTCACCATTAGGTCTCACTACTTCACCCTCAACTCCCCTCTTGCTTCTCCATTAGGTCCCCTCCTGGCCACCACCTCGCCATCAGGTCCTCCCCCTCTCGCTATCACCTCGCAAGTTTTCCTTCTTGCTCATCAGCTCCCCTTCTTGCATTGTTATCAGCTCCCCTCTTCCTGCATTGTCATCAGTTCCCTCCTCACTACCACCTCACCATCCGCTTCTACTTGATAGCTTGTCCCTTATTCATGCTTGAGAAGAAGTGCAAGTATAGGCCACGGTTGCCTAGAGATAAGCTCTTGAGGGAGGGGGAGACATGATAGGGAATAGAGAGATGGACATTATTGGTGGAGTAAAGTGGGGCACTTGAGCACGAAATACAAATGGAGAGGATGCTTGAGAGAGAGGGAGACCTCAATTCCTTCTTTGTGCTTAAACATGCTTAACCATGTTGGTTTTTAATATTGCGAGTAGGATAGAGGCTTATCTATGCAAGTAGGAAGGAAAATACATGTTCAAAGAGGAAGAAAAATAATGAGTCCAACAAGTACACTTGCATTTGCAAGGAGGAAGAAGGACAAGGGGATACCAATGGGAAGCATGGGTAGTAGGGAAACACATCAAAGCCAAGTTGGGGAAATGGAATTTAAGAGGGATACAAAGAGGGAGGGGGAGACAGGATAGGGAATAGAGACACTACAAGAAAAAGGGTTCAAGTTTGATGGTAAATTTGATGTTTTAATGGGGCTTTTATCCTTAACTTTTTTATAAGAAAAGGGTATTTTTGTTGGTAATATTGTCAAAATTATTGTCAAAAATGTAATATTATTGATTTTATTGTTTGAATTACCATGAAAGACTATCAAAATAAGCATTGGTATAGCTACAAAGAGCATACCTATGCTTAAACCAACATTATCATTTTTCTAAAGAAAAAGGTCAACTTATCGCAATGCCTCAATCTACCCAAGTTTTTTTAAATGTGGCAATTGTACGTTGTATGTATGATATGCATTAACTTCTACAAGGACTCATTTGGACACTCTTCATGAGATTTACAAAATATGCATTGTAGAGAATATATATTACATTCCATAGGTCTATACATTCAGAGGACTCATTGTTTCCATCCTTGTCATCCTCATCCTCATCATCCTTATATTGTTTATTTAGCTCATCGTCCCTATAATCCTCATCCTTGTATTCCTCTTGTCCTTGTCATCCTTACCACCCATGGCTCTAATTGTGTGTTGAGCAACAAGAGTTAAAGCTTGTGGGTCATGGCCATGAGTACTTAAATAAATGAAGTTGTTTTTGGAGTCCTCCCCCCTCTCCTCCTCTAGTTAGGGGAAGAGCTCAACTATTCCATGCCATACGCATAGTCATACTCCTCCTACATCCATTTGTGACCCATTTTTGTTCTATGTGCACACAAAAACTTGATTGAGAAAATAAAATCGATTTAAAGGTTACATGTAATAATGTAATGTCTATTTGAAGAATTGTAACCTAACTTATGAGGAATTAAAAAAATTCTTTCAAAGATTCCTAACAAAAATGATAAATCATTGAATGTTTAGTTGTGGGAGTCATTTTTCATAGTAACTATACAAAAGAGGCATGAAAAGCACCATTCTAAAATCTTTTTGTGACATTTTAACTATTCCAAAACACCCGTCTTTCATGTCATAATGGAAAATTGATTGTAAAATTTTTTATGTTGTTAAAAAAAGGAAAAAATGCCTTTAGAAGGCCTTCAAGAACTAAGATGCATAGAGGGTATTAATTTATAATTTTAATAAATAAAATACAATAAAAATGAGACTCACTTTAGAGATACCCCTAAATTGAAGTAAAATTACAAGAAATGTAGGGGAATGTGGATTAAAAAAATTCTGAAGGAGGAAAAAAAACCTCCATGAAATTCTCATTTATTGATGCAATCATGCATCCATTGAGAGTTAGGGCAAGAGGGTTTTATATTTAAAAAAGGGAAAAACCTTTCCTATTGATGAAATCATTTAAAAGTACACATTTAATGATTCCATAGATTTGAGCATTCAATATGAGTAAATTACATATAAGCTCCTAGTAAGTACAAGTTGAAAAATTTATTCTTATTATTTAATGGGAAAAATTATCCTCATGGGGCACATACCTCTAACCAGACAACCACCCTCGATCTCTATTAAGTGTCCAAACTAGGACCTACTTGGCATCCATGTCGCTCATTGCCTTCCCTCAAAAGGGGGCTTACAAAGTAGAGCTACCAAGTACCCCTATAGAGTGGAGCATTGATTTCTAATAGTAACCTTGATAGCCTTGTAAAGCACATGTGGTAATGGATCAATGATCAATTATTGTGAAATTTAATTTTGATTTCTTTGCAAAACTAGCTGCTTAGGGAGGAGGCAAAGGTTTGATTCTTGACATGTTGGGCATTGTCATTTGGAAGGTAGTGGTGATATAGTGGACATGGTAGCAAGGGGCATGCCAAGTAGTGAGAGAGAATGCTCAAGATGCCCCATTATTGTCTTAAAGTTATTGGTGAAAGGCCTAAGGGAGGAGACCTTTTGGAAAAAATGATGAAAGTTATTGGTGAAAAGCCTAAGGGAGACCTTTTTCCAAAATTGGCGGTGGCAAATGTAAACCTTTGGCCTTTTAGTGGTGTCGAGGACCAGAGGAAGGGTGAAAACGACCTTTTAGATAAAGGAAAATCCAATTTTCCCTCATGTGATAATGACCATGAAGACTTTGCTTGCTTCCTTACGGTGATGGGGTGACTTGTGGAGCAAGCAGATCGAACTTTTGCTGAGGAACATGATTGAACTCAACATGAGCATAAATTGGGGTGGCTGACCTTAGACCATGACGATGATTTGGTTGCAAGGGAAATGAGTGCCACATCAAGAGTGACAAGGGGGAGTGCCAAATCAAGAATGCCAAGTCATGATTGAGTTAGTCTAATCCAATGTCTACCATTGAAGAGAAGGCCAAGACTCAAGTGGCATGACAATGAAGCTCCATTTCATATGGATTAACTATGCCTTCTGGTGGTGATTGATGCATCGACACCACCTTGACCTTGTAGATAGAGGCTGTCACAAGCAGAGGCGAGTTATCTCATCAAATCAACCTATGGCAAGAACGATGCTAGGCCTTGCTTATGGCATCAATTTCAATGCGTGGGTGCCCTCCGTGCTTAATAACTTGTTGTCAAACTTTGACACATGTCAAGAGTGCCAAATCATGAATGCCACATCAAGAGGGTCAAGTCATGAGTGGCAAGGGGTGGCAAGGTGGCAAGATGCCCCTGTATCCTCTTGAATGAGGCAGGTGTGTTGACATGCAGGTAGGTAGCCAAGCAGCACCAGGCTAGTGACTTCCACATCAAGGGTGCCAAGTCATTATTGTTATCTGAGGAGTGCCAAGGTGGCAAGATGCCCTTGTATTGTCTTGAATGGAAGGTATGTGAATGAGTAGGCAGGCAGCCCAAGCTAGCAAGAGTGCCACGTTAAGAGTGCCTAGGGCACTCTTGAATTGGAAGTGCGAGTGTTCACCAAAAACGTTTTTTCTCAACAAATCACAAAACTTGAGGTTCAAAAATTTGAAGGTTTTTCTTGAGAATATGATGATTTTTTAGTTGAAGTATAACTGAATTGCCTAGAATTTTGCAGATTTTACAATATTGAGAAACCTTTTTTACAAGTGAAAATGAAATTGTTGTAGGTTCATCTTATATAGCTTGCATGTTTCCTATAAACACTAGTGAAGAGTGCCAAGGTGGCAAGATGCCCCTATATTGTCTTGAATGAGGAAGGTGTGTTAATGAACAGCTAGGTAGCACAAGATGAGTGCCACGTCATGCGTGCCAAGTCATGCGTGCCAAGTCAAGAGTGCCAAGGTGGCAAGACTCCCTTGCATTGTCTTGAATGGAACGTGTGTTGACAAGTAGGCAGGTCGCTAAGGAGGCGAGAATGCCAAGTCATGAGAGCCATGTTAAGAGTGGCAAGTCGAGTGCCAAAGGTGGCAAGACGCCAAGAGTGCCACATCACGAGTGTCAAGGCAGGAGTGCCAAGTCAAGTGCAAAGGTGGCAAAAGGAGCGAGTGGCAAGTCAAGTGCCAAGGTGGCAAGACCCAGGCAAGTCAAGTGCCAAGGAGGCAAGGCCCGAGTGACAAGGTGGAAAGTGCCAAGGTGGCAAGACGCCCCTGTATCGTCTTGAATGAGGAAGGTGTAGGCAGGCAGGCATGCAGCTCCAAGCTAGCGAGCAAGCCAGCCAGGGAGCAGGCAAGCACTTAGCAGACAGCGCGCCTCCTCACCATCTCTCCTGCACCTTTCTTCATTACCAAACTGGTTAGTTCACCAAATTCCCCTCCATCTATACTCCTACTCCATCCTCTCCTTGATCCTCCTTCACTCTCCATGCATCCCCGCCTCCCAGCTCTCATCGCACGCTCTCAGCTCCACTATGCTTGACAATCCCGAGCTCTCGTGATAATGGATCACTCCTCCGACTCTGCTTTTTGTTTCCCCATTCCTTACGATCGCGATGATCACCCTCTCCTGCCCCCCCACAATATCGCCTTGCCCAGTGATCGCCGCCCGTTTGGTGATGAGATCGGCAGTTTTTCTGCTATTTCTGCATCGCCTCCCACGGCCTTTGGAATAATTCCCACAAGCTATTGTACTGTCATTGATCCGTCGCAGCTGGAGTCCGGCGGTTTGGGAGATGGGGACGTTCCGCAAGGAGTTGTCAATCCGCCCCCGCCCACGATGCACCCCAAGTTAGTGACCACGTTGAAGTTTATTTTATCTCTTCCGTCCAGCAGGCAGAGTTCTCCGTTTCTTCAAGTTTCAGAGATCGAGCCTTTCGTTCAAATAGCTGCTACAAGTGTGAATCCAGGCACCTCGGAAGCACCATGCGGAGCGAAAACGGTGGAGAGTGTGGGAGCTGGAACGTCCTGCAGTGTTCAATTAAACGCTAATGAGAGCGGTGACACGGACCAGACACTGGCAACTGTAGTGCCAGTCGACCTCATCTGCAACAGAAGGCCTTTCAAATGCGGCTTCGAAGGGTGCAACAAGACTTTCAAGAACCCACAGACGATGAAGATGCACTATAAGACGCATTGCCCTGGAACGGCAGCTGGCAGGCTACGATTAAACGCCTTCTCGAGCTTTCCTCCAAGCACAGGCAAAGCGGGACACAACAAGAAGATGGCGTCCAGATGTCCGCTATGCAGGAAGACGTTTGTGGGGTTGTACGAGCTACGAAGGCATTTCGGGAGGAAGCACTCACAGGGCGAGAAGATGCACGCGTGCAAGAAATGTGGTAAGAGGTTCTACATCGAGGTAGATTTGCGGGATCACGAGAAGCTTTGCGGAGAGCCAATTCGTTGCAAATGCGGAATGCGATTCGCCTTCAAATGCAATCTGGTGGCGCACAAGAAGGCACATCCTGAATGCCAGGACATGAGTATTCCTGTTGTAGACAATGATCTTCTTTGCAGGCAACGATCAACTTTTTCTTCCAAAACAACTTACGGACTCCCTGATCTGTCTTCGTCTATCATTCCGAACGTGCCATTTTACGACAAAAACTTGCATGCTTTCACTACAGAATCATCCAACTACGCTGTGCATAATTCCATAGCTGATGCACAAGGTGCTGCTGTCTTGTGTCAGGGAGGTTTCCTGTGCGAATCTAAGTCTCTTGCATCGAAAGAAAAGGAACTTGGAAGTCCAATGACTCCTATCAACTGATTTCTTTCAGTCAGAGTCTCTTGCGTCGGAAGTCCAATGACTGCTATCAACTGATTTCTTTCAATCTGCGGATCGTTCCGAGCTTGTGCGAAAACATGCTACCGTTTGAAACGGGACTTTAGCACTACGTGAATAAAATAGATGATTCTGGTTGTAATTCATGAGCGCAAACCTTTCCATGTATGTTGTTGAAGTGCACTAGAATCTGCATTTTCCTTTGACGGATAATGCTCGAATAATATAACTAATCTCCATTTTTCTTTGACGAGTAATCTTTTTCTCTATTAAGGAGAGGTTTGGGGGAGGAGGATTGGAGCCTTTGGATTTAATCCAATCAATCTCGATCATTAGATTGAAATCAGTTTTGAAAATAAGTTTCACCTAGGTGGCGGTGAAGGAGCTTTCTTAAACGCTTCATCGATCATCGATGGCTACATAATATATTGTCATTGGATGTACCCCTTGGCCAAGACAATTACCATTTCATCTCTCCCCACATTTCAATGTGAAATTGGTTTTGAAAATAAGTTTCACCTAGGTGGTGGTGAAGGAGCCTTTCTTGAAACGCTCCATCGATGGCTACATAATATATTGCCATTGGATGTACCTCTTGGCCTGGACAATTACTATTTCATTTCTCCCCATATTTCAATGTGTCAATCCTCGTCAATCCGTCTCCTGTTTCAATGACAAAATCCTCTTCTCCTCTTTCGATACTCGTGTTCTTGTAGCTGCTTTGCAAACCTCTAACCTCTACTCCACCTTTGCTTTGGTATTCTTCTCCAAATTTTGTTCGAATGTACAATGATCAACGCCTCCTTGTATCCTCTTCGTCTCCGTTTTTGGGAATCCATTTAGGTGTGATTCAAACACCTCAACTTGCTTGCAATTCATTCGTTGTGCAATTCATTCATTGTGCAATTCATTTGTCTAGTCCAAATGCATAAAGCAAGAATTTTCAAACGATGCATAGATGATCGATTGTCCCTTCAAATCGTTTGTTAGACCCGGCACTAATGTCATACATGGTAAAACTCCAATTCCTTGTCTTTTGGTGATGGAAAGAAAACAACATTGCGAGGAGGACCCAATGATACTTTGGCTAATCGTTTCCCTCTACGGACATTCCAATGAATGTGGTTAATTCTAATCTAGCTACTCTAGCTAATCATTTCCCTCTGCAAACATTCCATCGTGAGGAGGATCTCAGTTCACGTGGCTTTGCCAAGGGTTTGCATGCTAGTGCTAGAATGATATAATTAGTATGCGTAGTTTTTGCCTACTCTTGTGCACATACTTGGCTCTTAAAATATATTTGTTTAAGCTTCAAGGAGTCCGATATAGCATACTAGCTCTACTTTCTCCGATCACCATAGTCACATGGCACAAAAACAATCTAATCTTGAACTTGAAATTTCCCATTTATTCACATGAATTCATGGTAAGCTAAGTACTTAGCTTTATAATCTTTATTAAACTAACTTAACCTAACCTAACTAACATAACCTAATAAAGCTAACCTAATGTCTTCTCCTCTACAATGCTCCCCAATCACCTCCCCTTCCCCCATAGGTCCTCCAATCTCTCCACCCAATTCTTCACCGTCTCCCTCATCACCCCCTAGTACTTCTCCAACATCGCCGTCCTCCTCCTCTCAACAAGTACCTCCTCTCTAATTATGGCTTCAAGTTCCCCATCTTTCTGACCATGTGCCACATGACCACTTGCTCCCTTCGTAGCTACATTGCAATCACCTGGCTCAAAAAGGTGCCCATGCAAGTGGCTAAAATCCTGATCGCCTCTATAACGGCTCTCCCATGTACTCACATCCTTCGCATGGCTGACACTATAAGGGCCTAGAAGCCTGAAATACAACTGTGAAAACACAAGATGTCCCTGAGGCATATGAGGTGCCGAATGTTGATGAAGGGACTGATATGAAGTCGTGGATCCAACCATTGATCTGCATAATGTAAGGACTGTATACTACAACCATCATAAGTGCATGCTGAAACACTGAGTCTCCCTAGGTTGCGCTATGGATGAACCTAATGATGTCAAATACATTGAGGTAGGACCACACTGATGCATAGGTATCTTCATGTTGAGGAATGATGTGCTCATCAAAAGAGGTGGTGGTGATAACTAGATCCAAGGATGGTGCAATGTGGCATGACTGAGCTGATGATAGAATGTCCTATAGACTGATCTGTTGATCTGTACTACTCGTGGAAACTATGTCTAGAGATGTGATATGCTCCGTATCAGAGGTGAAAGCATCAGTGATGGATGTTGGAATGGAATCATCTGAAGAGCTGGATGCACTGTGGCATGTATCTCTGCATGCGGCATAAGATGTGAGTGCCTCGTACTGAGGACTCACTTGCCCAATAACTACATGATCATAACTAAACTCATACTGTGTATCTGCATCTGTGGCAAAGGACGGAGTAGGATCCATGCACGAATGTGATGGGGCTATAGTGTCAAATGTGAAATATTAGGTGACATATGCATAGAGCATGAGATGATGAGCAATTTTGCTATTTGGAGCATTGCAAAATTCCTTCTGGATCAAAAGATACGGCCCCTGAAAGGATAGGAAGATTTTGATCAAAAGAGAGGGTGATGGTGTCACATGCTGATGTGGTAGACTGAGGTGAGGTGGAAGTAAGAGGTCACATGCCAAAAGCAAAGTGTGGGCTTGTGAAGAGGCAACTGTACCTGGCTGGCACTGTGACACATGTCACTACTGACTGGGCAACTAAGGAGTTGGCCATGTTGATTGGGTAAGTTGTTGACATGGCATGCCTATGTGTCTTGCTGACTTGGCATTACTAATGTGGCATTGCCACATGGGTAATGACATGGCACTTGTATATGTGGCATAGTCTTAACTAGCCCTTTGAACTCATGGTTTAACTAAACGTGACCAGGGTTCAAGCTTATCTACCATGTGTCATTGTGGACCGAGCCCTTGTGTCAGTAACTAGACTATGTGTCGAGTCTGAGACCAACCATGGCTAAATGAGAATTTTTGGAATTGTTTAGCGGGATTGTGTGTAGAGAATTCCATCACGTCGCTTAGTTCATGCTTCTGAAGTCTTTGCTAGACCCGTTTGGTTGTGTTGATGTCTTGCGCTGATTCATTGGTGCCAATGAAACGGATGTTGAGGCTTTGGAGGGCCGGGTGCCCCATTTGTTAATGAGGCTGTAAAGCTTCATTCAAGCTTGGGCTCTGGTGTTCTCTTCTGGGTAAAGGAGAGCCGGTTGAAGGTGCTTAGAGGCTTGGCATTGGTGGTCATTACGTGAGCTACTACTTGGTTCATAAGGAGTGCTGGACTACCTTCCTGTGAGCTATTGGCATTGAGTAGAGCATAGAGGCACTCTCTCCGTGAAGGCTTGTTTAGGTGTTGCAAGGGTTGAAGCTACTGGGCAAAGCTCAGTTGGAGGTGTGGAGGAATGTCAAGGCATCACTTCTATGGCGTTGAGGTCGTTTGCATAATCCGTTGGCCGTGCTTGTTGTTAGCCAAGCATAGTTCACCCTGTAGGTGTAAGAGGTCACTAGCATGGATGTAGATGCATAGTTCACCCTGTAGGTGCAAGAGTTCAATGGTCATGTAGGCTGCAACTAGACTCGCTACATCATGGATGATTGGCTTCATGCCGGAGCCCGAGAAGAGCTGGTTGCTATTGGAGTCGAGCTGCTTGTGTTGTAGGCTTCGATTTTGTGTCCCAAGTGCTGGAGTTAGTAGCATATGATAGCCTTTCTTCAGAAGTCATTAGAGGCCTAGCCATGGATGAATTTTTTCATGTCAGTTTCATTAGAAAGCGAAACTTTTATGTTAGCATCAAAAGTTTATATGCCATAATAAAAATAATGTTTGAAACATTCACCAAGATTTGAAACTTTTATGCAAAAAAAAGTAAAGTTTTGCCAGGATTTACATCTTTTGCTTCAAAGTTATGAAGGAAGTATATAAATTCATACTATAGTCTATAAATATTATGAAACTAAAAAATTTATCCCAATAAGCTTTCGCCAAGAATTTATATTACTATATAAATATAGCTTCGATTAAAACATCCATGGGCCTAGCTTGGATGATGGACCATGGGCGCCAGCTCTTGTGTTGCAGTCGAGGTTACCAAAGCGAGCACCATTGGCTCTAATACCATGATAGCGGAAGTGAGAGAGGGAGAGAGAGAGAGGAGTGCACATGATATAGCTACCTGTACACTAAGTGTATTGACAATGAACCTTGCTCTGATACCATGATAGCGGAAGTGAGAGAGGGAGAGAGAGAGGAGATCACATGATATAGCTACCTGTGCATTGTGTATTGACAATGAACATGAAGATATACATGTGAACCCCTAAGGGTTAGGAATAGGATTAGGGTTTGCCCCTATGGCCTATGCGGATAGTGCAATTTACACTATCTTTAATATTTCATACATTGATACATGTTGTCCCTCGTTTAAAGGCTCTTGGGGATATTGGGGAGGAAGAAGGCGAGGATATTGAGGAGGAAGAAGGCGGCAACGAAGGCTCTGAGTGTGGTGGGAGTGATGATGGGACCGAGGATGAGGATGCCTCCGATTAGTCATAGAAGTAGTGCTAGCTAGCTAGTATTCTTTTTTGTACTTGAAGCCACAGGTGGCTTGGCTTTGTGCTATATGTATATACAAGAACTTTTTGTGCTATGAATTAATATACACTCCTCTTATTTTTTTGGAATTCAATTTCCTTGTGCAATGTTTTATCAATGAATGCTTTGTGATGTAAATGTTTTGGAGTAATAATGTTTTATTCAAAATTGGAATTGTCGGCCTGTATATGATCGTTTAATAATATATGCACTTCAAATTCTAGTACTTCGTCCCTTAACTCATTTAATAATATATAATGAATTACCAATAGCTACAGACGTGCATGGAATCTTGCAAATTAAAATGCTATTGGCTATTGGAATTACATTGCACACTATAGAAATGGGATTCTTGAAATCACACAACATTCTGTTTTAAAAAATAATAATTCGGTAGAGCGTCTATAAGCACTGTTATAAGCGTGTCTTGCTTTTTTAAAATAAATTTTTGCAAAGTGTCTACTAGCATGTTTATATGTGCATCTCTCTCTTATATAGACGCACCTTTAGACATGGGTCTATGGACGTGCAAATAGACGCATCTGTCCCTTGTTTTTAAATTTCAATAAATGCATCTGAAAACGTGTCTATGGATGCATTATGTTGTTGTGTCCCCTACCTTTCCACGCTCTTACCAATTGGCTCTAACAAACCTTCAGACAGACCTTCAGCTCATCACAATTGAGCATACATGTTTGACAGGTTGCCATACCTTGTCATTTGTATGGGCCTCTTCATCAGTAGAGCAGTGTATTATACCTGCAACTTTAGCCCCAGATTTTCAACCCCTAGATCACTCTGTCCTCATCGACTATGCAGTCTTCTTTGACCCCGTATCATTTGACATAGATTACATTATTGCATTATACCTCTCATATTGCTGTCAGTTCTTTTGGGTTGGTGACACCCTTGTATGTCACAACCTGCCGGATCATATCACCATAGCTACATCGACTAGCCTCACATTCGGATGCCTCTTCTATAGAGTAGCTGCATAGTCCATGGTGACTTATAACATGTTTAGCTTTGACATGTTTAGCATGCAGCCATACACATTGTCATTCATACAGTCATCATTCGATCAACTAGTCTTTGATCCAGGTGGACTTGATTTTCTGCATATTTCCTTCCTCTTCCTTTCGGCCTATTTTTTGGGTTTCATTCCCAAAGGTGAAGGATGACACACAACTTAAGAGGGGGAATCCCACGATATGTACAGGATTGTAAGTTGTACTCATTGTACATGCTTTTGCTACATAGTTAATGTGCTCACATATGCACATACTACTCTGATTTCTTTCCAGTTTTGGATGCTATCATATGCACCAAACAACATCCACAAAAAGGTCTTGTACATGCACCCTCTACTTACCTAGTGCAATTTAAGAGGGGGTGTTAAAGATAGTGTAAATTGCACTATCCACATAGGGCATAGGGGCAAACTCTAGCCCTAACCCTAAGGGATTCACATGTATATCTTGATGTTCATTGTCAATACACTTAGTGTATATGTAGATATATCGTGTGCACTCCTCTCTCTCTCCCTCTCTCACTTCCGCTATCATGAAAAACCAAATATTTATTTACAACATTGACATTTTAAAAGTACTTTAAATACCTACAAGGGCACTCCAGTAGCCCGGATACACTGGTCCTTAGTAATCAACCCCTCATCATAGAAGTGCCTCCAAGTAGATCGCTTGCGATGTCCATGATGGTAGGATGTCTCAGCAAGAGTAGGGTATCTGCCCACGATATCAAAGTTGCAAGATGACACAATTTGCAAAGGGGTTAGTACAAGGAACAACCTCCTAATAAACCACATAAACACAATATAATTTGAGATCAATACCTACAAATTGGGCCTCCCATGATGCAATATCCCTTGCTCCAAAATGCATGTTTCCATATTGCTACATCTGGATCCATCGTGCCTCCATGTGTTGTAGTCCGGGGTCCTATTTTGTTGCCTTCATGGATTTCTTCCACTCGCCCTTATGAGTGGTGTGTGGTTGGCCCCGTGGTGGTTGTCCTCTCTCTCTCTCTTGGGAATCTCAGCTAGTCCATACCTCTTAAGCAAAGACATCTTATTGGCAAGGATGGTGGTAATCCTTATCTTTGCCCATTTGTCAATGAACTCATGATGCACTGGATCGGGATACCTCTTGCATAAAGTCTTGATGGTATCCTCAGCCAAACTTTTTTTTTGCTCTTTGAATGGAATAAAGCAATCTTTGTAGTTTCTATGCGCTACAAAGCACATGCAGGACATGACTTCCTTCCCCTATGCATCTTGGAAAATGCTGCTCATCTCAGTGATATCACAGTAGATTGTACCATCACCCTCTGGCATGTCTGCATCTGAATCATCCCCACCCCCAATGCACTGTGCCATGCATCATCTGCTAGAGCTCTCCCTGCTACTACTACACCTGCTACCATGTCGTTGATGAGTTACTGCGATGGGCACTTGCCTCTGGAGAAGGGGCTTCCGACTGCACGAGAGTAGGCTAGCAACTCTATGCTCTAGAAGGGACACTTGATTGCACGAGGCATTAGGAAAGAAGGGGACTCATTTTGGGGCCCTCTAAGAAATTCACTATATACCTATTTTTGTTGCACTCAAAATATGGGAAATGCCATAAAATTTGGATACTTACAGCAAAAATGTCAGTCTAGTACTCAAGCTTCACATTAAATGCATATATAAGATCCTTGATTTTTTGTGCAGTATTTGATGATTCTGACATTGCTAGCACCTCCGAAGCGGGCCAAAACTCCCAAATCGATCATGGAGACACCAAAAATCGATGCCCAGAGGCCCGTTAAGGGCAAAAATGCTCGGAATGGGGGATTTGCACAAGAACAAGATTTGGCCAGTAGGACAATGGGGGATTTGCACAAAAATGCGATTTGGCTAGCAGGACAATTCCTACTAGCCAGTGTTTTTGTGCAAATCCCCCACTCCAGGCATTTTTGCCTTTTTTTAGGGCTCCGGGCATCGGTTTTCGGTGTCTCTAGGGTTGATTCAGGGGTTTTGGCCCACTCCATATGCACTGGAGATGTCAGAATCATCAAAACTGCACATAAAATCATCTTTTAAAGATCATGTATGTCAGACATAATAAAAGAAAAAGATTTTGAATATGACTTATTATATATTTTTACATGGTTTTTGGTATTTTTCCAATGTTACATTAGCCCTCTTTTAATCGATCGAGAACCTATTTTTCTAAACCCTAAAAGGCCCCAAAATGGGCTCCCTCTTTTCCTAATGGAAGGTTGGTGGCTCTATGATCTAGAAGGGACTCTTGACCGAGGGGAGAAGGCTAGTGGCTCTACCCCCCCTGTTGGGCTATCTCGACTCCACAAGAGTAATCTCAAGTGGTGTGGGTGTGGGGTGGTTTAGAGTCTGTACTCTCGACTCATGACTGGTGTTTTGAGTGCTCGTCATGTATGTATATAACTCATGTGGAGTAGGAGGGTGCCCCAAAATGTTCTATAATATCTATAAGAAGGCATCTCAAGGGTCAGGCGAGCCTCCTAAAGAGCTTCAGGTGAGCCTCTTGAAGAGCTTCCTCGCCACATGATGAACTGCAGTGAAGAAGAGAAGAAGATTAGAAGAGCAGAGAAGAAGGGTTGAAGATAAGAAGAGCAAAGAAGAAAAGAGAAGAATGAAAGAAGATAAGAACATAAGAAGAGAAGAGAAGAAAAGAGAAAAGAGAAAAGAGAATAGAAAAAGAGTAATAAGAGAAAGAAGAGAAGAGAAGAAAAGAGAAGAAAAGAGAAGAAAGAATAAGAGAATAGAAAAAGAGTAATAAGAGAAAGAAGAGAAGAGAAGAAAAGAGAAGAAAAGAGAAGAAAGAAATAAGATAATAACATAAGAAGAGTAGAGAAGAAAAAGAAAATAGAAATCCCTCATGCAATCCCTTATTTCCATCCAGCATGCCATCTTTCCCTACCCTGCGCCCACTTGCTTTATCCCAATTTCCCTCATGCAATCCCATGATTTCCATCATGCATGCCCTCTTTCCCTATCCCGCCCTCATGCTTTATCCCAATTTCCCTCCATCATGCATGCCCTCTTTCCACATGCATATATAAAAGAGTTATGCATGTGCATGCGCATGTGTATGAAAGAGTTATGCTATATGAAACATATGCATCAAATATTTATTCATATGAATTGATTCTATGCTTATTACTTTAAATATTTAAAGCTTCATGCTTGAAGATTCAATGTATGACGCTTTATGCACGACCATCAACTAGAAGGAAGGAACAATGCATTGCTACCTACCCCATCTCATGAATGCTGAAGGCATTGAAAATTCAACTTAAACATGCATGCAAGAGAAAGGAGAAGGAAAGGATCGAGAAAGAGAAGAGAAAGAGAAGGAGAAGAAAAAGGAATGAGTATGGGAAAATTAAGAAATGAGAAGGGGAATGAGAGAGAAGGAAAAGGAAAAGGGAATGAGAAGAAGAAGAAGAAGGAAAAGAGAAGGAAAATGGGAAAAAGGAGAAGGGAAAATGGAATGGGAAGGAGAAGGAGAAGGAGAAGGAGAAGGGAGAATGTAAGGAGAAGGAGAAGGAAGATGGGAAGGAGAAGGAGAGGGGAGATGGGAAGGAGAAGGAAAAAACCATCACCACGCGTCTATACATGCAGCTAACAGTGCATCTATAGGTGCGGGTGCATAGTTCTAAAACAGTTTGACATGCTCCGACACATAATCTTGACAAAAACTGACAACGATAGACCGACCGATCCCCACATAAAACAAAAGTGCCCAAAAACATTCTTTCTTGCATATGACGAGCATGCGACAGAGGATGAATCTGAAGAAAACAACTTTCCACAAGTACAAGAAGCATCATAGATTGAGAGAGAAAAGCAACAGACAAGAGACTTACCTTGGATAGAGGTATGAAAATCTTGTTCTCCTTCTTCTCTTGTGGCTTCCTTCTTCACCCTCTTCTCTTGTATGCTTTCCATCTATCCTCCGAGGGAGCCAGGGGAGGGATAGATCACGACGAGTGCCTGTCAATAGAGTAGCATGGAGAGGCAGGGGAGGACATATGGCAAGATCAAGGGAGGGGCATATCGCGAGGAAGCCAGGGAGAGGGAAGGGATAGATCGTGTAAGAGCCAAGGGAGGGTCATATTCAAGGAAGCCAGGCGGAGGGACATATCATGTAAGGAGCGACGGAGGGGTAGGGATGGAGGGCAACAGGGGGAGGGATGAATTGCAGGGAGGGAGGTGATGCAGTTTAAAGGGAGATGATGCTTCTCAAAATCATAGAGCCTTAATTGGGAATCCTTAATTTTTGTTAAACCATGTTTTTCTTACCTTAATCTTTGGTGGGGCCGAGACTAAGGACTAATACTAATTGAATTTCCTATTTTTCAATGTGTGGGGGCACATAATTTCTCCCAACACAACTCAAACCTATAATTGAGGAAGAGACATATGAATAGACCATGGACATGACATACAACACAGGTCTTGAGATTTACTAGTTTCATTCTCTAGTTAGTAATAAATCGCTAAAGAATAGCACTATTTCAGAGTTGATACTCAATCGATACACATGAATCACAAATGTTTAGTGAGAACACCACTCGAATGAGCTTAGGATTTTTCGCCATTTTTTGTGAAGTTCAGAGTTATCTATCTTGGCTTCTTCCCCTTCTTCCCATCCAAATTCCATGCACCTATCCCTTTTATAGACATTAGTCCACATGCTTTCCATGCTCCTCAAGCTATCTTAAAATATGCAAAAGTTTTTATTCTTATCACAAAGCATCAGTCGGGTCCTTGTTTCTCTTCACAAGCTATTTCTTCTCATTTGTTGGTTTTCTTTCTTTATTTAAAATAGGGATCACATGGTGTGATGCATTTTTTCAATGGTTGTAAGAGAACTAGAAAGAGGTTACAAGATAAGAAAGTTAATGTACTCGATCAAGGTATGAGGAGGAGGTTGAAGGCCATGGAAACAGATGATACCATAACCAAATGACAACGAAAGACACTTTTGCAATGAATGTGGAGGGAGAGACAATGCCATAAGAATGGCCTTCTCACAAAGGTGCTGGTCTCAGAGGTAATAGATGCACAAATTTGAGTAGTGCTATCAAAACTTGAGAGATGACCTTGGCAATGTGAAAGGGGTGCATTGCCTATATGAGTTTTTGTGAAACAAACACGGTAATGGCTTGGGCAAAAAAGGTTGAGATTGGTGATTGAGTGAAAGCGATGCAATTTGATGTGAGAAATGTGTGGGCATCAACTCAATGCAAGAAAGTAAGAGGCCACTGAATCCCCAATCCAAGTTGCGCATGAAAATACCAATATCCAATTATTGTTGTTCTAGATATGGTTGTTGGTTAACATTTATTCCAATTTGTTCAATACGACATTAGGGGAATTTTGGACTCAAAAAGGGCCTCATAAGGAGTGGATTAGCAAAATGGATTAAGAACTAATAAGGCCTACAAAGGATCCCATCACCCCATATGGGGACAAAAAAGTACATCTCCCTAGGTCCTTGGTGGTCCCCAAAAGTGTACCTCCCTCTCCAAGTTGGGGAGGGCCCCCTCACTCTCAAAAAGTTAACTCTCTTTACAACCTTTAGGTGGTCCACATTCCCAAAAAGTATCTCGGGGAACACCCTAGCCCAAAAAGTTGAAAATTTTCAAAAGTGCCCAAAATGGCCCAAAAATTTTGAAAATTTTCAAAAGTGCCCAAAATGGCCGAAAACTCTTCAAAACTTTCCCCAAACCATGCCTATGCACCCAAATCACTTTTCAACATCTAAATCCTACTCCTCCCACCGTAATCATCTTCTAATCCCACATTCATACTCCTTCTATCGTAAGCACTTTGCAACACCTAAATCCAATTTCTTCTCATCATTTTGTCCCAAACTTGCTTCCATTGATCCTATTATACCTTTACATTGTCCCAAAATTGTTTCCATTGGTGCTATTCTATTCTTTGAATTGATCCAAGGCCTTATTTCTAAATCCCTCTCATGGCTCCATTGGAAGATTGCACCAACAAGCCATAAAAAAGCACCTTGCACATTGAACTTGTACCAAAGTATGCCACAACTCGTCAATGTTATGGCCACAAGGTTGCTGGCAAAGATACACTAAATCAATTACGACAACAAGGAACAAAGCATGTCGACTTATGGAGTGTTGGTGGGCTCTATCCAGTGGATCCTTTGACAGGTGCTCCACCTTTGTTTGAAAATGTGATGAGTTTGATTCAATACGTAGGCGATGGTCTTCAAGGCTTACTAGGATATTGTAAACACATTGGTCATTCCAATGCTGAAGCACACTTTTCGAAGGTTCACTTGTTGAGAATGGAATGAGAGACAAAGATACTTAGAGATACCGTGCATAACCTCCAAGAACAAAAAAAAACTTGCTAACTCAGAAATTGCAAAAGAGAGGTCACAAGAGACAATCACAAGATTAATAGATGAGAAGAACAAACTATTAAAAAAGGCTTGGTGTATCCAACAAGAGCTTGCTACATTGACTTGGTGATTAGAAACTAAGTTGCATTAATTCATTTGCTTTTTTTTAAATTCAAAAAAACATGAAAAATTATCCCGATTTAAAATGAATCCAACGATTTTTCCTAATTTATTCATACGAATAACTTATTCGTACGAATACAATAGGTAATTTTTTTTGGGATCATATATTAGGCCATTGAATAGATAATAAAAAACCACACACTTTCCCTTTTTAGAGCTCCTCAATCTGAGCTATGGATCTCAAGTTATGGCCATGGGGATCTCCATGGACATAACATGTGATCTACAACTCAGATCAAGGAGCTACAAAAGGATAAAGTGTGTAAATTTTTATTATCTATCCAATGAAGTTATTTTACTTTGACAAAATATTTGAATTTATATTAATACTATAATTACTATGGTATTTATTTAGTAATATATTTACCAAGGCATTTATTATAGACTTATACAAATGATGCATTGCCAAGTTATCGACAATAATGGTTTATAACTTTATTTCATAAAATTTATTCATTAAAAAATTATTTACATAAGAATAAATTTTAATTTACTCACATAAGAAATAAATTTATTTCACAAAATGCATTCACGTAAAGTTTTTTCACATAAGAAAACTACAATTACAAACCAAACAATTTGCTTACATATTTTTTCACAAAAAGAAGAACACAAACAATCACATTTCATAGAAATAACTTAAACTAATATAAATAAATATACAATTTACAATTTTCACAAGAGATGAAGATCTCAAACAAGAGATCCTAAGAGCTCTTATAACACAAAAATAATTTACACAAGAGGTTCCAAGAAACTTAACAAACAAAAACACAAAAGAAATTTACATAAGAGATCTTAAGAAATAAAAAACAATAGATCCTAAGGACTCTAACAAACAAAAGCACAAAAACAATTTACATAAGAGATCCTAAGAACTCTAATAACAAAAACATAAAAACAATTTACACAAGAGATCTTAAGAAATAAAAAAAGAGATCCTAAGAACTCTAACAAACAAAAACACAAAAAAATATCACAAAAGAGATCCTATGAACTCTAACAAACAAAACCACAAAAACAATTCACACAAGAGATCTTAAGAGCTTTAAGAAAAGCTCCTAAGAACTCACACATACAAAAGTAAAAATTCCATCTTATTTTAGATCTTAGAGATGGCTTGAGCAATCTAAGAGGCCTTACTTGTTTTCTTTTCCTTCTTTGATCTCTATTGCTCAGCTAGAGAACCAAGTGTGAGATGAGCAAAGTACAAACAACTCTTCGCCTAGCCTTCTCTCCCTCTTGTAGATATTCTCTTAGGTAGACTCTTGAGTCCATCTCTCTCTAGTCCATTCTCTCTCTATGAGTAGTCTTGGAGCTTTCGCTCCCTATTGTATGTATGAAACCTCTTCTTCTCCCTTGTGTTTGTAGTATTTTAAGTTGCATTGGAGTGGAGTCTCACTCTATTGACAATGAAGATCACTTCATATTCCCTCTCTTGAGTCTCTCTTTCCTTTTCTTTCTTTCAAAGCCTTAAAAGTTCTTTCTATTCGGCCGCTCATTGCACACACATGGTCCATCCATTTCTCGAGCCACCAAGGGAGTTACTTACTCTCTTCTAGGCAAAATCTATGAGTTGTGGATCGTTGATGAAGGTGGAGTCTTGAGGGAGCATCCAGCTCAGGCAAAATTAGCATGGGTGGAGGGCAGTTTTCATGACAGTTTGACCCCCTATTAGTGTTTTGATCATAACTTTTCGCTCGGTAGTACGATTTTGATGAACCTTATATCACCATAAAGCTCTTTTCAAGGCGCATATTTTTGTATATTAGACCTTGAATCAAATACTACAGCAAAAAGTTATGAGTCTCTGTGTTTGACAGTCAATTTTCATGATAGTTTGAACCCTCTGTTAGTGTTTTGCTCATAACTTTCCGCTCGTTAGTCTCATTTTGATGAAACTTATATCTGCATGAAGCTCTTTTCAAGCTGCATGTCTTTGTGTCATTAGACCTTGAATCAGGTACTACAACAAAAAGTTATGAGTATCTGTGTTTGACAGTCTGTTTTCATGACAATTTTCACCCTTGTCTAGTAAACTGCCCATAACTTTGTGGCCGCTTCTTTGTTTCTTACGAAATGTATATCAGCGTGAAGCCCATCTCAACGCACATCTCTATATGTGTTTGAATCTTTGGTATCATGCCTCTACTAAAAGTTATCGGTCTTTGTGTCTAATGACAATTTGTAGAGTATTTTGAGCTAATTGTAAAGGTATCTATGGAGGAGGTGTGTGAAGTTTATTACCCCCAACTTCATGTCACATATTTTTGGTAGAGACACCAGGTACATTTGGTAATGGATTCATCCCCCTTACTAAATGGTGTCGGGTGTACTTGATTGCATGTTATGCCTAGTATAGGCATGTGTTTTCTGATGTGATAAAGAAGATGCCTAGAAGAACTCTGTTAGAAGAGATTGCAGCCCATTTAAGAGAAATAGAAGATTGTGAAGGTGATGCTCAAGCCATTTGCACAGTCAGCATGATCATATCCTTTATGATTGCACTCTTGAATATGTTGGTGAATCCAAAACATCGACAGCAGGCACAATGATAGATTGGGGATTGTTTCATGCATTGGCAACTTGGTATGAAGAAGAGTTGAGTCTTTGGGTAGTTTTTGACTATAACAGTGGAGTGGTGATTCTCAATGCTTTCAAATTCTTTTGCTATGCAAATGATGAAGAGTACAATATCTTGAAGTTGTTATGTGCAGTTCCAACTGTGAGAAGGGTGATTCTTGAATGCATGTATACACAATGTTTTCATGGTGCTGGTTGGTCACTTATTTTTGAAGATTTTATTGAGGATCACATTGTGGAGGGGTTTTAACAAGTGGTTATGCATAATAAGTTGGTCTTGGTATACTAAGGCTCTGTGGGATCTTGTTTGGATCTTATTTGGGATATTAGTTGGATCTTGGTGTTTTCTTTTTGTGTTTCATCATGGTGAAGATTCTAGTGTTTTGAGGGACCCAAGGGGAAGACCCAGAGTCTTATCTTTGGGATTTTATTCGAGGATGCCGGCTTTCTAAATGGTCCATGAAGGGTCGAGTAGAGATTTTGCTTGATTTTCTTGAAGGTGTAGCCCTGATTTGGCATGAGGCCTTGCCGGACTCTACCAAGAAGGACTGGGACCAAGTGGTGGTTGCAATGAAGCAGAGATTTGGGGCAGTGGAGTCACCAAATGCTTTGATGTTGCAGTTGGACCAGTTCATTAAGGAGAGGGTGAGATGGTCTCTGCATTGGCAATCCAATATGAAACTTTATGGACAAAGTATGAAAGGGCAGCTTTGTGAGCCGTGGCATCTACATCATTAGCCCCTCAAAGTCTCGTAGGGATGGAGCACTTAAAGATGAGCAAATTTGTTATGGCTTTGGAGCCTCATCTTCGCTTGAAAGTAATGAGTAAAGATCCAACAACATACATGGAGGCACTTCACATTGCAACCAAGAAAGAAGCTTCTCTAAAGATCGAATCCTCTTTTGTGTCTTCAATAGCTTCAACTTCTAAGGTGGAGGTAATGGGAACTCCTGAGGTACCAAAGTCCTCTGAGTTAGATCATAATATCTCCCAATTGATGGTAGAGTTTGCTGATTTGAAATTGCATTTGGTTAATGCATGACAACCTAGAGCACCAAAGAGTGAAGATAGGCCTTGAGATAAGAGTGGGGTTACTTGCTATGAATGTAATGAAAAAGGTCACTATCGCCCCGAGTGTCCTAGATTGAGAAAGAAAGAAGAAATACAAGTATCCTTGTTAGAAGCTTCTTCAAGGGGTGAGGAAAGAGAGGTAATGATGGCTAAACGGGGGCGTGGTAAAGCAAAAGAAGAAGAAGAAAGCAAGGAAGAAGTAGATGAGGAACATTAGGAAGAGGAACACCATATTAAGAAAAAGAAGGCATCTAGAAGGAGAATTAGCCAGTCAGACTTTCCTTTAGGACAAGGCATTGGAAGCTATGACTTGTTGTTCGACTTTAAAGAAAAGGAAGCTCATATCACCTTTGGTCAATTACTTGCTTTGTCTCCAAAACTACGAATGGGGAAAGCTAGCAAGCACAAGAGTGTCAAAGAAGAAAAAAAATTTAAGTGCCATTCCTGTTGTCCAAAAGTTAGATATAGATGTTGGTGATAATGTACCTATGGTTGATGTGATCATTGATGGTCAAGTGATTTCTAATGTGTACATTGATGGAGGTGCATTGATTAATGTCATGAGTGAGAAGACCATGATAGATGCTGATTCAAAATACTCTAGTACTACCTCTCCTTATCGCATTAAATTGGCTGACAACACTAGGGTTAATAAGACCTTGGGAGTTCTGAAGAATCTAGAAGTGGATGTATGTGGAATTTCTGTGCCGACTACTTTTTAGGTGATCCCTACCAAGCCTGATGCACGTGCCTATCCATTGATTTTGGAAAGGCCTTGGCTATGCAAGGTAAAGGCTGTTCAAAAGTGGGATATTGGAGAATTGATTTTGTAGGGAAATGATAAGAAGGTGCACTACAACATCAGAAGTCACAAAAAGGAAGTTGTCAAGGAGGAGTCTTCAACATCAGAGAGTTCGAGCTCTAACTTAACCGATGAAGAAGAAGAGACAGGGTGTAGCTCTGAGGAGTCCAGCTTAGAGGGTGAGGTCAAAGGAGTGGCCTTTGGTCTTTGTCTTGGTGCTGATCGGGATGAGTCAGGAGGGAACAAGGTGGTGGTGCAAGAAGATCCTATAGAGACACTTCATGTGGAGGATGTGCAGCACACTAAACGACGCCAATGCAATGAAGAGCTTCTTGGTGATTCTCTATCTAGGTAGTGAGAAGCTCCAGTACTTGGATATGTTAGATGATTTTCCATGTCTCTTTGCAATAAGCTATTCACAGGTTCGACCAGTCTCTCTTGTGGAGCACAAGATTGAGTTGAAGCTAGAAAGCAAGCCACTTGTGCAACGCTTAAGGCGATTGGGGGTGATCCAAGCTGAGGCACTAAAGAAAGAGGTAACACAACTACTTGAGGTGGGATTCACCTTTCCTGTTGATGATTCAGAATGGATATCTCCTATAGTTATCACACCAAAGAAAGGAAATAAGTGGTGGGTTTGTGTCGACTTTTGTCCTTTGAATGCATGCACTAAGAGGGATCATTTTCCTTTGCCATTTCAAGATGAAATACTAGACCAAGTAGCAGGGCATGAGATGTATTTTGTATGTGATGGGTATTCTGGGTACTTTCAAATTCGTATTTGGGAGGAAGATAAAAAGAAAACATCATTTGTCACACCTTAGGGAGTCTTTGCTTACAGAGTGATGCCTTTTGGGTTGACAATGCACTAGCTACATTTCAAAGGTTCATGAGTCAAGTGCTCAAGCCTTACTTGGGAAAGTTCATAAGGGTGTTTTTGGATGATTTTTGCATTTATTCTCGATGCATAGATCACATGGAGAAGTTAAAGATGGCCTAGCTAGGATTGATGAATCAAAAGGGTGTCTAAATCCTAGCAAGTGTCATTTGGCTTAAACAAAAGTAGTCTTGTTGGTGCATATTGTGTCTGAAGAAGGCTTGCAAATGGATCCTGACAAGGTTCAAGCAATCATGGCATTGCCAAGTCCTGAGAGTGTCATTGGTGTTCATAGGAGAATCGGATCTCTGACCGCGTGCCTGTTGAAGAATGAGCCGGCGACTCATAGGCAGTGACCTAGTTAAGGGGGCGTTTTCTGTAGTTACGCGTTTTCTCCGCCAGGTTGGGGCATTTGTGGAAGATTTCCTGGATAAAACCGAGGTGCATTTCGTTTATTAGAATTGTCTCCCCACCCATTGCGATTAGCAGGTTTGGTGGAGCCTAAAGCGCCCCCTACAAGCGTTAGCGAGCGCTCTCCCACAACCCCGTTTTCATGGTAGGAAAGAACAAGTATTATCAATGCTTTTGTGATGATTTCATAGAGATAGTGCATCCCATGAACTTGTTGACAAGAAAAGGAGTTTCTTTCCAATGGGATGTGGAGCAACATGAGTCTTTTCAGCAACTTAAGGAGGCCATGAGTAAGGGCCCAATATTGAAGCCCCCTGATTGGTCTCAAGACTTTTATGTAAATCCAAGTGTATCTTTGCATTTAGTTGGTGCTGTATTGCTACAAAAAGTGGAGGCAGGTAGAATGCAACCCATCTATTATGCTAGCCGATAGCTTATAGAGGTGGAAACAAGGTATGAAGAAATGGAGCAGCAAGCACTCTCTTTGGTGTTTTTAGTCAAAAAGTTTCGCTCCTATTTATTACCTTAGCCATTTTTCTTCCTTACCTCTCAGTTTGTATTTGCATATCTAGTTCGCAAGCCTAATCCTGGGGGGAGATTTGCAAAATGGTTATCAGAGCTTCAAGAGTTCTCTTTCTCTTTTGTCACTTAAAATACCACTAGGTCCACTATGGCAGATTTGCTCATAGAACAGCAGGATCTAAGAGAAGAAAAGAAATATAAGGAGGACATTAATGATGAAAGGGAGACACCACCAATAGCTTTTGTCTTGTATTTTGATGGGGCTTTTAGTCCTTCATGCCAACAAGGAGTCGGGGGGATAGTCTTGATGAATTCTGAAGGTCAAGAGGTGTGGGCAAGAGGACAAGAGCTTCCAAGTATCACAACTAACAATGCAGCTGAGTATAATGCTTTGATTCTTGGTTTGGAGGGTTGTCTTCAAAGTCAAGTTAAAGAATTGGAAGTAAGAGGAGATTCTCAGCTTATTATAAAGCAAATGCAAGGGCATTACAGGACAAGAAGTCCTCATTTGAAGGAGCTTAATCAAAAGGCTATGGCACTATGTAGTCAATTTTATTTTTGCAAGTTTATTCATATAAATAGAAAAGAAAATCAAAGGGTAGATGAGTTAGCTACTCAAGCCATTGTAGTACAACAGCGGGGGGTGGTTTCTTTAATAGACACTAGATGGCTAGAATTGCAAGTGTTTCCTCAAGGGTTAACTCCACAACAGAAGTAGAGATTGGTAAGAAAGGCTTGTCCCCATACTATTATTGATGACATTCTTTATAGATTGGGAAAAGACAAGGTGCTCCGTGTGGGGGCCCTGGTTATGTACAATACTCAAACACATATATAAATGAATGAAAAAGAAGATTAGGGTGTTTTGCACCCACCAAAACTTGTGTGGCTCTCTATCTCTCTCTCTCCCTCTTCCGTTCTTACTTCCGTTGAGAGCACTCTCAACTAGTATCAGAGCCCGGGTGATCTAGCTGAGCGTGCGCGAATGCCTGGAAGCTCAGCAGCTCTGTGGGAGGAAGGAGAAACTCTGTGGGAAGCTTTGTGGGTGACTTTGCTTGCATCCGAGTGTGTAGAGACCTTGAAGGAACCTTTGGAAAAGTCACTTTGGTTTTGCGAAGTGGTTTTGAGAGCCTGTTAAGTGTTTTCAAAGAAAAAGTCATTTTTTGAGCTTTTCCTGTTCCTTTCGATGACAGAGACTCCGTATTGACTTGTAGAGGCAACTATTGCTTGCTTTTGGTGTCCACTTCACTTCAGGAGCTTGGAAACACCTTCATTCTTGAATCTAGGATAATTTCATTGGATTTCTGACTCACTGTGTCAGTTCCTACGTTTTTGTGCCCGGGTGTTGGAACTCAAGTTTGGAGCAACCATTTGTAGATCTGTCAGTTCCAGTGGAGTCAGGAGGTCCTAAAACTTCTATGTTACTCATCATTCGCACTTCAGTGGAGTTTACAAATAGTTCTGTTTCCAAAAACGTTTTTCAGTACGTGTGTTGGACCCAGTGATTGAGACCACGGTTTCGAGAACCGTCTGTCCCATTGCATTTCGGACGCCCAAAAACCCCTGCGTGTTAGTTCTTGTGTAATTCGGTGGAGTATTTTCAGAGTTATGGATCTCTGTGTATTCGATTTCGTCTCTCTGTTATGTATTTTTCATTCTAAGGTTTTGAAACCTTAGATTTATGCCACATGGCAGTGGATAAGTGTTGACTCCCATTTCTCACTCATCGGTAGGGATTTTGGAGTTTCAGAAGAAGAGAGATATTTATAGATTTTCTTGCTGAGTCCGATTATGCAATGGCGCCGCGTCTCAGGTTCTATTTTCAGTAGCGATCTTTTTTGTGGGACCATGATTTCTTGAGCATACCTTATGCAGATCACTCTGGTTATAGTTTGAGCCATGTGCACTCATTCGTAGTGTGCAATGGCTTGCAGTGGATGACTTATAGGCCATTTGGATGCATTATGATCCTTATTGGATGTGCTAATAGGCCCAGATTGCCTTGTGGGATGCTATTTTTATGGACGGCTATTTTATGCTGAGGGACAGCTGTGACACATTGCAGGTGATGCACTGATAGTGTTATGCTATCTTAGATGAGATATTATTGATGCATATGCCCATGGACGGTGTTTATGCTTGAGCCATTTGGCACTTATTGGCATTTTGGATTGCCATTACGGTTGGCATTTTCTTTTGGGCTAGATTTGCTCATATGGATGCATAGTACATGCACATGAGTTAGCTGCATCTTTTGATGCTTTGAGCTTTGAGTTTTGGTGATATTTCAGTCTATTGTGGCATACACATTTGGGTGCACCTGGTATTTGGTGTGATTCTCTCTTACAGGCACTAGCATTTGGGATTTCGCTTTATTTACATCATGGCATCCTCTTCCATGTCTGAAAAGGACTTTTTCAACATTAAAAAGTTTGATGGGACAAACTTTTCTTTGTGGAAAGAACTGATAAGGGATGTGCTTATTCAAAAGAAGCAGATTAAACCCTTGGCAGGGATTGAATCTAAGCCTGCAAATATGTCTGAGGATGATTGGAATGAGTTGGATGCATTAGCAAAGTCTACTATTAGACTTCATCTTGCAGAGTCAGTTTATTTCACAGTAGTAAATGAGCAGACTACGGAATATTTGTGGAAGAAACTGTGTGACACTTATGAGAAGGAAACTGCCTCTAATAAAGTTTACCTCATGAAGAGGTTGTTTGAGCTGCAGATGAAGGAAGGGGTCTCCATTGCTTCTCACTTGAATGAATTCAATATTATTTTCAGCCAGCTTCAGGCTCAAAAGATGAATTTTGATGCGGAGACTAAGGCAATATTTCTCTTATGTTCATTGCCATCCTCATGGGATACCTTCCATACAGCTGTCAGTAACTCTGCACCTGGTGGAGTACTGAAATTTGATGACGTTGTGGGTAGCTTGTTGGTCGAGGAGATTAGAAGGAAGTCTATGGATGGCAACAAGCAGGATGCAGCCTTAAATGTGCAAAGGGGTAGATCACAATTCAGGGGGAAGTCCCAAGAAAGAGGGAAGTCTCGTAGAGGGAAGTCTCATAGCAAATCCAGGGCACGGAACATTGAGTGTTACCACTGTGGCAAGAAGGGCCATATGAAAAAGGATTGCTACAAGCTAAAAAGAGAGCAAAAGGATAAGAAAAAGAATGCAAATTGGGGTGCAAATCAAAAGGAAGAGAGTCCAAGGGAGGACAAAGGAAAAGTGAAGATCGAGGAGATCAATGCAATCACACATGATAGTGACAATGACATTCTCTTCATGTCTAGTTTATCTGTAGAGTTGCTTACCACTTCAGATGATGCATATTCCCAGGATTGGATTTTGGATTTTGGTGCTTCATTCCATGTTACTCCCCAAAGGGAATGGTTCTCCACTTATGACAGTGGAAAGACAGGTTGTGTGCATCTTGGAAATGACTATGCATGTGACATAGTGGGAGTAGGTGACATAAAGTTTTCTTTTGCAAATGGGTCTGAATTTATTTTGAAACATGTGAGACATGTGCCTAAGTTGACCAAGAGTCTTATTTTAGTGGGTAAGCTAGATGATATTGGTTTTCACACCACTTTTGGCTTTCAGAGTTGGAAAATTCGAAAGGGCTCTATGCTTTTGGCTAGGGGTGCCAAGTGTGGGACTTTGTATCCCTTACATGTATCAGGGGTATTTGATCATGTTGTTGCAATAACCGAGCAGCCAGGCACTTCTTTGTGGCATTGCAGGTTGGGGCACATGAGCCAAAATGGAATGAAACTCTTATGCCGTTTGGGTTATGTACCACATTTAAGTTTCTCTTATTTTGAATTTTGTGAGCACTGTCTCTATGGGAAGTAGACTAAATCAGCCCATAAAATAAGGGGAAAGAAAGAGTTTGAAAAGCTTGATTTGGTGCATTCACACGTATGTGGTCCCATGCCTACACGGTCATTAGGCAGGGTTGAATACTATGTGACATTCATTGACGATGCAACTAGGAAATTGTGGGCTTATGCTATAGCTCAGAAGAGTGATGTGTTCCAGGTATTTCAAAAATGGCTGGCCTTGGTTGAGAATCAGTCAGGTAGAATGCTTAAATGCCTACGGACTGACAATGGTGGAGAGTATTTCTCTCATGACTTTTAGCATTTCTGTGATACACGTGGGATTAAGAGGGAGCTCACATCCCATCGTACTCTAGAGAAAAATCCAGTTACAGAAAGGATGAACCGTACCATTCAAGAAAGGTTGCAATGCATGCTTTCCAATGCAAGTCTTTCTGGTGGTTTTTGGGCTGAGGCAATGAAGACTGTAGTGCATGTGATCAATAGATCACCTAGTAAGAGTTTGGATGGTGGTATTCCTGAAGAGGCATGGAGTGGCAAGAAGCCCTCTTACTCTCATTCGCATATATTTGGGTGTGAGGCATATGCACATGTGCCAAAAGACTTCAAAAGAAGCTAGATCCTAAGTCTAGGAAATGCATCTTTCTGGGTTATGGTGAAAGTGGAGAGATGGGCTATTGTCTCTAGGATCTAGAAGCAAAGAAGATCATATGCAGCCATGATGTAGTCTTCAATGAGAAGAAGATGCATAAGGGACCCATGAGGGATGTTGAAATGAGGAGAATCACTTTCCAAGATGTGAATCCACTTGCATATGTTGATAGACAGCAAGCTGTCCATGCACCAAAGGTGCAAGAAATGGTACCACTAAATACTCCCATAGGTATACAATCAAGGGTAGATGATGGATCATCTATTGGTGGAAATGATGAGCCAAATGTGGCTGATATGCAGGTGGGACAGCAAGCTGAAATGCCCTTGAGAAGATCATCTAGAGTGTCTAGACCGCCTTATAGGTTTGTTTCAGGGGTAGACTATGTGATGCTTAGTGATTGCGGGAGCCTTCTCGCTACAGAGAGGCTATGATGCACGAGGATCAATGCAAGTGGGAGTATGCTATGCAATTAGAGATGACTTCACTTATGAAGAATAAGACTTGGGACTTGGTTTCTTTGCTACATGGAAAGAAAGCATTGCCATGTAAATGGATCTACAAGATGAAGGTCACAGGTGATGATGTGTCTAGGTATAAGGCCCGTCTGGTCGCTAAAGGGTTCAAGCAAGAGAAGGGTGTGGAATTTGATGAGATATTCTCTCTAGTTGTGAAGATGACCACACTTAGATGCATGCTTGGACTAGTGGCATCAGAGGATATGGAGCTTATGCAGATGGATGTTAAGATAGCTTTCTTGCATGGGGATTTGCATGAGGAAATTTACATGGTGCAACCGGAAGGCTTTGAAGAAAAGGGCAAAGAGCATTTAGTTTGTAAGTTGAAGAAGAGTCTCTATGGTCTTAAGCAAGCGCCTAGATAATGGTATCAAAAGTTTGATGCTTTCATTCGGTCCCAGGGTTTTAGAAGGAGTGAAATTGATTACTGCCTCTACAATTAAAGGGCTAAGGATAATAGCCTTATAATCTTGGCACTATATGTGGATGATATGCTATTGGCTAGCAAGAATACGTATGAGCTAGATGCATTAAAGGCCAAGTTTCATGAGGCCTTTATATGAAGGATTTGGGACTTGCAGGTCATATTCTTGGTATGCGCATCACGTGTGATCAGAGTAGGAAACTCCTTTGGCTTTCACAAAAAGAGTATGTTACAAAAGTATTGCAGCATTTCAATATGGAGGGGGGGAAGGCAGTGAGTACTCCATTGCCTCCATATGTGAAATTGAGTCATACAGATAGTCCCAAATGAGATGAGGAGAGGGCCATGATGCCAAGGTTCCTTATGCATCAACGGTTTGGAGTCTTATGTATGCTATGATAGCTACTAGACCGGACATTGCATTTGCAGTGGGAGTTATTAGCCGGTATATGGCTAATCCAGGAAAGAGGCATTGGGAGGTAGTTAAGTGCATCATGAGGTACATGAAGGGTACCAAGGAGATGTGCATCTGCTTTGGTAAAGGAGACATGCGTGTACTTGGGTACATAGATTCAGACTATGCAGGGCATGTGGATAGTAGGAGATCCACTTTTGGTTCATAGAGATTGTCAAGGTTCATACAGATGATAACCTGCAGATATGCTCACGAAGAGTCTACCTAGTTAGCGGTTTGAGTATTGTCATGTATTGATGGGCATTGGATAGTATGCTCACTGGTTGTTCTCCCTTAAAGGCACATTGTCCTTTAAGTGGGAGGTTGTGGGGGTTAAAGGTCATTGTGCCTTTACCCCGGTTATGTACAATACTCAAACACATATATAAATGAATGAAAAAGAAGATTAGGGTGGTTCTACACCCACCAAAACTTGTGTGGCTCCCTGTCTCTCTCTCTCCCTTTTCCGTTCTTGCTTCCGTTGAGAGCACTCTCACTCTGTTGGGTGGGTGGTCCATTCCATGGAGACTAGGAGAATCCTAGAAATGTGTCATGAATGCTTCGGTCATTTTGCTTCAGCGAGCACAGCTAGACGAATTCTTAATGTAGGTTACTTTTGGCGACGCCTCCATAAGGATGTATACGAATGGTGTCAAAGTTGTCAAGTATGCCAAAAGTTTGGAAGGCGACAGTTAATTCCTGGGCCCTTGAAGCCTATTCTAGCATATGGACCATTTGAGAGGTGGGGGTTGGACTTTGTGGGACCACTCCCTCGCTCATCTCAAGGCAAGCATTATTTATTGGTGGCCACAGATTATGCGACTCGGTGGGCAGAGGCCAAGGCCAGAGTCAATAGCAAGGCAAGCATAGTTGCAAAATTTCTCTTTGATCAAATTTGTTCACGCTTTGGTTGTCCTTTGGAAATTCTCACTGATGGAGGAACCTCTTTTAGAAATGAACTAATTGAAGATGTGGTGCATAAGCTAAAGATAAATCATAGCATGTCCACGCCATACTATCCCCAATGTAATGGCTTGTTGCTTGAGAAAACAAATGGATTGTTGTGTAATTCAATGGGAAAGCTTGTAGACACCAAGAAAAGGCATTGGGATAGACACTTGACAGAAGTTTTATGGGCTTACAAAACCACACACAAGCTAGCTATTGGGTTTACACCATTCCAACTAGTGTATGGAATAGAAGCCATTTAACCCATCGAATTGGAGATCCATAGTCTTCACACTACTGTTGCAAGAAAATAAGGACAAGGGGATGCCTATGCTCAATGCTTGGCACAACTAGAAGCCTTGGATGAATGCAGATTACAGGTCTTACAAAACTTGGAAGATTCTCAAAAAAGGCGCAAGGCCCGTTTTGACACCAAATTACACAAAGAAAGATATTGCAGAAGGAGATTTGGTCATGAGATTTGATAGCCGTCTAGACAAGCGGCTAGACAAAAAGTTTATCGGGCGATGGGAGGGACCATATCGAGTCAAAAAGAAGTTCACGAATGGAACCTATCAGCTTGAGGATGTTGATGGCATGGTGATACCCAGATGCACCAATGAGTATCACCTTAAATCTTCTATGCTTGACCACCTTGAGGGCTAGCAGAGCCTCTCTGTCACTAGAGAGGATCTACTGGGTGTGGAAAGATGTGACGCCAAAAATTGATATTTTTTATTTGGCATTGGTATTGTTTTCTTCTATGTTTGATAAGAGTTTGAGTATCAAGTGATAGCCTAGTGGCTCTCACTTATTTTTATTTTCTCGCACCGCGAAGGGCGTCTCAATCTGAAACAGTGCACTCTTGCACTTTCTGGTTGTGCTACCTGCAGAGATTTGCTCCCAAACTTGAAAAAGGAAAGCAACACCGATCCTCTTACCAAGACACTGCAAACATGGTTTGCTTCCTTGAGCTCTTTACCACGAACCGAGCTCTGATACCATGTGAAGAGAGTGGGAGAGAGGTAAGGAGTCTCACTTGCAGCTTTCTCACATACACAATAGGGGAATACACACAAAGGTGGAGGTTGAAAACAGTTTTCCTCTTCTTAGTTGTGAAAGCCAAAAAACTCTCTCTCTTACAAAAAGGAATAGATGAACCCTATATGTAGGTCTCAAACCAAACTCAACTAACCTAGGTGGCATACTAACTGAGCAACTAACTAGAGTACATAAAGATAGCTATCATCTAGCTATTATTCATGGGTGGTGTACCAACCGCATCTGCAGCTAACAAGTCGGTGACATAAATGCACAATAGTCACCCTGGCATATCACGAGTGGAGCTCGATATCTCAACATGTGAAGCACTGCTAGAGGACACTACAGGTCCACTAATATTTTGTGATTGCTATTGTGAATTCTGTGCATCATTACCATTTTGTGCATCTACATCATCAATCACATTTACTGGTTTATACCAGCTACTCATCTCATCAAAAACATCTCTGTTCACTGTAAACTTACAAGTAGAAGGGTTATAGCATCTATACCCTTTTTGTTGTAGGGAATAACCAATAAAGATGCACTTCTCAGCTTTTGCATCCAACTTGGATCTCAACTCATCTGGCACATGAACATAGGCAATGCAACCAAAAACTTTCAAATGAGAAATATCTGGTTTCCTACCAGTATACCTCTCCTCTAGCGTCATGCCATGTATTGCTGCAGTGGGAGTCCTATTCATTATGTAGACTACTGTAGCAACTACTTCAGCCCAATAATAATATGGCAGGTCTTTTTCGTTGAGCATGCCATGAGATACCTGAATTTTACTAATCTACACAATAGGATGTGCAGTATATCACCAATCTCCAGGAATCCTAGTCTTTCCATTTTCCTTGCATCCTGCATCCATTCTGCATGACTTGTCATGTGGTTTGACACACGTCAGTCAACATACCACACATCATTGCTTTCTTCTCCACTTGTCACAGAATTGGTCATCCATAAACAAATGCTCATTTCTGTCATCACCCTGTCTACTAGAGGATGCATAATTGCCTTGCTGCAATTTTCTAGTCATGATGTCATTTTGCTTTTTATAGCAGTTTTTAACCACATGACCATTTTACCACAGTAGTAGCATTCAACATTGCTATTTGCATTTTGACCTCTCTGCCATCCACCACGACCTCTTTGGCTCCCCCTGCCTCTAAGGTTACCACGTCCTCCTCCATAGGAATGGTTTTCTTGAATTTGCTGGATATTCTGATTTTTGCCATGGCCTCCAGATCGGCCTGCTCTACCTTTGCCTCTACCTCTTCTAGCATTTGAGTAGAAGACAGTTTCTTTTGAAGTTCCTCCTGAAGAGGATGCACCACCGTTTCTCTACTCTTCAGAAATTACATGCATCTGCAATCTTCTTCACCTTCATGCGGTAGTCATTGATGCTCATATTTTCTCTCTGCACATTATGCAACTTCTACTTGAGCTGCATTTTCCTGGCTTTCATATTTGTGCTATACATTTTTGTCGAGGTATCCCATGCCTTCTTCGGCGTGCTTGCATCTTGAATATGCACAATCATAGAATCTGAAATACTGATAGACAGCCAGTACATAACTTTTTTGGCTCTCTCATGCCAGCCTTTAGATATCTGCAACTCCTGTTGATTGGGAACATTAGGAATAACTGGTTCTTGTTTAGCTCCAGTAATGAACTCCCAATAGCCTTTTCCCTAAAGGAAATTTGTCATTCTAAACTTCCATGCTTGGAAGTTGTTCTTGTCAAGCTTTTCAGTGACTATCTGTGAAAGAGCATCAGACGCCATTACAGAACATTGCAAAAATATTGTCACTGCAAAAAACACAACTTCTGCCTCACAAGGGAAAATCTGCAAAACTAACAAAAGTGGTATTTGACCACATAGTCACTTCCTAGTGATGATTTTGCATCAACAAGCAATAAGAATGATTCCATCACTCCTAATATCTCTGCGCATGGCATACGATGCAATATTTGCGACAACTTTTCACCGACCTATAGAACAGTGGTCACACAGTAAAAACATGGCACTTTTTTGAGTTCTTGCGGAAAACTCCCGCTACCAAAACGGGCCCCGAAATGGCCTCGAATCAAAAAAATATTGCATATACTGCCCTCTCGCTACACCGCAAAGGGCATCCCAATCTGAGACAGTGCACTCTTGCACTTTTTGGCTGTGCTACCTACAGAGATTTGCTCCCAAACTCGAAAAAGGAAAGCAACACTGATCCTCTTACCAAGACACCGCAAACTTGGTTTGCTTTCTTGAGCTCCTTACCACAAACCGAGCTTTGATACCATGTGAAGAGAGTGGGAGAGAGGCAAGGAGTCTCAGTTGTAGCTTTCTCACATACACAATAGGGGAATACACACAAAGGTGGAGGCTGAAAATAGTTTTCCTCTTCTTCTTAGTGTGAAAGCCAAAAGAACTCTCTAAGTACAAAAGGAATAGGTGAACCCCATATGTGGGTCTCAAACCAAACTCAAGTAACCTAGGTGACATACTAACTGAGCCACTTACTAGAGTACATAGAGATAGCTCTCATCCAGCTATTATTCATGGGCGGTGTCCCAACCGCATCTGCAGCTAACAAGTCGGTGACATAAATGCACAACGGTCACCCTCGCATATCATGAGTGGAGCTCGATATCTCAACAACCATCACCGACATGGCAAGAAAAAAGCAGACTGGAAGACCGGTTGATTCCAGAACAAAGCTCCCAATCCCTCCTGATGTATACAATGCAATGATCAAAGAGAGAAGAAAGAGGAGGCAGGAGGAGGAGGAGGAGGAGGAGAGGATAGAAACCAATGAGCAAACAAATGATGATGAAGAAGATCATGGGGAGCAATCCAATCCTCAGAGTCAGCCTGAGGCACCTCAAGAGCCAAAAAGTAGACCATAAGAACATGAGTGCAAAAGACATAGATTGGAAAAATGGGCCAGAGGACAAGAAGATGCCAAACAAATGCGGATTCGATTGGCTCAACAATAAAGGGCACAAATGGAGAGCCAACAATGACGACCCACATGGCACAATGCTATTCGTGACTTTCCACATTCTAGACAGGGTGGAAAACCTTTGCCAGAATTGCATCACACAATAAAAGGAAAAGGCAAAGCTCGTAGTAGGTGAGGTGGAGGTGGAGTCCCTAGAAGACACCACAGAAAGCGTGGAAGGAAGTCACTTTAAGAGATAAGAAAGTATGAAAGTAGCGTGAACCTTCTAATCCTAAGAGCTCTGTTCACTTGATTGGTGAAAGAGATTATGCAGTACTATAGGGACGACTATTGTATTGAATCAATCGCACTAGCCGCCATACAAGAAGCAGCAAAAGTGGCAATCGTAACCCTTCTTGGGGACACAAACTTGTGTGCAATCCATGCCAAGAGGGTTACGATCATGGCAAAAGACATGCAACTGGCAAGGCTGATCAGAGAAGACCCACAACTTAGGCCATAGATCGGATTTTATTGTATTCACTATGGACACCAATTTTGGTTGTCAAAAGCAATTTTGTGCAAAGATGGTTCTAAATATTTTTTGTAATAGAATCCTTTGGAAACTATTTTTCTTGTGGATTTTCAACTTTGAGCTTTCATTTTCAAGTGGAATCTTGTAGTGTATTATTTACTTCCGTATTTATTGTATGTACATAATGTAATTGATTGTTGATGGCAAATAATCATGGTAGAATGTAATTAGTCAATAATCATGGTAGAATGTGATTAGACACTAGTATGTGATGGGGGATGCATCCCCCCAAAAAAAAAAACAAAAAAAAGCCCTTGAGGGGCCCTTGTGTGGGCAGGCGTGACTTTGGGCTAGAAAACTGCACACACCAGGGTCCCTCGGGGACTTTTTTTATTTTTTTAAATGTATTTGTTTATTGTATGTGTGTAAGTGATGGGGGATGCATCCCCAAAAACAAAAACAAAGAAAAGCCCCTAAGAGGCCCTAGTGCATGCAGGCGCAACTTTGGGCCAGATGGGGACCTCGTCTAGCCCAAAGTCACGCCTGCGCACACCAAGGCCTCTCGAGGGCTTTTTTTCTTTTGTATTTGTTTATTTGTGAGTGTGATGGGTGTGTGTGTGTGTGTGTGATGGGGGTAAGATATGCCCCAAAAGAAAGACATAGCCAAAAAAAAAAGGCCCCTGAGAGGCCCTAGTGCGTACAAGTGCGACTGACAGGGACCCCATCTGGCCCAAAGTCATGCCTGCGCACACCAAGGCCTCTCGAGGAATTTTTTTGGTTTTTTTAAATTGGGGGATGCATCCCCCATCACTTACACACACACCCATCACACACACAAGAAACAAATACAAAAAAAATAAAGTGCCTATGTCATGGCCACCTTCTGATCAAAGACGCAAAATTTTTGCCCAAATCAATTTGCTTCTTCATGATTGAAATGTGTCCCAATTTATATACCCATATCTTGATCATTAGCATTCAAAGTTGGGATCCACTTTGAATCATGGTTTCATATGTCATGTTATTCACATCATTTTAATCCATTGCAAGCATTTTAATCCATTGTTGCTCATAGCTATCAGTGCATTTGTTAATCTTACCCTTTTGTATCAAACTTCATTGCAGTCATCATCAATGCCTTTAGAATATCAAGGAACACTTCTAAAGAGATTTTGGCCATTCCTAGCATACTTTACAACATTTTACACCATAAGTCATGTGCTTATTCCCTATCCAAGAGGGAAAGATATCTACATAATAAGCAAAGAAAGATGTTAATGGACCAATCAATCTGTCTCTCTCACTTTCTACCTATCTCTCTCTCTCTCACACACACACACTTCTCTCTCTCTCTCTCTCTCTCTCTCTCTCTCTCTCTCTCTCTCCCCCTCACTCACTCACAAACCTCTCCCCTCTACTATCTCCCCCTAACACCCCTCAACCCCCCCATCTTTCTCTCTCTCCCTCCCCCCATCCCCCTCTCTATCACCACAAGACACCCTCTCTCAAAACGCATGCTCACATACAATCATTAGAATACACAATTGAACTAAAAATGAAAAAAATTTAATGTAAAAGAGAGATACAATTTGAAGGAAAGCAAGTTCAACTGGTAGGATCCAAGTTCATGTCTCGAGCCATTCATGTCTCGAGCCATGTACACGTGCTGAACCTTCACCTTAAGTCCTTTTTTTGTATTACAAAACCCAACAATGTGACCCTTCCAATGCTTGTCTTTCTTTGCTCTACCCTTTCTAGAAACCTTGAATGGACCTATTGCAGATGGTTGCATTGTGACCCATGACATTAATCTAAACTGTTGAAGGATCCAAATATCACTGTTGTCCTTCAAAATGCAACGCACACAAGATTGAATTGCTAGCTTTGGCCTAGGGGAAGGGGAGTGCTGCACCATTGTAGAAAGAATGAGAGCAAGCAAAGATAAAGAGGTTGGGAGGAGGAAGAGGTTGAGAGGAGGAGGCTGAGAGGAGGTTGAGAGGAGGAAGAGGTTGGGAGGAGGTTGAGAGGAGGAAGAGGTTGGGAGGAGGCTGAGAGGGGGAAGAGGCTTAGAGAAAGGTGGGGAGTCAATGGGGATAGTTTGGTGAGACTCTAGGGAGGAGTTTGGGGTGCTAGGGACACTTTTGGAAATTTTTGATTTTTTGGAGGGAAAAAAAAGTCGTGGATTTGGGGGCCTACCAAGAGAGCCTAGGAGGGTATGGGGACCATCGAAAAGTGAAAGGGGGGAGTAAATGCCTTAAGAGGTGGTGGGGGCAAGAGAGAGGCAAGTGGAAGCCTAGTGGGGACCAAGGAGGACTCTCCACCAATGAGAGGCCAATATGGAATCCTCCATTCTTTTAATGCCCAAGCCTTCCCATTGGTTGGTTTGCTAATCACAAATCTTAAGGGACTAATCCAAGAGGCCATTTTTGAGTTCAAAATTCCCCTAATGGAAGAAAATCATGGCATAAATGAAACAAAATCTCCACTCAAGCCTAGCGAGGAAGTCATCTTTGTAGTGATATTGTTTTGGCACAATAACACAAGATTTTCTCAAAAGGAAGTCTATAGTTGTGGTCCATGGAGGGAAAGCAAGCAGTATGATGAGCAGATCATATACATTCTTGACACAATGTAGGCTAGTAGTGGGACTTCTAATGCTCTTTCATGCTAATCTTTTTCCTCACAAATCATTATGATGGCTGAGTTTCATTTTCATCTGATGATATTTTTGTGGGAGAGAGAGAGAGATGTGTCTTGGTAAAGGCAAACACTTGCATTATTGTTGCACGAGCACCCTTTTGCACTTGCAACTATTTGTAATGGACCAAGTGCCTCTAAATTTGATGCAACACTATATAATAATTTGGTTTATTGATAGGCAGTGTTGTTTACTCACCATTTGAGTTCTACTCATCCGCCCATCTCTAAACACGCAACACTAGACCCCCCACTTTGATGGATTTATCTTTTGCATCAAGTAGTCACATGCACTAAGCAATATGGGGAGTGAAAGAGAGGGCATATTCACAAAGCACAACACTTTCCCCTCTGAGCACTGAGTAATGGGTCCATGGGATGTGAGGGGAAAAGGTCGTCAACATTTCCCTATCCTATTGGGGATAGATGTGCAAAAGCATGAGTGGGTAATTGAGTCAGAATGAGTTTAGTAAGTCCTTACAATCAAGAGAATAGACATCTAGAGAAATATTTCATGCTAATAGGTGTAGCGCTAGGATAGCTACCTTGTGCATCTTATTATTACAAACCAAGTAGCAGATGATGATTGAAGTCTTTGAAGAACTGCATGATAGCTGGTGTTTGGAAAAGCATTGTCACCCATTAGGGGAGACTTGGGGTCTCAAAAGGTCCTCATAAGGAATGGATTAGGGAATGCTTAGTGGGTTAATGCAAGGGGCTTGGAGGGTCCCAAGGAGGTCTAACCAGCCCAACAAATTTTCAAGTGTTCTAAGATATCTCCACAATTAAGCTCTTTGTTTTCCAAATTTTCAAGTGGATTAAGCCCACAATTGAGCCCACCTCTCTTTACTTTTTAAAATTCAAAATTTCACATTTCGAATCTCCCTCCCTCCCCCTCCCTTCTCTCTCTCCACATCCCTCTTCCTCCCTCCCCCTCTCTCCTCTCTCTCCACCTCCATCCCTCCTCCTCCCCTCCCTCCTTCTTGCTCCCTCTCCCTCCTCCTCTCCCCTCCTCCTCTCTCTCCACCTCCCTCCCTCCCTCCTCCTCTCCCCTCATCCTTCTTGCTCCTCCTCGTCCCTCCTTCCTCTCCCCTCCTCCTCCAACCACCCTGCTGCTTCTTGCTCCTCCTCCTCCCTCCTTTCTCTCCCCCCCCCTTCTCTAGCCACCCTACTCTCTCTCTCCTCCTCCTCCCTCCTTCCTCTCCCCCCCGCCTTCCTCTCCCCCCCTCCTTCTCTACCCACCCTACTCCCTTCTCCCTTGCTCCTCCCTTCTACAACAACAGCTCCTTCCCTCCCTTTTGCACTAGCTGCCCTACTCTCCTCCTCCTCTTCATCTTTCCTTGACTTGCTTCTCCTCGTCCCTCTTCCTTGCTACTCCCTCCCTCTCACTTCTTCCTCTTTACAATCTTCTCCTTTGCCTACTCTTCCCTACATTTCAACATCTTTGAATACTCATGGCACTATTTGAGGACATATTCAACAAGTACCATGTGAACTTACAACTCAGGCTGAATATGCAAGAACACGCCATTTGGGATTTAGGAGGACTCCTAAAAATGTGCTCCACACTATTCAATTGAAGGGAAGATGCATCTTGTCCTTTGGGTGGATTGAACCTTGTACCCTTTGAACCCTGCCATGAAAAAGAGTCTGCCTTTTTATATAGTGCATGATGTTGTTCGGTTTGTTGGCGATGGACATGCTGAATTTCTTGGTTATTTCAATCAATTGAACCACACTCAGACATTGGCTATGCAAGTAAGTGAGGTGCAAAGAGCCCAAGAAAAATAACTAGGACATTTGGGAAATATTACTATTGTGGCAATGCATTGTAGTATGCAGGATCTCCAAATGCAAAACAAAGGAACTTAGTGACAAAGTCCATGCACTGGACTTGGAGCCATAGGAATTGGAAGAATCAATCCATAAGCTCGGTAAAAGCAAACAAGATTTCGAAAGGTCTATCTATGGCTAAGTTCAACATGTCGTGGTGGAGAAGGAATGGGAGAAGTCTACATAACATTTTTAAAAGTTGAAGGGAACACCTTTGGGATTGAAGGAGAGGAAAAGACAATTACAATCTATAATGGATGCATTTTCAGCCAATAGTGGTGGCCAAAAGAGGAGAGTATGGGCTACAACGTTAGTTCCCCAATGCTTCAATGGAATTTCAAGGAGAGTATGGGCTACAAGGTTAGTTTTTGAATATTCATGGTGTTGCCTTGTTTTCACTAAGCCTCACTTGTACTCTACTTTAGGAATTTCATGGAGGATGTGATGGGAAAAATGGAAATGGATGATATGGTCCCTTCATATTTTTTGATAAGCTTAATAAAGACAAATGATTTCATTAAAGTGCTGAAGGACTATAGAAAAAAGGGGTACATGAACAACTTTCTAGTCTAGAGATGACGGAGGACTTCAAGGGCCTTGTGCAAGAAAAGGAGGTGCTTAGAGCTTGTGATGCTACTGGTGTGAGTCGTGAAGCTTACAACTCTGTTTTTAAAATTTTAAAGTTTGCCATGGAGGAAAAATATAAGATATCTGTAGTGCCATTGCCAACACCCTGGTCTGTAAGGCTTGGATGACAAGAAACAAACCAATGTGCTAGAGAAAATCTTGGAGGGTAGCATTGTGTAATTGGCACAATAACTCGAAAGAGTAAAATAGATTTGGTATCCAAACGTTCAAGATGAATGCTTTCAATAATGTTTATGTGGATGTAGGGAATCTGTAGAGATCCATGGTCAAATTCTAGGGGATGAGCGAAGAAGGTACTAAGAGAAATTCCCTCTTTGCATTCAACTTTACTTATTCTCATTTCCTATATCCTTATTGTTCTCTTTCATTGTACAGATGGCAATCTATAATTTGTTATTAAAATGGATGAAGCTTAGTTGGTGAAAGAGCACAAGCTAGATAGGGTGAGCATTTGTATTATGAACGATGCCTTGTGTTTTGCTCAAGGGGACGAGGAAGTTGAGAAGGGTTTCTTAGTCCAATCTGAGGACATATGGTGGCTTGCAACATTTGAGACCCCAAAGAAGTGCCACGAGACATTGAAGTGGGTTTTGGAGACAACCATCATCCCATTGATTATTCAAAGACAAGAGGCAAGGCAAACATTGATAGTGGATGGGCATGGAATGTTTCAAGTTGAAAGGCATCTAGCTAGTTATTTGAAGACCCTCTTGTATGGTTGTGATACAGGTGTAGATGCAAAATGGACATGCTTGTAGTGCACCCACTCTGAGAAGATACAAAAGGGAAGCCTATAGGGGGAAAACGGCATCCTTTCTTGCAACCAAATCGCAACCCTTGATTGTCACAAAAAGGATACTAAGTGGGCCATTTTACCGATTCCATTGAAGTGGGTACATGTGTGTACTTTGCATGTTGAACTATGCATACTTGACAAGTCTACAGCAAGTCTCAGCACAATGTATTGAAAACATTGAAGAACTACTCTCATTGATGGGCCTTGAAGGAGGCAATGTGAAGCTTCAGTAGCATAAGAAACAGTGAGGAGTGACACAAAATCTTCCTACTAAAGTGTCCATGGGTGGAAGAAAGGCAAGGAGGTTCTTATCCAACCACAATGCTGATAAAGAAAAACATACATTGGCTCACAACACCCTAGGTTGGGAGTACTAGAAATCTTGTGTTAGTACACTATGAATCAAGCTTCACATCCCCAAATTGCTACTTTGAGAGCAAAATAATGGGAAAAGCTTTAATGTTGCTTAGATAGGGTCAAATGGATGAGCTTTATTATGAGAGATTCAAGGCAACATTGGGAGAATTCATATCATTGATTGTAGAAGCATGGGGGGAGTCACATATTACACATTACATGGTAATCGGCCTTAAGTTGCAATTTTTTGCATTAACCTTGAGTCAGTTTATGTTTCTAATACAATTTTTTTCTTAGAGCATATTCTTTATGCACATGCATCGTGGTTTGTGGACCAATGGGGCACTCTTTCCATTTGGAATACTCAAGGCATGAATCACACTACAAAGAAAAGGCATCCTATTGCAAGAATACAAGGCATGGGGGTAGTATCACATGAAGCAATGCACTACATGAAATGTTTGACTAGTTTAATAGATTTCTAGTGGCCAAGACTCTCAAGTGTGGCAAGTTAGAGGTCTCGAGTCTCGCAAAAGCTGTTCAACATGTCAAGAAGTCAAGGAGATGTGCTGCTTGGAACTCCTCTTCAGTGAGTCAAGGGGTTATGCATTGGTTGCAATATAGAGTTAGACAAGGTAGGCACTAAGTCCTAAGAGAACCCAAATGTAAAATGTTTGATGAATAAAGTTAACACTATTTCAAGTCAATCACATATTCCAAAATTCACAATATTGTTTGGAAATTGTAGAGTTGCATGTGCATGTACGACATGGCAGGGTAGAGGGGGGGTGAAGAGCTAGCATTAGTGAATGGGTAACAAAAGAGGGGGGGGGGGGAACTTGACAAACCCCAATTTAAAAGGGTCAATAAATAAAAATGCTAAAGTGCTTTGAAAAGACTATATAAAGCATTTAAAAACCCTAAAATCCCACTTCTCTATGGCATGACTTAAACAAACTGTTAAACTCACTAGATGCCATTTAGACTCTACCCTCTCTCCCACTCACAACTCCATGGCCTTAAAACACATGCCAAGCCCCAGTGACCAACAAGGCAATGATCAGCAACATGAATCCCAAGGTTGTTCTCATCATAGCAGGAGTCCCAACAATGCGAGTCCCCATCCTTTGACTCTCATAGGGGATCATAGCATGACCAGGAATCCCAACATGATCAGGGTTCCTCTTAGACCATCCACACACCTAACCATGGAAGTAGAGAGGTGTCTCAAGAGGTTCAAAATAGTCCCAACAATTGTGATCGATTGCAAACCCCTCTCAGGCCCCTTCCTCCTCTCTAGGGCCTTGGCATGAAGCAAATGGACCAACAAGGGGAGCAAGAAGGGTTTAGCGAGGAGATAGACAAACAATAGGAGACACAACATGAGGAAGTATTTGGTGGGCTCAAAGATATTATGAACCTTGGCCCCAATCCTCCACCTAAGCAGACTGCATGGAAGAGCTTCATCAATCCTTTATGCCTCAAAATTGTCACATATGAGGAACCTTTGGTGTGATCTTAGCAAGAACCTCAGCCTGACCCATAGCCTTAGCCAAAGGTAAACAAGACAAGAAAAAAGATGACCCCAAGGTGCAAGAGGCCAACTCCAACTCCTTGAGTATCCTCAGTGCAAGAAGTTTGGCCAAACAGTTAGCTCTTGTGTGGTTTTTCTCAGGTTTATGAATGATTTTAAAGTTGAGCTCTTAGAGGAGAAGCATCCAATGCACAAGGCGCCATTGCATTATAATCTTATTGATTAGATAGAGTAATGTCTGATGGTCCACATAGAACACAAAATGATTTTTGAGTAGATAATGCCTTAATTTTTGGACACTAAATATCATTCCCAATTCTTTTCACTTGGTAGTGCTATAGTTTGACTCAGTAGGCATTAACAAACAACTGACTAGCATAATATACTAGATAATCTAGATGACTATTTGATTGATCCAAAATAATGCCTAAGGCATACCCAGAAGAATCTACATGCACATGGAAAATAGCATCCCACCTTGGTTGCCTTTAAATAGGTGTAGCCATTGTTCTGCTCTTAATATAATTGAAAAGCGTAGTCAACTTGGTAGTCCACTCAAACTTGGCATCTTTCTTTGTCAACTCATACAATGGAGCTACAATCTTGGAAAAGTCTTTAATAAAGCATCTAGATAAAAGCACTAAACTAGGGAATTTGGGAATTTTCATGGTTAAGATTTGGTCACATGGTTAAATCTCAATCTTGTACTTGTAAGTCAAATCTAGCCTAAACACTATATTAGGGAATTCTCCCAATTCCCACTTTCAGCTAAGGTGTTAAGACTTATCCATATGGTCAAATTTTATTCCTTATTTAAAAGTGGGATTTGGGAGATTTCCAAATTCTCTAATATAGTGTTGTAAACCCCACAAAAGAATGCAATAAAGTTAGATTTTCAGGCTCAAGAATTTGCTATATAGCTCAAATTTTATTGGCTTGGTTCGAACACCATCTCATGAAATGACATGATTGAGCGCAATATTCCCACTTGGACATAAAATACACTTTTGGTCAGGTTGAGTGAAGTACTTGATTGTCTGCATCTCACAAATACCTTTTCCAGATTACCAAAATGATATTTGTTTGAAGAGTAAACACAAAAATCATCTAAGTAAATGGAAATGAAGTTAGTGAGATAATCTCATAAAGTCTCTACCATAAGATTTTGGAATGTCGATGGGAAATTTCTTAATCCAAAGGGCATTACTTGGGTTGCATAAGCTCCCCATTATATAATAAAGGAAATATTTTCTCATCATCTGGAGCTACATTAATTTGATTATAACCATTGTAACCATCCATAAATGAGTACATCTCATGTCCTGCAACTTGGTGCGGTATTCCATCAGTGAAAGGTATGGGAAACAGACTTAGGGATAATTGGTATGGAAACAGACTCAGGGACAATTGTGCATTCAACTTCTGATAGTCTACATAGACTCAGTTTACCATTTTTCTTAGACACCAACCATAATAGGAAATAACCAATCACAGGGGTTGATAGCATAGATAAAACTAGCATGCAAAATTTAATCCAAATTAGCTGTTACTTGTTTAGCGTAGTTGGGATTCACTCTGTACCTCTGTATTGAATTAGTTTGGCATCTAGCACTAAAGGTATCTAGCGTTGACACAACTCCTCATAGATCAATGTAATTCTAGGCAAAGACATCCTTATACTTGACAAATAGCTCGTTTACAACCCTTAATTGCTCAAAAGAAAGATTTGCACTTACCACTACCATTGTAGGGTTATTTTCTATTCTGAGATTGAGTTCTTGTGTTGGATCTGGTACTAATTGCTCAGTACTGATTCTCATGATAGTCATCAGTATTTCAACTAGCTCTCATTGCCCTTCAATGTCTTTAGTTAAGTTACTCGAAAAGAGATATTTTTTCTTAGCAATCTGCTAGGCTTTGATATTTTGTTTGATATTTGCAGCCACTTGAAAAATATCCATCTCACCCACAAGTAGTATTTGTAATTACATCAGTCATGACTCGATGTCTTGAGGAAATGGATCTATGAATTCCAAATCCTTTGGCCTACAACTACTCAAAACCTTCTGAGAATTTGTAGGAATACATACATCTTGACTATTTTCTTTAAATGATCATCTCTTTCGAACCCCAATCATGGAGTACTTTTTCATTTTTAAGCTCGGGGGGGTCACCCACCATATGTAACCCTATCATGTGAGTTCAACAGATGGGTTTTTATTACCTCCATTACTTGCATATTTACATATACATAAGGAAGTAAATTAAGACCTAAAAGTTAACATACAAAAGGGTGTTTTATATTAAAATAGTTCTAGAAGCTCCCAACATGCACCATGGACATTAGGGTAGAGTGGTATATGTCATGGGAAATTTTGGAATATTATTGTTGGCATTTTGCTTTTGCAAAGAGTAGGCACTCTTCTTGCATTTTTATGAATTCTAGAATGATTTTCTCTCTTTGGCTATGTATGGCATTTGCTCCACCCAGATGCTAATGAAATGTTGGTCGTAAGTGAACCTCAAGCTTGACATATAAATGAAATGTTGTTAAGTGAACCTCAAGCTTGAAAAAATTATTAGTTGACTATTGTGAGCATTGCATTGATATATTATTTGTAGAAGGTTACATTTCTTGATACAATGAGGATACAATGCCTCTTGACAAGTGCAGACAATTGGCATTGAAGGAGTGGAAATACACTTTGATTGGTGGACACCTTTATCATCATCAGTGTGGAGATGGAGTTCTTTGCAACAGATGGAGTTCTTTGCAGACCAGATGGAACCTATGGCGGCAAGGTGTAACATAAAAGTTGGTAGATGCATCAAAAATTGTCTGACAAACAAGACATGGTAATGCATCCTAGCTTCCTTTATGAAGAGGCACCACTGGGCACGGTTGGTTTGTAGGATGGAAACATATATTTATTTCATTCTCATGTGACTACACCCCTACAAAGTGTTGAGATATCAAGCTCTACCCCCGATATATCTCCTGGATGACTATCATTTATGTCACCGCCTATGTTAGCTGTACTCGTGGTGTAGTTAGACTACCACGTATGTTTTTGGTTTGGGTTCACATATGAACCACGTATTCTAGGGTCTGACATATAGGGTATTTCCCTCTTCTATTGTATTGTTGTTGTGTGCAAAAGTGAAGAAAGGCTTCACCCTCCAACCTTGTGTCCTCTCTCTTTTGTGTGTTGTGAAGAAAGCTGAACTTGAGTCTCCTATCTCTCTCCCTCATTTTTTACATGGTATCAGAGCCTTTAAGGAGCTCAAGAAAGCAAGCCAAGTTTGTGGTGTCCTGGTAAGAGGACCAGTGTTGCTTTCCTATTTCGAGTTTGGGAGCAAATCTCTGCAGGTAGCACAGCAAGAAGTGCAGGAGTGCACTGTTTCAGATTGAGAGGCCCTTCGTGGTGTGGCGAGAGCGCAGTATATGCTGCGGGTGTGGGCGAAGCCCTCAGTGACTTTATTTTTTTGATTTGAGGCCGTTTCGAGGCCCGTTTTGAAGGCGGAAGTTCTTCGCAGGCACTCAGAAAAAGGCCCTGTTTTTCGCTGTGCGACCACTGCGCGGCTGGTCGGTGGAAAAGTGCCACAGAAATTGCATTGTATGCCTTTGTGCAGAGATATTGGGAGTTGCAGATTCATGCCTGTTGCCTGTTGATGCAAAATCGTCACTAGGAAGTGACTGTGTGGTGAAATACCACTTTCGTCAGTGTTGCAGATCTGCCCCTGTGAGGCTTTTTGCAGAAGTTTTGCTATTTGCCCTTGTGAGGCATTTGCTGTGTTTACAGGTTGCTGTTGCAATTCGTGATTTGTAAAATGTTTGAGAATCTGTCTACCATTGTCAGTGAGAAGCTTGACAAGAACAACTTCCAAGCATGGAAGTTCAGGATGACAAACTTCCTTATGGGAAAGGGAGTTTGGGATTACATCAGTGGTGAAACTGCAGAACCAGTTTTGGGTACTGCTCCCACTCCTGCTGAATTGAAGGCCTTTAAAGAATGGCATGAAAAAGCCAGAAAATGCCTATATTGGCTGTCTGTTAGCATTTCAGATTCTATTATTGTGCATATACAGGATCTAGAGACGCCTAAGGAGGCATGGGATACATTGGTGAAGCTATATAGCACAAATACCAAAGCACGAAAGATGCAGCTAAAGCAGGAGTTGCACAATGTGCAAAGGAAAAATCTGAATATAAATGAGTATTCCTTGAAGGTGAAAGGCCTTGCAGATTCTCTTGCCTCCATTGGAGCACCTGTTGATGATGAGGACTTAGTGTCCGTGACCTTGAATGGTCTTGGGAAAGATTATGCACAGTTTCGGACATCCATTGGAGTCCTTGAAACATTTCCTAATTTTCAGGAACTTATTGCTCTCTTGCTGAGTGAAGAGCAAAGGAATGGTGGTTCAGCCACCTCAACTTCTCAAGAGACTGCTTTCTACTCGAATACAGGTAGAGGCAGGGGTAGAGGAAGAGGCCGTTTTGGTGGCCGTGCAGGAAATCAAAACCAACAGCAACAACCGGAAAACTAGTCCTATGGAGGAGGACGTGGTAGTTCTAGAGGCAGGGGGAGCCAAAGAGGCCATGGTTCATGGCAAAGGAACCAGCAAGTAAATAGCAGCACAGAATGCTATTATTGTGGAAAGCCTGGACACAAGGAGAATACATGCTATAAAAAGCAGAATGACATCAAAAGTGGGAAGTTGCAGCAAAGCAACTATGCATCATCAAGTGGGCATGGTGACGACAGAAATGAGCACCTTTTTGTGATGCAGCATATGGTTAACTCCATGTCAGGAGATGCTGCAGCTTGCAATGATGTTTGGTATGTTGATTCAGGTGCCTCTAACCACATGACCAGTCATGGTGAGTGGTTTCATGATGTTAGAAATTTGGATAAGCCAAGTTATGTTGAAACAGGTGATGATACTGCGCACCCAATTACGCAGGTTGGTAAAGTGCCATTGGCTATGCAGGATGGCAAAACGAAGTACTTGGCAGATGTACTTCATGTTCCAAAAATCACTAAGAACCTGGATTCAGTTGGCCAGATGGTTGAGCAAGGTCTGCAGGTTAGATTTAATCCTGATGGATGCTTTGTTGAGGACTTAAAAAATAAGTGCCGCTTGGTTGCGAAAGGCAACAAAAATGGCAGAATGTTCACCTTGGATGTTGATATGCCTGAGGTGAAAGCTGCTATGTTTGCGCATGGGAGAGGTGTCATTGCAGATATTGAGATATGGCACAAGCGCATTGGGCACGTGAATATACAAAGGCTGAAATCTATGCAAACAAAAAACATTGTTGCAGGTTTGCCTAAATTCAGAGTTGAGGGAATGCAAAAGGTATGTGAAGCATGCCAAATGGGTAAGCAGGCCAGACATGCATTTCCCAAAAATGCTAAGGTGAGCAGAAGACCTTTGGAAGTGATCCATTCAGATGTTTGGATAACCAAAGCTGCTTCTATTGGTGGATGCCATTATTATGTGACGTTTATTGATGACTACACTAGGAAGGTGTGGATTTATTTTATGAAGCACAAAAGTGAAGTGTTCAGCCATTTCAAGGCTTTTAAGGCCATGGTTGAAAAAGAGAAAGGGTTGCATATTAAAGTGCTAAGATCTGATGGAGGGGGAGAGTACTTTTCAAAAGAATTTTGTGAATATCTGAAAGAACAGGGAATTCAAAGGAAGTACTTATGCAGGTCTACCCCTCAGCAGAATGGGGTTGCAGAAAGGAAGAACAGGCATATTGCAGAAGTAGGACGGGCGATCCTAAATGAGAAAAACATGCCTGATTATTTTTGGGCTGAAGCGGTAGCAACTGCTGTTTATATTATGAATAGAACCCCCACTGCAGCTGTCCATGGCATGACGCCTGAAGAAATGTATACAGGCCAAAAACCAGATATTTCTCACTTGAAGGTATTTGGTTGCATAGCTTATGTTCATGTTCCTGATGAGAAGAGAACAAAGCTGGATCCAAAGGCAGAAAAATGCATCTTTATTGGATATGCTCAGCACCAAAAAGGGTATCGCTGTTATAACCCTTCCACCCGCAAAATGCAAGTGAGCAGAGATGTTGTTTTTGATGAAATGAGCAGCTGGTATGCACCAACTATTATGGTAGGAGATGCAGATGCAGGAAATGGGAATGCTGCAATAAATGCAGAGCAGCAATCTCAAGCCTTGAGTGGACCTAGAGAGTCCTCTACTAGTGGATCTAATGCATGGACAGGGAGATTGAGATCTAGTGAATCATCACATGGCAGTCCTGATAGTGTTGTGCAGGTATCACATAAGGGAAAAGAAAAAGTGGACCATGCTCCAGTGTTTGATGTGTCTGCTGGTAGCTCTCATGTTGATGGAGAGTCAAGTGGCTCTGAAATGAGCCTTGATGAGGAACTTGGGATTCCTTCTGTTGTTATACCTGGTGCAAGGAAAAGCAGGCATGATTTAAAGACTCCTGCAACTGATCCAGTTGTACGGAGGTCCACTCGTATTAAGTATCCAGTTGACAGGCTGAGATATGATGGGTATACAGCACATCACTATGCTTATATGGTCAAGGTTCTAGAGGAGCCAGAGCCCACATGTTTTGAGGATGCAGCAGGGCATAAAAATTGGGAAGCAGCTATGGATGAAGAGATGGCTGCCTTGGATGCAAACCACACTTGGGATTTGATGCCTTTGCCTCATGATAAGAAGGCTATTGGCTGCAAGTGGGTTTACAAAGTAAAGCACAATGCTGATGGGTCTGTTAACAGGTACAAGGCAAGATTGGTTGCCAAAGGTTTTGCACAGACATATGGAATTGACTATGAGGAAACTTTCAGCCCAGTTGCAAGGATGGCAACCGTGAGAGCAGTAATTGCTATGGCTGCTGCAAAGGGATGGTCTTTGCATCAGATGGATGTGAAAAATGCCTTCTTGCATGGTGATTTGCAGGAAGAGGTTTATATGATGCAGCCAGAAGGTTATGAGGATAATTCACACCCCGATTTTGTATGCAGGTTGCGCAAAGCCTTGTATGGCTTAAAACAGGCGCCGAGGGCATGGTCAGACAAGATAGGGCAATATCTTGTCACTATTGGATTTCAGATTTCCAATTCAGATTTTTCACTTTATGTGAAAAGGACAAACAGAGGGATTGTGCTTATAGTCATCTATGTTGATGACTTGATTATTACAGGTGATAGTGATGCAGACATTAATGAAGTGAAGCTGCTGTTGAAGCAGAAATTTGAGATGAAGGATTTGGGAGAGCTGCGTTACTTCTTGGGCATTGAGGTTATTAGATCCCCGAGTGGGATATGGCTGTTGCAAAGGCAATACGGTTTGGACATGCTGTCCAAATATGGGATGACAGGCTGTAAGCCTATCTCTGTTCCATTGGAGCAGAATGTGAAGCTCAATGCAGAGACAGGTGAGCTTCTTGAAGATATTACTATGTACAGGCGCATAGTAGGTAGCTTGATTTACATGACTATAACCAAACCAGATTTGAGCTATGCTGTGGGGCTGGTGAGTCAGTTTATGCAGGCACCGAGGAAGCCACATTTGGATGCGGCTAGGCGCATACTGCGGTATGTGAAGTCCACATTGCATTATGGACTGTTTTATGAAGCTGGGTGTGCATTACAGGTACATGGATACACAGATGCTGACTGGGCTGGTAATGTCTCAGACAGGAGATCTACTAGTGGCTTATGTTTTCTCTTGGGAGTGGTGCCATCAGTTGGAGCAGCAAGAAGCAGCCAACAGTTGCCTTGTCGAGCACAGAGGCTGAGTACAGGGGTGCAGCAATGGCTGCATGTGAGGTAGCTTGGTTACGGAACCTACTTGCAGATATGGGACAGTCAATTCACGCAGCAGTTGTCATTCATTGTGACAACATTAGCAGCATCATGCTTGCTAATAACCCAGTTTATCATGCTAGAACGAAGCACATTGAGGTGCATTATCACTTTGTGAGAGAGAAGGTTCTAGTTGGTGAGATTGATCTTGTCTATGTCAGCACTGAGGAGCAGGTGGCTAATATTTTTACGAAGGCATTGGGTACCGAGAAGCTTCGCAGATTTAGGAGCTTGCTTGGTGTACGTGAGATGGATTTGAGCTTGAGGGGGAGTGTTGAGATATCAAGCTCTACCCCCGATATATCTCCTGGATGACTATCATTTATGTCACCGCCTATGTTAGCTGTACTCGTGGTGTAGTTAGACTACCACGTATGTTTTTGGTTTGGGTTCACATATGAACCACGTATTCTAGGGTCTGACATATAGGGTATCTCCCTCTTTTATTGTATTGTTGTTGTGTGCAAAAGTGAAGAAAGGCTTCACCCTCCAACCTTGTGTCCTCTCTCTTTTGTGTGTTGTGAAGAAAGCTGAACTTGAGTCTCCTATCTCTCTCCCTTATTCTTTACACAAAGTAGCTCTACTTTTCATAGATTCATGTTCAATTCGACCAATTGTGCCATGAGAGCCGCCACATTGTTGCAAGACACATCATATATCATTTGGGGTTTTAAGCATTGGTTCTCCTCAAAACATGCCTCACCCATTTGTTACCATAGGAAGATTGAACCATGGATTTCTTTACAAAGTGCCAATATAACATTTTTGCAAAGCGCAATAGGGCATCCACATGGCGAGTCTCCTTTCTGTATACCTAAATGTCAATCTCATGCACTCAAGTTTGGATCTCTGGATGACTACAGTCACTAATCTTCCATGTATCGTGTTGCTAAATAGGCTAAGATTTTTATGCCAAGCATCTCCATCTTCCATGGCTCCCCTCATCTTTTGATTGCTTTCCCTCTAGTTGTGTTGGCTAAATGGAAAATAATTTCTACTTGGACACCAAGTTTTTTATATTCTTTCATCAGGAGACCTTGGTATCTACTCATTGGGAACACTCAAAATTTTTATATTCTTTCATTGGGAGCACTTGGTATCTAGCCTTTGCAAGGTTTGTTGGATGATGTCAGAGATGCAGTAGCAATGAAATCTTGCATGTGCTCACTTCCCAAAACATGCCTAAATTTCACGAGCACATTGCTCTACTTCAGTCTTCTCCAGTGTTAATGGTCTCTTCACTTCTCTTCTCCTTCTCTCATCCTCTCAATGTGGCTCCTCTCTTAATATTAAAATAGTTAAAAGGTGCCATGCGAAGGTAAAAGGCATATGCTATGTGTAGATATTGGTGGATGCAAGCAAGATAATCAGCATGCATAATTTCAAGAACAATGATTTGTTTATATATATATAAGAACAAATTTGATATGAATGACTCAAATGTGTAATGTTTAACAATTTAAAGCATGCAATATGATATAGATAGCATGCATGTTTTGTTTTGATGGTCAAATTCTAGTTCACATGCATGAAAAACCAAAAACAACATGCATCCAAATAAAAAAATGGCAAAACCACCTCTCTCTTTGAGAGAGCCCAAGGACCTATACCTTAAGACTGCTAGCTCTTGTGCCTTATGAGAACAAGGGCCAAGAAATGCTCTATAGGAGCCCTAGCACGGGGCTTAAGATAAGAGAGGATAAATTTACCTCTCAAATCAAAAGGATTTGAAAAAATGAACTAGTGGCATCTTTACATAATTGAACTCTTACTCAAACCTCAATCTATAGCCTTATACTTGCTTTAGATGTCTTGATACTAGTGGTATCAAGCTTACTGCTCATGGTACTACCATATATATTGCCAGTAAATGTAATAGTACTACCATTATACTTGCTTTAGATGTCTTGATACTGGTGGTATCAAGCTTACTTCTCATGGTACTATCATATATATTGCTAGTAAATGTAATAGTACTACCAAGTAAATGTGTGCCTAATTTGTGAGCAATATTATTGCTCTTGCTAGCAGTATTGCCGTATAAATGCATTAGTACTATTGGTAAATGCAATAGTATTTTTTATTATTTCTCTTGCTAGCAGTACTATTATACTTATACACAATAAAGACACTTGTATTGGTCGTATAACTTTCTAGTAATGATGGTATATGCCATAGCACCAGTAGTAAGTAGCCTATCTCAATAGCGCACACACGTGCACATGAGAGAGAGAGAGAGAGAGAGAGAGAGAGAGAGAGAGATTATTGCACAAGAGATGTTGCATGATTATGTGTACGATACATCTTTATTTTTTATTTTTGTACCGGCAAGGTTTTCTCATGATTGCATGCATGAATTCATGAATAGAGTGTTCACAAACATAAATCATCCAAAACATCGTGTGATTACTGTAAGAAAATAATACAACGTATGTGCTCAACAGATAACAGGATCTCGTATACAAGAGAGAAAACAAGATAGTATGGAGAATCAAAAATTTGATTACTATAGAAGTGATACAATAGATGGCGCTGCCTCCCAACCATGTGCTCCTGTGAAAGAAGCTTTGATGGCATGCTGGAAATAGTAGAAGAAGGAGGCTAGATGCTAAGGAATCAGGGTTGGTGTAGCCAGTGATGAAATGGGCTTCATGGGCTTGCCCTTATATAGCCACTAGTCATAGTCGGTTAGGCTCAATTGGGTGACCGACCCAGTTCACCCAAAACGATCTCGGTCCCGAAATAGGACATCGACCATACAATAGAATCGGTGCGCAAAATAGAGCAACTAAAACACGGTCTCCATTCGGCCCAAAGCCATCTGGGATCATCTGAGGCTCCAAACAAGCCCCACAACCTGAGAGTGGGCTACCCCGAGAAATGCTCCGTCTACCCTCAGTGTGGTCAGTCAAGAGATGCCTTCCCGCACTTGCATGTAGCCTAGTTGGCAGTGTGCCAACTCTATCTAAAGCCGTCCAGCCATCAGGCCACACATGGCCTGCATCTGGTGTCCAAACCAGGACCTACCGGATAATCGAGCTACTCAAATTCCTTCTCCTCATATGGGGGGCTTATAAGTAGAGTTAGCTGGTTCCCGCGTAGTTACACGAGAGTGGAGCATTGATATCTAACACCCCCCCTCAATGTCCACCCGCAAGTGAACTTACTTTTTTGGCCCAATGCCAAGTTAATGAAGATGCCTCTCTAGCAAGTCTCTTCCAAGAGCCTTCGTGAAGATGTCTGCAACATTCTTTGTAGTCGGACAGTACACCAAGTTGACCTCTCCATCCATGATGAGCTCGCGTACAAAGTGATATTGAATCTCAATGTGTTTTGTGTGAGTGTGGAACACCGGGTTCTTTGCAATCGCCATGCAACTCTGATTGTCACATGATAACTGCGTAGGCTTGTTCTGCACTACACCCATGTCCCCCAAAATCCTCCTCAACCACACTACCTCGCAAGAAGCAAAGCATGCAGATTTGTACTCGGCCTCGGTAAAGAAAGAGCAACTATGGGTTGCTTCTTACTAACCCATGACACAACTCCAGATCCAAGTGAGAAACAGTACCCTGTCACTAATCTCCTGCTATCCACGTCTCCTGCCCAATCCGAGTCATAGAATCCGATCAAGATGTTGCCGTGGTATAGGTGATGCCATAATCAAGTGTGCCTTTGATGTATTTCAGCACCCACATCCCTACCCTCCAATGGTTCTCCCGAGGCTTATTGGAAAACTTGCTTAGTACACCAGTCACAAAACTAATGTCCGGCCATGTGTTGCATAGGTAAATCAAGCTGCCCACAAGCCTTCTGTACTTCGCTTCGTCCACCAGTGGTGATGAATCCTCGTTTGAGAGCTTCGCATCAACCTCCATAGGGGTACCAACTGTCTTGCACTCAGCCATGCCAAATGCCTTCAGTACCAGCATACTTCAGCTGTGAAATGACGATCTGTTTTGGCTCCTGCCAAACTTCAATCCCCAAACAGAAATGCATCAGTCCGAGGTCTGTCATTTCAAACTCTCTTCCTAGCAAATGCTTCGTCTGTGAGATCTTCTCTTCATGGTTTCCTGTTATGACAAGGTCATCCACATAAAGGACCACGATCATACACTTGCCTCCTTCTCTAAAGATATACAACTTTGCATTAGATGGGCTCCTCCTGAACCCGTTTTGCAGAAAGTAGGCATCAATTCGCTGGTACCACGCTCATAGGGCCTGTTTCAGCCCGTAAAGTGCCTTCTTTAGTTTGTAGACTTTACCTTCTGAACCGAGGATCTCAAAACCTGGTGGTTGTTCCACGTATACCTCCTCCTTGAGATCTCCATTTAGAAAGGTGGATTTCACATCCATCTGAAACACGGGCCAACTTCCCTGGGTAGCTGAAGCCAAAACATTGTGCAAATCCTTTTGCCACGAGCCGAGCCTTGTACTTATCCAACGTGTCGTCGGACTTGTACTTGGTCTTGTACACCCACTTGGTTCCGATTACCTTGCGTTTTGGTGGTCGATCCACAAGGTCCCAAGTGTTGTTCTTCATTATGGAGCCATACTCTGACTGCATAGCCTCCATCCACCTATCATCGCCCTATGCCTCTTCAAGACACTTGGGTTCATCAGCACGGATCACTTCTATCATCAAAGCATAGTTGACCAAGTGTTCCTGTGCCCTTATTTGCTCCTCTAATCTCTTGGACTGGCGGTGTTCGGATGGTTCCTCCTCAATGATTGGAGGTTCTCTACCATCCAAAAGCTGCTTTACCCACTTTGGGAATGGCCGTTGCTGTTGTGGTTCTACAGGCTCTTCTTCATCTTCTTTATCTTGAATCCTCCCAAGCACCATTGGGGGAGTTTGGTCTGTTGTTGGTGGCGGTACTGGATGGATATTCTGGTTTTGGTTGTCTGGGAAGGAAGCATCCTCCTCCAATTGATGCGGCTATTCTGAGAAGACCACATCGCGACTTACAATTACCTTCTTGGTAACAGGGTTATAGAGACGATAACCCTTCACCTCTTCACTGTAGCCTAAGAAAATACAATTCTAGCTCTTTGGTTCCCATTTGGTCCTGGTAGCATCAGGAACATGCACAAAACAGTCACATCCAAAAACTCTAAAATGTGCAGCTGAAGGTTTCTTACCAGAAAAGGCTTGTAGTGGAGTCATCCCATTCACAGCCTTCATGTAGCTATGATTCAGGATGTAAACTACAGTGTTACGTGCTTCAGCCTAGAAAGTCTTTAGCAAATCTTTCCCTTTCATCATACTCTAGCCCATTTCGCAGATGACGTGCATCTTGCATTCTGCTACTCCATTTTGCTGTGATGTATGTGGCGGGGGTTTCTGCCTCTTGATTCCGTGACATTTGCAGTAACTTTCGAATTCAGTTGATGTGAACTCTCCACCTCTGTCTGATCTCAACTTCTTCACCTTCCTCCCCGATTCTTTCTCAACCATTACATGCCATTCCTTGAACCTACTAAAAGCCTCGTCTTTAGTCTTCAGGAAGTATATCCATATCCTTCTTCTATAGTCATCGATCAGCGTCATGAAGTAGTAGGAACCACCCAAGCTCGTCTCCATCTTTCCACAGAGGTCTGTGTGAACGAGTTCTAGAGGAGCCTTTGCCCTGCTGGCCTCTTTAGGAAAGGGATGCCGATGCTACTTGCCCATCATGCAAGCTTCACATACATCGGGTAGATCTGAAATTTCTGGTAGGTCTGCAATCATTCCACTTTTATGCATCTCCTTCAAAGAACTAAGGTTTAGATGACCAAACCTCTCATGCCACATCTTAGTGTTCTTCACATCCGCTCGAGCAGTGAAAGCTTAGAGTTCGTAAATGTTGTTTCACCGTGTACCTTTACCAATGACCTTCCCTTGAAGATCCAGAATTTGTGCACCATTCTTATCGAATTGAACTTTGAGGTCCTGATCCGTGATCACAGAAACGGACAACAAGTTCCTCTTGATATCTGGCACATAAAGAACATTGGTGGACAATTGTTTTACAACTCCATCTGACTTGAGAGCAATCGTACCTTTTCCTTTTGCTGGACATTTTGCATCATTGCCGACTGCTACCAGGATGTCATTCCCTACCGGCTGTAGAGAAGTATACCAATCCTTCCGACTGGTCATGTGGTGCGATGCACCACTGTCAATGATCCAAGGTTCATCTACAGGTACATGAACTGCCTCCATGCAAATCTCCTCAATTGCTATGAATAGCTCTATTGGTGCTGCCTGCATGCTATTGCTAGACTCTTTCTTTACTCTGTTCTTCTCATCTGTAATCTTCTTTCGGCACTCATTCTACTTGTGCTCTGCCTTATTGCAATAAAAGCACTTGATCTTCTTCTTTCTCTTTTTATCATCAGAAGAAGATGGGTTACCAGAGTCCTTACCCTTACCTTTCTTTGATCCGATCCAGAAAGCTGAATCTTCTCCAATCCTCATCTTTTGACGCATCTCCTTCTCTAGAAGCTTTGCGCTAAAATCCTCAAAGTTGAGGGGCGGATTTCTATTCTACATATTCAGTGCCATAACAAGACCATCGTACTTTGGTGGGAGAATCCGTATGCACCTTCGTGCTAGATTCTCGCTGGTGATGGTGATGCCAATTGTAGTCATCTGATCACGCAGATTCTTCACCCTAGTGATGAACTTCTCTGCCGCTTCAGACTCAGACAACTCTCATTTGCGAGTTGAGTCTCCAAATTTTGAATCTGCGTCTGATTCGTGATCTCGTACTGATTTTTCAAGACCGTCCATGCCTCCTCCGCTGTGGTGACATGTTGAATTAATGCCATGACAAAATCACTAACACTGCAGACAATAGAACACAGTGCATCTGCATTTCTTCTTGTCCATGCAAGAATCTCATCTGCAGTTGGTACTATCTATTGTCCTGCATTGGCTGGATCCCCCGTCTCGTAACCAGCCTCACATCCACCCCAATAGCAGTGTCCCAAAGCTTGTATGCACTTAGGATGATCTTCATCTTGAACTTCCAGAGTGGATAGTTACAGCCGTCCAACTTTCTGCTTTCGCTATCCTTCTAGTAATGAGCTTAACTGATTGATGAGTGCCTGCATATATTAAAAAAATTCCTAAATGGACTAGTTTTTCTTCTTCTTCAAGTCACCTAGTTTGGTGTAGATGTCTTCCTCATTGATCTTTTCTTTGAACTGTTTGAGAAAAGCCTCGCACATGTGCTACAAGTCTGTAAAATAGCCAATCAAAATTTAGTTGAACCATCTTTGAGTTATTTTGACCTGAGTACACAAAAGGTAATTCATGTAGTCTTCCTTGGTCATTGCTTCATTGATATGGCAAACCCATAAAAAGATCTACAAGTGACTATAAGGATCTTCTTCCTCAATTTTCTTAAAATCTTGAAACTTCACCTTAATGAACTGTGCAAATTTTGGTTTTGTGTTCATTGGCTTGGGGGTCCTTGGTTGTGTTCATTCCCTCTTAACTCAATTAGGACTCTAAACTTTGTTCCTTACATCCCGATGACCATATAGTTCATGCTCTAGGTGTCACCTTGCTCCATATTGATAGTTAGTCATCATTATAGACATGCCTAGGTGCTCAACCCAGTATTGTTGCCTCTAGTATACCACCTCATCTTGAATTAGACACCTACGATAGCTCGATCTAGTCATTTTCACTAGTTGTACATGCATGCCACCAATAGGAGCCCTTATTTTCACTATTCTTAGCTCCTTTAGCACCAATATGAGCATGTGTTAGATATTAATCAAAGCTTGAAGTACTCTATAGGATGATTGGAAACAATTCTAATTCTAGACACCGGCTATCAGTTAGGTCTTCAAAAGCTACAAGTCATCTTTGGACACTTGGATGATTCTTTTGTGATAATATGACAAACCAAGTAACTTCCATAGCTCATTGTTCATTACATGATCTACTTCTTTGAATGATGATAGTCATTTTCTCTCACCTCTCGATTGACCAGTTCACCTGATGCTCGGTGTGTGCATAATGTTGATGAGTGTTAGAGTGCTTGGTGTAAAAGATGCCCTCTATTGTAATGCTTGGATGTAGAGAGCCAAAGCATCGTACTAACATGGGGTTATGTAGGCATGGACAGAACCACATGGAGGTGGGTGATAGAGTGTGGGAAAGGCAATACATTGAGTATTGCAATCAACACCAAGTCTAAGAGACAAGTATACAAACCAAGTAATTATATTATCAAAGAAAGGGGCTCATATCCCTATTAGTACTAGTTGTTGTAACATCAAGGGTACTCATGTAACGACGTGTTGGTGCACAAATCTCACAAGCACTCACCTAAGCTCAAGGCACTAGTCCATCTCTAGAGTAACAAGATGTCTAGGATTGTACACTCCTCAGAACTGACACTTGCCAAAACTTGTCCTACCTTAGGTTCTAAACTTAAATAGTTTTAGGACCCTACTTGAGTAGTCAGAACAACCTTCCAAAAATCATATGGGGAATTTTGAAAATCATGATTGTTAGGGGATATCTGCATTGTTCCTATTTCATATCCTTGTTGCTTGGATCATTGACACCCTAGTAACCTAGCACTTGGTTACTTGGAACCCATATTTTCTAGTTAGACTAGAAGCCAATATATGCCAACAAAAAAATGAGGTCACGATAGGACTGATGTCTCCAAATAATCCTTTTTTTTGTTGAGAGAGCTTGTAAAAAATATGGATGAATTTAAAACAATTTGATGAATTTATCATCTAGGTGAAGCAAAATAAAAGATGAGCATGCTCATTTTCATTTGATTCAAAGGCACTCTCCATATTAGATATCTCCCCTTAAATATACGACAATATGCTCTTGATCATCAAGATATTATGAATAAATATTTTCCATATTTGAATCATCTTGCCCATAAATATCTTTTTGTCCATAGCAGCCTACACAGTTAAGAAATTTAGCCAACAAGAATAGGCAAAAAGGAAAAAATCTCCATCATTAAAGTGGTTAACGAGGATGCAAACAGCCAATCCTATGGTTGACCAATAGTAAACCTGATAAAAAACCTTAGCTGGAGGAAATAACACCCAAAAAATAAATTATCATGCGTCATCAAATTAGAAGGTTCTTACCACTTTAGGCAAAGAACTCAAAAATAGCATCACCATCATGGCAGATCAGGGATAATAGTAGGATGAGTAGAAAGGGCATACATAGCAATTAGATATGTCACTTCTTGAAGCGGAGTCCCAAAGTATCTAGTGCAAAAAGATAAAACAAAAGAAGAACTTCTAGACTGAGAAACATGACAAAATTAGAGCCTTTCGAGAAGAAATCACATGATGCATAGTAACAAAAAAAATGCCCTAAAAAACTCAATAGCCTTTAAAATGACTGTTCAGTAGTCTTTGTAAGAGTTAACCACCTAGAAGGGGGGTTGATCAGATACCAATCACTATAAATGAAAAGAATGCTTTTATAAATAAAAAGTGACTAATATTAGATGCAAGGACCTTTTAGCAAACCCATATCAGGCATAAAAGTGCTCGGTAAGTAGAAACACATTCATTACACAAAACTAAAGACATATATACTATCTTGACAACCCACAATGTGAATCATCGCTCAGTAAAAAATACTTGGGACAAACAAAAAATTATGTGAAGTCATGATGGACAATGGATTTTTAGTATAAAACGCTCCAGGCACTCATAGTAAATAACCATCATATGAAATATTGATCCTGGCAAAATTTTGTTGCTTAAAACAATAAGAAAACATAGAAAACATATGTTTCTTGTCAGGAATCTTCATAAATATGACTTTTAGAAGTTTGTTTGTTGCTCAAAATAGAAGGAAAGTCATTTGAAATAGAAGACTACACTCAAAACTTGTTAGTATAGGCCCTCATTTCATGTGTATATGTGTATATATGTATATGAGTATATGTGCATATATATATACATATACATACATAAATAAATAAATAAATAAATACATACATACATACGTATACCCTTTAGTTCTTTAGTTTCATGCCTTAAATTTCCCTCTCCCTACCACTTGTCCATGGTTTTGGAAACCCTTACCCTAAAGGGGTTTGTATATATTCATTATCTTTAACTAAATATGTGCTAAAGATAGTGTATTTCATTTGTGATGTGCTCTCTAGCTATGCCCTCTCTCCTCATCTCCACTTTTATCCTCTCCTCTCTCCATATTTGTTCATGGTATTAGAGCACATGGTTTTTCCTTCTGTTGAGGCACCATCTTTGTGAAAGTGTGAGAGATTGAGAGTTTGAGAGTTTCTCTTAAGTGTCCTTTCACTTTTGTTGAGTGATAGAACTTTCATCCATAGCTTTCTATTCATTCTTCTTGAGTGCTTGTGAGAGATATCATTCTTATCATAACTGATCTTTCTTTTGAAAGAAAGGCAAAAGTTGATATTTTGCAAATTCTTTGATATGTCTAACAAGGTCCAAACTTAATCGTAATTTGTATATCTCTTCAATAGGATATTATGGAGTAGCATGAGTTTTTAGGGGACCTAATATCATGTAGAACACCAAATTTAAACCATATTTTAATCGTTCATTATGTTGTGATTCATGCTAAATTCAAGATACAAGGGTTAAAGGATATCATAAGGACCTTCAAACATTTAAATTATACTTATAGATTTCCTCTAATCATGAATAAGTGATACCAATTAAAAAATTATATGAAAAACACTTATATACGGGATAACTCAAAACTATAAAAGCGAGATTTAATGTAGAACCTATTTTGGTAGTTTAGATTAGGAGCACTTAATCTCTTTTAGTTTTAGCCTTTATTATGATGTGGTGACATTCCCTTATTATATAATGTTGTTACAGTTAAGATATGACACTTTGGGAAAGATATTTTGTGACACCATACTAAGGGAGATGGGGATGGGGACTCCATAGGGAAAGAGACTCCCCATAACTTAGTACCAGCTATCTTTCCTACCTCAGATCTGACTGTTGATGTGACCCCTTTCTCCTTTCTGCATGGCTTTTCTACTAGATCTCTAAACTACGAGATGTCTCTTCTCATCATGAAAAAGAGATTTGGAGATCGTGTTTCGACATGAACTAGGAGCTTGTCACTTCTATCCACTTTCCTCCCTTACTTAGTGCTAGCAATGAATCCAACCGAGAAAAGGTGTGAGATAAACACATCAGCATTGTCCAGCCTCCAACTGCTATTGGTGGATCATCACAGAAGGCTTCAAGGCCCTCTTTGTAAAGAATGAGGGAGAGAGATAGGAGACTCAAGTTCAGCTTTCTTCACAACACACAAAAGAGAGAGGACACAAGGTTGGAGGGTGAAGCCTTTCTTCACTTTTGCACACAACAACAATACAATAGAAGAGGGAAATACCCTATATGTCAAAACCTAGAATACGTGGTTCATATGTGAACCCAAACCAAAAACATACGTGGTAGTCTAACTACACCACGAGTACAACTAACATAGGCGATGACATAAATGATAGTCATCCAGGAGATATATCGGGGGTAGAGCTTGATATCTCAACACTCCCCCTCAAGCTCAAATCCATCTCACGTACACCAAGCAAGCTCCTAAATCTGCGAAGCTTCTCGGTACCCAATGCCTTCGTAAAAATATCAGCCACCTGCTCCTCAGTGCTGACATAGACAAGATCAATCTCACCAGCTAGAACCTTCTCTCTTACAAAGTGATAATACACCTCAATGTGCTTCGTTCTAGCATGATAAACTGGGTTATTAGCAAGCATGATGCTGCTAATGTTGTCACAATGAATGACAACTGCTGCATGAACTGACTGTCCCATATCTCCAAGTAGCTTCCGTAACCAAGCTACCTCACATGCAGCCATTGCTGCACCCCTGTACTCAGCCTCTGTGCTCGACAAGGCAACTGTTGGCTGCTTCTTGCTGCTCCAACTGATGGCACCACTCCCAAGGGAAAACATAAAACCACTAGTAGATCTCCTGTCTGAGACACTACCAGCCCAGTCAGCATCTGTGTATCCATGTACCTGTAATGCACACCCAGCTTCATAAAACAGTCCATAATGCAATGTGGACTTCACATACCGCAGTATGCGCCTAGCCGCATCCAAATGTGGCTTCCTCGGTGCCTGCATAAACTGACTCACCAGCCCCACAGCATAGCTCAAATCTGGTCTGGTTATAGTCATGTAAATCAAGCTACCTACTATGCGCCTGTACATAGTAATATCTTCAAGAAGCTCACCTGACTCTGCACTGAGCTTCACATTCTGCTCCAATGGAATAGAGATAGGCTTACAGCCTATCATCCCATATTTGGACAGCATGTCCAAACCGTATTGCCTTTGCAACAGCCATATCCCACTCGGGGATCTAATAACCTCAATGCCCAAGAAGTAACACAGCTCTCCCAAATCCTTCATCTCAAATTTCTGCTTCAACAGCAGCTTCACTTCATTAATGTCTGCATCACTATCACCTGTAATAATCAAGTCATCAACATAGATGACTATAAGCACAATCCCTCTGTTTGTCCTTTTCACATAAAGTGAAAAATCTGAATTGGAAATTTGAAATCCAATAGTGACAAGATATTGCCCTATCTTGTCTAACCATGCCCTCGGCGCCTGTTTTAAGCCATACAAGGCTTTGCGCAACCTGCATACAAAATCGGGGTGTGAGTTATCCTCATAACCTTCTGGCTGCATCATATAAACCTCTTCCTGCAAATCACCATGCAAGAAGGCATTTTTCACATCCATCTGATGCAAAGACCATCCCTTTGTAGCAGCCATAGCAATTACTACTCTCACGGTTGCCATCCTTGCAACTGGGCTGAAAGTTTCCTCATAGTCAATTCCATATGTCTGCGCAAAACCTTTGGCAACCAATCTTGCCTTGTACCTGCTAACAGACCCATCAGCATTGTGCTTTACTTTGTAAACCCACTTGCAGCCAATAGCCTTCTTATCATGAGGCAAAGGCATTAAATCCCAAGTGTGGTTTGCATCCAAGGCAGCCATCTCTTCATCCATAGCTGCTTCCCAATTTTTATGCCCTGCTGCATCCTCAAAACATGTGGGCTCTGGCTCCTCTAGAACCTTGACCATATAAGCATAGTGATGTGCTGTATACCCATCATATCTCAGCCTATCAACTGGATACTTAATACGAGTGGACCTCCGTACAACTGGATCAGTTGCAGGAGTCTTTAAATCATGCCTGCTTTTCCTTGCACCAGGTGTAACAACAGAAGGAATCTCAAGTTCCTCATCAAGGCTCATTTCAGAGCCACTTGACTCTCCATCAACATGAGAGCTACCAGCAGACACATCAAACACTGGAGCATGGTCCACTTTTTCTTTTCCCTTATTTGATACCTGCACAACACTATCAGGACTGCCATGTGACGATTCACTAGATCTCAATCTCCCTGTCCATGCATTAGATCCACTAGTAGAGGACTCTTTGGGTCCACTCAAGGCTTGAGATTGCTGCTGTGCATTTATTGCAGCATTCCCATTTCCTGCATCTGCATCTCCTACCATAACAGTTGGTGCATACCAGCTGCTCATTTCATCAAAAACAACATCTCTGCTCACTTGCATTTTGCGGGTGGAAGGGTTATAACAGCGATACCCTTTCTGGTGCTGAGCATATCCAATAAAGATGCATTTTTTTGCCTTTGGATCCAGCTTTGTTCTCTTCTCATCAGGAACATGAACATAAGCTATGCAACCAAATACCTTCAAGTGAGAAATATCTGGTTTTTGGCCTGTATACATTTCTTCAGGCATCATGCCATGGACAGCTGCAGTGGGGGTTCTGTTCATAATATAAACAGCAGTTGCTACTGCTTCAGCCCAAAAATAATCAGGCATGTTTTTCTCATTTAGGATCGCCCGTCCTACTTCTGCAATATGCCTGTTCTTCCTTTCTGCAACCCCATTCTGCTGAGGGGTAGACCTACATGAGTACTTCCTTTGAATTCCCTGTTCTTTCAGATATTCACAAAATTCTTCTGAAAAGTACTCTCCCCCTCCATCAGATCTTAGCACTTTAATATGCACACCTTTCTCTTTTTCAACCATGGCCTTAAAAGCCTTGAAATGGCTGAACACTTCACTTTTGTGCTTCATAAAATAGATCCACACCTTCCTAGTGTAGTCATCAATAAACGTCACATAATAATGGCATCCACCAATAGAAAGCAGTTTTGGTTGTCCAAACATCTGAATGGATCACTTCCAAAGGTCTTCTGCTCACCTTAGCATTTTTGGGAAATGCATGTCTGGCCTGCTTACCCATTTGGCATGCTTCACATACCTTTTGCATTCCCTCAACTCTGAATTTAGGCAAACCTGCAACAATGTTTTTCGTTTGCATAGATTTCAGCCTTTGTATATTCACGTGCCCAATGCGCTTGTGCCATATCTCAATATCTGCAATGACACCTCTCCCATGCGCAAACATAGTAGCTTTCACCTGAGGCATATCAACATCCAAGGTGAACATTCTTCCATTTTTGTTGCCTTTCGCAACCAAGCGGCATTTATTTTTCAAGTCCTCAACAAAGCATCCATCAGGATTAAATCTAACCTGCAGACCTTGCTCAACCATCTGGCCAACTGAAACCAGGTTCTTAGTGATTTTTGGAACATGAAGTACATCTGCCAAGTACTTCGTTTTGCCATCCTGCATAGCCAATGGCACTTTACCAACCTGCGTAATTGGGTGCGCAGTATCATCACCTGTTTCAACATAACCTGGCTTATCCAAATTTCTAACATCATGAAACCACTCACCATGACTGGTCATGTGGTTAGAGGCACCTGAATCAACATACCAAACATCATTGCAAGCTGCAGCATCTCCTGACATGGAGTTAACCATATGCTGCATCACAAAAAGGTGCTCATTTCTGTCGTCACCATGCCCACTTGATGATGCATAGTTGCTTTGTTGCAACTTCCCACTTTTGATGTCATTCTGTTTTTTATAGCATGTATTCTCCTTGTGTCCAGGCTTTCCACAATAATAGCATTCTGTGCTGCTATTTACTTGCTGGTTCCTTTGCCATGAACCACGGCCTCTTTGGCTCCCCCTGCCTCTAGAACTACCACGTCCTCCTCCATAGGACTGGTTTTCCTGTTGTTGCTGTTGGTTTTGATTTCCTGCACGGCCACCAAAACGGCCTCTTCCTCTACCCCTGCCTCTACCTGTATTCGAGTAGAAAGCAGTCTCTTGAGAAGTTGAGGTGGCTGAACCACCATTCCTTTGCTCTTCACTCAGCAAGAGAGCAATAAGTTCCTGAAAATCAGGAAATGTTTCACGGACTCCAATGGATGTCCGAAACTGTGCATAATCTTTCCCAAGACCATTCAAGGTCACGGACACTAAGTCCTCATCATCAACAGGTGCTCCAATGGAGGCAAGAGAATCTGCAAGGCCTTTCACCTTCAAGGAATACTCATTTATATTCATATTTTTCCTTTGCACATTGTGCAACTCCTGCTTTAGCTGCATCTTTCGTGCTTTGGTATTTGTGCTATACAGCTTCACCAATGTATCCCATGCCTCCTTAGGTGTCTCTACATCCTGTATGTGCACAATCATAGAATCTGAAATGCTAACAGACAGCCAATACAAGCATTTTCTGGCTTTTTCATGCCATTCTTTAAAGGCCTTCAATTCAGCAGGAGTGGGAGCAGCACCCAAAACTGGTTCTGTAGTTTCACCACTGATGTAATCCCAAACTCCCTTTCCCATAAGGAAGTTTGTCATCCTGAACTTCCATGCTTGGAAGTTGTTCTTGTCAAGCTTCTCACTGACAATGGTAGACAGATTCTCAGACATTTTACAAATCACGAATTGCAACAGCAACCTGTAAACACAGCAAATGCCTCACAAGGGCAAATAGCAAAACTTCTGCAAAAAGCCTCACAGGGGCAGATCTGCAATACTGACGAAAGTGGTATTTCACCACACAGTCACTTCCTAGTGACGATTTTGCATCAATAGGCAACAGGCATGAATCTGCAACTCCCAATATCTTTGCACACAGGCATACGATGCAATTTCTGTGGCACCTTTCCACCGACTAGCCGCGCAGTGGTCGCACAACGAAAAACAGGGCCTTTTTCTGAGTGCCTGCGAAGAACTTCCGCCTTCAAAACGGGCCTCGAAACGGCCTCAAATCAAAAAAATAAAGTCACCAAGGGCTTCTCCCTCTCCCGCAGCATATACTGCGCTCTCGCCACACCGCGAAGGGCCTCTCAATCTGAAGCAGTGCACTCCTGCACTTCTGGTTGTGCTACCTGCAGAGATTTGCTCCCAAACTCAAAATAGGAAAGCAACACTGGTCCTCTTACCAGGACACCACAAACTTGGCTTGCTTTCTTGAGCTCCTTACCACGAACAAGGCTCTGATACCATGTAAAGAATGAGGGAGAGAGATAGGAGACTCAAGTTCAGCTTTCTTCACAACACACAAAAGAGAGAGGACACAAGGTTGGAGGGTGAAGCCTTTCTTCACTTTTGCACACAACAACAATACAATAGAAGAGGGAAATACCCTATATGTCAAAACCTAGAATACGTGGTTCATATGTGAACCCAAACCAAAAACATATGTGGTAGTCTAACTACACCACGAGTACAACTAACATAGGCGATGACATAAATGATAGTCATCCAGGAGATATATCGGGGGTAGAGCTTGATATCTCAACACTCTTATGTGGGTGTCATCCAAGAGTTTAAGGGAGGGCTTTTTAGTGCTTCCTTCACATGTGGTGCTTTTAGATCTCCCAGCGAGATGAGCAAGGAAATAAAGTTATCGGTGCAGCTGAAAACGTGCCTCTCTCCGTTACCTAGCAAACCTCAAGTTGAAGTGATAGAGGTTCCTCAGGAGCTCCAAAAAGTGGAGCCAAAAATGGAAAAAGAACAGTCTCTACCTCTCCATGCTCCCCATGGAAGGAAGGCATTCAAGGGAAGGAAGAAACAAATGTGCAATAGACTGGCCACACGCCTAGGACAAAGGAGAAGGAGTAGATGATGGCACAGTAGACAGAACTGACAGCAAAGAAGGAGATGCTAAGAGAAGTGTTGGTAGAAGTGCCAATACAGCAAGTACCACAAGCTCAGGAACCCTCAATGCATTAGCAGATCCATGCTCACCTCAATAGGAGACTCCTCAATTTGAAGATGAGGAGGACTCATATTTTAAAGGTAACATGGCATCCTTCCTAGATGAAGATAGATTAGATCAATCTATTGAATGGATTTATTCTCACACCTTGATAGGAAATCTTCCTAGCCCTAGGCCTCCAACAGTGTTTCTTGAAAAGTGTCTTAGAAATAATTGGATTAGGAAGGGACTAGTTGTCACTAGAGTGAGTTTTCTTAGAAAGGGTCTCTTTTTCTTCCTGTTTGAAACAAAGGATATGGACTGGAAAGCCCTTCAATATGGTCTCTGGACCATTAGGCACCAGCCTTTATATTTAAAATTCTGCTCCCAATATTTCAATCTTGATAGACCTTGGTCTACTTTCTCACCAGTTTGGGTGGAACTCCCTTACCTCCCCTTTTCTTTGGTCAATAAAGCTCCCAATCCCTATAGGATTCTAGGTTAGGTAATTGATGAGGAGAAACAATAGTTTATCAACCCTAGAGGGCATCCTCAAGTTTGTGTCAAAATGGATGTGGCTGAAGAGCTTCTGACACACTGGTGATTGTCAATAGAAATGGGATCATTTTCATGGAGCAAACTTTAGTTAACAAGACTTACCAAAATTCTTGTTTCCTTTGTGGATTATTATTGTCACTGTTTTACCCATGTGCAGGTTCCAAGGGTGTTGGTCACCTACAGTCATGTTGTTGCTCATTGTAGCATAGGTGTTCACAAGTGTAGCATAGGCTCTTGGGTCGTGTTCCATTGAGAGGTATAGGCTAAAGCATGGAAAGCAGATCTCATGTGCACATGAATGAGAAAGAGGGATTGATTATAATAATTCATGATAGATTTTTTCTCCATAGGAGTTCAAGGGTTTAGAAGTGGGTTTCAGGGTTCGAAAGGGAGATAGGGTTGAGAGAGCTAACTAGGAGTTCCAGGGTTCACACGGGGTTGCAGGGTTTAGGAGGAGTCCAAGGTTGAGGAGTGGAGAGCTAGTCTCCTTTGCGGATGAGGAGGAAGGAAAAGGGACGAGGAGGAGGAGGAGGAGAAGGAGGGAGGAGGAGGAGGAGGAAGAGGGAGGAGGAGGAGGAGGAGGAGGAGGAGGAGGAGGAAGGAGGAGGAGGAGGAAGGAAAAGGGAGGAGGAGGAGAAGGGAGGAGGAGGGAGGAAGGAGGAGGAAGGAGGACGGAGGAGGACAGAGGAGGAGGAGGAAGGAGGAGGAGGAGGGAGGAGGAGGGAGGAAGGAGGAGGGAGGAGGAGGAGGAGGGAGAAGGAGAAGAAGGGAGGAGGAGGGAGGAGGAGGAGGAGGGAGAAGGAGAAGAAGGGAGGAGGAGGGAGGAGGAGGAGGGAGGAGCAAAAGGAGGGAGGAGGAGAAGGAGAAGGGAGGAGGAGGGAGGAGGGAGGAGGAGGAGGGAGGAGGGAGTACAAGGGTAGAGAGTGTAAGGGTAAGGGCATGCTAGAACATGATAGTGTAAGAAAGCATGGACGCAATGGAGATCAATTTCATGAACACAATAGTGTGCTTGAACACTCCATTCCATTGAGAGATATTTATACATGTTGATCTCTACACAGTACGTGGATACCTCCGTGGTGGGACCTCTTTTGTAGGAGACCTTTTGGACAGAAGTCCCTCCACTTTTGGGGGGAACCTTTTGGGTCTCTACATAAAGTGGGGGGACTTTTTGGGTCTCTACACAAAGTGGGGGGACCTTTTGGGTCTCTACACAAAGTGGAGGGACTTTTTGGGTCTCTACACAAAGTGGAGGGACCTCTGAAAGTGTAGGCTTTTAGTCTTTCTCTCTCTAGATTTAGTATTTCTCTCTCTAGATCTTGATTTTGCAAGATATTACAAGCGGAGCTTTGCCGCTACTCTACACACACAATGCTCTCATAGTTGTTGTCCTAGAATGCACTTTTGGCCCTTATTGCCACAGGGTTAACAACTCCCCTGGAACGATTTGATTACCCGTCCTTGGGTTATGGTTGGGTCTGCAGACAATGTTGTGATGCGGTTGTCTTTACCCAATGAGTATGGTAAAGATGGTGGCGGCGATAGATGGAGCAAGCTTCTTGTTGATCTTTTCCTTGTAATCCATGAACACCGTAGATTGCTTGTTCAGTTTTTAAGAAGCCAGTGTCAACCATTGCTTCAAACAAACACACATGATGCTCTTGAAGAGATATGTCCCTTTAAAAGAGGTGACTTGTTTGAGCATCTATTTGATTATTTAAATTCAAGATAAGGTTGGAAAAATGGTCGTCAATGGTGAGGGACACCTCAAGGATGGCTGCTAAGATTGTATCTTGCACTTTCCTTGAGTATTTTGTCATAATTGCTTTGCATAATTGATGCATGTCTGTCCAAGGCTCTAATGAGTGTTTCCTGGCTTGTCCACTTGATTTTAGAGTTTCTATTGTTTAACAACCAAGTTTAACAACCAATTGTGAGGAGCATCTGCATTATCTGGATCATGATGATTGGCATCCCACCGGTAGTAGCGACGGGGCACCGCATCAAATGTGGGATGCATAAGAAAGGAAGATGGAGCTTGCATGTATTCAAGGAGCGTGGAGCCTGCATGTATTCAAGGTGGTACTTTTCATTGAGGAGCTTTGGTCTACACCAAGCAGGATGTGGCTCCAATTTCATGTTGATGTCTAGAGTGATATGTGCTTGGCGGATACTCGTTGAAATTCTGGAGAGGTCCCATCCTCCTCTTGACTGCATGTTTGGGTATTGCCTTCAAAAATCACCAATGGGATTGCTAGGCATGGGAATCCTATCTTTATCTTATTGCAACTCCCTTGTGGGTGTGCGAATTGGATTATCCAATTCTTGAAGCTCATTGATGGAATCATTAATGGTGTCTTCCATTGAAAACTCAAGGGAGATTGGAGGAACATGTGGTCTTGGGGGAGAGGAAGAGGTTATAGGGGAAAAGCTTGAGGTAGAAGCAAGTAGTAAATTTGAGAAGATAGAAGTAGGGATGTTGGTGGAAAGTGGAGGGAGAGCAGGGCAAATTGATTTAGCAACTTGATAATCCTTAGGGGATGGATTGTCAAGTGTTGGAAAAAAATTAGGTGTAACTAGATGATAGGAGTTAGATTCTTGGATACGTCGATAGTGTTGAGAGGCATGGGCAAAGAGGCATGGCAAGGAATATGGATTAGCATGGATTTCTAAAAAGGTATGGAGGATAGTACTGGAGTTAGGTAGGCATGTGAGTAGATTAGAATAGAGAGTGGCAAGTTAGGGGAGATTAGATTGAAGGTAGACCACATATTCCTCTTCCAAATCCCTATCGCTTCTGGTAGGCATTGACAGCTTTAATTTTGGATTCTTCTAGGAGTTATATCCCGTGGAAGTTGCTGGTGATTGTTGCAGTAAAGGTAGGAGTCTAGCTATTACCCGAAGAGGGGGGCTTCCCATCAAGCATTCATATAGTAGTATTGTATCATCCTTTATCCATATGAGATTTGCCTGCACGGAGAGACAAAACACATTCTTCTCATCTTCTTCATTCATATGCTAGCATAGATCTTGGAGAGTCTTGGTGCTTACTCGTCTAGTCCAATCAAGTCCAGAGACTGCATGTAACATTTTGATTTGCATTTGAGTGTTTCCAAAGTATGTGTATTCTTCCTTCAAGGTGATCCTCTTGCTAGAGGATTACAACAAGCTCTTGGTATAATGTAGTGATGCCTTCTAGTAGAAGATCTTGTGTTGACCCCTCCGCATCATCATCCTCTTGACCTAGTAGTTGCATTTCCAACTTGGAAATTATTGCCTTTTGATTTTGCCAGTCCATGCACTTGTCTTTATACTTACCCAATGTGGAGGTGTATGCAAGCCTTAGACTATTGAATTGTTAAGCTGCTTTTGGATGCCCTGGAAATTGAACATTAAACATGCAAAGTTGGAGTATCTCTTACTCTTGAGTGTCCAGTTCTGCTTTGATGTGCACAATTATCTCACTTGATATCATGCATTCTTTCTCTAGTGCTTGAATTTGATGTTTACCTTCTTTGAGGATGTTCTGCAACTCATTGTTTATGTCTACTGTGGCATGGAGCGGATCCTCTTTAAGTAGTAATCTTTCATTTAAGTGCACCAATTCCTTCTTGATATCATCACAAGTGGATTGCATATGGTAGAGAGATAACTTGACCTTTTCCTTTTGGTTCAAGGCATCAGATAGCTGTAGGTGTTTTTCTTGGAGAGAAATCGTGGCTTGTAGGGCATCCTTTCTACTTTCTACTAGAGCATTTTGTGCAAGGAGTTGTTGCTGCATTTGTTCTACCATTCTTTCCTTGAGCTTCATAATTTCAATCTCGCCACTTTGCAACTTGGATTGGAGTGATGGGAGCATTTGTCTTTACATTTCTCTTTCTTGCTCATCTGATGCCATGGTAGCAAATAATTGAGACCATTGTTGTAACTGTTGGCTATGATGTTGTATGATCTAGAATGTGCTATGGCCTTGCTTGTATTGGACATACAGTTGACTCCCATATGCCCATGTGGAATTTTGATCAATTTCTTGAACAATAGTTTGTTGTATGGTGCCACTAGAGACATTTGGGGGTTGTGACTCTAGAGTCATGGAGTCGTCAACATTGGTGACTTGTGATTCTTGGAGAGGCATGCTATTTGGCTCTGTTGCAAAGTCATTATGTGGCATGGTATCTTCTTGCATTTCCATGCTCAAGTCCTTCTGTTGCAGGAGCAAGACTGAACTGAGTTGTAGTATTCTTTGGCAGAGTTCCACATTGTCATTCTCTAGAATCTGTTTGGATTATTGTTGCCCATCCATGCTATCCACATTGATAGTAGGTGGAGGGTCTAATTCCCATTCTGGCAATAATATCAATGTTTCAAAATCCTCTATATCTTGTGTTGAGAGGGGTGTAGAGTCTCATCCTCTTGCTCTATTGCAAACCCAATTATTATGGCCAATAGATGGGCAATGTAGCCTTTGCCATTATGTGTAGTGGATACATAATTGGTTAGCAGCAAGGATATGTGTTGAGCCCAGTCTTGTAGTTTTGCTCTACCATGGAGTGTAAGAGTTTTTACTAACATATAGTTTTTTCTCACTCCTGTATGATTGAAAATGTCAGCCAAAAACTTAGGTGCCTCTTTGCATATGGGATCCAGAATCATATCATGTATTCCCTAGCTTTGTGACTTTGTGTTAGGTGGGAATAAATCCTAAATTTTAGAGAATCTTGCATTCAAATGTTTCTTTGGATATTCTTTTTATGCCATTAGAAATGAGAAATTCTCCTGCATAGTGGATCTACTGAGGTAGATTTGTAAGGGCTTTTCTTTATATGTTATTGTGCCATACTTATCTTTCTCCAACTCTCTGCTTTTATATGATGTTATGAATTAACAAATGTATTCTATCATAGCAGGTTTTGGTGAGAAGGATTTTAGCTTCTCAAAAAGACTACCTAGTCCCTTTGATTGCAAGAAGTTGTAAGCATTCGATGACATGGCAAACGTTGAGACTCGTGGCTATACAAGCTGTATTGCTCCATCTGTTGCTAGCTCTTTATTGTTCTAGTCCTCAAGGTGTTCTACACCTACATCTTTCATAGTCAATTGCTCTGGCTCAATTTCTCCTACCTCTAGTATCCCTTGGTTTTGTGGCATTTCTTCTTGGCATGTTGCATTTATTTGCTCATCAGTATCACTATCCAGAACCACTAGCTGTGGCCGTTTTGGTGATGACCTCTAGGTTGGTGATTTTGGACCGTGTCCTTCTTCAAGTTGGTGATTTGAGGAGTGCTGATGAGGTTGAGCTTGCACCATTTGGCATGGTGTCTCTTTGCCAATGGCATTGTAGGCCTTTTTCCCATCTTATTGGACTAACTTCACCCTAGCATTGCACACATGAATCAGGTCCCAATTTGACAGTGCCAATATAGTGCCATGTGCTAAGAGTGCATGTTTCTTTTGTGAGTGGCTAATGAATTTTACTCTTTTTGTGATGAGGGTGCCGTGTGTGTGGATCAAAACAAGTATCTCTTGGGGCTTTTATTTGTGCAATTTAGTCGTGGTGCTTGAAACATGTGGGTGCGCTGTGCATGACTAGTGAGGTGGGCATTCCTCCTATATCTTAATTTGCTAAGGGAATCATAGGGCAACTAGGACTTAGTCATCACCTCTGAGCCCTAGGTTGAAATCGATTAAAACTATCTATATGTGCGAAAGCGTACATATGCTAGTGAGTGCTCGTGATACAATCTAGCCCTAACTATGGAAGACTTGGGCTCCCCAAATCTTCAATATTGTTGGGGATGGCTTGCATGTTGATGTAGTAGTGCTTCAATCCGGCTCCCATTTATTGTTGTTGTGAACTAGACTCCATCCAGTGTTTGTAGCAACACAGCTCCGATGGGATTCATATTTTTGACTCTATAAGGTCCTTGACCTAGAAATTTGAGCTTGCCCTTATGGACTTTGGTATTGTACAGCAAAACCAGGTCACATTCCTTGATGTCTTTGTCTTTGAGGTTTCTATCAAACTATGCCTTCCTTCTTCGTTTTTCTGTTGTCATGGCATGGTAGGCAACTCTCTGTATGCTTCTCTAATTGGTAGAGTCTTTCTTTCAGCAATGCATGATCTCCCATACGTTCTTGTACTGCTATGTGTAGACTAGGTATTACAAATTCTAGTGGGACCATAGCTTCAAGGTCGTACACTAATTGAAAAGGTGTATTTCCTATACTGACCTTGAGTGTGGTTCTATATTCCCATAAGGCTACATTTAGTTTCTCTGCCCAATTAGAACGCTTTGGCTCTACTGATAACACATAGAATTTTGTTGGTGGATTCGGCTTGTCCATTCCCTTAGGGATAGTAAGGTGTGCTCTTTCTATGGATCACCTTAAAGCCAGAAAAGAGTTCTTGGATGACCTCATTGACAAAATGTGTGCCTCTATCTGACACAATTTCAATGGGACATCCAAATCATGTGATTACATTCTCGTACAAGAACCTTGCTGTGCTTTTGGCATCTGCCTTTCTGACGACTTTAGCTTCAGCCATTTGGTAAAGTAATCAGTGGCCACAATGATGTAGCATGCCCGTGTTCCTTTTGCTACTAGATGGATGGGACCCACAAAATCAATCCCCCATTTTTCAAATGGTTTTTGTGCAATGACTGTTGTTAGGGGATTGAAGTCTTTGTGTGGTGGTTTAATAGTTTGTTGGCATACATCACAACTTTTGACATATTCATTGGCATTTGTCCAAAGTGTTGGCCACCAATATCCTACGAGAAGGACTTTTCTTGCTGTTGCTTCTACTTGGAAATATCCACTGGCAATGCCTTCATGTGCTTCACTGAGGATTGGCATGATCTCATGTGGCATCACACATCTCCTTAAAACCTGGTCGTTGCCCATCTTGTATAGTTGTCCTGCAATGAGTTGATAGGGTGCATCTTTTAGAATTAGTTTCCTAGCATCCACTACTTTCATTTCAGGAGGTGGTCTTCCTGCCATTAAGTACCCAATGATGTATGCACACCAATTAGGCACATCGTCTATTTGAAATAATGCGGCATCTGGTAGGTCATCTTCTATTCCTTCCAACTCTTCTTCTGTCCTCAATCATGACATGTGATCGGCAATGAAATGTTGAGCTCCTTTTCTTACCATGATTTTGAAATTGAATGCTTATAGCAGTAGAAGCCATCGAGTGATTCAGCCTGTGATACATGGCCAATTCACAAGATATAATAAGGCTTGATGAACTGTGTAGAAGATAAAGTCAATAGCCAATAGATAATGTCAAAATTTCTTCACAGACGTTGTAGATCATTGCCAAGGCTTCTCTTTTTGTTGTGGTGTAATTCACCTCTGCATCATTTAGCTGTCTACTTGCAAAGTATACTAGGTATTCTTTGTTGTGTTTGCCAGGTTGACATAACACACTCCCTACTGCATAATTGGAACCGTCAGTATGTACATGAAATTCTATGTCCCAATTTGGTGCCATTAGAATAGGGGTTGTGATCAATCTCCACTTGAGGGTTTCAAATGCTTGTTCACATTCGTCTATCCAGATGAAGTTGACTAGGAGCTTATATAGGGGCCTTGCAATCATAGTATCCAGGATGTCCCATGAAGACTCGAATTCCCTTGGCATTTAGCGGGGGGGAAGTTCCATGATGATCTTTATTTTGTCCATCTTAGTTGCAATCCCATGTCGAGAGACTATGTGTCCCAAGACTACTACTCTGTGTGTGACCAAGAATTGGCATTTTGAAGGATTCAAATAGATTCCATACTTCCTGCATTTCTTAAGGACTTCTTCAAAGCATTTCAAGTTATCCTTTTTTCCTGAGTGTATGCACAAGTTGTCGAGGAAGACTTGTAGGAACTTGTTGAGAAATTCCTTGAAGGTGGTGTACATTACTCTTTGAAAAGTAGATGGGGCATTGCATAAGCCAAATGGCATGACTTTGTATGCGAAAATTTCCCATTATGTGGCAAACGCTCTCTTTGCATGATCTTGAGGTGCAATTTGTACTTGGTTTTACCTGTTGAACCCATCCAAGAAGCTATACACTTCAAATCTTGCTACCCTTTCTAAAACTATTTTAGTTGATGGTAGGGGATAATGATCTTTGATTGTTGCTACATTGATGTTCTTGAGATTCACACATATTCTGAGCTTCTTCTTTTTCTTAGGAACAATCACAATTGGTGACACCCAATGGCTATGCTCGATCTCATAAATGAAACCACCATCCAGTAGTTTTTGTAGTTCCTCATAGACATGGGCGCCATACTTGGGATTTGTCCTGTAAGGTCCACATACCTTGGGTTTGGATCCTTCCCTTATTGGTATGGTATGTACTGCAATTTTTGGGGAAATCCCTTTCATTTCTTTGTAGGACCAAGACATGCAATCTCTATATTCCATTAGCAATGCTTTGAATTCATTTTCTTCTTCTAGAGTGAGTTGTTCACCAATGTACACAAGCTTTTCTTCTTCAACGTCCAAGGCAAGATTCAGTTTCCTTGTCTTGGCTGGTCATTCATAAACTGGGGTATCCTCAATATTCTTTGTTTCTTTGAGCTCTGATTCCCTGACTGGCCTAGGCATTGCTATTGTTGCTTCTCTTGTAGTGTAGTTTTTGAAGTAATTGGGAACTTCCCTTAGGCCTTCATGGCACTTTGAGGTGCTTGCTTGGCTGCTAGCTCCACTAGAAGATATTTGGTCCAATTCACATGTGTTCCCTTGTTCTTCTTTTTTGTTACTATTCATCATTTCACTCTTCATTCTAACATTGGGCTTGAACTTTCTAAGCTTTTTGCTTTGTGAGAGCAGTGATGGATTTTCAATAAGAGTCACACTCCCAAGGAGTGGTTCTTTGGCCTTACAAACACCTTCAAGCCCTTTAGGATCCCATTTGAAATTTGGGGACTCAGGTGCTTTTGTGGGCGTAGTTAAGTAAAATTCTACCACTCTGGTCTGCATTCTTTTGAATTTGTTGAAGTGTTCTAGCTTGGAGTTTTGCATTGTACACCCTTCTTCTTTTTCTTGGACCGATTGCTATTGGATTGTGTTAGAGGGTCGATCTTGGGGTATTCAATGGCCATGAGTGCCTGTAGGATTGCCAAGTCACTGTCAAATGCTTGGCCTTCCAAGGTTGCATTATCAACTTTTGTTTCCCAATCTATGTTGGCATCGTAGCCTTCTATTATGGACTCTTCAGGGTCATTGTCCCATTTGACGCCTATCATGAAGTTTGGCATTTCCAGTACTTCTAATTCATCATTCTAGATTGGTGCTTCTAGTTGTATCATTTGGGCATCCACATCTGGCAACATTAGATGTGTTGTTTTACAATTATCTATTGTAGCCAATGTCTGTATCCAATTGTTGATGTCACTTCATGTATCCCCTTCTATGGGTTTTAGTGCATTGTTAGGTACAGGGGATGCATGACTGGTGGCGGTAGTGGAAGAAGTGTCTTCAACATTTCTAGGAATACTAGGTTTGATTTCCTCTATTCCTAGATTTATCTTGACAACAGTTTTTCTATTTTGGATAGTGATCCTATCGGTGCCCCAATCATGGAGTACCGACCCCAAAGCCATGGTCTTCCCAACAATATCTTGTATGCTGTGGTGCCCTTGGGAAGATCCAAGATAATAAACTAGAGCGTGAATCTTACTCCAACAATTTTTGTTGACACATTGTCAATGATACCCAATGGCTTCATTTTTGTGTGGTAAGCTAGGCGGATGTTAAATGTGGCCTTCTACATTGGAGGTAGGCCCCATTATTCATATAACTCTCTTGCTAAAATGTTTACTTTGGCTCCGTCGTCTACTATTGCCAGGTATTGACCAAAGGCTTTATGCTCTAGTAGGATGGTTACATTTTTTATGTCATCCCTAGCACCGAATTTTATTGAAATTATCTTTTCCTCTTCTTTAGGTGGGGGGAAGTATTGAGAAGATTCGATCCATCTGTTGAAACTTTCCAACATTGTAGGGCGATTACTTAGTAAGGTCCCAATTGGCATTGTGACTGGGCAACTTATCAAACTTGCTAGTGTGGTGCCATCCAATTGGGGATGCTTTGCTTGTTGCTCTATTACCCGTTAGAAGTTGTTGGGATCAATCACTATGTCAATGCTGGGTGTTGATGGTGCTCTGACCTCTACTGCTGCCATCCTGTCTCCCTCAAAGTTTTATTGTTCTTGTTGTACCCATTTCTTCAAGGCTTGGTAGCGCATCTTTTCAGTTTCAGCATTGGGGTATACTTCCTTAGCTCCTTGGGTGGCACTTTTCATGGACGTGCTAGGTATGGTCTCACTGTGTTGTTGTGGGATTGGCATGGCTTGTTTTGCCAAAGGGCTCTTTGTTTTTTGAGTGTAAAGGAGTTTTTACCATGCCACTTCTTTCTATTGTCTTGTTATGTTCAAGATTTGGCTGTGATGCTACACTTCGTGTTGCCACACTGTGATTTTCCACACTTATCATCCCTAGAGGGACATTAGGTTTTACTTTCGTGGTTGGTTGAGGCTTTGTTCTTAGTGGGCAATCCATGCAAGCATGCCCAACTCTACAATCTCTGCACACAAGTTGGAATGTAATGGGGTTACCCTTGTATGGGCATTCTGCTATGATGTGGTTTTCTCCACAACCAAAACACTTAATGGGTGTTCGATATGTGGTGGGACTTACTTGATTAGCATACACTAGGATGAGTCCTTTGGCACCATCCATGTAGTACATATTAGGGTATTCTATTTCATACTCATAGTGAGGTTCCAGCTCTTCAGGTTGGAGTTGTTGTACTAGAACTATTGGAGCAAGATTGGGAGCCCATGGAAATTGTGGAGGATTGGGATTCCTCATTAGTTGAGGAACTTGTGTTCTCACCGAGAGTGGGTTGAGACGTGGCACTTGTACATTAGGTGCCAGTGTCGGTTGTCTATACACTGAGATTTGCGGCTATTGGTATTCTTGGGGCCGGGGTTGTGCTACCCTCATATTATAAAAACAAGTATTTACATCATGCCCTGTAGCATTGCAAATGGGACACCATAATCATGGGGGCTGAGCCACTTTTGGTGGGTTTAGCTTGTTCCTTAAAAGTGGGCATTCATTGGCTGTATGGTTGGCCATACAGTGTGGGCACCAAACATTTTCTCTCCATGGGTAATGTGGTGGCTGAGAGTCATGTAGCTTTTGCTCAATGGCCTGCATCATTTTATCTTTTACTCTTAGGGCCATGGCTTCCACTCTATCCTCGATGGTGCGATCTTTGTGGGAAATGCTTCCCTTCTTTGAAGATTTCTTGTCACATTGACTTGATTTATAGCCATCACTATTGCTATCAAAATCGGTCATTCTGCCCTCAATGTCAATTGTAGCTTCATGAGCATCACTAAAATGTGCATAGCTGCTAACTTTTTTCATGTCCTTGTGAATGGATTTTTTCAGGTCAGAGATGAACCATGCAATGAGGTACTTTTCATCCAGATGGGGATCACACTTGGCAATTAATTTCTTCATTCTTCCCAAGTATGTTCTGACCTTTTCTTTCTTGCGCATATCTATATTGCCTAATTGTAATGTGGGGTCATCTTGCAGCCTTTTTGTTTGGAATCTTCTTCTGAACTGGTCAGATACCAGTGCCCATGTGACTCTTTCCTCTACGAGAAGGTTGAGGTACCATTCTAAAGCCTCATTGATTAGGGCCATCGGGAACCAACGGCTTTGGTTTCATTTGACTGGTCACCTCCAGCACAACATGCTGCATCGAAGAGTTGAAGGAACCTAGCGAGGTCCCCTCGTCCATTATACTTTGGCATTTCCAATTTACCAAAGTGTCGTCTGCCATTGTTGTTGTTGTGGTTGCATTGTTCTTTAAGGTGTTCTGAAGAATTTTGATAGTCGTGACTTCCACACACACAGTCATGTTTCCCTTGCAACTTTGGAGGGTTGCGCATTTTTAAGAACTCTTCTATCCCAAACAATTCTCAATTTAGCCCACTTCTTCCCTTTCCTTCCCTCCATTTCATCCTTTCCCTTCCCTAGCATCGCTATCATTAAACCTTCACTCTGAGTCCTTTGCTTTTACTCATTATCTTAGATCCTCGACTTAAACTTCTCCCTTACTTCTCTAAACACACTCTCTCTCAACCCTTAAATTGGACTTACAGATACTTCTATCCCTTTCAAGTAGACATGAGGTCATCACCTAGATCACACCAGAAGATGACTTACTATCTCACCTAGTGTGTTGTACCCTACTTGGGTAAAGCTGGGTACACACACACACACACACACACAATCCTTTCACCGCTTTTGTGTTCATGCAACTAACTTTCTTACCTTCTAGCCTCTTGGAAATCTTTTTTTTACTACTCTTCACTACTTACTCTACCCAACCTTATCTCTCTCTCTCTCTCTCTCTTTCTCTCTCTCTACCTTACCCCCTAGCTATCCCTCTCCCTTGACCATTCGTCCTTAGAATTTTCTTTAATATCCTTTTTAAGCCCTCCTTCCATGCTTGTTCTCCCCTACTACACATCAACTACCTACCTCATCATGGGTTAGTGCACTTAGTTAGCTTAGCACAATACCTCCACACACTGGTTGTCTCGCTTCCTATTGTACATTGCTCTAACTACTGCCATCTCAGCTCCAACTAATGCCTCTCCTCAACAAGCTCGTGTACTCTTAGTTTGCTAACTATGTTCATTCCTGGCTGGCTGGTCCGTTCGCTAGGCAGCTGCTCCCATACCAATTCATGGCTCCATTCACCTCTACCTACTACATCCCCCTGACCCCTCATTGCATCCTGTCACCCTCGTACTAGCTCATGCCCTTTGCCTTTGCCGACCAACCACAAATCTCCAGGTCTTCCCTATAATTACTTCTCCTTTTTCTTTGCATTTGTTGTGGCATTGCCTTTCGGCCTGATAAAAGTCTACGAGTTCCCCTCTTCCTAATTTATAAAATGCTTGACACTTTAGAACCCCTTATCTCTACCTCTTTCCAACTATTTCTAGTACATTAAAACCCCTCCCCTTACACTTTTTGATTGGCTCATTATTCTTTCCACCTTCCAATTTTTTAATTGGCTCATTATCCTTTCCCTTACCTATAATATTTTCCCCTCCTTTCTTTTATAAATGATCCCCTTTCCTTATTGCTTCCCCTTGTGGGGGTTAAAGGTCACTGTGCCTTTACCCCAGTTATGTACAATACTCAAACACATATATAAATGAATGAAAAAGAAGATTAGGGTGTTCTGCACCCACTAAAAACTTGTGTGGCTCTCTATTTCTCACTCTCCCTCTTCCGTTTTGCTTCCATTGAGAGCACTCTCAACTAGTATCAGAGCCTGCCGGGTGATCTACCTGACCATGCATGAATGCTTGGAAGCTCAACAACTCTGTGGGAGGAAGGAGAAGCTCAGTGGGAAGCTTTGTGGGTGACTTTACTTGCATCCGAGTGCACAGAGACCTTTAAAGAACCTTTGGAAAAGTCACTTTGGTTTTGTGAAGTGGTTTTGAGATCCTGTTAAGTGTTTTCAAAGAAAAAGTCATTTTTTTAGCTTTTCCCTATTCCGTTCGATGACAGAGACTCCGTATTGACTTGTAGAGGAGACCATTGCCTGCTTTTGGTGCCCATTTCACTTCAAGAGCTTGAAAACACCTTCATTCTTGAATTTGGGATCATTTTGTCAGATTTCTGACTCACTGTGTCAGTTTCAACGTTTTTCTGCCCGGGTGTTGGAACTCAAATTTGAAGCAACCATTTGCAGATCTGTCAATTCCGGTGGACTCAGGAGGTCCTAAAACTTCTATGTTTCTCATCATTCAACTCCGGTGGAGTTTACAAACAGTTCAATTTCCAAAAACGTTTTTCAGTCCGTGTGTTGGACCCAGTGATTGGGACCACGGTTTCCAAAACCATTTGTCCCATTGCATTTCGGACGCCTAAAAACCCCTACCTGTCAGTTCTTACATGATTCGGTGGAGTATTTTCAGAGTTATATATCTTTGTATATTTGATTTCGTCTCTCTGTTATGCATTTTTCATTCTAAGGTTTTGAAACCTTAGATTTATGCCACATGGCAGTGGATAAGTGTTGACTCCCATTTCTCACTCATCGGTTGGGATTTGGGAGTTCTGGTAGAAGAGAGATATTTGTAGATTGTCTTTCTAAGTCTGATTATGCAATGGTGCCCATGTTTTGAGGCATCTTAGGTTCTATTTTCAGTAGCGATCATTGCCGTAGGACCATGATTTCTTGAGCATACCTTATGTAGATCACTCTGGTTGTAAATTGAGCCGTGTGCGCTCATTCGTGGTGTGCATTGGGTTGCAGTGGATGATTTATAGGCCATTTGGATGCATTGTGATCCTTATTGGATGCACTGATAGGCCAAGATTGCCTTGTGGGATGCTATTTTTTTATGGATGCTTTGCACATGGACGCTATTTTATGCTGAGGGATAGCCATTTGACACATTGCAGGTGATGCATTGATAGTGTTATGCTCTCTTGGATGAGATATTGTTGATGCATATGCCCATGGACGGTGTTTATGCTTGAGCCATTTGGCGCTTATTGGCATTTTGGATTGCCATTGCAGTTGGCATTTTCTTTTGGGCTAGATTTGCTCATATGGATGCATAGTACATGCACATGAGTCAGCTGTATCTTTTGATGCTTTGAGCTTTGAGTTTTGGTGATATTTCACTCTATTGTGGCATACACATTTGAGTGCACCTGGTATTTAGTGTGATTCTCTCTTGCAGGCACTAGCATTTGGGATTTTGCTTTATTTTCATCATGGCATCCTCTTCCATGCCTGAAAAGGAGTTTTTTAGCATTAAAAAGTTTGATGGGACAAACTTTACTTTGTGGAAAGAACAGATAAGGGATGTGCTTATTCAAAAAAAGTAGATAAAACCCTTGCAAGGGATTGCAACTAAGCTTGCAGCTATGTCCACAGATGAATGGAATGAGTTGGATGCATTGGCAAAGTCTACTATTAGACTTCATCTTGGGGAGACAGTTTATTTCATAGTAGTTACTGAAAAGACTACGGAAGCTATATGGAAAAAGCTATGTGCTATATATGAGAAAGAGACTGCCTCAAACAAAGTCTATCTCATGAAGAGATTGTTTGAGCTACACATGAAGGAGGGAGTATCCATAGCTTTGCACTTGAATGAATTTAATATCATTTTCAGTCAGCTTCAAGCTCAAAAGCTGAATTTCGATGTCGAAATGAGTGCAATATTTCTCTTATGCTCATTACCATCCTGATGGGATACTTTCCGTACTGCTATCAGTAACTCTGCACTTGGTGGAGTATTGAGCTTTGATGATGTGGTTGGTAGCTTGTTGGCCGAGGAGATTAGACAGAAGTCAATGGAAGGCAATAAGCAGGATGCAGCCTTAAATGTGCAAAGGGGCAGATCACACTCCAGGGGGAAGTTTCAAGAAAGAGGAAAGTCTCGTAGCAAGTCCAGGGCATGGAACAGTGAGTGTCACTATTGTGGCAAGAAGGGCCACATGAAAAAGGACTGCTACAAGCTTAAAAGAGAGCAAAAGGATAAGAAAAAGAATGCAAATTGGGGTGCAAATCAGAAGGAAGAGAGTCCAAGGGAGGACAAAGGAAAAGTGAAGATCGAGGAGATCAATGCAGTCACACATGATAGTGACAATGACATTCTCTTCATGTCTAGTTTATCTGCAGAGTTGCTTACCACTTCAGATGATGCATATTCCCAAGATTGGATTTTGGATTCTGGTGCTTCATTCCATGTTACTCCCCATAGGGAATGGCTCTCCACTTACGACAGTGGAAAGACAGGTTGTGTGCATCTTGGAAATGACTATGCATGTGACATAGTGGGAGTAGGTGGCATAAAGTTTTCTTTTGCAAATGGGTCTGCATTTATTTTGAAAAATGTGAGACATGTGCCTAAGCTAACCAAGAGTCTCATTTCAACGGGTCAGCTAGATGATGTTGGTTTTCAGACCATCTTTGGTTTTGCGAGTTGGAAAATTTAGAAGGGCTCTATGCTTTTGGCCAGGGGTGCCAAGTGTGGGACTTTGTATCCCTTACATGTATCCGGGGTGTTTGATCATGTTGTTGCAATAACCGAGCAGCCAAGCACTTCTTTATGGCATTACCAATTGGGCCATATGAGCCAAAATGGGATGAAACTCTTATGCAGTTTGGGTTATGTATCGCATTTGAGTTTCTCGAATTTTGTGAGCACTGTCTCTATGGGAAGAAGACTAAATCAGCCCATAAAATAAGGGGAAAGAAAGAGTTTGAAAAGCTTCATTTGGTGCATTCAGACGTATGTGGTCCCATGCCTACACGGTCATTAGGCGGGGCTGAATACTATGTGACATTCATTGATGATGCAACTAGGAAAGTGTGGGCTTATGCTATAGCTCAGAAGAGTGATGTGTTCCAGGTATTTCATAAATGGCTGGCCTTGGTTGAGAATCAGTCAGGTAGAACGCTTAAATGCCTATGGACTGACAATGGTGGAGAGTATCTCTCTCATGACTTTCAGCATTTCTGTGATACACATGGGATTAAGAGGGAGCTCACATCCCCTCGTACTCCAAAGCAAAATCCAGTTGCATAAAAGATGAACCGTACCATTCAAGAAAGGTTGCAATGCATGCTTTCCAATGCAAGTCTTTCTAGTGGTTTTTGGGCTGAGGCAATGAAGACTACAGTGCATGTGATCAATAGATCACCTAGTAAGAGTTTGGATGGTGGTATTCCTGAAGAGGCATGGAGTGGCAAGAAGCCTCTTACTCTCATTTGCATATATTTGGGTGTGAGGCATATGCACATGTGCCAAAAGAGCTTCGAAAGAAGCTAGATCCTAAGTCTAAGAAATGCATCTTTCTAGGTTATGGTGAAAGTGGAGAGATGGGCTATCATCTCTGGGATCCAGAAGCAAAGAAGATCATACGTAGCCATGATGTAGCCCATGATGTAGCCTTCAATGAGAAGAAGATGCATAAGGCACCCATGAGGGATGTGGAAATGAGGAGAATCACTTTCCAGGATGTGAATCCACTTGCATATGTTGATAGATAGCAAGCTGTCCATGCACCAAATGTGCAAGAAATGGTACCACCAAGTACTCCCACCGGTATACAATCAAGGGTAGATGATGGATCATCTATTGGTGGAAATGATGAGCCAAATGTGGTTGATATGCAGGTGGGACAGCAAGCTGAAATTCCCTTGAGAAGATCATCTAGAGTTCCAGGGGTAGACTATGTGATGCTTACTGATTACGGGGAGCCTTCTTGCTACAGAGAGGCTATGATGCGCGAGGATCAACACGTGGGAGTATGCTATGCAATCAGAGATGAGTTCACTTATGAAGAATAAGACTTGGGACTTGGTTTCTTTGCCACATGGAAAGAAAGCATTGCCATGTAAATGGGTCTACAAGATGAAGGTCACAGGTGATGACGTGCCTAGGAAAAAGGCCCATTTGGTCGCTAAAGGATTCAAGCAAGAGAAGGGTGTGGACTTTGACTTTGATGAGATATTATCTCCGGTTGTGAAGATGACCACACTTTGGCTAGCAAGAATACTTATGAGCCAGATGCATTAAAGACCAAGTTGCATGAGGCCTTTGATCTGAAGGATTTGGGACTTGCAGGTCATATTCTTGGTATGTGCATCATGCATGATCGGAGTAGGAAGCTCCTTTGGCTTTCACAGAAGGAGTATGTTACAAAAGTATTGCAGCATTTCAATATGGAGGGGGGGAAGCAGTGAGTACTCCATTGCCTCCATATGTGAAACTGAGTCATATAGATAGTCCCAAATTAGATGAGGAGAGGGCCATGATGGCCAAGGTTCCTTATGCATTAGCGGTTGGGAGTCTTATGTATGCTATGATAGCTACTAGACCAGACATTGCATTTGCAGTGGGAGTTGTTAGCCGGTATATGGCTAATCCAAGAAAGAGGCATTGGGAGGCAGTTAAGTGCATCATGAGGTACATGAAGGGTACCAAGGACATGTGCATCTGCTTCGGTAGAGGAGACATGTGTGTACTTGGGTACACAGATTCAGACTATGTAGGGCATGTGGATAGTAGGAGATCCACTTTTGGTTATGTGTTCACCTTTGCAGGTGGTGCAGTGTCGTGGATGTCTCACGCATAGAAAGGAATTGCTTTGTTTACCACAGAGGCTGAGTATGTTGCAGCCACAGAGGGTTGCAAGGAGTCTATATGGCTTGATCTCCTAGTGGGAGATTTGGGGATTCATATAGGTGTACCGACATTGCATAGTGATTCCATGAGTGCTATTCAGCTAGCACGAAATCTGGTCTTTCATGCAAAGACCAAACACATTGAGGTCAGGTACCATTTCATTAGGGAGGTACTTGAGGACAAGTGCATAGAGCTTGCTAAGGTTCATACAGCTGATAACCCTGTAAATACGCTGACAAAGAGTCTACCTAGTCAGCAGTTTGAGTATTGTCGTGTATTGATGGGCATCGGAAAGTATGCTCACTAGTTGTTCTCCCTTAAAGACACATTGTCCTTTAAGTGGGAGGTTGTGGGGGTTAAAGGTCACTGTGCCTTTACCCCGGTTATGTACAATACTCAAACACATATATAAATGAATGAAAAAGAAGATTAGGGTATTCTGCACCCACCAAAAACTTGTGTGGCTCCTCTGTGGCTCTCTGTTTCTCACTCTCCCTCTTCCGTTTTGCTTCTGTTGAGAGCACTCTCACCCCTCCCATTCCTTTTATAACTCCACTCTTTTATAAATTTCTTTACACTTACCTCCTCTAATTTTCCCCTTTTTTTCTCACCTATCTCCCCGTGACTGTATTTCTACCAGCTTCTAATCCTCCAAGGGTTGCCCATTATTAATTTTGCTATCTATTTCTTTTGGTTAACCTCTCTATTGTGATTTGTCGCCTTTCTACCTCTTTTTGAACACACTACTAATTTTATTTCTCCTCCTAGACCTTTATTTCTACCCCCCTCTAACCCTCCTTCATGTTATTAATATATTTTAAACAAATTACCCTTTGATTTTTACCTTAATGTCCTATAATTTCCCCCTCTAACAACTTAAACTTACACTTCCTCCTTCCTTCTTACCTCTTACCCATCTATGCCAGTACCCTTCCCTCACTCTATTATTCCCATCCATTTCCCATCACCCCACTACCCTATTACTCTAGTACACTATTACCAACTCCCCCCCCCCTTCTTTTACCTACACGTTTCTTCTATATACAAAATTTCCAAATTCATCCTATATAATCTCCAAAGATCAAAATGCACTCATGGTTACCCCAATCTACCCAACACTCTTAAGTTTAAAACAAGCTTGATAGGTTTGTGGTTAAGTTTTAATTTTTATTATGACTGCGATAACAAGGGAGGGGTGTTCATGACACCTGTCTTCCAAACTTTGAACTAAGGTTTAAGTGGGTTCTCACCGTGTTTTTCTTATTGATGGTGGCAGGTATGCAGACTCCCCTCTTTAATAAAAGTGAGGCTTGCTACGACTTATCTAAGTATAACTTTTTTGTACAGTTCTGCATTCTACAAACTGCCCACCTCTTGATTTTTTTAGTAGGGTTTCACCTACATGTTGGAAAAAAAATTCATTAAATATAGTAGTCTTATCTTTTGTGTCCATTGCTTTCATTTCACTATGAATTAGGGTTTTGTCAAGTCTTCCACACATACACACACGCATGCATGTGCAGGCACATGCATGCTCGCCCACACAAATGCACACATGTGCACATGTTAGTGTTGACTAATTGATATCTCCACATTGGAATAATACATCAGAGGGTATCGTAGTCACATCTTCTATTGATTATACAAATATTTTTTATTATAGATCTCAAAACAAAGAGTGGACTTAAAACTACTAGAAAGTTGAAAATTAAGGGTCTAATATCTCCTTAAGCTAGAATTTTTGTGGTCCCCAAACAAAATTATTGAGCTAGTGGTGTGCTTTAGCTAAGGGTATATCAATATGTATACTTTTTGAAGTGCATGGCATGCCGAAAAAGTTGGCCTTTTCCATTCATTAAACTTTATTGGTTCCTCAAATTTTTCTAGAGACATGCTCATTAAAGAGTTTAGACTACCGTGCATGATTAAAAAGGTGGGATAAATTGTAGAATTTTTATGCATAATCAAAAAGCCTTCATCCTTGAATTTGATATAACCTAATCAAAGACCTCATTGGATGAGATCACTTAAAAATGGATGACTCCTTTGGAAAATGCTTGCTTAGCAGGAATTCTTTAGTTTGAAAGGAAAATCAGGTAGAAGGAGTGGTTTGGATGCAAATCACAATCACAAGAAGGCATATGTAGGTACAGGTGCAATGTGTAGGTCACAAGGGATGCATAAGAGGGATAGAAGCTATATGTTATTCACAAGGGCCACATGTAGGTGCTAGATGTAAAATTGAATACTTGGAAGATTCATGCAAGGTGAGAAGCAATTTACAATCATCTAGATTCTAGATGCAAGGGTGCCCGTGACTCCAAGAGTAGATAAGAGTAAAATTCAGCTTTGGAAGGCTAGTAGTATGAGTCAATGGCAATCCTATTGACATTTGTTGAATTAAAAGACATACTTTCACAATGCTAGAGATTTCTATGTAGAAGAGATGGCATTAAGGTTGTGGCCAAATACAAATCATCCAATCTCCATGCTTTAAAAAGTGGAAAGTAAAACCCTTTGTCTTAAAAAATTTATTTTTGTGCTCGGGATTTCGAAGTTGATCTATGAGTAGGAGAGAGGGACTTGTACTTAAATCTAGGTCTCAATTAAAAGTGGAAAGTAAAACCCTTTGTCTTAAAAAAATTATTTTTGTGCTGGGGATTTCGAAATTGGTCTATGAGTAGGAGAGAGGGACTTGTACTTAAATCTAGGTCTCAATTAATGGTGATCTAGAATCCTAATAGTAATGTGTGTGACATTGGCCATAATGTAAAAATTAGTATTAGCATATTAGCAACACGTAGGTGGGTTTAACTTGGTGCTAAGCTCATTGGGCTAGATGTGTGTTACTTGTTGTTAAACAAAGTTGAGTTGGGAGATGATTTATATCAAGATCTAAAGTTTCATTTTTCCAATACAATTGTCCTTGTTTCCATAAGTTTGTCTTCTTTTACGTCCCAATTTCTCTATCACATAACAACATATCCAAATCACTAAAGATAGAGCTATCTACGAGCAATAACATAATGGTCCAATGGAGTACAACACATGTTTTTACAGGTTACATCTCCTTTAAAGACAACACGATGTAGTATTGCCATAGAAGCCTAATAATTTATGTTAGGTGCTAATTCAAAGTTCACAAATAAATTGTAAGGAACATGTTTTGGAAGATGGAACTATTATGGAATTGGCAATCGTCGTTTGGCATCCTCCAGCTTCAATATTTGTTATGCAACTTTTACTAAGCAAAAGATCGTCATCCCCGCGTTAAGATTGCATTCAAGCGTCATACTTATTTCAATTCATTTATTTTTTTGTCACTTAATGAAGGCTATGATATTTTAAGCGAACAAAAGAGTCAACTTTAATTTAAACAGGACACATTTCATCCAGCTCTCTGTTTCTCAGTTTTTAAACTGCTTAGATCTGCTAATACAGTATCAATCTTATGACTACCGCTCATCAAACCTCATCGGCCCGTGCCAGAACGTCCAGCTTCATTGTTCAACTCTTATTCCTCATCTATGACGTGCGCAGTCACGACGCAGGAAAAAGCCAAAGGCATCGCTCTGAATTATTCTGCTCTGATTGATGCTATTCACGGTGTTTCCGTTTGGTATTGCAATGTGGGTTTGCTATGCAAAAGCCTTTTCATGCCATTGCAATGAGAAAGTTTCCCTTTGCTATTGCGATGTGGGTTTGGCTCGGATTGATGCTATGCAGAAACTTCTCATCGCTATTGCACTCTGGACTATAGCGAGCCGGTGAAGCTTCCGAAATTCCGATGCCGCAGAGGTACTACAGATGAGGCTTCGCATGCCATCCGACAATTTCTAGGACAAGGAATCTGATATATCGAATATATCGGCAAATGCGCTTGCTCAAGCAGATATCACGAAGATTATGCTATCGAATAAAGGCTTCTTTGTACCACGGTGGCCATCTTTATAAAAGTGTTGAAACGAAGAGGCCAAAAATCATGTGACTTTGGGGGACCAAGGTGAGCCCTCTCACGAAAGGTATGCTTGCTCTCAAGGGCTACACACACACGAGGAGGAGACTTGGCCAATTCTTTGCCTCTGTCTCGTGTCATGTAGGCACACTTGTGGACTATGAAAATCTCACGTCATTTCATATACACGTGCGCCATATAGACATCTATTATCTATTATATGATTGAAAATACAAGGTGCATTTTGAATTTTAACTCTCACCACCACCCGTGGAATTGCCACGTGGCACTTGCTCATGGTCACGGCCCTTCTTCAGCACTTGCTTGTAAAAGCCTTGATATGAGCATGGGCATGCCCTATTCAATCCAATCCATGAGTGAATCATAAGGTTTGACTTCTTTTAGCCCGTCGCTTTTTCGATTGTATCTTTCTCTTTGCTCATTTGCCTCTCAAGTGATTTACCAACATTCTTAAAGATAGTATCTTTCTCTTTGCTCATTTGCCTCTCGAGTGATTTACCAACATTCTTAAAGATATAGGATCAAGAGGATGGATAGTACTAACAAGCAATCATGTATAAGATGCTACCTTATTCTAGAAATCTTTCCCATTAGTGTCCAGATATAATCCAATTGTATCTTGTGGGGAAAGTTGATGTGTTTGATATGTTCTTTTCAAAAATCATCATAATGGATAACACTTTTTAGATCTTTGAAATATTGTGTAGTCAATTTCATCTCCACAAATATGGCAACCATTAACTCAATGTAATCGACAAGCATACTCACCTAGACCATTCATGGAACAGGATAGAATTCAAAATACTCAAAACTTAATTTATGTAGACTTAGGCTTTGAAATATCAAACTAGATTCCCTTCTAGAAAACCTCTAACTTGTTTGTCAAGGGTGGAAGATATGCATATCCATGTTTTTTTCTTTGTGCTTTCCTAAAATCAAGAGTGCTAAAATAAGTTGCCATATTATGTTATGACTAGATGTTAATTTGCAACAATTACTAATCCCATTATCTAAATGATTTTGTCTACATATGGTCTATGGAATCCTAGTGGCCAAAAATTCCATCCATAGCTAATTATATAGGCCTTAAGTTTCATGACTATTCTATAGATAATTATATAAGCCTTAAGTCTCATGACTATTCTATAGGTAATTACATAGGCCTTAACTTTCATAACTATCTTTGAAAACTAATGGCCAAAAGTTCCATCCATTGCTAAGTAAGCTTCATGACTATACTATAGCTAATTATGTAATCCTTAACTTTCATGATTGTCCTTTGAAAACTTGCATTGTTTGCATTCTTTAAGAATCACTGTGCACCCTCGATGCATGCATGTTCCCTTGCATCATGCATGCCATCAATCCATAAAGTTAGTCAAGTACTTACAAAAAAATTTCATATTTGGGGTATGATTGAATTATGACACAAACTATTCGTGTTTTAGGAAATTTTAGTCTATTCTAAATCATGCAAAGTGTTCACCTTTTAAGTCTATTCTAAATCATGCAAAGAATATATTGCAGGTGAAGCCTTTAAAAGCATATAATGAATGAAAAGCAAGGAAGAACACCATTATAGATTTTGCATTTAAAGGAAAAGCAGATGATGAATGAATGTTGATTTTGCATGTTCTTATACTGACCCCTCAGTGGTTCATTTAAAGCCCACCATTTTCCCCCTCATGGATGTCATTCTAAATTTGTTAAAATCATTGTTCTTATACTTGACTAGCTCTTCTATGAAGAAAAATTTAGTAAACTACTTAGTCAAAATAGTCAATTTTCTCTATCCAAAAGGTTTTTGTTACATTGCTAATATGATTTTATGATATTTTTTCATAAAACCATATTAGTAATTCCATTCCAATCCTAACTCTTAAATTGAGTTGTCACATAGGAAGCATCTTTGTTTTTTAGCTAGATAACTACCCCTTCTGAATGAATGCTGACATGTCAATGCAAGATTGAGTCAATTAGACACACTAGTGGGCACTTGTACGCAAAATTTATGGTATTTCAAGACCTTTAGATGAGTTTATTTTGTTCCTAAAACCCAAAGCATTAGTGAGGACTAGATAGTTGGCATCTTAGCAACAACTTTGCTGTGAGGAATAGCTTAGTGTTTTTGTGATTTTGATAAGGGAATATAATTCTTCTTGTATTCTTGTGCTTTGGTTAATTGGTTACAAAAAAGGCTATTGCAAGCCTCAATGTATACTATTACAAAAATGGCTATTTCAGGATACTAAACCTTCTTAAATGCAAAGTCTTGAAAAGTACCAAATACATATAGTATTATGAGATTACAAATACACTTCTATGTCATGTTTGTGTAAGACCAAAAGGAACTAGCTAGCTAGTTGTGGTTGCTCTTTTGGAGCAACCAACTACTCTAAAATATACAAAGAATTAAACAAAAAACAAACTAGTAGAAATATTGTAAAGAAGGGTAAAATTCCCCATAATTAGGTAGTCTATTGATGGTAATTAGAACCTACAAGCCCATTGCATGTAGATTGAGTGCTTGGTTATAAGACCTACTAGCCCATTTCATGTAGGAAAAGAATATTGAGTGATTGAAGTAGTTTGAGCCACTTGTTAGGCTTGGGAAGAGGACAAAAGCATAAAATACTAGACAGCCCAAACACTAGAGCTTATAAGGTTGTTTTTTTGGTTTTGTAAAGCTCAAATGTTAGAGATTATAAGTTGAAAATGTAAAATATCTAGTTGGATCTAGTTGGGGTGGCTCTTGAATACATGGGCTAGCTTATTACCTTAAGGGGTGCACTACAAGAAATCCCTACAGAAAACATACATTTTAGGCATAATATTAAAACTCATATTTATGTATGTGCACTTGATTTCTTTCTACATACCTTTATAATTTTATCCATATGTATATAGATCTATGTGGATCACCTAGGTTAAAGATCAAGGGCTACACTAATGGTGCATGCATAATGCTTTCTATGTTGAATCAAGAAACTCCTTATGTATGTAGTTCTATGTGGATTACCTGTATTAAATCGAGGGCTAAATAAATGAAAAATATTGCATAGAGCATGCTTCCAAGGAATTTAAACAAAAATGGAGAGAGGAGAGGAGAACAGTGGAGATGAGGAGAGAGGACACAGCTAGAGAGCACACCACAAATGACTAACTGTACACTAGATTTAGTTCAAAATGGAGAGAGGAGAGGAGAACGATGGAGATGACGAGAGAGGGCATAGCTAGAGAGCACACCACAAATGACAAACTGTACACTAGATTTAGTTAAAAATAATGAACATATATAAATGCCTTTAGGGTTAGGGTTAGGTTTAAGATTAGGGTTAGGGTTAAGATTTCCAACCCTTTTTCCTTTTAGCACTCTATGTATTAATGCTATGCACACATGATAACACATGATTTTGAGATGAGTCCTCAACACCTTCCCTCAAGATCAACATCATCAAGTAGGCCTTCCCTCTAAATGATGATTATGGGGAATGGAAGAAGGACTGAACATTACATTCCATCACAACCCTTTAATGGGAATGTCATTCCTTTGAGTCAAACCAAGATCTTGTCGTTGCTTCTTGAAAAGCTCTTTTCCAAGTGGTTTGGTAAAGATATCTGCAACATTCTCTTTATTGTTACAATGTTGCAATGTGATGTCACCAAGTAATACTCTTTCTTTGATGAAGTGCTCTCTAACATCAATGTGCTTTGTCCTAGAGTGATATACTAGATTCTTGACTAATGCTTGAGCCAATTGATTATCACAGTATATTGTTATTAGCTTTGAGTCTTCTGATCCATATAGCTTCACATGCACTTGTTGTGAGTGCTCTATATTCTACTTCTGTTGAAGACAAAGAAATATTTGGTTGCTTGTTTGACAACCATGATATAGCATCTTGACTAAGGAAAAATGTATATCCTTATGTGGATCTCCTAGTCTCATGATCTCCAGCATAGTCACTATCATAGTAGCCATGCAACCTTAAATGAATTCCTCTGTAGTCAATTCTAAAATTTTCTTGTTCGTTTAATGTACCTTAAGACTCTCTTGGTTACATTCCAATGAGACTGTTTTGTATTATCCATAAGCTGTGCTAGTGAACTTATTGCATATCAAATAGCTAGCATTGTGATTGTCAGATATATAAGAGATTCAATGAGCTACCAATAGTACTTGTCATTGACTATAGGCTTTTCTATATCTTTGGTAAGTTTCAAACTCTAATTCATTGAGTGGTTGCAGTCTTGCAATCTACCATATGAAACTTCTTACTAGACTATCCACATATTTCTACTAGCTCATGAAGGTGTTGTCTGAGTCTCTCCGAAATCTTTCATGTTGAACTTTGCAAACAAGTCTTATTTCAGCTTTGCTGATGAAGTTATCATTGCTTCCTGACACAATTAGATCATCTACATACAAAAGTGCAATAGTAATGTTTTCCCCTTGAACTTTGTAGTAGAGAGTATGATTTGCACTAGATTTCATGTATCCTAGATTAGCAAAATACTTGTCAATTTTGCTATAATAGCTTCTAGGTGCTTGCTTTAAGCTGTAGAACTTTTCTTGAGATGGAAAACCTGATGCTCTTTCCCTAGTTTGACATACACTGCTTGTTGTTGCATGTACACTTCCTCATCTAGGTAACCATTGAGAAGAGAATTTTTGACATCTAGCTGGTACACATTCTATTTGTTAAGTATCACTAGTGATATCAAAAATCTTATGGAATCCATCTTTGCTACTCGAACATAAGTCTCATCATAATCTTGACTATATTGCTATGCAAAACCTTTTGCAACTAGTCTACCTTTGTATCTTTCAATGCTTCCATCTAGATTGTACTTCACTTTGTATCTTTCAATGCTTCCATCTAGATTGTACTTCACAAGTAAATCCCTTTGTTTGCAATGGCCTTCTTTCCTAGTGGAAGGTCACATAAATCCCAAGTATTGTTTTTAAACAAAGCTTCCATTTCTTCATTCATAGCAGTTTGCCATTCTAGCTTAGTAAATGCATCCTCAAAGTACACTGGATTGTTTGCAAGCATAATTAGTGGTTTCAATCTGAATTGCTTTCCCTTTTTTAGAATGTTTCAACCTTGCTGGTGTTCTACTTTTGCTAGTAGATTGTTTGAGTTACTTCTCTTCTGGAGGACTCTCTAGAAGTTCTTGCTCTTCTTCATCAACCTTTTCTATAGGTGACTAAGTAACCGGTGTGATAATCTTGTTTCTATTTGATGTTTTCCATTCTGATTCTTCATCAAATATTACATCTCTAGAGATTATGACCTTTTCATTGATGGTATCATAGAGCTTGTATGCTTTGCTTTCTTCACTGTAGCCAACCATGATGCAATTATGTGACTTAACATCCAACTTTCTGTGATGATCATCATGTATGTAGGAATATTCTATGCAACCAAATATGCAGAGGCACCCAATGCATGGCGTATATGTAGTAATTGCCTCGTAAGTTGTCATACCTTGAATTGGTTTGTTAGAAGCCGATTAAGTAGTTTGCAGTGGCAATTGCTTCTGCCTAGTACCAATTTGAAAGATGCTTCTCATAGAGCACTACTCTAGCACCATCTGTTAAAGTCCCATTATTCCTTTCAGTTATTGCATTCTGTTGAGGAGCATCTACATATGTAAATTGTCTTCAAATGTCATTATTTCTACAAAAGTTCATGAATGCTAGAGACATGTATTCACCTCCTCTGCCCAATCTCATGACTTTGATCTTTGTACCTAACTGTTTCTCTACCATGGCTTTTGGAAAAGACTTCATATTTCTCTTTCAAAAAATAGACCCAACAATATCTACTATAGTTGTCGATGAAAGTCAAGTAGTACAGTGAACCATTGATGTTGCGGGTCTATGAATAATCCCATACATCTATATGTATCAAATCAAGAATACCTCTTGCTCAAGAGGTGCTTCTCCCAAAATTGGTTCTCTTTTGTTTACCAAAGCAACATGCTTCACAGACTTTTCCACAAACAATTTCAGTACACAAAAGTCAAACATCTGGCTCCTCTTTAATTAGAAATAGAGGAGGGAAGGGTCTGCCAATCTTGACAAGAGTTAGAGCAACTTTCAAAAGATTTGATGTGTTCATCAAATTCCACCTATAGTTGAGCAATCTGATTATTAAAGTTATGAATATCTTGGTTCAAAAGATATTTATCTTGGGCCAAAAAAAGGGGGAGTCAGTAAGCAAGTAGAGTTGCATTCTTACCATACCAACTTATGAATGACTGCTTAGCACTTAAGTACTCATCATTAAATTGAAATGCATTTCTGGCAATCCATATAAACCACAATGCATGTGCTATGATAATGACCCACAAGGCATTAGGTATCTTCAAGGCATCTCCCAAAAGTAAATACTTTCAATTGACAGGCTCTCCAATCATGAGCTGGCCAGACCTTCCTAGCTCTAGGGCAAGTTATGAGCAAATGAACAATATATTCCTTTGTCCCAAGGAAAACTTTGCACATTCCATCTCCTTTACCAATACTCAAACTCTTGCAGTTGGTCTAAACAGCTTTATGTAGGATCAGCCACAAGAGTGTGCACATTTTTTCTAGAATATTTTTTTCCCAAATCAAAGAAAATCTAGCTTTCCACTTTCTATCATTGTAAGAGAGCTTCCATTTGGTGTTAAGAGTGAGCACCACCTCTTTTGTACCTTCAGCTCTACTGCTTGAGTACCCACCTAGCTAAATTCACTAGAGTAGTTTAAGATCCTACCACCTTTCCAAGTCACTCTCCCAGAGCTAGAGCATGTTCATAATCAGTTCTTGGTTAGGATTGCCCAATCTGAATTCTCTTTTGATCTCTAACCAAGTCTTCCATCTAAAATTATTCTTGTCCCACAGGTCACCCCAAGTTTGCAACCCTTTCTTTGACAGTTGCCAGGCTCTAGAAAAGTCCTCATCACCTAGTTGAATGTTTTTAAAAAAGACTAAATCCTAAATTGAATATAATACCATGAAACTTCCTTTGCTAGAGAAAACTAAGTGGCTCTTGATCTGCTCAAATGCATTCCAAAGTGTTTTACAAAGTTGGCTTCCCTTAGTCATACATGGCTCAGGGTTACCAATAGCAGAAAGAAGGGGGAAATTATTCCACTTGGGGACCCTCTATGGCCTAACAAACTTGAAATTTTTGAGAAGTAAGTTATCCCAATCACTATCAGGGGAAATAATGACTTTTAAAATCCAAGTTTGTAAGTAGCTAATTGTATATTAACCACTCCCAAATCCCCCTTCCTTTCTGGGTTTGGTACAATAAGACCATTTGACCGTTGAGATTATCCTTCTTGTGTCACTTCCTCCCCAAAGGAATGATCTACAAGTTCTGATAAACTTTTCTAAACATGTTTTAGATGGGCACCAGTAGGAGAGGTAGAAAATGGAGATAGGCTAGATACAGTGATTAAGGACAATCCTTCTGCTTGCTAGATTAGCCTGGAACCCTCTAAGTTTGTCTATCCTCTTCTTGAACGTGTCTAGAAACCATTCCCATTTGTCTTTCATCCTCACTTTGAAGCCCATAGGAATGTCCAGCAATCTGAAGATTTGTCCATGTGGAACTTTTTGCACCCAAAGTGATCTAATAGTATCTGTGATCTTCCTAGGAGTAGGGCATACCCTATTTATCTTGGACCTTGATGCTAGGCAGAGTTGATCTAGACATTCCATTGCACATTGAATGTTCAGGTCAGAGTTTTTGATGGTTAAGTTTGTATCATTTGCAAATTGTTGATTGACCAAATGATTACTTGAGGTTAGTTCAATTCCCTTGACTGAGATATTGGACACGTGAACCTTTATCATCCATCCCAAGGCATCAGCTACTATAATAGCAAAGAGCAAGGGGGCCAAAGGCCATCCTTGCCATATGGATCTCTTTAAAGAAATATATTGGCTCATCTACCCATAAATACAAAGTCTGGAAGAGGCATTGGAGAGAATTAGGGCAACAAAGAAAGTGGACTTTTCCCCTAATCCCAAATTCTTTAGAGATTGAATTAGAAAATCCTAGTTTAGCCTATCATATGCCTTATCAAATTCATTTTTTTAAAATCAGACATCTTGATGAGTTTCCTCAGCATGAGTGCAACCCTCCCAAGGTTTATAATTGCATCCAAAGGATGCCTTCCCTTGATGAAGCCTTTATGTTCCTATCAAATCCATTTGTCCATCTTAGTCCTCATTCTTAGAGCAAGAGCTTCAGCAAATATTTTATAAGAGCAATTTAACATAGTCAAAGGTCTCCAATTTTTAATACAAATTTGTCACCTTCTTTTGGAATGAGCTTGATAATACCTCCAATTAATTGCTGAGGAAGATCACCCTAGTTAGAGCTTTCTTGCCACACTACCAAAAGGGCAGGTCCTATAATATCCCAGAAAGTTTTATAAAATTCTATTGGGAGTCCATCTTTTCCTGGAGTTTTTCCATCTGCTATGGAGAAAACAACCTCTTTGAGTTCTTGAATGGAAAATTCATTTCAAATTGCATTCTGTCCATACTTAACACCATTCTCTATCTAACTTGTTGGCATCGCTTTCTGGCATCAAGTACCTGTGCATCTATTGTATCCACAATGCTGAGCTGTTTCTATAAATGACCAACAATGATCTTCACGTTTTCTTCATCTGACATAGCAAATGACCCATCTTCCTTCTATTAAAAAGGGATTTCTTCGTGGTTTTTGTTTTTTCTAATAAGATTAAATATCTCCTTTGTTGGCCTGTCTCCTTTGCCTGCCCACCATTCCCTGAAATAAACCTTAGCATTTAGTAATTTGATATGTTCTTGTACTCTAAGCTCTTTTCTTTTGACTAGTAGTTGTTTGTTGGGCATTAGTGTCTTGCAACCTTGCCTTTTGTTCTAACTTTTCTAGCTCCTCTTTTAGTTTGTCTATTATCGTAGCTCCGATGGCAGCTCTTTTTTTTTCTTCTTCTTTTAAGATTCTTTGCACACTTAAAACTGCATTTTGCCACCCTTGAGAGCAAGATCCTACAAAAGAGAAGGCTATTTTCTAGATTTCAAGGAGTCCTTGCTCTGAATAGTGTGAAGCTTAAATGAAGAAGGGTCAGCCTAAAAGCAAGAGCTACCCTTCCTCCCATTTCCCATATCTAGCCAAGCAGAGACAGGCTTATGAAATGATAAAGTAAGTGAAGAGAAAGTCTTTTGCTTGGCTTCCAAGGACTAATCTAGAAGGTATTGAGAAACATAGATTTTGTTAATCTTGAGTTCTCCTAGCTATCTGTTGCACCGAGTAAGTGTTCTAGTAGAGCCAATGTCCACCAGCTGTGCAAATTCTCCTTTAGGTCTTCCTAAATTTGAAGCTCAGGACCTCTCAAAACAGAACCTTTCAGCAACCATCTATCCTATGACCACTCACCCATATTAAAGTATCCTAATATCACATAGTCCACTGCCAATATCTACTAAAGAATCCCATGTGGCTCTTCTATCCATAGAGCTAGTAGGGGAATACACTAAAACCACTATGAAAGATACTCTTTTCAATTTGCATTTAATGGAAATCCATTCGTGGTTTAAGTCTTGCTAAAAGTTGGACAAACAATCTTTGTAGAGTGAGATAAGACCCCTATCGTAGTCCCACCTCTATCCTCTTCATGAGAAGAAAATAACCAAACTCTTCTGTTGTCAATACTTTTCAGTCTGTTCACCAGAACATCATTAGTGACCTTAACTTCTTGCAGAGCAAGAAATGTAGGGGAAAGAGAGTTTCCTCTCAGCCAGTTGGTTAACTCCTGACTGTTACGCTCTAGCCGAGGTAGCATGACCTCGGAAGAATCAGTCGACATCTCCCTTATAGGATCTGTCTCTATAATATATGTGTTTGCGCTTCGTGTAAATGAATGGGAGGGATTTAATGTCAAGGTCCGAGGTGAGGGCTGATAGCACCAGACTAGATAGATCTGAGACCAAGGGCCTAGTGCTAAGATTGTGCCTAGGGGCAAGGAATTAAATGCATCCCAAGAGAGGGGTGAAATGTTGCATTAGGAAGGCCCTATATGGATGACATGTGGCATCTAGATCTATCTAGGGATTTGGGGTTTGCTAAGGCTAGAGAGAGAAGAGAAGGATTTGATTCATGTGATTTCAACGTAGATCTCTGCCTCGCTTGTGAGCCTTAGCATGTATTGGCTGGGAGGAGAATCATGGTGCTGCTCCCGTGATCTGCAGTAGAGGCTAGAAAATGGAAAAGGTGTGACACTGACTCCTCAAAGGATTAATATGACCACACACATTCAATGTGAGGAAGGAAAAAGGGCTACTTGCCATTTTTATTTTTCCCCTTTTTTGACTTGGGGGCATGGCTTTTAGGAGGGACCCCCTGACCTTTAACCTAGGATATTCTTCTCTTATTTGCACTATAGCTTGGGTTTTTTTTGGCACCATAGTAATATTTTTTTACAGATTAACCAACAGTAATTACTCCTCTAACCATCCAAATACTGAGGATTCTTTGCTTTATTTCTTTTTAAAGGGAATTTTTTGACAATGTGGGAGGATAATTGTTAACCCTATGGCAACAAGGGCCAGAAGTGTAGTCTAGGACAACAAATATGAGAGCATTATGTGTGTAGAGTAGTGGCAAAGGTCCGCTTGTAATATCTTGCACCTGAAAGATGGTATGATAAATTTTAAAGGACTAGGATAGCCAAAATCCTCTCTAGAAAAGATCCAATCATAATTGCAAAATCATGATCTAGAGAGAGAAATACTAAATCTAGAGAGAGAAAGACTAAAAGCCTACACTTTCGGAGGTCCCTCCACTTTGTGTAGAGACCCAAAAAGTCCCTCCAGTTTGTGTAGAGACCCAAAAGGTCCCCCCACTTTGTGTAGAGACCCAAAAGGTTCCCCCCAAAAGTGGAGGGACTCCTATCCAAAAGGTCTCCTACAAAAGAGGTCCCACCACAGAGGTCCCTACGTATTGTGTAGAGATCAACATGTAGAAATATCTCTCAATGGAATGAAGCTCCCACTCTTTGGGGTTCAGTATTCAAGTTCACTATTGTGTTCATGCGATTGATTACCATTGCGTCCATGCTCTCTTACACTATCATGTTCTAGCATGCCCTTACCGTTGCACTCTCTACCCTTGTACTCCCTCCTCCTCCCCCTTCCTCCTCCCTCCTCCTCCTCCTCCCTCCTCATCCCTTATCCTTCTCCTCCTCCCTTCTCCTTCTCCTCCTCCCTCCTTCTCCTCCTCCCTTCTCCTCCTCCCTCCTCTCCTCCTCCCTCCTCCTCCCTCCTCCTCCCTTCTCCTTCTCCTCCTCCCTCCTCCTCCTCCTTCCTCCTCCTCCTTCCTCCTCCCTCCTCCTCCTCCTCCTTCCTCCTCCTTCCTCCCTCCTCCTCCTCCTCCCTCCTCCTCCCTCTTCCTCCTCCTCCTCCTCCCTCCTCCTCCTCCTCCTCCTCCCTTTTCCTTCCTCCTCCTCCTCCCTCTCCCTCCCTCCTCCTCCAGTCTCCTCCCTCTTCCTCCTCCTTCCTTGTCCCTCCTCCTCAACCCTTATCCCTCGAATCCGTGAAGGAGACTAGCTCTCCACTCCTCAACCTTGGACTCCTCCTAAACCCTACAACCCCCTCTAAACCCTAGAACTCCTAGTTAGCTCTCTGAACCTATATCCCTTAACCCTGAAATCCCCTTCTAAACGCTTGAACTCCCTTGGAGGCGAAAGCCTCCATCAATCGTTATAGTCAATCCCTCTTTCTCATTCATGCGTGCATGAGATCTACTTTCCACGCTTTAGCCTACACCTCTCACTAGAACATGACCCGAGGACCTATGCTACACTTGTGAGCACCTATGCTACAATGAGCAACAACACCACTGTAGGTGACCAACACCCTCAGAACCTACACATGGGTAAAATAGTGACAACATTTAGCACTGCTACCAAGGAGGTTAGCGCCTGAAGCGAAAGCGAAGCACGTGCTTGGATGTGTGAAAAAGAACCCCCTTCGAAAAACCATTCAAGATATGTCCCTCAAGGCAAAGGAGTGAAAAAATGCTTCCAAATGATGCAAAAGGATAATGTTGACTTACAAAATCACATTAATACACTAAACACCCAAAATTAACCCTTAATCCCCCCACATCCTATAAAAGCAACACCAACCCCCCTCATTTCTTTACCCACACTTTTGCTAGCCACTTCCTTCTCCAAATTCCGTTAAGCCTTCATATTTTTCGTCTATCTATATTTTCCGTCCTCCAATTTCCGTCCACCATTTCCACCACCACCACCACCAATTTTTCCGTCAACCCCCCCTCCACCACCACTTTGTCCATCACCCCCCCCTTCCATCTCCATCTCCACCTCCCATCATCTTCCTCCCCACCACCTCCACTTTTTTTGTCCATCCCCCATCTCCCCCACTCAAGGTAACCATCTTTTTTCCCCTCCACCATCTCTCTACCTCTCTCTACACCCCGTCTCCCCTTCTCCCCCCCCCCTCCACGTCCCATCTCCTCCACCAACCCCCATCTCCTCCACCCCCCATCTCCATCACCCTCCACTCCACCATCTCTCTACCTCTCTCTATCCCCCACCCCCTCCACTCTGCCATCTCTCTACCTCTCTCTATCCCCCACCTCCTCCACCGCCCATCTCCATCACCCTCCACTCCACCATCTCTCTACCTCTCTCTACACCCCATCTCCCCTTTTTCTCCTCCACCCCCCATTTCCTCCCCCCCTCCACCTCCACCTCCACCCCCCATCTCCACCATCTCTCTACCTCTCTCTACACCGCATCTCCCCTTTTCCTCCTCCAATCCCTCCACCTCTACCCCCCACCTTTCCCCCCCCTCCACCTCCATCATCTCTCTACCTCTCTCTACACCTCGTCTCCCCTTTTCCTCCTCCACCCCCTCCACCTCCACCCCCCCACCTTCCCCCTCCCCCTCCACCTCCACCTACCCCCTCCACTCCCCCTTTTCCCCCCCTCCACCCCCACCCCCCACCCCCCCCTCCATCCCCCCCTCCAAACCCCCTCCCTCCTCTCTCTCTCTTCTCTCTTCCCCCCCCACTTCTCTCTCTCTCTCTCTCTCTCTCTCTCTCTCTCTCTCTCTCTCTCTCTCTCTCTCTCTCTCTCTATCTATCTCTCTCTCTCTCTTCCTCTCTCCTCTTCCCCCCCTCTCTTCTCTCTCTCTCTCTTCCCCCCTACTCTCTCTCTCTCTCTCTCTCTCTCTCTCTCTCTCTCTCTCTCTCTCTCTACCTCCTCCCCCCTCTCCCTAACCTTTCCTAAGGCAAGGCCCTAAGGGCCTTGGCCTCACATGGGCGGCCAGCCCGCAGCGCCCATGTAGCAATGCCCACCCGTCGCCTGCGATAATGGTGATGTTGCTTTGCCTGGCACCCAATAGCCAGCTCCATGGACCAAGGGCCTTAAGGCCCTCCATAACACCCTTCCCCCCGTCCATTCGCAACCCCCCCCTCCATCTTCAACCCCCCCCCAAACCTCAGCCGTCGTCGCCGCCAACCCCCCCCCCTCAGTTTGAAAAAAATTATTTATTTTATTTATTAAAAAAAAGGAACCCTAACTTAACCTTAATTTGACCTTAGCTAGGTTAGTTTTAACCGTGGTTAGGTTTGACTTACCTTAGGTTAGTGTAGCATAGGTAGTAACTACAATTAAGTTAATATACTAACTAAGTTAGTTCAACTAATTGAGCTTAGTTGACCAGGTTAGAGTAAAGGCACTAATTGTGGCTAACCATTAGTTAGGTTAGTTGGCCAACATCTAGTTATAGTAACTAGATTAGGTCAGTTAAGTCAATTGAGCTGGGTCAGTTACTCCCCCTCAATCAGACTTAAAGTCGATTCACACTTGGACATAAAGACCAAAGGGCCCCTACCTTTGAGGCTCCATAACTTGCTTATTTGGGACCCGAATTGACCCAGATTGAACCACAAATTCACAAAAGGAACCATTGAGCTACGGGAACTTTTTCCATCCAATCCCACACCATTTAGGCATCCATGACAGTCGTGAATTTGCGCCCCCGTGTGGGCCCATTTTTCACACAATTTCGTTAATAAGATTCCACTGTGACCTTTGATTGACAATCCGTTTGCACCAGCACATTTTTCCACTCACATGGAACAATTCTAGGCACATTTTTAACATGACGGTCCCTACGACACTAACTCATCTCTAACCCCCTAACAATTTTTACTCCTTTTTTGGCAACCCGTATCATGGCCGTTTAAAGACCAAATTGCACCCGGATGAACCCAGATTTCATGCATGTAAAGACTATTGTAAATGAAGTTTTTTGAAGTGTTTAACCATCATTTTTGGGCTTCAGTAGTTGCCTCATGTAGGCACTGATTTTGACCTACCGCTTACTTATTTTAGACCATTTTTGGGTCCACAAAGGTTGATATCATAATCGGACTTCGTGGTCATATGCACCCACCTGAAAGTCACAAATAGGACTTTTTTATGCACCTCAGATCTGGACGAAGACTAGCCCTTGCGTACTTTTGCGAGATTTCTTCGGCCCTGAATGCTCTTCAAGAATTCAACCTCTCACCATCAACAAGCAGCATGGACGAAATAACAATTGAAGAAGGACAGAATAATGAGCCAATTAAAAAAGTGGAAGGGGGAAAGGATAATGAGGCAATTTAAAAAGTGGAAGGGAAGGAGTTTTGATGTAGTAGAATTAGTGGAGAAGAGAGTCTAAAGTGGAACCCATAGACTTTTATGGGGCCAGAAGGTTTTAAGAGGGAATGCCACAACAAATGCAAAGAATTTAAGGGGTGACATGTTGAATTAACGCCATGATGGAATCACTTACACTACAAACAATAGAACATAGCGCATCTGCATTTCTTCTTGTCCATGCAAGAATCTCATCCGTAGTTGGTACTATCTGTTGTGCTACATTGGCCAGATTCAGTATCGGGACCGGCTTCATGTCCACCCCAATAGCAGTATCCCAAATATTGTATGCGCTTAGGATGGTCTTCATCTTGAACTTCCAAAGTGGATAGTTAGTGCCATCCAAGTTTCCGCTTTCATCGAACAGTGGGATTCGTAGTCTTGCGGGCTGGGCCATCTCTCACAATCTGCTCGCAAACAGAAACACACTACTAAATCTTCTTGCTAGAGTCCAGGCTCTGATACCATGTAAGAAAACAATACAACGTCTATGCTCAACAGATAATAGGATCTCGTACGTAAGAGAGAAAATAGATAGTATGGAGAATCAAAATTTTGATTACTATAAAACTGATACAATAGATGGTGCTGCCTCTCAACCATGCACTCCTGTGAGAGAAGCTTCGATGGCGTGCTGGAACCAGTAGAGGACGGAGGCTGGATGTTAAGGAATCAGGGTTGCTATAGCCAGTGATGAAATGGGCTTCACGGGCTTGCTCTTATATAGCCACCAGTCATAGTCGGTTAAACCCAATTGGATGACCAACCCATTCTGCCCAAAACGGCCGATTGGGGGTCAGTCTCGAAATAGGCCACTGACCACATGATAGAACCGGTTCGCGAAATAAAGCAACTGACCTACGCAGACCATTCGGCCCAAAGCCATCCGAGATCATCTGGGGCTCCAAACGGACCTTGCAACCCGAGAGTGGGCTGCCCCGAGAAAAGCTCCGTCTACCCTCAGTGCGGTCAGTCATGGGATTCCTTCCCGCACTTGCATGTAGCCTGGTTGGCGGTGTGCCAACTCTGTCTAGCCATCAAGCCACACATGGCCCCCATCTGGTGTCCAAACTAGGACCTACCGGATAACCGAGCTACCCAAATGCCTTCTCCTCATATGGGGGGCTTACAAGTAGAGTTAGCTGGTTCCCGTGTCATTACACGAGAGTGGAGCATTGATATCTAACATGGTCATCTAAACCTTACTTCTTTAAAGGAGATGCATAAAAGTGGAATGATTATAGACCTACCAGAAATTACAGATCTTCTCGATGTATGTGAAGCTTGCATGATGGGCAAGTAGCATCGGCAGCGTTTTCCTAAAGAGGCCAATAGGGCAAAGGCTCCTCTAGATCTCATTCACATGGACCTCTGCAGAAAGATGGAGACGGAAGCTTTGGGTGGTTCCTACTACTTCATGATGCTGATCGATGACTACAGTAGAAGGATATGGATATACTTCCTAAAGACTAAAGATGAGGCTTTTAGTAAGTTCAAAGAATGGCATGTAATGGTCGAGAAAGAAATGGGGAGGAAGGTGAAGAAGTTGACATCACACAGAGGTGGTGAGTTCACATCAAGTGAATTCAAAAGTTACTGCAAAAGTCACGGGATCAAGAGTCAGAAACCCCCGCCACATACATCATAGCAAAATGGAGTAGCAGAGCGCAAGATGCACATCATCTGCGAAATGGGCAGGAGTATGATGAAAAGGAAAGATTTGCCAAAGACTTTCTAGGCTGAAGCATCTAACACGGCAGTTTACATTCTGAATCGTAGCCACACGAAGGCTATGAATGGGATGACTCCACTGCAGGCCTTTTTCTGGTAAGAAACCTTCAGCTGCACATTTCAGAGTTTTTGGATGTGAACTGTTTTGTGCATGTCCCTAATGCTAACAGAACCAAATGGGAACTGAAGAGTCAAAAGTGTATTTTCTTGGGCTATAGTGAAGAGGCGAAGGGTTACCGTCTCTTTAATCCTGTTACCAAGAAGGTAATAGTAAGTCACGATGTGGTCTTCCCAAAAGAGCCACATTAATTGGAGGAGGATGCTTCCTTCCCAGACAACCAGGACCAGGATATCCATCCAATACAACCACCAACAATAGACCAAACTCCCCCAACGGTGCTTAGGAGGATTCAAGATAAAGAAGAGGAAGAAGAGCCTATAGAACCACAATGGCAACAGCCATTCCCGAAGTGGGTAAAGCAACTTTTGGACGGAAGAGAACCTCCAACCATTGAGGAGGAACCATCCAAACACCACCGGTCCAAGAGACTAGAGGAGCAAAGAAGGGTGCAGGAACACTTGGTCAACTACACTTTGATGACAGAGGTGATCCGTGCTGAAGAACACAGAGGTGATCCATGCTGAAGAACCCAAGTGCCTTGAAGAGGCACAGGGTGATGATAGGTGGATGGAGGCTATGCAATCAGAGTATGGCTCCATAATGAAGAACAACACTTGGGACCTTGTGGATCGACCACCAAAACGCAAGGTAATCAGCACCAAGTGGGTGTACAAGACCAAGTACAAGTCTGATGGCACGTTGGATAAGTACAAGGCTCGACTCATGGTAAAAGGATTTGCACAGGTACATGGTTTTGATTATCAGGATACTTTTGCTCCCATAGCTCGACTAACCACAATTCGTAGTGTTTTGTGGCTTTAGCAGCACAGGAAAGTTGGCTTGTGTTTTAGATGGATGTAAAATCTACGTTTCTCAATGGAGATCTCAAGGAGGAGGTATACGTGGAATAACCACCAGGTTTTGTGATCCCCGGTTCAGAAGGTAAAGTCTGTAAACTGAACAAGGCACTTTATGAGCTGAAACAGACCCCACGAGTGTGGTACCAATGGATTGATGCCTACTTTCTACAAAACGGGTTGAGGAGGAGCCCATCTGATGCAAATTTGTATATCTATAGAGAAGGAGGCAGGTGTATGATCGTGGTCCTTTATGTGGACGACCTTGTCATAACAGGGAATCATGAAGAGAAGATCTCGCAGACAAAGCATTTGCTAGGAAGAGAGTTTGAAATGACAGACCTTGGACTGATGCATTTCTGTTTGGGGATTGAAGTTTGGCAAGAGCCCAAATAGATCTTCATTTCACAACTGAAGTATGCTGGAGAGATACTGAGTGCAAGACAGTTGGCACTCCTATGGAGGTTGATGTGAAGCTCTCAAACGAGGATTCATCACCACTGGTGGACGCGAAGTGAAGTACAGAAGTCTTGTGGGCAGTTTGATTTACTTGTGCAACACACGGCCAGACATCAGTTCTGTGACTGGTGCACTAAGCAGGTTTTCCAATAAGCCCCAGGAGAACCATTGGAGGGCAGGGATGCGGGTGCTAAAATACATCAATTATGGCATCACCTATACCAAGGGCAACACCTTGACCGGATTATGTGACTCAGATTGGGCAGGAGACGTGGACAGTAGGAGATCAGTGACAGTTACTGTTTCTCACTTAGATCTGGAGCTGTATCATGGGTCAGCAAGAAGCAACCCATAGTTGCTCTTTCTTCTACCAAGGCTAAGTACAAATCAGCATGTTTTGCCTCTTGTGAGGTAGTGTGGTTGACAAGGATTTTAGGGGACATGGGTGCAGTGTAGAACAAGCCTATGCAGTTATCATGTGACAATCAGAGTTGCATGGCAATTGCAAAGAAACCTGTGTTCCATGCTCACACAAAACACATTGAGATTCAATATCAGTTTGTACGCGAGCTCATCATGGATGGAGAGGTCGACTTAGTGTACTGTCCAACTACAGAGAATGCTGCGGACATCTTCACGAAGGCTCTTGGAAGAGACTTGCTGGAGAGGCATCTTCATCGACTTGGCATTGGGCCGAAAAAGTAAGTTCACTTGCGGGTGGACATCGAGGGGGGGTGTTAGATATCAATGCTGCACTCTCGTGTAACTACGGGAACCAGCTAACTCTACTTGTAAGCCCCCCATATGAGGAGAAGGCATTTGAGTGGCTCGGTTATCCGGTAGGTCCTGGTTTGGACTCCAGATGGGGGCCATGTGTGGCCTGATGCCTGGACAGCTTCAGATAGAGTTAGCACACTACCAACTAGGCTACATGCAAGTGTGGGAAGGCATCCCATGACTGACTGCACTGAGGGTAGATGGAGCATTTTCTGGGGCAGCCCACTCTTGGGCAGCCCACTCTCGGGTTGCGAGGCCCATTGGGAGCCCCAGATGATCCCGAATGGCTCTAGGCTGAATAGAGACCATAGGATAGTTCCTCTATTCTGTGCCACGGTTCTAACGTGTGGTCGGTGGCCTATTTCAGGACCGACCTCTAGTTGGCCATTTTGTGCCGATTGGGTCGGTCTCCCAATTGGGTCTAACCGACTACGACTGGTGGCTATATAAGAGCAAGCCCGTGAAGCCCATCATCATCACTAGCTACAGCAACCCTGATTCCTTAGCATCTAGCCTCCGTCCTCTACTGTTTCCAGCACACTATCGAAGCTTCACACAGGAGTGCACGACTGGGAGGCAGCGCCATCTATTGTATTAGTTTTACAGTAATCAAATTTTTTATTCTCCATACTATCTGCTTTTCTCTCTTGCATACGAGATCCTGTTATCTATTGAGCACAGACGTTGTATTATTTCCTTACACAAACTAGGTGTTAGAACATCATAGTTACATTTGGGTAGACATGCAATGCATGGTTTCCCCTGCTTACCTAGGAATATAGACAACCATATGGATTCTTAAGTGAAGTTTAAGTCACAAGTGGAGTAAGGAGCAAATGATTGCATGGGTTAAGAAGGGATTAGAGGAGGTATGGGATGATTAGTGGGCTTGGTATGTGGGGTGGTTAAAAAGAAAGTGTAAAGGGAAAATTTCACGGGGGTACATAAAAGAATAATTCATAGTTAGGGAAGTATGCATGTGTCTGTATACTATGGACGTGTGTGTGTTTATAATGCACCTCAATGTGCTTTGTTCTAGCATGATAGTCTGGGTTATTTGCCAAGTGTATACTGCTCATGTTGTCATAATAAATGACAACTGGCCCATTTGTAGACTGATGCATATCATAAAGTAGCTTACGCAACCAAGCTACCTCACATGCAGCCATTGCTGCACCCTTGTACTCAGCCTTTTGTGCTCGACAAGGCAACTATAGGCTGTTTCTTGCTGCTCCAAGTGACTGCAACACTCCCAAAAGAGAACACATATCCACTGGTAGATCATCTATTAGAAATACTACTAGCCCAATCAGCATCAGTGTATCCATGCAACTGTATCTGAACCCCAATCTCATAAAATAGTCCATACTGCAATGTGGACTTCACATACCTCAATATGCATCTAGCTGCATCCAAATACGGTTTCCTTGGAGCCTGCATAAACTGACTTACCAACCCAACAGCATGGCTCAAATCTGGCTTGGTAATAGTCATACATATCAAACTTCCTACCATGCGTCTGTACATAGTAGGGTCTTCCAGAAGCTCACCTGCATCTATGCTCAACTTCACATTAGCTAGAGAGGGTGAGCATTTGTATTATGAATGATGCCTTGCATTTTTCTCAAGGGGATGAGGAAGTTGAGTAGGGCTTCTCAGTCCAATCTGAAAAGGACATATGGTGGCTTGCAGCCTTTGAGACCCCAAAGGACTGCCATGAGACATTGAAGTGGGTTTTGGAGAGAACCCGCATCCCGTCGATTATTCGAAGACAAGAGGCAAGGCAAACATTAATGGTGGATGGGCATGGAACGTTTCAATTTTAATGGCATCTAGCTAGTGATTTGAAGACCCTCAAGTGCTTGTATGGTTGTGATATAGGTGTAGCTGCAAAATGGACATGCTTGTATTGCACCCACTCTCAGAAGATGCAAAAGGGAAGCCTACAGTGGGAAAATGGCATCCTTTCTTGCAACCAAAGTGCAGCCCCTGATCATCACAAAAAGGATCCTAAGTGGGACCCCATTCTACCAATTTCATTGGAGCAGGTACATGTGTGTACTTTGCATGTTGAACTGCGTATACTTTTGATAAGTTACTCTATCTCCATCTAGTTTTTGCTTGGAATTTGAGGCCACATCAAGTATCTACACAATGCATTGCAAAAGCTAAAGAACTACTCTCACTAATGGGACTTTACAGAGGCAATGTGAAGCTTAAGCACGACAAGAAACAATCGGGAAAGACACAAAATCTTCCTGCTAAAGGCAGCATACTTCAAGAATACAAGGCATGGGGTTGGTATCCCATGAAGCAATGCACTACACAAAATGTTCAATTGGTTTTATAAATATCTAGAGGCCAAGGCTCTCAAGCGCGATAAGGTAGAGGTCTCAAGTCTCGCAAAAGCGGTTCAACATGTCAAGAAGACAAGGAGATGTGCTGCTTGGAAGTCCTCAATAGGGAGCCAAGGGGTTGCGCTTTGGTTGCAACATAGAGTCAGACAGGGGAGGCGTTGGGTCCTAAGAGAACCCCAAATGTAAAATGTTTGATGAATAAAGTTAACACTATTTTAAGTCAATTATAGATTCCAAAATTCAAAAATTTGTTTGGAAATTGCAGAATTGCATGTGCGACATGGCAGGGCGGAGGAATGAGTGGGTTGGGAGGGAGGGTGGTGAAGATTAAGTATTACTGAACTGGTGACCAAAGACCCGGGGGGCAGGGGGTGCACTTTAAAAACCCTAATTTAAAAGAAAAACCCTAAAGTACTTTAAAAAAGACTATATAAAGCACTTCAAAACCCTAAAATCCCTCATTTCTATCACATGAGTTAAACAAACTACTAGACCCACTGGATGACATTTAGATGCTACCCACTCTCCTCCTCATAACTCCATGGCCTCCAAACACACTACAATCCCCAGTGGCCAAGAGGGCAATGATCAACAGGGATCTGAAGATGGTTCTCATCATCAGGAGTCCCAGCAATGCAAGTTCCCACCCTCCGATTCTCATGGGGGATCCCAAGGATCTCAGCACCATGAGGAATCCCAGCACAATGAAGGATCCAAGCATGATCAGGGGTCCTCTTAGTCCTTCCACACAACTAACCGTGGAAGTAGAGAGGTCTCCCAAAAGGGACAAAATAGTCCAATCCATCGTGATCAACTGGCCCTCCCTCCTCCGTGGGGTCTGGGCATGGAGCATCTAGACCAATAAGGGGAGCAAGAAAGGCAAAGAGAGGAGATGGAGAGATTAAAGGGGCCACAACAAGAGGAAGTATTTGGCGGGCTCACAGATATAATGAACCTTGGCCCCAATCCTCCAACCAAGTAGACCGCACGGAAGAGCACCATCAACCCTCTATGCCTCGATATTGTCACATATGAGGAGCCTCTAGTATGAGCTGAGCAAGAGCCTCAGCCTGCTGCTATCTCATAGCCTCATCAAAAGGAACAGGGACCAAGGACAAAGAAGACCCCTAGGCACGACAAGTCACCTCAAAGGACCCACCAGACACAAGAAGAGGAGTCTGAAGAGGCAGTTGCAAGGAAGGAGAGGCAAAAGAAGTTTAAATCGGGCAAGCGGCCATGGGGCCATCTCCAAAGGCCAGTGCAGGGCCCCCCAAAAATTAAGAGGCACAAAAAATTAGGCACTTCAAGAGATCTTGAAGTTCCAAACCACTGTGGACAATCTCATTCCCTTCCAACATGTTGTATGTGAAATAGCACAGCATTACAAGGATGATGTGCATTTCACTTCAAGCACTATGGGAGCAATTCAGGAGGCAACAGAGCAGATGACAGTAGGTCTTTTTAAGGATGTGAACTTATGTGCTATCCATGCCAAAAGAGTAATAGTGATGGACAAGGACCTTGCACTTGCCAAGCGCATTCGCTCTTATCCCTCCCTTAGGCCCTAGATGTTGTTTAGGTTCATTTGGTGTAACCTGAATCATTTTGTAAGTCTCTGCCCTTTGAGGCTAATGAATAAAGTATATTTTTAATGTTCTATTATTGTTTCCATATTATTATACATGTTACGTGATGCTTTCCATCAGTTTATGCAAGTTCAGTGTGAATTTGAGTGGTCAAATGATGTTTTGTTATCGTGGCGCAAAAGGCGAATGTGTTCGGCATCGTGCAGGGAGCTCAAAAATGCCAAAATCTGCTATGGCGTGTATGAGGCCTATTTGACCAAGCATGGCACACAAGGCAAATGTCTTCGGCATCATGCATGGAGCTCACAAATGCCTAAACCTACTATGGTGCGTATGAGGCCTATTTGACTTGGCCCTGCATGATGCCGAACACATTTGCCTTCTGCGCCATGATGAGATTCTTATTGGATTGCTCAGAAATGACCATTATAGCACAAAAATGTATCTGATAACATGCTTTTGAACAGAATAGTGAATGAAAATATTAATGCCAACAACAATTAAAGTTACAAAATACAATGACAGTATAAAATAAATTTTGTAAAAGAATACAAAATGGGGCACTGTATAAAAAGTATATCTATATTCATATAAAATAAAAGTTATATACAATAAGGCTTCAGAGCCTTTCTTTCTTCTCTAAAACACTGAGAACATCAGGCTTTGAATTCCCAAATACACTCCTAGCTCTAAACCTAGTCGATAGAGAGTCAACACTATTGTCATTACTAGCCAGGGACATGGCTGCTACCATCAATGCCATACCTTGAAAATTGGTTCCAAATGCATTGAGGGCAGCCATGCGGTTCACCAAAATGACCTTGTCAGCATTGCGATTGATGTCAACATGACTAATCACTCATGACAAGGCCTTGCACTTCAGGAGGTCATCAGTGCCATGTGGAGAAAACTTTTTGTGGATAACCACAAAGTGCCCTTTTGCTTGGCCAAGTAATGTGCCAATGAGTGATCTCGGTCGAAGCTACTACGAACAAGGCATTGCCGAGATGAGAATAGGTCGACCTCAAATGCCTCCTGCAACAGTCCAACATTACATTAGAATTCTGTTAAAGCAAAATTATACCAAGAGAGAAGAAATTCAAAGCTCATAGTTTCTTACCACTATGGAGTCATCATGCTCAATCCCTTCCTCTTTGTCAATAAGGATGGATCCAGAGGCCTCCTGCTATCTGGAGTGAGATGTGGAGGCTTCTTCTGGAACATCAAGTAGGTCAAAGTAGATTGATGTCTCTGTATCTTTGATTTTTGCCAGTGTTAAAGAAAGAACCTCTTCTATTAAATCATTTGCTCCCAAAAACCCAGGTTCTTCCATAGTTGTGTCCACCTCGTATCCACACAAGACACCAAGATCTTCATCCTCTCAGAGACCAAACATAACCTCGATGCCATGGAGAAAGAGGTATTGTTCTCCATCGACAAGAAGGGGAGCAAGAAATCATATCAGTTTTGTGGAATCAACAGAGATGGTGCCTGAGGGTGGATGAAATTTGAGAAGTAGAATGGGGTTCAAGAAGTCACTGGAGCACTTCCAGGGCCAATGCAGCTTCCCGCTCCTCAGCTTCATCTATGGGCTCTTCATTGTAGATGTTGGGCTCATCTATAGAAATAAGAGGATCCAAAAGGGCAAGGGCAAGGGCAGGGCTTGAGGTCAAGGCATCCTCTTCCATTTGTCCCTCCTGGAGAAGGAAAATAAAGGCCATTTCCCAAGATAGGAACCTATTTCCTATGTTTTCGATGACTCCACATGCTAGGAGGTCATCAGTGTCCACCTCCCTAAACCCTAGGGGTGTGAGCTAGGCTCGCGATCTAAACACTTCACGAACCTGGGTTCTTGATTGAATAAGTACTTCAAATAATCAATTGGGACTCATCTTTTTGTAGACTCATCAAGTTGATATGCAAAGCTCGCGATGTGGTCTTGCATGTACTTGATGAGGTCTTTAAAATCATCTTGGGCTCTTAAGTAGGTGCCTAGGACATCTATGCTCTTATCAAAGACTAGAAATAACTCCCCCTCTCTTTTTTTGGGCAAAATTTGACATTGACATGAAACAAAACCATTCAAAACATCAAAATTAATTGCACCACTATTAATTGGAAAATGTCAAAATCCACAATTGTTCCACCCCACATTGTTTACAATCTTCAATATTGCAGGAGGGATAAAAGTGGCACTATGCATGTGCTCTCTACATGCTTTCCTAAATTTTCACCATTTAAGGTAAAGTGAAAGGACTCAGACATGCCATCCTCCATGACCAATAGTTGTTCCCGCACGTCCCTGAGAGGAGTCCACTGTGACGTGACTTTCACACTCTTGACATCTCCTAAATGAGGACCAATCCATAAACTTACCCTTGTATTATCATCGTCATTGTTAGAGTCAAGGGGGAGCCAATTGCCACCTATTTTCTTCTAGCACTTATATTGGAAAGCAAAATATAACATTTGGCGAGAGATGTGGTACTTGACAACCGCATTTTCCTTACATATACCTAGATGAATCCAGGAGCATACATGGCATTGAAACAGATCACCCTTTTGTTCCCCTAACCTGCTTCCCCAATTCACCCCAAGCAATTCCTCAAGGGCATTCTCATGTAGGCACTTGCATGACCACATGGTTTTTGTTCTGTGCATCTGGATATTCTGAAAATAAGAAGCAAAAATGTGCAGAGGCATAAACAAAGAGAACCTTACCCATTTAGAGCCAAATGTAAACTTCATTGCCATGCCCACATCCTTCGCAATCTTCTCCTTGTATGATTGCATTGTTCTTGTGTCCACCATGCTGCAATCCATGTCTTCAAGTTGTGGTGTTGCAATGCATTAAAGATGGCCATAGCCTAATGCCGTCCTTGGAGTAATGTGCTTGGCATTATACCAATAGATATCTCTCTATTTCAAAGTAGAGGACTTCTCTCCAGCACGCATTTGCCTTCCTAAATCCTCATGAATGGCAGTAAACTTACCTAAGAAGCACTCGACTGGTTCCCACTCCTCAAAGTCTAAAGGAAATACATTTGCTATGCACAAGTGCTATTTCAAACTGACTCATTACACTGGTGCTATTTCAAAATACAATTTCAAACTGACTCATTACACTTTGAAATCTTACACAAAATGCCAACTTTCAATGTGATGGTATTGTCGATAGATTGCTTGATGGAGAAAGGCGCATGTCCTTCCCCATGTAGATGTGTTGCACCTTTGCATGCCATCCTTTCTTCCCAAGCTTGAACTTCATGATGCGGCCCTTCCATTCATGCAAAAGATCACCTCTTTTGCTCTTGGGAAGCTTATGTGGACCCTTCCAGATCCTCTCATGACTATCTAATCATTCAAGCTGTAGGTGCAAGAAAGGCACCCATTCACCCAGTGCATTTTTGCTTCTGTGGGACACAGAGTACATGTATGGTCTCCTCACCATGCTTGTACAGAGGTCACAACAGCAATAGTGGACTAGAAAGTGTAGCTTGGAGGGAGAGAATATCTCAAATAGAGGGAGAGAGAGGGAGAAGGTATAGAGGGTGCAACTAAAGGAGCTCCAAGAGGTGCTGTAGCTAGGAATGGAGAGAGAAAGAGTAGAGGGGGATGAGCAGCTGCTCCAAGAGGTGTTGTACCTAGGAATGGAGGGAGAAAGAGTAGATGGGTATGAGCAGCCACTACAAAAGGAACTATAGCTAGGAATGGAGGGAGAAAGAGCAAAGGGGGATCAGCAGTTGCTACTGAAGGAGGTTCTGTAGCTAGTAATGGAGAGAGAATGAGCAGCTGTTATACAGGAGGTGCTGGAGAGGGAGAAAGATAGTGGACTAGAGCAGGAGGGGGCAGAGAAACTACCAAATGAGTTCCCACATTTGAAAAATGGAGGGAGAATGGAGCTGGACCAGAGAAGAGGAGGGGGCAGGCCTATAACAAGTTGAGAGGGGGGAAATTTTGCCCAGAAGGGCTCCTTAATGACTTGTAGGTTTGTTTAGGGGAGGTGCATATGGGAGAAGGGTCAAGCATTGGTTGGGGGGGTGGGGGGATGGTTTGAGTGGTCCTCAGTGTAAGAGGAGTAACAAATAGAGGCTATTTGTAGGTCTGCCCACCCTCCACCTCAACATGGCATTGCCCCACAAAAAGGAGCACTCCCATTGGTACACCTCAAATACCTCACTAATCCCTTGAAATTAGGAAACACTAATTGGGGGCCCTTTGGAGACCCCAATTCTCCCCTAATGTTGGGCCTTTTGAGCTCTTTTTCGGTGTCAAAAATGCAAATCATGCATCTACAAAAAATTTTCATTTTTTATCAAAGAAAGTAGTGCTTTTAAAGGATTTGTCTAAAACATTTATTTCTTTGTATATTAATTTTTCATTGAAAAAGTGAGGGCTTCATTAGAGACATGAAGATCACTAAAGACATCATTGCAAATAAGAGACCTTATATGTAGCCTTCATTACCATACATGTTGATGATGTGATCATGATCATATTAGAATAACGGTCTACCAAATCCTCATTAAAATCATCGTGAGTGTGTGTGTTTGTGTTGAAAATAAAAAACCTTTTAACAACACGGCACACGAAGCTCAGATAAGGGCAGATAAACAATTATTTATTACATGGTTGTTCATACAAAGTGTAAAAAATTATAATGCCGGTGTAGTCTTGACAAGCATCTTACTTATTAAAGAGGAGAATCTGCATACTTGCCACCATCCAACAAGAAAACATGATAAGAACCAGGTTAACTTCAGTTGGGAAGACAGGTGTCATAAACCCTCCTCCCTTGTTATCCAGGTCACAATAAACTAGAAGCTTAGTCATAAACTTAACCAGCATGATGTTTGAAGGAAATTTTTTTAAGGGCGATTATAAAGGGATAATGTAAAGGGAAATTCTAATGAAAAAAATACAGGGAAAATTTGAGGGAATTTTATAAAGAGAGAAGGGGGAGAAAACATAACAAGGAATGTATAAAAAATCATGATTAAGGAGAAGGGGAAATAAAATGAGGAAATAGAGAAGGGGGAGGTGATAATAGAGAAGGGGAAACAAAAAGTATATATATATAGAAGGGGAATGCTATATGTATAGAGAAGGCTATATGTCTATAAAAAGAAAGGGGGGGGGGGAAGAAGATATGAGGGTAAAGAGCAAAAATATAGAGAGAAATTATATAGATATAGCGGGGGAGGGGGGGGTTTAGAAAAATGAAGAGTGGGTTTTATGAATGAATTAGTGGGAGGGGGGAACTAAGAGGAGGAAATATAATAGCACTTTATAAAGGAACTTATTATAAATAAAGAAGGGGGATTGAAATTTAATGGAAAAAGAGAGACAAAGTGAAATTAAAAGATGAGGGTAAATATGATGCAAGGGGGGAACCAAAGAAAAAATTAGAAAGGGTTTTAGAAAAAAACATATATATGTAAGGGGAGGGGAGGGGGATGGTGGTGGTTGTTTTCCAAGTAAGAATGTAAAAAAATAAATTAGAACTACAAAAGAGAGGGGGGGGTGGGGTTAACTATGAAAGCACTAAATAAAAAAGGAACCTAAGGATCCAGTAACTCATGGGGACACCATGCCAAGGAGAAAATGAGGTACGTGTCAAGGAAAAGAGTCGCAGCCCAACGATAGGCACGTGTGCAGTACATCTTAAGTAGCCAGCAATGATGGCATCGACCGGTGACGAGTAGCACAAAGCAAGGGGGCAGATCTCCATTTGGCCTACGTGGAGGCCAAGAGAAATTGTGCAATGAGGAGGTTTTGACTATAGAGAGAAAAACATGAGGCTGGAGCAGTCTACCACAGTTCCATCAGCGGGGCAGTCTAAGAAATATAACTTTGTGGTAGACTATAGGGGGGTTGCGGGGTAATCGCAGGAAGTACGAGGGAGTGAAGAGTACTGTAGGTAGAGGGAAGAGGGCAGATTGTTCAGAGGGCCTACACCCAAAGGTCTTCAGCCCATGGGATTTAACGTAGGTAGAGTAGGCTCATATATAAGGGGGAGGGAGGGTAAGTTAGGAGGCTAGGAAACATTGGGAGGCAGGGGCATTTGCCCTCATTCCACATAAAAAGAAGTGCCGCTTGGACTAGCTACTTCGCCTAGACTATAAGTAGCAGACATTGACTAGCTAGGACTAGCTACTCCGCCTAAACTACGGTAGTAAACACTAACTGTAGCAAAGCAAAAGGAGAGGAGAGGGGGAGCTAGATCTTTAAATAGGGAAAAAGGGGGGGGGGGAGTCACGGGCAACCGAATAAAATAATAGGCCAATTTTTTGGAGACGCGTGCCAACAGGAAAGGTGAGGTAGCTACTAACTGGTCTGTGGGTAGAGAGTGCAGGGAGGGGGACCTTTAATTAAGGTAGCTTAGCTAGTTAAGTAATTTTTAAACCTTAAACATTAGCATAAAGAAATACCATTATTTTGTAAGTAGATTTTTAGCAAAAAATGGAGCAGTTTTAAAAAATAATATTGAGACCAATTTGGAAAACATAAAATGAAAATTTAGAATATATAAAGTTTAAACAAAAAGGGAGGACAAAAATGGGAAAGAGAGAGAGAGAGAGAGAGAGAGAGAGAGAGACAAGGGGGTCAAGGTCTAACAAAAAGAGTGGAAATTGTAGGAAGAAAGTGTGTGTGCCTGTGTGTGTGTGTGTGTGCATCAAAGAGAGAGAGAGAGAGAGAGAGAGAGAGAGAGAGAGAGAAAGAGCTAGCATGGGGCCAGGGTCTATATATAAAAGAGAGGAAGGTGAGTGTGTGTGTGTGTGTGTGTGTGTGTGTGTGCGTACCCACCCTTACCCGAGGGGACACCACAAGATGGGGGTGGGACACCCATCAAGTGGTGTCCTGCCCCGCACCCAAAAGAGGAAGCCTCTTTATAATTATTTAAAAAAGGGAATATACCACAAGTGTTTGTAAGTGGTTTATTCCAATTGTGATCATCAATTTGTTCAAATGTAATTTGACACATAATGAAATTACCATAACTATCTTGAAACAATCATGCACCAGGCACAACGATTGCATAGTTATGACAATTTCACCAAAAAGAACAACTTGAAAGGTATAAATCTTACCTCAAGCCGAGTTGTACAAAAACCTCATTCCTGGACAACCTGATAAAGGTTTAGCGAGCAACGTGGCACGTGGCATGTGCCCAGTGGCAACCCAGCCAAGGGTTTACCAACGTGACACATGGTTAACCTGACCAAGGGTTAACAAGGTTCGGGTGTGTGTGTGTTTAAAATAAAAAACCTTTTAACAACACGGCACACAAAGCTCAGATAAGGGTAGATAAACAATTATTTATTACATGGTTGTTCATACAAAGTGTAAAAAATTATAACGCTGGTGTAGTATTGACAAGCATCTTACTTACTGAAGAGGAGAATCTGCATACCTGCCACCATCCAACAAGAAAACATGATAAGAACCAGGTTAACTTTAGTTGTGAAGACAGGTGCCATAAACCCTCCTCCCTTGTTATCGGGGTCACAATAAACTAGAAGCTTAGTCATAAACTTAACCAGCATGATGTTTGAAGGGAATCTTTTGAAGGGCGATTATAAAGGGATAATGTAAAGGGAAATTCTAATCAAAAAAATACAGGGAAAATTTGAGGGAATTTTATAAAGAGAGAAGGGGGAGAAAACATAAGAAGGAATGTACAAAGAAAACGTGATTAAGGAGCAGGGGAAATAAAATGAGGAAATAGAGAAGGGGGAGGTGAAAATAGAGAAGGGGGAAGAAAAATTATATATATATATATAAGGGGAACGCATTCCTCTTGTGGAAAATTTGCAATAGCCTACACCCTTGAAATCAAATGATTTTTTCATTTCTAGAGAGCTTCTTTGGCACTCTAGTTTAGAAACCCTCAACTTCCAAATGTAGTTGAATCTCTAAAAGTCTCATAATATATTAGTTTTTCATCATCTGTTCCTTCTTGAAGAACCTATTTTCTATGCTTCATGTCTTCCAATACATGGAGTTACATTGTCCTTTAGGCTCCTTTAGGCCTTATAATAGCTTCATGAAGAAAGCATGTCCAAAATTATTTTTGTAATCCTATTTTATCATTTTTTCCTATCTCAAATTTTTTGAATCATGTTGCTCTTCAAAAAATAATTCTTTCATATACATAAATATTTAGCATGATAATGTAGCCATAAAAGACATTTCAAATAGTAAAATATATAGCAATAATCAAATGGTCTTAAGGAATATGACAAGAGGACTCATAATAAGCAAAATAAATATTGGTCTTAATGCTAGTTTGAACAACAACGACATGAGGACTCATAATAGAGGAAAAAATGAGGACTCATAATAAGGAAAAAAAATATTGGCCTGAATGCTAGTTTGAAAAACGAACATATAAAAAGTTTTTTAGGGAAAATTTGTCTCACCTTATTATGATCATTTCTAACATGATTTCCAACCATGTGTGTTTTTAGAAAGTTACAATCTCAAAAGAAAAGGAAGTACAATTAATTGGTCCAAGGAAAATAATATGTGAAGCAGGAACTTCACTGCAATGAATGTCTAGAGGGTTTTTTAATGGTGTCCTACACTATGGTGTCCTTGGATCTCCACTACAATTGTAAAAGGTACTGAGAATGCTAAGCACTCCTCGATGTCATAGTGTTGTGTACTTTTGAGAATCTTGTATGTCTCTCAAAGTTTAGCTAATGACCAAGTGCTATATGGTTAAAACCATGGTTGGGTGCAATCTCCAATCCATACGCATTCCTTTTTAAGGTCATGGTCCAAAACGAGGGGGATAAATATGATCTAGTTAAAGTTATGGCTGGGTGCAATCTCCAATCCATATGCATTCCTTTTTAAGCTCATGAGGAGCTCATGGTACAAAACCAAGGGGATAAAATATGATTTGGTGACTAAATTACTCCATGCTTTACCTTGAAATTTAAGCTAGTGGAAGAAACCCATAGCTTGACAATTTTGTTTTTAGTGCATGTTGTTTTAAGCGTGCCTTTTTTATAACTACTTCCAGGATTGGTTACACCTAGTCATGCTTTGACTTTGATACTTGTAGTCTCCTTGTAGTAGGATGGAATATTTTTCTATTTAGTTCTCCTACATAATCTGAATAATGGATCATACCTCCTTAAAGATACCCATTTTGTGCACAACCACCTTTGACAATCTTAGACTACAATTAACATGTTTTGAGTAACTCATCATGAAAGGGAATCAATGCAATAATTTTAGTGTACCTTATGATTACTATATGATATTTAAGTATCAAACATTGAGAAGTGTAAAATGAATGAATGAGAATCTTTCAAAGTTAGGTATGGGGTGTGAGTCACGTATATATCAGTCAGTCTAGAAACACCTTAAATCTAGGAAATCATTGGAAAAGCTTGTTTCTTTTTATATTTTTAGAGGGTTTTGTTAATGATTAACGTGTAAAAAGAATTTTTAAAATTTGTGCTTTGATCTGATTCTTTAATGATTATGTTGACTTCTCATGTTACTCAAGTTTTACACCTTCCATGCTCATCATTTAAAATAAATTCCTAGAAAGAACTACAATGATACAGATCATACACCCAATTTATTATTTATTAGCTCTTTGTAACTAAAAGTGTTTAGAATCTCCAAGTTATAAGTGCAAATTTGGTACAATAAACTTTTTTTTACAGGTCTGGCCACCCTTTAATCAATTTGGCAATTTCTTTTTTTATATAAAAAGATTGATGCTCTATAATTTGTTGGGACCTTGGTAGGTCCTTTAATGACATGTTGACAATACCTTACTTTGATAATGTTGAATAAAACATTAGTGTCCTTGGTAGGACAGATATTTCTTGGCTGGCCCAAGCAAATTTTGAAAAAGCAACATTTGCTTGAAATTAGACGTCAGGTTGATGGGAAATTGTCAAAATGTAAAACATAGTGATTGCATAAGTTTTTAACATTAGAGCGTTTTGAATAGTTGGATTTTTAACAATTCTACTCATAAAATGATTGGCTTGTGAACATTGATTGTAAAATGGAAAATCATGAACTCATGTTAACTCTAGTAATAAGGCCAATAATGCTAGGTAACATTAGCCATCAATTCCCAACTTGTCATCAATCGAGGAGCTGAATTGACATGCATGCAGATAATTGATCCTGCATGAATGACCACAACCGACGTATGTATACAAATATTAATATGCGACATGGGTTGTTGCTTTGTAAAATTATGGAAACACCTTTAGCCATCCTTTCCAAAGCATATTCATAGATATTTTCTTGAGAAAAGAAAACTTGGTGATATCAAATCACTCATAAGAATACTTGAATGCGCTTCACTTGGTTGTGATAGGTATAGACTTTGAGAATACCCGGTAGGCTTGAACCTTTTATCAAATCATGTTTTGACTTGCTAGCAATAAGAGAAAAATACTCTCTTTTAGAGCATTTTGTACAGCAAAGATTCCACCGAGTCCTTACAAATAGCGCATGTGTTAAAACCAGCAAAGACATGTATTTTGAGATCCTAAAACGAGGGTTGTCTTTGTTTCAATTTGTTGGGTTCTTTAACAGATTTTAGCTAGACGTTACTTTTGAAGATATATTAGAAAACACAATTGCAATCGCCATTAGAAAATTGTCCTTTGACTTTCAGTTTATGCAGTATCTTCATGGCAGTCACGACAAAGCTCTTGTATGAGAAAAGCTCGTTGGGTACAGAAAAGAAATCAAAAGCGAAACTGTCGGCCTGGTGCCGGGCAATGGAGGACATCAAGCTGATCAAGGCGTCCGATTCTTTGGTGGGTCGATTTAATCCCACGGACAGTTCATTATCGTTGATAAGAACTCTAGCCTCTCGGCGGCATCAACTTTAATGGAAGATCCTCGTTGATCCGACAGTTGGTTCGCCATCGAAGGATCTGTAGGGAATCGATTCTAGCTTCTAATATTAAGCGGTTCCATGACGTTCATGCGTCGATATCTGCCGACGGCTCGCGAATTTGGGTGCACGTAGGAATTCGAGTGTCGAGCGTCGCGATTCTTTGCTTTCACTTTGGTTGGGCTCACTCTTTGGTCTTTGAGGCACAAGGTGGGGAACTTGCTTTTGTATGCCGTCTAACGTACGATGGAGGTTGTTCTTTCCCAAGCATTTTCAGTAGGATGTATACTATGGTTCATTAGTGGAAGTAAGAATTAATTTTTCTTTTGGGAATTTTCTCCGTTATTCTCTTTTCAATTGTTTGTTAGCATTGCCCCGGTTAGGGGCAGGCTATAGCATCATTTCAGATGCCCTTTGAATTCGCTTTCTTTGACGCCTGGCAGCCATGTCCTTGGTGGCAAGCTTGTTCCCCTCATTCACCTTCCTGGCTTTCTAGTTTAACAATCACGATGTCATCTCTGTGTTAGTTTTCCTTGTTGTTGCTACGGCAGGGCAATATTCTATCCGTCAACCATCAATTCTCGATTCTCATTAGCGGTTGGTCTAGGTGCAATTCGTTCGCAACCTTAGTTTCGTGTCGAATTCATAGGGTGTCCAAGCATCAAGTGATGTTCTAATTTTCAGAAAGTATCTCGTGTGTTTGTACATTCCTCTAACAAAAAAGTTGAAGAACTTGTGTGTGTCTCCTTTCGTCACGCTCAATGGCTTTGCATCTCGCACTCTGTTGATGTCTGTTCTTCATGCTCCTATTGGCCACACGATTTTTTCCATGTCAAACACTCGAAAGTTTCAATGCTGCAAGGGCGTAGTTTTTTACTGCAACTGTGGTGAATCGATGGGTCGAGCAATGCGGCTGGCCACTAGGTTACAACATGAATTGAAGATGTTGTAGGCGGATCCTCCCCCTAGCATGTGTGCCTGGCCCTATGACGACCTCCTCACACATGTAAAAGTGCACAGGCACCAGTTTCTTCCTATCCTGCATTGCTTTTGCACCCATAAATACATCTTTTGTCTCTTTTACAACCATCAATACAATATGCATACACATGTAATACCTGCTTGCAACCCCAATTCTTCTTCTTTGTCCTTCTCCTATTTTTGTGATTACCAAAATAGGATTTAGGGGTCTTATGGTTGTCGATAGTAGCAACCACACTAGTCTCACGCTTTGCAGGTGACACCTCCAGTGTTCTTTCATCGTCTTCCTTGTGGGTAATGTAGCTTGGCCAGTCCCATTATGAGTCCTCAAGAAATGCAGGTGTGGAATCTTTGTCCTACACCTCTTGTTTGCCTTGTTGGTAAGCAATGCATGAACTGAAGCTTTGTCCTATACCTCCTGTTTGTCTTGTTAGTAAGCAAGATCGATTGGGATCATCTTGAGACACTCCAAGAGCATCCCCAAGAATCTACATCATTGTTCGCAATATAGGGCCACAACAAGACAAAGCACCCACAGATGCGCACACAGACGCATTTCCTTAACTTTAAAAAAAACTTACGGGTGCATCTATTTATGTATCTATTGGCACATCTACAGACCCACGTCTATAGGCGCATCTATATAACAGACAGATGTGCCTATAGACGTGCCTATAGATGCACAAATAGACACTCGACTAAAAATTTTAAAAAAACAAAGAGACGCGTACATAGACACATTTATAGATGCACTTATAGATGCTCTACAGAATCTTTTTTGTTAATAAAAGTAGAATTTTGTGTGGTTGAACAGAATGCTATGTAGTTACAAGAATCCCATTTTCACATTGTGCAATTCAATTCTTACAGCCAACCGCATTTTAATTAGCACGATTGCAAGCACGTCTATAGCCGATGATTACAATTTCGAATAAAACATTACAACTCCAAAACATTAAGTTCACAAGGCATTCATTGACAGAACGTTGCACAAGGAAATTGAAAGCCAAAAAAATAAAAGGACTGTATATTAATTCATAGCTCAAAAAGTGCTTGTATGTACATATAGCACGAAGCCAAGCCACGTCCTGTGGCTTCAAGTACAAAAAATAAGAGGAGTGTATATACAAGAGAGGCATGAAGCCAAGCCAATGGCTTCAAGTACAAAAAAGAGTAGCTAGCACTACTTCTACAACTAATCTAAGTTCTCCGTGTCCTCGCTCCCTTCTTCGCCCCCTTCTTCGCTCCCTTCTTCCTCATCTTCTTCCTTCTGATTAGCTGCAGAGCCCTGTAAACGACGGACAACATGTATCAGTGTATGAAAAATCAAATCTTTACTTATAATATTAACATTATTTAATTACTTTTAAATACCTGGGGGGGCACTCTAGTAGCCCGAATATACTGCTCCTCAGTAATCAACCCATCATCATAGAAGTGCCTCCATGTATCTCCTCTACGATGGTGGTGGTGGTAGGCTGTCTCGATAGGAGTAGGGTACCTGCCCATGATATCAAGCTGCAAGATGACAGAATTTGCGAGGGGTTTAGTACAAAGAAACAACCTCCTAATAAACTACATAAATAATATAATTTGAGATCGATACTTACAAATTGGGCCTCCCATGATTCAACCCCACTGCTCCAAAATGCACGCTTCTATATTGCTCCATTTGGATCCTTCATGCCTCCACATGCTGTAGACTGGGTTCTACCTTTGCTGCCTTCATTGCTTTCTTCCACTAAGGTGAAGAAAAGAGAGGAGAAAAGACAGGAAAACAGAGAGAAGGAAAGAGATGAGAAAAGAGATGAAAAGAGAGGAAAAGAGAGGTGAAAAAAGAAAGGAGATAAGAGAAAAAAAGAGAGGAGAAAAGAGAAGGAAAGAGAGGAGAAAGGAGAGAAAAAGAGAACGCAATCCCTTATTTCCTCACGAATGCAATCTCTTTCTTCAATCATGCTTTTCCTTTCCATCATTCATGCAATCCCTTTCTTCAATCATGTAATCCCTTTCCATCATTCATGCAATCCCTTTCTTCATTCATGCAATCACTTATTTCCATCATTCAATATGCAATCCTTTTCTTGGAAGTGGAAGGGGAGCCTTTGGGGAAGGGGAAAGGGAAGGGAAAGGGAAAGGGAAAGAGAAGGAAAACACAACAAAGATTGTCGGGGCACATCTATAAATGCATCTAATAGCATGTCTATAGATGCGCCTATAGGCGTGGTTGTCTATTTTTCTAAAAGACCGATGCATCTATAGACGTGCTCCGACAGATGCCTTTTTCAAAGAAACTGAAAAGGACATGTGCCTGACCCCAAAAAGAACAACAATAGTATCAAAAATATTTATTCCCTGCATACGACAAAGGACGAATCCAAAGAGAACAACTTCCAAAGAAGATCAACCACCAAGAGACTTACCTTGGATAGAGGTATAAAAGCTTCTTGTCCTTCAAAGTTGCTTCTCTTTCTTCTCTTCCTTGTTCACCCTCTTCTCTTGTGTGCTTGGGGATGATTGTGTAAGCTGGAGATGAGTGTGGGTGCTTAGATATAAGCGTAGATGCCCGGAGCTATGTCTGTTAATAGGAAAGCAAGCTGCACGATGCTAAAAGTATGTGAAGGAAAGCAAGTGCGCTAAAAGTAGGTTCAAAAATCAGCTCGCAGTCTCCATGTCTAAAAGCATGTCTATTGTGTGTCCAAAAGTGCGTCTATCAACGCATCTAAAGTACATTTTAGACGTGTCTATAGACGCACTCCATAGTATAGATGCGGTATTAGATGCACTTTTAGATGCTCCACAGAGTTTTGACATTTACAACTCATGCAAGAATAAATTTTTTGGGTTGTTTATCTGTAGGATGTCTTCATCTTCAACAAGTAGCTCAATGAGGATGAATCCCTCCGTATCCACCATCATGAAATGTGGTTCAAGCAAAAAGTCAAATGTATGTGTGATCGATGTCGAGGAAACATTTATCGTGCATGCAGAATTACACTCAATCATGTCTCAAAGTATGGAGAATGGGATGCGACCGTAAACATGGTAAGTGTCAAAGAGTTAAGGTTGATTAAGATACCTATGGGTGTTCATGTATTTGAGTTATGATCCCGTTTTAATTTGATATAGAATGAAGTGCCAAACCCTCATATGTTGCCCTATGCTCATCATGAGGAGGCGAACCGTTGGTGATATGAGGTGGGATCTTCAGGAGGGACCGTTACGGATGCATGGAGTGATGGTGATAGTAGCCCTCCACCATTACCTCATGAGGCCATGGAGGAGGAGGTGTTTGATGACATGCTGCGGGATTTATATGTCCATCAATCCTCAGGTAGGGATGATAGCATGGAGCAGGACGACGATCTTTTTACTGCAGCATTGACTCCACTATTTGAGGGGTGCACATTCTCTATTCTACATGCCTCCCTTGAGTTACTACACTTGCAGACCATCTATGGATGGAGCAATGCAAGTTTGAATGCATTATTCAAGTAAGCTTTAAAGTCTATTTTGCAAACATGGTGAATAATGCTAGTGGGTCAATTACTCGAATGCTTTTTCTCATTAATGGTCTTCACGTGCAAGCTATTGTGTAAAATGCTTCCAAGGGAGAATAAATTACCGACCTCAAGAGATATGGCAAGGCAACATGTGACCTCTCTTGGAGGATTAGATTACAAGCACATCCATGCATGCGTCAACGATTGCGTTCTATTTGTGGACCACATAAGGATGCAAGAGAGTGTCCTATCTGTGCAGACGCAAGATATAGAGCAGATCTCAAAACTTTGGATGTGCCTCATAAGGTTCTACGACATTTTCCCATGATCCCTTGCATCCCAACATATGTTCATTGCAGAGCTCATGTCATGGCATTCCTCCCATCGATCAACCAATGGCAAGTGGAGAACTCCCACAGACACTCCTACATGGAAGCATATTGAAGACATATGGCCAAGCTTCAAGGAAGAACCTAGGAGCTTGAGACTTGGATTGGGTATGGATGGTGTGAACCCATTTGGTCTCAAAAGCACATCTTACAATGTATGGCCAGTGATATTGGTGAATTATAATCTTCCACCCTCTATGGCGATTAAGAAAGGACATGTTATGTTATCCCTTCTAATTCCAAGGAAACATAAAGTCTCTTGATGTTTATTTAGAGCCTTTGATTGACGAGCTAGAGATACTTTGGAGAGGTATCGAGGTCCATGATGTTGTTGAGATATCGAGCTCCACCCGTGATATGCGAGGGTGATTGTTGTGCATTTATGTCACCGATTTGTTAGCTGCAGATGCGGTTGGTACACCGCCCATGAATAATAGTTGGATGATAGCTATCTTTATGTACTCTAGTTAGTGGCTCAGTTAGTATGCCACCTTAGTTACCTGAGTTTGGTTTGAGACCCACATATAGGGTTCACTTATTCTTTTGTATTTGGAGTTCTTTTGGCTTTCACAGCTAAGAAGAGGAAAATTGTTTTCAGCCTCCACCTTTGTGTATATTCCCCCATCAAAGTGTATGTGAGAAAGCTGCAAGTGAGAAAGCTGGAAGTTTTTTGCAGGCACTCAGAAAAGTGCCCTGTTTTTGCTTTGCAACCACTGTTCTATAGGTCGATGAAAAGTTATGGCAAAAATTACATCGTATGCCTGTTCACAGAGATATTGGGAGTGGTAGAATCATTCTTATTGCCTGTTGATGCATAATCATCACTAGGAAGTGACTGTGTGGTCAAATACCACTCTCATCAATTTTGCAGATTTGCCCTTATGAGGCAGAAGTTGTGTTCTTTTGTAGTGACATAATATTTAGCAATGTTCTATAATGGCATCTGATGCTCTTTCATAGATTGTCACTAAAAATCTTGACAAGAAAAACTTCCAAGCATAGAAGTTTAGAATGCCGAATTTCCTTAAGAGAAAAGGCTATTGGGAGTTCATTACTGAAGCTGAACAAGAACCAGTTATTCCTAATGTTCCCAATCAATAGGAGTCGCACACATTTAAAGGTTGGCATGAGAGAGCTAGAAAAGTTATGTACTGGCTGTCTATCAGTATTTCAGATTCTATGATTGTGCATATTCAGATGTAAGCATGTCGAAGGAGGCACGAGATATTTTAACAAAAATGTATAGCACAAATACACAAGCCAGGAAAATGGCAGCAATGTTTGCACATGGGACCAGTGTAGTTGCAGATATTGATATATGGCATAAACACATTGGTCATGTTAATGTACAGCGACTCAAATTAATGTGGGACCAAAATATTGTTGCAGGATTGCCTAAGTTCAAGGTTGCAGAAATGCATAAGGTATGTGAAGCCTATCAATTTGGAAAACAGGCAAGGAAACCATTTCCTAGACATTTTCAAGAGAGTAAGAGGCCATTGGAATTAATCCACTCTGATCTGTGGACTACTAAAGCTACATCTATTGGAGGCTATCATTATTTTGACACTTTTATTGATGACTACAGCAAAAAATTTCGGGTGTATTTTATGAAAAAGAAAAGTGAAGTGTTTGGGCCTTTCAAACCTTTTAAGGCTATGGTTGGAAAAGAAAAAGGGCTGCAAATAAAATGCCTAAGGTTAGATGGAGGGGGAGAGTACCTCTTAAATAAGTTTGCAAGTTTCTTGCAGGAGCTTGGCATAAAGCAGCAATATTCATGCAGTCATACCCCACAGCAAAATGGACTTGCAAAAAGGAAAAACAAGCATGTTGGAGAGGTATCTCGTGCCATGCTCAACGAAAAAGACTTGCCAGATTATTATTAGGCTAAAGCAGTTGCTACAGTAGTCTACATAATGAACAGGACTCCCACTATAGCAATACATGGCATGATGCCACAGGAGAGGTATACTGGTAAGAAACCGGATATTTGTCATTTGAAAGTTTTTGGTTGCATTGCCTATGTTCATGTGCTAGATGAGTTGAGATCCAAGTTGGATCCAAAAGCTAAGAAGTGCATCTTTATTGGTTAGTCTCTGCAGTAGAAAGGATATAGATGCTATAACCCTTCTACTCGTGAGTTTACAGTGAGCAAAGATGTTGTCTTTTATGAGATGAGCAGCTGGTATAAACCATAAATGTGATTGATCATGTAGATGCACAAAATGGCAATGTTGCATAGAATTCATAGCAACAATCACAAAATATTATTGGATCTGTAGTGTCCTCTAGTAGTGGTTCACATACTTCGCCATGGACAAGCAGATTGAGATCAAGAGGATCTCCTCAAAGCAATGCAGATAGTGGTATGCAAGTATCACGAAAAGGAAAAGAGAAAGTAGATCAGCACATGGTTGATGTGAATGCAGGTCACTCTTATGTGGATGCTGAATCCAATGGCTCAGAACAGAGCCTTGATGATGAGTTGGGTATCCCTTCTGTTGTTACACCTGGAGTAAGGAAGACAAGGGATGTTTTGAGAGCACCTGATAGTGAGCCTATTTTGCGCAGGTCTACCAGAGCTAGGTATCTTGTAGATAGGTTGAAATATGATGGATTTACAGCCATTCACTATGCCTATATGGTCAAAGTGATACATGAACCAAAACCCACTTCTTTTGAGCAAGCCATGGGAAAAGAAAAATGGGAGAAAGCCATGGATGAAGAAATGGATGCCTTGGAAGCAAATGCTACATGTGAATTGGTGCCTTTGCCTAAAGACAAGAATGCAATTGGCTACAAGTGGGTTTATAAGGTGAAGCACAATGCAGATGGTTCTGTGAATAGACACAAGGTAAGATTAGTTGTCAAGGGGTATGCACAGACATATGGCATTGATTATGAAGAAACATTCAGTCTGGCTACAAGGATGGCCACCGTAAGAGCAATCATTGCTATGGCTGCATCAAAGGGATGGTCTTTACATCAGATGGATGTAAAGAATGCTTTCTTGCATGGTGATTTGCAAGAAGAGGTCTATATGGAGCAACCACCAGATTATGTTCATGCTATTCATCCTGAGTTTGTTTCCAGGTTGAAGAAAGCCTTGTATGGCTTGAAGCAAGCACCCAGAGCATGGTCTAGCAAGATAGGACAGTTTCTTGTCACTATTGGCTTTCAGATTTCCAAGGCAGATTTCTCACTTTATGTGAGAAAAATAGAGAAAGGTATTATGCTGCTTGTCATTTATGTTGATGATTTGATCATCACAGGTGATAGTGATGAAGATATCCTTCATGTGAAAATGCTATTGAAGTAGAAGTTTGAGATAAATAATTTGGGAGAGCTGCGTTACTTCTTGGGCATTGAGGTGATTAGATCCACAAGTGGGATATGGTTCTTGCAGAGGCAGTATGGATTAGACATGCTATCCAAATATGGGATAACAGGCTGTAAGCCTATTTTAGTTCCTTTAGAGCAGAATGTGAAGTTGAGCACAGATGCAGGTGAGCTTCTAGAAGACCCTACTATGTACAGACGCATAGTAGGAAGTTTGATTTATATGACTATTACCAGGCCAGATTTGAGCCATGCTATTGGGTTGGTAAGTCAGTTTATGCAGGCTCCAAGGAAACCGCATTTGGATGCGGCTAGATGCATACTGGGGTATGTGAAGTCCACATTGCAGTATGGACTATTTTATGAGAGTGGGGTTTAGATACAGTTGCATGGATACACTAATGCTGATTGGGCTAGTAGTATTTCTAATAGACGATCTACAAGTGGATATATGTTCTCTTTTGGGAGTGCTTGGAGCAGCAAGAAATAGCCCACAGTTGCCTTGTCAAGCACAGAGGCTGAGTATAGGGGTGCAGCAATGGCTGCATGTGAGGTAGCCTGGTTGCATAAGCTACTTTATGATATGAATCAGTCTACAGATGGGCTAGTTGTCATTTATTGTGACAACATGAGCAGTATACACGGCAAATAACCCAGTTTATCATGCTAGAACAAAGCACATTGAGGTGCATTATCACTATGTGCGGGAGAAGGTTCTAGTAGGTTTTATTGATCTAGTTTATGTCACCACAGAGGATCAGGTAGCTAACATATTCATGAAGACATTGGGTGCAGAGAAGCTACGCAAGTTCAGAGACCTGCTTGGCGTGTAGGAATTGGGATTGAGCTCGAGGGGGAGTGTTGAGATATCGAGCTCCACTCGTGATATGCGAGGGTGACCATTGTGCATTTATGTCACTGACTTGTTAGCTGTAGATGCGGTTGGTACACCGCCCGTGAATAATAGCTGGATGATAGCTATCTTTATGTACTCTAGTTACTGGCTCAGTTATTATGCCACCTCAGTTAGCTGAGTTTGGTTTGAGCCTCGCATGATAAATAATAAGTTATACGAGCACAGGAGGCTGATTTCTCGAGAGCCTCGGGCATCGTGACTCCAAGGCCCAGGCAACTGATAATCTCAGTATTTTTCTAAACTAGAGGACACCAAAACACTACCTTCAATAATCTGGGCAAATAAGGTCCAAGCTGAGACACATCTACGTCTCACAATAACATGTGCCCTTAAGAGAATGACACTGATTGACTCGCATATTTGTAACACAATGCACCAACCAAGAGGGAAATTTCAGCCACCACTGGAGCAATCTTAGGTTCATGAAAACCATGTCAAATCTACAAATAGGCATCTACAGTGCGTGGAATGGCGACAATCGATGAGTTGAACGACAAATCCAAGGATATGAGGTTATGAGGTTTCCAAAGCTGGATGGGATACTACCGATGACATCATTATGGGCCAAAATAAATACCCGCATGTTGCAGAGGCCACCAAGCCCAAACGACAAGGGAAGGGAAGCAGAGAGAAGAATAAAGGACAAGGTGAAGTCTACTAGTTGAAGATTTGAGAGGGTTTAGAACTTATAATCAGGGATGTTATTGGGAAGGGGAAATCCAAAATTGTTGAGGCTGTGAAGATAGGTGAGATTTTGCAAGAGCTACAATCCAAAGGTAGGATGCAATCTTCCAAAAATGGTTCGTTTGAGACCCACTAAGGAGATGGAGATGATATAGCCATCTTTGCAAGCAATGCCTGTCCAAGCAATTTACAAGGATTTCTCTTTGGATTCTCATTCTTGGCATGCAATTTTGATCATGCGATATGTCCCTAATGTATGCTAATTGGACTATTTGTCATGGTCCATAAATTTTATCAATGGGGCATCTCCCCATGTTTTGCTATGGCGGCGGCAAAGTATCCTGTACCCTTCCAGCAAAATCTAGACCCTAAATCATCCTAAGAGGTTCCATCCAATATGCTCTCTACAGTAATTATTCATGTCAAGCTAATATTGTATTAGCCTATCCCAAGGGCTCACTCCTACTCGTCATCATAATTTACCACCCCATACATGTCAAATATCATGGGTGGATAAAGCCACTGACTGGAGCTCCAAAAAATTATAAATATATATGCACCCATATATATTAAGCCTTTCAAAGGCTTGCTGATTATAATCCCAAACTACCATAGTAAAATCTAAGTGTGCATTTGATTGGTTAATTCTATAATTTCATACTTTCAATGGTATACTAGTAGAATCTAAGTGCGGGTACACATTTATCAACCTTTGGCCGCTTAATTCCATGTGCTTCTCAGTGCTAGAATCCCACATCCATCTATATGCCGAAATGAACATGTAGTACTAAATCCACTTCCATATCCCGTATTCTAGGCCAAATCCACATTAATCATCATTGGATCGGATGTTAGTTTTCTTTGTATGAGTACTCACTTATGTCATTACCCTTAATATCCTTTAGTCATGCCAATATTGAGTTAAGACTGTGGTTTGATTACATAGAAGTGTTTTTCATTTGGGGGTCTAACTAATTTTGTGAGAGCTAGTTTTGTTCCATTGTGAGAATTGGGTCTTTCACTTTGTTGTCTTATTAGGCCTTGTGCCTTTTTTCTAATGCATTGTTTGCTTGAGCTCTTTATTAGGATGGGGTTCTATTAGCATTTTAAATAATCATATTTTTCCTAGGCGACTCCCCAAGCATTGGTGTCTGATCACATATGTGTATCACCTTAAACTTATGTGGTACTTGAAATTGTTTTTATGTATCTAAAGGACTATTACAATTTGCTTTTTTACATGGTGCATTTATATTTGAAAGTAACTTGCTGAAATATATGATTTATTTATGAAGTAGTAAAATATATTGATTCTCGACATATGATTCATAAGTAAATAGTACAAAATGTTGTTTCTCTTTGAAGTTAACATGATAAATGTTGAAACTAAATATATGATTCATAATGACGTAGGAAAAATGTTGATTCCCTTTGAGATTGGCATGAATGTTAGCACTGAAGAGTTGACGATATACTTATTTCTTTGTATTTGATTTCATACATCCTTCATCATGATTTCTTTTGGCAAAGGTACAAGTCCATGTACCCTCATAATGCAAGTTGTCAAAATTGCTTTCTTCTTTCGCATAGAGTTAATTCTCATAAATTGATGTAGAATTTCCATAGGTTAATTAAAATGTGGATTGTCATAATTATATTAAAAGCCTTGTTGACTGCAAATTGTTACATTTTGGAGATTGATGATCTTGCATATCATATTCTTGATGATTTTTATGTCTAAATCATTGACTAATTGTGATCAATTCGAGCCATTGACGAGTTGAGATTTTCACATGTGGAAAGACTCTTGATTGTGATCAATTCAAACTATTGAAAACTTGGAAATGTCCATGGACCACATGTAGAATTGCTTAATTTGTGAAGTTGAAAAATATGAATGAATATTACCTACTAGTGCAATGTTGATGACAATTTATGAATTATCATATGCCTTAATGAAACCAAGAGAAATTTACTTATTTGCAAGGGACTTCCAAGGGTTGACTTGGGTATCTAGACAAAAGTAATGAAAACATTTTTTTCCAACAAATTTGTCGTTAATTCCATTAGGAATTTTTGCAATTCTCTCGTAGGGATTAGAATATTTCTATATGTTTTCACATATGATTTGCATTTTAGTTTTACTTGCAAAAGTAAGAGACCCAAAGATTGGAGATAAAAATGGTGTACAAGCTAGGAAGCTTATGATATTGTTAAAGAGCATCATAGTAATGTAGTCTCCAAGCAAGTGTAAGATGAGAAATTATGTTCCCCCTTTGATTCAAAATGAAAGTTCATGCTTACTATGTCTCTCTACATTGAAAAAAGCAGCAAGATTAAACTAGCTAGAGTAACTTTCCTCTATCACAAGGTCTATAGTACCTTCTCGAGCTTTCTCAAAAGTACTAGCAATTTCGGTAAGCAAGCAAGTAGGGATTGATTCATAGAAGTCAAATCCCTTGAGCCGTTGTATTGTAACTTTGTAATATTTGCACAATCCTATGATCGGTTGTTGATAGGGTTTTCTAATTTTGTGAAGATGGAAAACTATGGTGCTTAATTTGGTATGAGGAGGAAAGCGTATAGAGCTTTGTGTTTCGTTTATATGTGGGACAATGTGAGGTGGGAGGTTATAAGGGGAAAGCACAAAGGCAGGGAGAGGGGCAAGCTAAGGGGGAACAAGAGTAGGAGGACAGAAGGCAAGGGGGTAGGGGAGGAGAAGGGTGAGAGGGACGGAGGCAAGGGGTTGAAAGGGGTAGCGATAGAGGGGAGGCAGAGGGGGAGGTAAGAGGTGACAGAGGGGCCGGGGAGGCAAGGCGAGAGGCGAGGCAAGGAGCAAGCGAGGCAGAGCTTCACAAGGGGGACAAATTTAGTTATGTTATTATGGGGGGCTCTTATAGCTTATGGTAATCACACATTACGCATTAGGGGGTCTATCAACTCAAGGTTGATTTTTCAATTTTCAGAACCCCCTTCTAGAATATATCCATTCATACAAATTCATACTTTTTTTGTTCTAAAGTCCAAAATTCTACAAAGAAAATAAAAGAGAAAATGAAAGAGAAGAAAAATGAGGTGACATAAAATTCTGAAAAACAAAAGGTAGACATAATTAGCAAGCAAAGCACAAAAGGTAGACATAATTAGCAAGCAAAGCAACACTTATGTCATTATCTGTGCCCCCTTCTAAGTTAGCTTAATCCAACATTAATCATTAATGACGGGTACATATTGGGTTTTTGGCATGGGATTTTTAATGCAAAAATAAAAACATCTTGGCTTTGGTATCACGTTGATCGAAGTTGTGGATACAAAAAGGGGTATCCAAGCTTGAGTGCTTTTGTAGATAGATGTATGCAATAATCTCCCATTTTGTATAGTGCCTTTTGTAGCTACATGTAAGGGTCTCAAAACAACCAATCCCCTATTTTTCAGAAAAGGTTGTGAGCTGTTAAGGCAACATAATGAATCCCCCATTTTTTTAAAAGGATAACGTGCGCTGTTAAGGGTTTATGAGCATTGGCAAAGGGTTGAAAATTCAGTATTGTAGCTTCTTGTAATATGTGTAATTAATTAGTTTCTCTACCACGAAGCATTACGCTTCACGAGGTAGAAGTAATATACAAATGATATGTTAATTTTCTATGAGTAAGGGGACACCGTTGCACCGACATACAGAGAGCCATAATATACAAATGATATGCGACATACAAAGAGCACTAACATAAAAGTGCTGACCTGTTGATGACAAGAACCAGACTGGTTCAATGTTATGTCAACTTCCAGTAGCCAGTCCTCATCTAGACTCTAAAGTCTACATTAGAAGAGTTCGACAGTCGTCATCTACTAATTTCCTGGCTTTAAGGCTTAGACACTGTTTGATCAATCTAACATTGCGGGTACGTAATACATAAGTGCATTCTACAGCTTGCTGTCGCGCCCCTGCACCCGCACACGCTCCTAGCTTAAAGTTGTCCTCATGACTCATGTTCAGCTAAACCTTGGACTTGCTAAACCATTCTATCAACAGGCTGCTAAGTCATTTCATGAATTCTCTCCAATCATCGGCGAAGTTCAAACCTCGTCAGCTCCAGGTGGCTCGAGAATTGATCCTTCGCCTAGGTTGTTAGTCGCTAGACCCCGCTTCTTGGAGTGATACACGCTCGAAATCACCAGGAACAGGAGAAAGTTCAGCGCACTCAACACAGTCAAAAGCCAGTAAAAGCGGTCTATTCTGCTCGTATTGATGTTATCTTGAATCCAGCCTTTCTGTTTGCCTGTTACGTCTTGGACTATTGTGACCAACAGCGAGCTGATCCAGCTCCCGATCCCAAGCTCGCTGATGAACAGGCTTGTGCTGAGACTCCTCATTCCATCCGACACTTCGTCGTAGAAGAACTCTAATTGACCCACATACGTGAATATCTCAGCTAAGCCTACCAGAAAATACTGTGGCACCAGCCAAAAAATGCTCATCGGAAGCGTTTGGCTGGGTTGGTCTTGAAGACCATGCTCCTGAATAACTTGAAGACGCCTTCTCTCCACCAAGGCAGCCACCATCATAGACAGGATTGAAACAAAGAGGCCGAAACCCATGCGTTGAAGCGGTCTAAAGCCACGTTCCTCTGCGCTAAATTTTCGCGCAAAGGGTACTATGACTTTATCATACAACGGTAAAACGACTAGGGCGTTCACGACAGAAAAGATGGGAAGAGATGCCGGTGGGATTAGGAAATGAGGGCCGAGCTTGCGGTCCAATGTGGTGCCCTGCTTGACGAAGAATGTGACCAACTGCGAATAGCCAGTCCAGAGAAAGATAGTTGTTGCTACGATGGGAAGAATCCTGACGACAAGCTTCAATTCTTCCACCTGCGTGACAGTGCATAGTCTCCACGGATTGCCCTGCTCCCTTTGCGGATTTTCAGGGACTGCAGCCTTGTCAAAGAAACTGTGCAGGACAGGATTCCGATGTGTTAGCAGAGGCTTGATTTAACCCAAAGAGACGCCAACAAAATCAATCTTGCTGTTCAATCCCTGATAAATGAACTCGCCTACGCGATTCCACCATATGGACTGCCAAAAACTCTTCAGATTTAGATTTTAGAATGGAACGGTGCTATCGATACTAAGCAACGTCAGGATTACACGGATCGAAGGCTACGCTTGGTACAAACCTGAGCGTTGTCGTATGGCTTAACTTACGAACGCCAGCTATGGCTGAAGCCTTGTCCGTAACTTCATACAGCTCATTTTTATCAGCAGGTACTCTGACCTTTCGTTTCCTAATCGTGGCAACGAAAACTTGAACGAACCGCGTAATAGGACTTCCGCTGGGAGCCATATATCTATACCGACGCATCCCACTGAGTAACGCAACCAAGGAGATGACCATTCCAGCCAACGGGAGGCCGAAACCCAGGCCCCAACCGACGTTGTCTTGGACGTAAACCACCACAGTAAAGGCAAAGAGTGCGCCTATATTGACAGAAAAGAAGAACCAATTAAAGAAAGACGCTTTCTGTCTTTTCTCCTTCTCATGGGCTTCATCGAACTGGTCGGCTCCAAAAGGCGATACGCATGGCTTGATGCCTCCTGTACCAATGGCAATCATATACAGCCCTGCATACACAACCGCTAGCTGAGAACTCGAAGCAGGCTTGCAGTTGCCTACGCTGATGTTGCAAGAAGGTGGTCGGAGGGATCTAATTGCCCCGGAAAATGTCAAGAGAGTCAGGCCCTGCTCAGGACGAAGAGCACAGCTGCTCAGCAAAAAAGACGATCGATCAAAAGAGCAGCAACTGACGAACACATTAAGGACTGTTGAGGAGTCGCTTAGCTAAGACTTGAAAAAGACTGCTAATTTGCAAGTGGGCGTACCACAATATAGCAAATCGAATAGATCGCAATTGTGAGAAAACGACCCAGGTAAGAATCTGCCACAAAACCGCCAGGGATGCCGAGTACGTATGCAGCTCCAATCCAATTGGTGACCATGTTCACTGATTTTGGCAGAGGTTGATAGAGATCGGAGAGCAAGTACGTCACCAAGTTTCCGGCGACGGAATAGAAGGCCAATCTCTCAGCGGCCTCGGTAGCTGCAATCACAATACCTGGCGTGAGTGATAAGGCATCAAGAGATAATTGCAGAAGTGAAGACTGCGAACATATATACAGAAAGAACAGACTGATGGACGGAGCTCTCAGTTGACGACCTGAGCAACAAAGAAAAGCATGCACATATGCACGACAGGGATGATGGGAAGATGAACAATTCTTCCAGTCAAGAATTCTGGGCGCGGTCTAGCATGCAGGAAAATATGTTCTGCTACAGGAAGATATGCTTCGTGCTCCCGCTGTGGCCTTCAAATCGCCTTTCTCAGGCAAAGACTAGAACGGAAGGGGTGTCTAAAAATGAAGATTAACAATTCTGGCAGTCAACAAATCGAATTCTGAAACTACTCTGAATTTAATAATGTTTCGGGCCTAGCTGCAGCTCCCTGCAGGAAAATATGCAGTTACTTCGTGCTTGCGAATGAATTTAGATGATCTAAAATTTCCTCATGAAGTTAGATCTTCTCAGAAAAGCACCGAAGGGGTGTCTAAGAATGCAGCGGTTGAGAGGGAGAGAGATGGTGGGATAAGGAAAAGTACCGAAGATGAAGGAAGCTGATTTCCAGCCACCAAGGTTGTGGAGGGTGCGGGTGACGGGAACGGTGAGGTCGAAAGGAGGAGTTGGAGGTTGAGGTGTGAGGGAAGTTGAAGGGGACTGAGGAAGAGGAGAAGGAGACTCGTGAAAGCCCATGATAGAGGACGAGTAGAAGACTCAAAGAGGGTGAAGAAAGTGTGAGAGATGGCCAAGGTCTTGATATGAGGAGCCACAAAGAAAGTGCGAGAGAGAGAGCCCAAATGGCCAAGGTATGAGATGAGGAGCCACCACAAAGAAAGATCAAGGCAAATGTTGACTCCTCAACAAAAAGGACAAGCCTCAAGAAGTTAGATAGAGCCTAGAGAGGCCAAGATTGTGAGGTACCAAGGGAAGATGAGGCGGCTATGGAAAGGAAAATGTTCACTCACCAACAATTAGTTCAAGGAGGAGGGTTTTTGGTCAAGAGCAATAATATCATACCATTGCTTCATTGATGACTTTGAAGAACCCTCGAGAACTTGGCCTTCAATTTGGGCTCCCACCCAAGCAAGGAATGCATGTGTCTTCTTTTAGGTGTATTTTTTCTTTTTTCTTATTACATTTACTTTTAAATGAAGGTTTTTATTTCTCTTAAAGGAGTTTTTAGGAAAAAGTGAGGCCATGAAGGTCTTCCAAAGCACATGCCCAATTCCCATAGCCCTACAAGCACAAACTAGCATGTGCTCAGGGTTTTTGTTATTTATTCCATCATGCACATCATGCTCCTTTGACTTTGGAGGTCCCCTCTCCCTCATGCCCCCCTTCCAAATCCGAACGATCCATGAGGCTTTCACACAATTTTGTCTTGCCTCTACATCCTTTGACCTCCTTGTTGAGCTTTCATGTCTAACATACACTCTCTAGGAGTTTCGAATTCATCCGCCTACATATTATGTTGCATGCTTGCTTGTCCTAGTCATCTTGGGCCTCTCCTCTCAAATTCTAAGACTATACAAAGAGTTCCAAGCTTATCAGTTCTTGCAAGGCTAGAGTGTTTACCTTTTTTGCACTCACATTTTTTTAGAGAACATCCTCTTAATAGCTATTGCCATCAGCACCCCAACCTTGCCCATCAATCTTATGTTCCCAGGGGTCTTGTCACACATAATTGCAAATAATCGTGCTTGCTTTGAAAGCATCGCTTCTAATAGCTACGCTCCAACATGCAAAAAGTTTAAATCTAATCAACTCTAATACTATACAACATACAAGACTCACATGTATTGAAACTTTAACAATTATCACAAGGAACTTCTAGCCGTTCACCATATAGGGACCACCTCACAAACTAGGAAAAAGGAGGAAATTTCTTGGATATAAATAGGCACTTTGGTATGTATATCTAGGAAAACTCCTTCCCTAGATAAAATGCATACCTCTATCTAGGAAAAGAGGTTGTCATCTAGGAAATTAGATGAGTGTGTTACATTTCTATATAGGAAATCGATACCTCTCTAGGAAAAAGATAGAATGCATACCTCTATCTAGGAAAAGAGGTTGTCATCTAGGAAATGAGATGAGTGTGTTACATTTCTATATAGGAAATCGATACCTCTATCTAGGAAAAAGAGGCTTTCACCTAGGACACAAGGTGTATGTGTTGCATTCCTATATAGAAAATCTCATTCTCTAGTTAAGATATATACCTCTATCTAGGAAAAGGGGTGGTCACCTAGGAAATTAGAAGAGTGTGTTACATTATTCCTATATATATATATATATAAGGAAAAGTTCCTTTATGTAAGAGATTAATTAAATGACATGGTGCATAAAAAAGCAAATGTGAATTGGATTCTATATATATTAGTCTTTATCTAGGAAATTAGCATCCAAGAATGTATCTCTTTTATGCATGGTATAATAAGTCATTAATATTATAGTTGTTGTAGTCTACTAGAGGAAATGAGTTGTTTATTATCTAAGAAATAAGCAAAAACATTGTATTCTAAATGTTGAAAAGCTTTTTTAATTTTAAAAATGATCATAAAATGTTTTTGAACCAAAACATTTTACAACATACATAAGAAGCTTATATTTAAATTATAGGATAATTATCTTGATTCTATCTTTTAAATGCTATTTTATTTATTATATACATCCGATAAACATTTAAAGGATTTTAAATGAAATTGATTTAATTCTAAGGACAATATTCAAATTGCCAAATGTATAATGATAAAAATAAAATATAATGTGTAATTATAAAAATACAGTGTGCCGTTGTAGTTTGATATTTATATGAAAATGTCAAATAGAATACAATGCAATTAATATTTTAAAAAAAACTCAATTATGTTTTCTAAGATAAAAGTAAAAATTAAGAAATAATAATATTAAAAAAGGGTGAATAAGTTCATAAGCTACAAAATGCATGATGCACAATGGCGATTTGATTGTTTTAAATGTAAGGTTCAATTATGTCAAACTTTCTATGATAAAACTATAACTCAAAATAAATTTTCAAAAACATATGATAAATAATTTTTATAATTTAATAATGAATGAGTAATCTTATATAAGTAGTTGACTAGTAATATTCTATGCATAAGCCTAAAACATTCGACATCCATAGCTGACGTACGTGGAGGTCTGATGCATGCAAGGACATCAAAACCACTTGTTTTAAGACTTGTGCAAAGTTTGGTGCATATCCTACAGTGGGATATAAGAATCCACCAGTTTTTCTTCACATACATAGCATCCACATGTGAATCTAGGCATTCTTACTTCCCTTTAGCACATCTAGCATCCAATGCACCTAGGACTTTGCAAGGATATCAAAACCAATTATTTTGCTAGTTGTGCAAATCTTGGCGACAATCCAATGGTGGGACATTTTTCCTTCACATACGTAGCATCCGTACACATCTGGCATTCGACCTACCTAAAAATTTGCATGGAAATTAAAACTAATCATTTTAAGACTTCTAAACAATTGAGTGTTGATCTGATGGTGGGACATATGGATGTCCTTGTATTTTTCCTTGACATACGTATGATCCACATTTGGATTGGAGCAAACTATCTCCCTGACATGACATATAGTACCCAATGCACCTGATACTTTCAAGGACATTATAACACTTGTTTTAAGATGCCTGTAAAGTTTGGTTCGAATCCGATCCGATACTAGGATATATGGATGTTGTTGTCCCAAGTGGATCATATGTATGTCAAGGAAACATACACATCTGGATGGGGACAAACTGCCTTCTTGACAGCACATACATAACCAGATGCACATGACCCTCTGCGAGGACATTAAAACTAGTTGCTTTAAGATGATTGCAAATTTTGGTGCTGATTCGACCGTGGGATATATAGATACCGATGTCTGTTGCGCATTTTTCCTTCACATACGTAGTATCCACATGCGAGTATGGGCATTCTTGTTTCCCAATGGTACATTTAGCATCTGATTGAGTTGAGACTTTGCAAGGCAATCAAAACCAATTACTCTAACACTTGTGGAAATTTTGGTGGTGATCCAATGGTGGGACATCTAGATGTCCTTGTTTGATGTCTATTTTTCCTTGACATACAAATGATCCACATGTGGATGGGGACTCTTTACCTTTGAGGTAGCCCATACAGCACCAAATGCACTTGAACCTTTCCATGGACATTAAAACCACCTGTTTGAAGATTTGCGCAAAGGTTGGTACCGATCTGACTGTGGGATAAACGAATGTCGGTGCACCTGCGACTTTGCAAGGACATAAAAACCAATTAGTGTAAGACTTGTGCAAAGTTTAGGGTCGATTTGATGGTGGGACATGTGCATATCCTTGTCCAATTTGTATTTTTCCTTGACATACATATGATCACATGTGAAATGGGGCAAACTACCTTCCCTAGAGCATGAATAGTATCAGATGCACCTGACCCTTTGCAAGGACATTAAAACCACTTCCTTTAAGGCTCGTATCGATTCAATGGTAGGATATACGGATGTCAGTGTCCGTTGAGCATTTTTCCTTCATATCACCTAGCATCAAAATTTGAATCTGGGAATTCTTGCTTTGATGTGGCAAATCCAGCAGCCAATGCACTTTAGAGTTCCCACGGACATAAAGAACATTTAGTTTGACACTTGTGCAAATTTTAGTGCCAATCAGATGGTGGGACATATCCTTGTCTGATGTATATACTTTCTTGACATACATATGATCCACATGTGGATGGGGACAAACTACCTCCTAAACCCTAGACCCTAGGCCCTAAACCCTAAACCCTAGACCCTAACCCTAAACCTTAAACCCTAAATGCTAAACCCTAAACCCTAAACTCTAACCCTAAACCCCTAAACCTCTAAACCCAAAATCCTAAACCCTAAACCCTAGATCCCAAAACCCAAAACCCAAAACACTAAACCCTAAACCCTAAACTCTAAACCTTCATCCCTAAATCTTGAACGCTAAACCCTAAACCCTAAACACTTAAATCCCCTAAATCCTAAACCCTAAACCCTAAACACCAAACCCTAAAACCTAAACCTTGAACCCTAAATACTAAACCCTAAACCCTAAACCCTAAATCCTAAATCCTAAACCCTAAACCCTCATGCAACTAATCCTTTGCAAGGGCATTAAACCCACTTGTTTTAAGAGCCTTGCAAAGTTTGGTGCTAATCCGATGGTGGGATATATGGATGCCAGTGCTCGTTGCATATTTTTCCTTCACATATGCATCATCCACAAGCAAGTATGGGCATTCTTTTTCCCCGGTGGCACATCCGGCATTCGATGCACCTGAGACTTTGCAACGACATTAAAAAAAATTAGTTTAAAACTTATGCAGAGTGTAGGGCCAATCCGATGGTGGGACATATGGATGTCCTTGTCCGATGTGTGGTTTTCCTTAACATATGAATGGGGCAAATTGCCTTCCTTGGAGCACAAACAATACTAGATGCAACTGACCCTTTGCAAGGACATTAAAACCATTTGTTCCCGTGCAAAGTTTGGTGCCGATTCGACGGTGGGGTATACAGATGTCGGTGTCCATTATACATAGCATCCACATGCCAATATGAGCATTCTTGTTCCCTGGTGTCACATCTGGCATTCAATGCACCTTACACTTCGCAAGGACATTAAAACAACTTATTTTAAGACCCTTACAAAGTTTGGTGCTGATCCGACGGTGGGATATACGGATGTCAGTGTCCGTTGCACATTTTTCCTTCATATCGCGTAGCATCCATGTGCGAATATGTGCATTCTTGTTCCCCAATGGCACAGACAGCATCCGATCCACCTGATACTTTGCAAGGACATTAAGACTAATTTTCTTAAGGCCCTTGCAACGTTTGGTGCTGATCCGCTGGTGGGATATATGGATGTGGATGTCCGTTGTGCATTTTTCCTTCACATACATAGCATCCACATGCAAATATGGGCATTCTTGTTCCCTGGTGTCACATCCGGCATCCGATGCACCTTACACTTTCCAAGAAAATTAAGACAACTTGTTTTAAGACCCTTCAAAAGTTTGGTGCTAGTACGATAGGGTGGTATACGGATGTCGATGTCCATTGCACATGTTTCCTTCATATACATAGCATACACATGCAAATATGGGCATTCTTGCTCCACGATGTCACATCTAGCATCCAATGCACCTCAAACTTTGCAAGGACATTAAAATAACTTGTTTTAAGACCCTTGCAAAGTTTGGTGCTGATCCGACGATAGGATATACAGATCTCAGTGACCATTGCGCATTTTTCCTTGATATCGCGTACCATCCACGTGCGAATATGTGCATTCTTGTTCCCTGGTGGCCATACGGCATTTGATCTACCTGATACGTTGCAAGGACATTAAAACTGATTTTATAAAGACCTTTGCAGAGTTTTTAAATAGTCTTAGTTATTGTATGAACTTCATTGCTTCATTATGTACATCAATTTCTGGAAGTGGATGTCACTGATATTTACTTGTTGAACCTAAAATTACTAAATGCATTTTTCTGTCATTTTCAAAACCATGTTTCTTTCTAGAAAGCTAATGCCAAGTCATCCAAAGCTTGAAAAAAAAATTTAATCCAACCAAAATGCCCAAAAATGCAAAACATAAAGCATAGGATGTCCAGCTTCAAGAGCGCCTTAGAATAAGGTGGAATTGGCTATTAGGAGTTCAAGGTTAATGCTTGGATTCCAGTTGGGCACAAACTAAAAGCTATTGTTACTTGGTGATGTTTAGGGCTTCTGGTCCATGCTGTTGTGGTAAAGACAGTCTTGTCTGTGCGCAATCAGCTATGCTTAGCTCAACTTAAGTCTTTCGACTATATAGATTCGGCTCTTTTGCTATTGTGTAGGACTACTATAATGGACTTGGCTAGTATTTATAGGTCCATTGATTCTTTGTTATGTGACTCTTTAGTTCAGGTAGCTGATAAGATGGGTTAGTCTTGGAGGTTGGGCCCTGCTAACATAAGCTTAGGCCTGGGCTTCGGCCCCCATTTTTGTATATCCTTCGGCATGGCTTTATTTATTTTAAAAAAAAGCATACGATTTATCATAATACACGAAATCAATTTTTGGATTTTCCCTCCTCACGACAAGTTTCTTTCCCCTCATCTCTGCAAATGAGGACGTCTTGCCCTGTTGCTTCGAGCTCTTGCCTGCTTAGTGCGCCCTTCTCTTGTAGATGCTCCTTGACATTTTAAGCCACCATGGAAGCTGCAACCACCATGATGTCTCTCTGCGCTAAGCCACGTGCCAATGCGTGGCAAGCATCCAGATGCACGATTTGGCCAAGTCGGCTCATGGGCCGGGAAGCGGGGACTTCTTCTTTCCAGCAGCAGAAGCAGCAGTAGCGAGGGGAGGAGGGTACATTGCATCAGGGCAGTTGCGAGCAATTTCTCAAAGGTGAACTCGAGGCCGAACCAGAGCAAGGTGGAGGCGGATAAGTGCTGTTGGATGGCAAATTGGAAAGCATGATAAGTGCTGTTGCTGCTCTACGACGATGTCGAAGGAGGCCTTAGTGTTGTCAGTTTCTTCCGACACGGGAAGCCATCTAGATGCTGCAGTGGCAGCAATCGATGTAGCTCTATTGGGCAAGCTGCAAAAGGAGAAGGAGAAGCGTTAGATTCCACTGGATGCGTTGGAAAGGGGAAGATTCGTGGAGAACAAATTTGTTTACAGGGCATTCGTCATCCGTTCATATGAGGTTGTTTGACAAGACTGCTTCGATCGAGACGCTTACAAATCTTTTCTAGGTATCTCCGCACTGTACCTCAACTCGATCTTCTTCTTTCTTGCCGTTTTTGTCCTTCCTAATTTCTCAAAATCCTGAAATTAAGGTGTGGCATTGCTCATTTGCCCCTCCACACCCTGCATCTCTGCATTGAAATTTGATTTAACTCAGTGACCTGAGAGGAGAACTCATCTCAGGTCACTGAGTTCGTTGGCAGTACTTTCATATTCCAATCCTAAGACTTTGGGGACAGGACGGATGGCCAACATTTTCACTTTTGCCAAGTGCAAGCACATGACTTTTCTCTTTTTCTAGCCAGCACCCGTACATCTTCCAGGAAAATTCAGTTCTACTTTGTAGTACACAGGTGAGTCTTTTTGGGAGTAGATTCTGGCCACTTGGAGAAGATCGCTTCCTCAAGGATTGCTTTAAATAGCATGCTAGCTTTGCACTCGTGCTCATGCATCGCACACTCCTAGTAAATGAGGATGGAGATTGTAGACAAGGTGATCAGATCACAGCTAGAAGAGCCCCAGGTGCGACTATTGAATCACGTCAGTAAAAGCTCCATACTATGTGAGAGCTTTATAGTTTTGAGAGTTGAAGAAACAAATGAATGAGTTTGAGGAGGGCAACTTCATTAGGCCTTGTTGGGAAAATGAGTCTATCAAGCTTTTAAAATGTAAAAATAAAGAACAAGCACCAATGCCAATGTTGGAGGACGTCAGAGTAGAATACATTAGTCATATTGACTTGTTCTGAATGGCAGAGGAGGATGTGGAGAAGCCTACATTTTGAACAATATATGAGTTGGTAATGTCCTTTGACCTCACCCCTGCTTCTGTTGTGTTGTGAGTACTTTGATGATGTTATAATACTCTACATTGATGAGTTTGTAGTGTTTAGTTGGGGCTTGTAATAAAGGTGGTCTTTGCAAGATGACGGGAAAGCAAGCTTTATAGGGTGAGAAAGAATCGGAGAATTCTGGGCTGCAAGTTGAACATGCATTTTGTGAAAAATTATAGTGTCACGATTGACAGATTTGACAATTAAGAGAGTAAGCTGTAAGCTTGAATGGCACCAAGGCATTTGAGAGATAAAGATGGTAAGCTGCATCACCTCTTCGAATTCGTACAGTCTCAGATTCCAATTTGTCTTAGGTGGGGTGTTGATGCAGGGTGGTCACCCACTTGCTTATGAATCCAAAAGTGGAATGATGTACAGGAAGTCCAACGCTTGAGAAGGAGATGCTAGTGTTGGAGAGTAAGGATCAACTCCCCACATGTAAGCCCCCATATGAGGTGGGAGTGACACTTGCAGATATTTAGGGAAATTTGTGAAGGATGAACTGAGCAACTGCCATGCCGGCAGCATACACATTTCCTTCTTTGATGTAGTTTATGAGATCAGTCTCCAGGGCGGCCCTTGTGGTGACCATTCAATGGCCCACACATGCGCCCTTGCATTGGGTTGGACAGCAGCCAAATGTGGGCCGTTTATAAAGGGCAGATAGGGTTGCATCAAAGCGCAGCCAAATTGGAACAGAGGTGGGTATTGACCCCCAACTGATAGGGTCGGCAGGCACATGGTGGACAGCAAGGTTGCATCAAAGCGCAGCCAAATTGGAACAGAGGTGGGTATTGACCCCAGACTGAGCTGTTGGGTAGCCAACTCACATGTTTGGCAAGTTCAGATCTGGGGCAGCAGGCATGGGGCCTGGTTAGCTAGATTACATGGGCCTTGTGCCCTATATAAGGTCCCCCTAGGGAGGTTAAAAATTAACAATCAGCAGACTTCAGAAGTGCACTCCCAGGAACTAGAGAAGGCATATATTGGCAGCAGCAGGTAGCAAAGGCATCAGCGTACACATATATATGTACGTGATCTTGTGGGCTTGTTTTCTATATTTTTTCCATTGAGTTTAGTGGTTTGGGCTTGGTGTAGAAGCAAGTCCTACTCACACTTAATCTCTAGTATGGTATCAGAGCCAAGAAGGTCATATGTGGTCTAAGAACCAGGAAGATGACACTTGGCATAGAAAAGCCCCAGAGGATCAGTCTAGTGAGATTGTGACAAGTGTTTGTGGTCTGTTCAGACAGAAGCAAGTATTCCAGGGTATATTAACCTTGCCATGGGGTCTAGCTCAGCTATACCAAGCTTTGGTGAGGCTAGTAAGGTAGATTGTACTAACTATCCAATATAGATGGTAAAGATTTGGAGTCATCTTGTGATGTCTTTGGAGATCCCCTAGAAGAGAAAGGTTTGTATTTTTGTAAGTTCTTTCAGTATCAAGTTGTGAACCTTCGGGGAGGACTTTTTGGAGCGGGCACAAGATGTTCAGGATGCCTTATAGATACCGAGTCCATTCAGCTGTACCTTTGGTGTTGTAGAGGGACCAAAAAATCTGTTAGGGTATTGCTCTTTTGCTTGGTAGGATCAGGAGAGCTATTTTGCCGCGGATCATTCTGCCACCCGAGCAAAATAGTGATGCTGCCAGCCCATCGATCACTGCCAGGCCATGCTTACTAGAACTGGATTGAGTCTGTGTAGGAGTACCTCGAGAAACACAGAAGAGCAGGTATTGTTATGACCTGCAACCCTCTATCTCAGCTATGCAAAGTCACTCCGCCATCCTTCTTTGAAGAAAAGGTCGATTTTGTAGCGGGGCTACCAGAGTTTCACCATGGCAGGCAGACATTGACTTATTTTGGATGCCTATTTCTAGGTCTACGAATTTGACAAAGACTCTTTTTGAGTCATCATTCACTAGAGTACCTTCACACACACCTTTGGAGAACTAAAGCTGTGTTTAGAACAAGATAAGAGCAAATTATTATCTTTGTTTGCCTTTGTTCCTTTTTCTTTGGAATGTGAAAGGATGCCTTTTTTTTGGCTTTGTGGTTGCTGTAGAAATAACCAGGGGAACGAGCTTCCATGCCACATCTTCAAAGAATACACCCCATTTCGTATACATTCTGAAAATTAGTGGGAGATTCCTAGGCATAGCTACATGAAAGTTTGGGATACATGAACTTATAAAATAGTCCCGTATTTTGGTGGGTGTATGGATGTATTTGGGCCGTTGAATTAGTGCCAATATGGCCTGAGTGAGACTTCACAGCTTGGTGAGTGGAATGATCTCACTATGGTGGGTGCATGGAAGGAAGGGGTACGCGAGCTTATGAAAAAATCCCGCATGTTTGGTATGCAAGATCGAGCCTAAGTAATAGCTATGACTGATTTTGTAAGAGTTGTTTAACTTAGCAATTGGTCTCTAGTCCTCTAGCCACGTTGGCTTGTTGGTGAAGGTCACTCAAGACAGTAGGGTTTGCCAAATGGTCACTCAAGACAGTAGGACAGGTTTAGATCATGGTTACTAGGGAAAGTGCATGGCAGCAGATGCCCACCCCTTTGGGGAATGAGAACGAGAAATTCCTAGGGAATTGGAGGGAAGGGGATGCCATGTCATCATAACCATAAACACACTCATTATTCAATATAGTGGAAACCTTAAACTTACAATTCAAGGAACCTGGTTACTCAATTCACCACTGTTTTAAATCACAGTCTTGGAATCTATACAAGAAAGGAGACCTCCTACAATGGTACATGCATGATTCTGCAATCCACTCAGCTTTGTCCACATTAATCTAAATTTGCAGCATTGTGGCTGTTGCCCTCTTCATCATCTCCATCATTCTCATGATCTTCATCTCATTGGTCATGTACCCACCATAGGCACAATGGAGCAAATGTGTGCAAACAAAAGGTCATTTACCTTTTGCCTTTCGTGCCATGCACAAAGCTTAAGAAGAGGCCAGGTCTATACTTGACAGAGGCAGAGGGATCAAGGCTATCATGCGGCAGTCTTGGACAGCTTCATGCGATGGGTCAGCTCCTGGAAGGTGCTTCAGACTAAGCAGAGGGCTCGAGCAAGCTATGCTGAAGTCTAGAGCAGATTGGTTGCATGGACGAAAATGAGCAAGTAGGTAATGGGCAAGGTAGACCTTGTAGCAGCTTCCAAGGTAGGAGCGGTTTCTATAATGCAATCTAGGGGTAGAGTAGGACGTTGTGGAGCACTGTTGTCAGAGTGAAGAGAGAGCTGAACTGAAAGAGAGGTGGATGGGATAGAAGGGGGAAGAAGGTTGAAGAAAGGATAGGCCCAAGGCTTGCCTTCTTGCTGCTCCTATCTGCTTTCAAAGGGCTGCTCTAGATGATATGAAATGAGGCCTGAGGCCTCTTCTTTTACAGGGGCTGAGCCCCTTGTCGATTCGGCTCTGCCAAGCCCTTTTCGGCTGCTGTCAGGCCCCAAGTGCAGCCCCCCATTGGGCCCTACCCTTGGGCACATCTATGGCCAGGTGGCTGGCCCACCATAGCCTCCACCTCTGTCCCTTCTGTCCTGCTGGTCCTGCCCTTGCTGAGGCCTGTTCTAGCCCTTAGAACCTGCTCCAATAGCTCCGTCATGCTGCCGTACTGCAGCAGTACCTTTGCTGATGTCACCTGCCATGTGTTGCCATGTTCAGGGCCTGTTTGTAGGCTATGACCCTGCCCACTACCCTCTCCACTTGGCCCGCCATGCAGGCACCTCCAATTCTGCCAGGTCCTTCTTCAGCGCTTGGATCCCATGCTTGTATGCTTCCCACATGGCAGCTCATGTGCTACCCAGGTGGTGGCAGCCCCATTCTTTGTCCATGTGGCAGGTTGTCCGTGCCTAGGTCTACCTCCCCCATGCTCTCCTCATATGGGGGCTTACAGATGGGGAGGTGACCTTTCCAACATCCGTCCCTCAGGAACACCATAGCTTTGATACCATGTGAGAAGTGCAGCGGAAATGAACTAGGAATGGAGAGAGAGAGAGCACACCTCATACACACCACAAGGAGAGTGGAAATGAACCAGGAATGGAGAGAGGGAGCAAATCTAAGAGAAGAAAGAAGGATGCTGCATGGGCAGTTAATAGGCTGCCATGTGGGCATATACAAAAGCTACTGTAGCACAGCAAGAATGGAGGTTGCTTTGTGTTCTTGTTATATTTCATTCGCATTGTACTTTTGCATAATGCTTTGGTTTGTGCATGTTGTTTGCTCAGTCACTCAAAGAAAAATCTTCTAATGTACATGGAATGTAATTCGTACAAACTAGTCGAAAAGTTTTTGCTTTGCACTTTGAAATAATGTGGATTATGTTAGGCTTATATATTATGCCTATATATGCCTATGTTTATGATAATGCCTATGTATGCTTATGTATGCCTATATATATACTTCGTTCTCATGGTTATGTTGTGTCTTTATGGTTATGATCTTTATGGTCATGCTTTATAGTTATGCTCTTATGGCTATGTCTTTATGGTCATGCTTTATGTTATGCTATGCTATGTCTCTATGCCATGTCCTCTCTTCTTTTGATGTGAGGTGTTGCCCATGTGGTAGCCCCCTCTTTATTTTCTCTTGGACACATCGTCTCCCTCCTCCACGCTCTCCACATACGGGGACTTTGGGGAGGTGACCTTTCCATGGAACACATGGGGATGGCCTGCCTCACTCTTGGGTCATCCTCCTTGCTCTTTTTCACCGAGAGCTAATGCATGATATATTAGGAAGTGTAGTTCCCTTAGTTATTGTCATCTCTAAATTCTAATATGCATATCACATTTTCTACACTATTGGTTACTTTCTCCCCTACTGTTTTGTCTGATCCATCCTTGATGGAATGGTGTGTGATAATTCAACATGTATAACTCATCCCATTGGTCCTCATGTATATATCCATGCAATGATAGTAGTCCTAACTCCTTACTGTATCTCAATTTTTGCCAACCTTATGTTGCCCAATCATGTATCAATTCTCTTTGGACTGTTATATGCTAATTTGGAGTGATGGAAATCAATATATGGACTGCAATATCTCAGTTTTGGAGTGTATTTGGTTGCCTTATGTTGCCCAATCATGTATGAATTCTCTATGGAATGCTATACGCTATTTTGGAGTGATGGGAATCAATATATGAACTGCAATATCTCAGTTTTGCAGTGAATTTGTTTGTCTTATCTTGCCCAATCATGTATGAATTCTTTATGGACTGCTATATGATATTTTGTATAGTGACTCAAAGCGATATTGGACTACAATATCTCATTTTTAGAGTGGATTTGGTTGCCTCGTGTTGCCCAATTCTCTAGGGACTGCTATATGCTAATTTGGAGAGATATGGACTGCAATATCTCAGTTTCGGAGTGAAGTTGGATGCCTTAAGTTGCCCAATCATGTGTGAATTCTCTATGGACTGCTATATGCTACTCTAGAGTGATCGGAATCAATATTGGATGTGGATTTGGTTGCCTATGTTGCCCAATCATGTATGAATTCTTTATGGACTGCTATATGCTAATTTGGAGTCACATATGGACTGCAATATCTCAATTTTGGAGTGAATTTGGTTCCCTTATGTTTCCCAATCATGTATGAATTCTCTATGGACTGCTATATGCTAATTTGGAGTGATGGGAATCACTATATGGAACAATATATGAGTTTCGGAGTGGATTTGGTTGCCTTATGTTGCCCAATCATGTAACATGAATTCTCTATGGACTGCTATATTCCAATTTGGACTGATATATGGGCTGCAATATTCAGTTTTGGAGTGAATTTGGTTCCTTTATGTTGCCCAATCATGTGCGAATGTTCTCTGGACTACTAAAATCTAATTTGGAGTGAGGAGAATTACTATATGCATTGCAGCACCTCAGTTTTAGCCAGCCTTATGTTGCCCAATCCTGTCTGGGCTACTATTGCTATGCATTCGAAGTTATGTTTTTTAATAAATTATGAGCTGCTTGTAGGGTTAGCTTTGAGTTAGAGCCAGGAGTTAGCAAGGAAATCAACAAATTTCAAGAAACGTTTGCATAATGTCTTCTTCATGATGCAACGCTTGCACAGTTGTAGAAAGGATTGTATTTGGGGATATTAAAATGTGCCTCGTTCTTTACAGTATATTATCTATCATTGCTCTTTTATTTGTAGATTGTCGGTGATTCTGAGTAGATTTCTCTTTGGACTGCTCTATCAACATGCAACAGGAAAAAGAAGCCAAGCATGGATATGAGATTGTGGAGATCCTTACAGGTTTTACGAATGGTTTGCACACTCGAAATGCTTGAAAATTTTCGTTTTCTTGAAGTACTTTGGTCCTGTATGTCAAATGAGGCTCAAATGTTGAGGTTCGGGAAGTCTTTGATAAGCTATGACTTCGAAAGGTTGTGTCATGGACTGTCTTCATTTTGCAGGCTACGCTGGATGTGGACCTAGTCAGGAACCTGGATATGAGATGGTGGAGATCCTTACAGTTTTTACGAATTGTTTGCACACTTGAAATGCTTGAAAAATATATTTTTCTTGCAAGTACTTTGGTCCATATGTATGTCAAATGTGGCTCAATTGCTGAGGCTCGGGAAGTCTTTGATAAGCTATGGCTTCGAAAGGTTGTGTCATGGGATGCCTTCATTTGGAGGCTATGCCGAATGTGGACCTAGTCGGGAAGCATTGAAATCTTTTGAATAGATGCTGTCATGTTTGTTTACGCTTTGAAAGTGTGTGGTAGCATAGGAGCTATAACCCAGGGCCAAGAAATACATATGACTTGTTGGTAGAGGTAGACATGTATGCCAAAATGCAGCTCACTTTCAGAGGCACAGAAAGTCAGTGAGGAAGAGCTGTAATGTTTTAAGTAGATGCAGGTGGAAGGGGCTCTTCTTCACAAGATATTTGGGGCTCGATGGGGTTGAGTGTTGGCAAGGTTGGTGAGGTTGGGTTCATGGTTGGAGGTTGTTGCTATAGCAAGTTTCCAAAGGAATGCACATTGGGAATACGAGAACTTGTTGCCCTCTTGTTTAATGAACTTTCCATTTTTAATTGAGGATGTTGTTGTCCAGGTGATAGATGATTTGCTTATGGTGGTAAGAGTTATGTAGGTTGATATGGTTGTGAATGTTGTAAGTTGAATGATTTATGTTTTAGGGCCTATCTTGTAGCAAGTTGTATTTTTTGGATGATAGGAGCTTGTGTCTACTCTGAGTCTTAGTGTTCATATGTTTCAACTTTCATCATGCTTTTATTTTGCTCTTTGTAAGAGGATATTGTTTACTAGTTTGTATCTAGGAACATTTCCTAGCTAGCCTATTTAAGGAATCACTAGTAAAAATTCCTTATCTAGAGAAATTCCCTACTTTGCTCTTTGTAAGAGGATTCTCTATATTGTTTACTAGTTTGTAACTAGTCAAGTTTAAGAAGGAAGTGTTCGAGAAAGTGCAACTGGAGTTAAACGAGTTCGGGTTGTGCATCTATAATGCGAACGTGAAGCAGTTAGTGGATGTGAAGGGGCATGAGTACTTCTCATATTTGAGGCAGAAGACACAGTAGGAGGTTGTGAATCAAGCCAAGGTGGAGGTGGCGGAGGCGAAGTACAGAGGGGATGTGGGGGCGAAGGAGAGGGAAGGGCTAACAAGGTAGAATGCGGCCAAGGTGGAGGCAGAGATGAGGGTGTATGGGAAGCATCAAGAAGGGTTGGCGAGGCAGCACAAGATTGAAGCAGATACCAAAATTCTATGCTTGCTGATATCACCCAAGCTGATGCTGGTCTTGCTACCAAAACTGACCTCTGCTCCCAGCAAGCTAACCTCCGTAGGATTGAGGCCTCCAAGGTTCATACCATCTGTGAGGCCAAGCTCCAGAAGAACCTCGAGCTCCACCTGGCCACCGCCAAAATCGAGTACCTTTGTGCCACCACACTCGCTCCCACCATTGTCTAGTACGAGGCCTGCGTGCAGTCCGCCAACATCGCCCTCTACTAACGTCAATGTGTTGTCGATGCTGCCCTTTATAAGTGGCAATGCTTTGTCGACGATTCTTGCAAGTGCACTATTGAGGCTACTGTCTATGCTACCACCATGGAGGCAAATGCCAAGCTTTATGCTTGTAAGCAAGAGGCCGTGGGTCTCCTCACCATGGCTAAGGCCCAAGCTAATTATGCGCGTACAATGCTCGATGTATTTGCGTGCAACGCCTCTGTCCTCCACAACTACCTCCTCCTCGATCGTTGTGTTTACCAAGACATGGGCTTGTATCAATGCAGAGGCCATCCAAGGACTCAACCCAAACATCTCTATCTGGTCCACCTCAAAGGCATGTGGGAAATCTAATTCTAAACATCTTCAAAACAACCCTCTCACTATTTACTACAATCAAGGAACAAATAGGAGTTTCTCCTCTTCCTTGGCTTGCAACTCTACCAAGTGATCAAGATGATGCTAGAGCATAACTTGTACTTGCCAGATGTGTGCTCTTCAGAGGGGACCTACGTTACTGAAGTGTGTACTTATTAAGTTTGGTCCAATGCAATAAGCATTATCACTATACCTAGTATTTATAAATGAAACAATCTTTCAAGTCACCTCATCTTCGTTGGTTGAATTAAAAATTTGCTACTTCCTATTTTGATCATACATATTCTTTCTAAAATTTAGAATCATGTCTGTGCCACTCTTTAGTCTATTCTTTATTCATAACAATTACACCATGCACTCATTTATTACAAATTTATTTGTGATGGTTTGATCATCCACCTCTAATATTGTTAAGGGTAGAACTCATAAGGGGTTGGCGAGGCAGCAGGAGGGGCTCACCATGTTTTTCAAGACATGGGCCCTATCAATGTAGATGCCATCCAAGGGATTAAGCCAAAGATCTCTATTTGGTCCACCTCAGATGTGTGTGGGGGATCTAATTCTAGCAATGGGATGCACAAAACGGTAAACATCTTCAAAACAATTCCCCCATTATTTACCACAATCAAGGAACAAACGGGTGTCTCTCCACTTCCTTGGCTTGCAACTCTACCAACTCATAGATGACGCTAGAGCAAAACCTTTACTTATCATGTGTGTGCCCTTTAGGGGGGACCTACTTACAAAATTGGTGTTCTCCTAGCTTGCTCATTATGCTCGATGCATTGCAATAAAACTCATCACTATAGCTAAGTATTTACATGTGGCATAATCTTTCAAGTCACATCATCTCCACAGGTATACTACTACCTACTTCGATTGTACATATTTCTTTCTAAATTTTAGAATCATGTTTGTGCTATCCTTAAGTCTATTCCTTCTTTAGAACTAGCACACCATGCACTCATTTATTACCTTTTTATTTGTGATAGCTAGTTTGATCATCTAGCTATAATATTTTGTTAAAGGGCATGTACCTCACTCTTTATGCGTCCACGTAGAACTCATTTTAGCTGCACTACCATATAAGCAAGTCCACATGCCATCCCACTCACATCTCTTGTCCACTTTTTGTGCCTCGCTCCTCCGTCATATACTGACCTTTCCTTTCAACTTGTTCTAACTATATTTCTTGAGGTGTTTTCCAACACACCCCATGAAACACTTGCACTAGATTCAAAATTTGGTTTCCCCTCTTTCTCACATTGCAATGTACATCCATTGTGATGCAATGTGCATGCATTGTTATGATAATATCTATTTTTCATGTTCTATTTATATTTACATTCCTTCATGTAGGAAAGTTGTGTTAAGAACTAGTGGAGATTTGGCTTTCTTTTCAGTTGTGGTATGTTTGTTAATGAGTTGTGTAAAAGTTTTTTACTCAGATACGTTATGTGTGTTGGCATTTATATAGACTCAATGAGTATAGCCAGCTAAGTGGCTTTAATTTACTCGTCAAAATAGGAAAAATAGAACGTAAAAAAATTGCAAATTAAAATGAATTCAAACTATCATCCCAATTTATTCATAAGAATAATTTCATACAAATAAGTTGTTCATAAAAGTAAAGCCTTAGTCAACTTTTATTCATATGAAGAAGACAATGTATATATAGAAATCGAGCCCCTCATTATTCTTACAAATACCTGTTAGCCTTAGCCTACCCTTCTATCTTTTAGATTTCTCCCTTGGCTTTGTTAACCAATCACTCATCAAGTAAAATCTCTAATCTCGTACCATACAAAAATGTTTAAATTTGGGTATTGACTTGTGTATGTTGTTTTCAGCATCTTAGTACCATTCCATTCCATGTAGCTTTGTTTTTTGAGCTACGTATTGTTTGGTGTTTTTTAATGATTAATGTTTTAATATCTCAACTGACAACAATCCTATTTTGGATAATGCATTGTAGGTTTGAGATCTTGTGCTGCTTAACCTATGTTTGTGTCGTGCACACTATATTGATGGCACTATCCATTATTTCTAGTTTAGGATTGTTCGTGATCCTAAACTGGCATTCTACCATATCTTGGATAGTGTGCTAGCTTAGATTGTCTTATGTATAGTCTCAAGCTTGCAATCTATCCTATTATGGGCTACAAATATGGAAGTTGTGATTAGTTGGCCACTCTATCTTAAGGAAAGATAGGGTTCTTAGGTAGTGTGTAACAAAACTAGGAGTTGTGATTAATTGCATGGAAGGTTAAAACTTGACACTATATCTTAAGGAAAGATAGGGTTTGTTAGGTAGTGTGTTATTGAACCAAAAGTTATGAGTTGCATGAAAGATTTACACTATTCAAAGTATTTAATTCAACACAAATAGTTGACACTTTATAATATTATGAGATAATGTGTGGTATGACAAAGGAGTGCATCCTCGATTGTCACTCTACCTTAAGGAAAGATAGTATGGTCAAAGCTTGAAATATACAAATATGTATATTTGTTGATACATGCAATCAAGGTACGTTAGGAATTAGATAACTCAAAAATATCTAGTAGCCAAGTGTTGGTGCTAGCCCAAGATGACAAATCTCAAAAGCCCTCTATAGTAGAATGTGATGACCTATTTCACGACGATCCCTAGCTACAAGGTTACATGATGACCAAATACTTGAAATTGTCCAAGGTTTTTCAACTCAATTCCAAGATTTACACTATTCAAAGTATTTAATTCAACACATGTAGTTGACACTTTATCATTTTATGAGATAATGTGTGGTATGACAAAGGATTGCATCCTTGATTGTCACTCTACCTTCAGGAAAGATAGTATGGTCAAACCTTGAAATACATGCAATCAAGGTACGCTAGGAATCAGATAACTCAAAAATATCTAGTAGCCAAGTGTTGGTGCAAGCCCAAGATGACAAATCCCAAAAGCCCTCTATAGTAGAATGTGATGACCTATTTCACGACGATGCCTAGCTACAAGGTTACATGATGACCAAATACTTGAAAATTGAGCTGAACAATTTCAAGTATTTGGTCATCATGTAACCTTGTAGCTAGGCATCATCGTGAAATAGGTCATCACAATCTACTATAGAGGGCTTTTGGGATTTGTCACCTTAGGCTAGGACTAACACTAGGCTACTAGAGATTTTTGAGTTATCTAATTCCTAATGTACCTATATTGCATGTATCAATAAATATACTCAAAATTATTTAAGATGATATTGTGTTTACTCAAACTTATTTAAGATGATATTTCTATTTATCTATTTGAAAGAGATGCTTTGTGAATCTATGCACATGTAGGATCATGACAGCATAAGAGTTGTCGAGCCTTCCAACATGAAGGAGATGCTTCATGAATAATGTTTGGTGTTTAATGTTTGTGGAAATTAATTTCTTATCAAATATGCTCAGTTTATTCCACTACATGGATTGTATGATTGATTATCATCTTCAAAAGTGTTCTAGTGTATAGAGCTTCAACATGGAGGATCATGACAGCATTAGAGTTGTGGACTCTTTTTACATGGATAAGGTATTGCCATCTAGTCTTATGGTGTGAATAAAAAAGTGGCAAAGAAAGTTATAATCTTATATTTGATTCTAGATTAATAGGATAAAGCTCATAGTCATTTAATTTCTTAACACATCCATTTGAGTTTCCATGATGATTTAAAAGAATTAGAGTTTCGTTATTTTGAGTTGGATGGACATAAATTTTTATAGGATGATGAGACACTTACCCATATCGATCACAAGAACGACGTGGATGGATCTTTTGTGAATGAGGTACTTAGTAATTTATGTCATGTTGAATCCAAGAGTTTTTAAATTTTATTATGTTTTTGCACGTTCAAATTTTGAGTGATTTTGAATGTGAATTTTCATTGCATGTTTTCATCTTTCCAAGGTTGTGTTGAAAGAGATTCTTACATTCATTAATTTATACCTTTTGTAATTCATTTATAGGATGATTATTACAAGAGTGTATAAAATGGTACACAATTTCCAATTTGTGGGTCATTGTTTCAACTTCTTCAAGGTATGGATAGAAAGGACATGGCCCCACAAGATTCATCATGTATGTAGGTAAGCATGTTACAATGCTTGCCTTTCTAGGTTAATCATTTTATTAATTGATGTAATTATTTCTTAGTGTACTTTGTGTTGTTATTTTCTTTCTAGAATAAGAAATCAAAGCAACAAAAATCAAGTACTCAAAAGAGTCAACAACCTATCAAGGTATGCAATGATTTTACTTTGTCATTTGTTGCAGGCGCTCGAGTGTAGTTAATCAAGAAACGATACTCATGAATTTCAGCAGAGCTAGAACTGTAGATGAGATGTATAGCCAATTAAGACTTGTTTGGAATTGCCTAAAGAGTAAGACAAAAGGTTCAAATGTCATTGGAAGTGACAAGGATTATCATTCCATGAGAGAGGACGTTGTAGAATGGCTTTTGCAGGAAGGTAAAATAGCCATTTAAAATCATGGAGCACCAATTTTGCATCTTGATGATGTAGAATTGGTATAATTATAACATTTGTAACAATCATTTTTCCATTGAGAGTAATTTTTTAATAAAACTCATACAAGTTATATATTTTTTAGATTAAACTTTGTTCAAATAATTTTTTTCAAGATTGAAATAAAAAAACTACTTTTGTTTAAATAAGAAGTTACTATAAAGAAAAAACTACTTTGTTTTACTTTACTTTTCCAAGTTCTCTCTATATAGGAAAGTTGATAAACAATTATTCTTTCATTGACAATGATTTTCAAGTAAACTCATATAACTTATATATTTTATAGATTGAACTTTGCAATAATTATTTTTCAAGATTGAAGTAAAATAAATACTTTTATTTAAATGAAAAGTTACTATAAAGACAAAACTACTTTGTTTTACTTTTCTTTTCCAAGCTTTCCCTATATTCTAAAGTTGATATAGAGGGGAAAATTAACTATATAGGAAAAAAACCCTTACGTAGGAAAAAATTAACTATATATAGGCAAAATTTGCTATATAGGAAAAAAATCCTATATAGGATTTAACCTCTATATAGGAAATTGGATGTGGAAAAGACTCCTTTCTTTTCCTAGGAAGAGTATCTAGGAAGTGGCCCATTTTCTCTAGTTAGGACTTTTCCTAGTTCCTCTCATTTGGAACTAGGAAAAGTCCTTTTTTCTCCTATATGGTGAATGGCTAGAAGTTCCTTGTGTATATCCTTGTGAATTATTTAAGTATGTTGCCTTTAAAGAAAACCTAAAGAGTATTTATGTTGCTATATTAAAAGCCTTGAAACTTGTTAGAGGTGGAGATGAAAGATACTTTATCTGAGTCCTCCATATTTGCCCTTCAATTTTCAATAAATAATATTAATTCCAAGCCTATTACTCCATATCCATATTAACAATTTTTTAAAATATATTTGCTAGAAAAACTTCTTTGTGGAATCAAAATCTCATCAAGCTATGTATGCACACATTTTTCATTAGTTTCTTGTGTAAACATATGTTCTTGTCGTGTAAACATATGTTCTTGTGTAAGCATATAAGTCCTTGCAAATTTATGAGTACGGTAAATTACAAGTCACTGGGCTTGCATGCTCTGGAGAGTAATAGAGTGCATAGTAATGAGGGATTAGAGGTGATTAGGCTTCATGATTTACTTTTTTGGGAATTACTGCCCAGTGGTGGGTGGTTATCATCAGCCACGTCTATCGTGGCTACGATTCCATCGGCATGGCAGTTAAAATTACCAGCCACCGCTCACTCACCACCGGCCTTAAGCATGCATGATCACTACGAGTGCAATAAAAATTGCCAGTCAGTAGGCTCGCATGCTTAGTAGAGTACTAGAGTGCATGGTAATGAGTGATTACAAATTACATCTATTGTGGCTATGATTCCACCGAGCTAGTAGTTAAAATTACCAGCCACTGCTCACCCACCACCAGGCTTAAGCATGCATGATCACTACGAGTGCAATAAAAATTACCAGTCATCGGGCTCGCATGCTCAAGAGAGAACTAGATTTCATGGTAATGAGCGATTAGAGCTTCATGATTTACCTTTGTGTGAATTATTGCCCAGTGGTGGTAGCTCTAAATAGCCATGTCTGTTGTGGCTAAGATGCCACCAGGCTAGCAGTTAATTACCAGCCACCTAAGTGGCTTGCTCACCCACCACATGGCGTCTACTTCATGATTACTAGCCTGTCTAGGGTGGCGCCTAATATTTCACCATAGTGGCATGCAATTAATATGGATGGAACCCCGGGCTCTAACCATCATGGTGGCTCAAACTTTATAATATATATAAGGTCCATGGCATTTGGCATTTTACTATGTTGCTCTCATCCGTTGTTGTTCTACTACTTTGCTCCACACCCCTCCTCCAGCTCTTTTCCTGCTCCTGCTCTACTTTTCTCTATGCTCCCTCCTCCAAATCTCGTCACTCATCTACTCCCCTGCTCATCTATTGCTCACCCACTCATCTTCACCATGCCCACTACCACCCCCCCTCGATGCTCTGTGATCCCAATGTTATCTACCTTCTCATATAAGGTGATTCCATTGCACTCACCTGGAGTAGAAATGCTAGCACTAGTGGAGACCCTTCATTCCCATAGTCGATTCCCCACACATTTGCATGTCACCACCTTAGATGACTGGGGGGGCCGTAATCTCAGTCCTAGCAATGTGCATGGGTCTTAGGCCTCTCCATTGTATCCTCCTTTGGCTCCCTAAAACATTTTAATGCAACAATCTAGACTGGTGGAAAACTGAGTTGTACAAATTCCCTCTTGCTCAGACGAGGCTCTCAGCAATTGGTTGGATGCAATCTTTTGGCCTCTAAGGCTCTCAACGATCTTTTGGCTCACTGGATGTAATGTTTTGGTCTCTAAGGCTCCAAGGCTCTCAGCAATTACTGAGTTTTTATTACATTTATGTAATCTCTTTTTGTTCAATTTGATGCTCTCAATATGCATTGTTGTTAACTTTTATATTTGAATGGTTATGGCCACTAGTTGTAATCTTTTGGCCTTTAAGGCTCTCAGCAATTGCCGAGCTTTTATAAATGTAAGATCCTCTGTTCAATTTTTGCTTGGTATAAGTTGTTAATTTTATATAACCTTTTATTGGACGTAGATGTACATTGTAATCTCTTTTGCTCAATTTTCACTCGATAAATTGTACTTTTACCCTCATTTATATTTATTGCAACTAGGACTAAAATACCAGGAAAGAAGGACTATAATTTCCTTAGTTTATGACCATAATAGAGGTAAAATAGCTGTAGTGACCCACCATTGTGGTTGCATGGAGATACATCTAGAAAAATACAATTAAACTTTTAGAAAATGCAATTGATGATATGGCCCTTGAGGGGTCCCCCCTAGGGGCAAGGGCCATATTGACATGCATTATACAATATCCAGGATGCCACTGGACATAAATGGCATGTCGATATCACCCTTGCCCCTAGAGGGGAGGGCCATATCATCAATTGCATTTTGCTTGGTTGCACAATGGAATACATTTTCCTTGGTACACAAATATATAACTCCAAGAACAGCATGGTGGCTGTCATAAATCTCCTTCTATTTGCCAGCACACTGGTCATCATAGACCTCCTCGTGTAATATGTAAAAATAGGTAACGAAGCTATAACTCCAAGAACCAACGTGGTGGTCTCTCCAAGACAACCTTGAATTCTAGGCAATGACAGGTCGTCAGGCTAGAGACAGAGTGCTAAGGCGATGCTCAAAATAATAGATTGTGTCTCATTATTATGCCAAAACTAGCGTGGTGGTCTCTCCAAGCCAACCTATGATTTGCATGGCTTGCAGGCAAAGATACGGCAAAAGTCTGCATGATGACAGGTGTTCAGAATACTATGCTGTGGTGGTATTTAGAATGATAGATTGCATCTAATTATTATGCCAAGAACCAGGGTGGTGATCTCTCCAAGCCAACCTTCAATTTTAATGATTTGCATGGGTGTGGTGCCCATTGACAGGTGGCAAAGCTGCAGCAAAAGGCTGCGCGATGATAAGTGGTCAGGCGGCTTAGGCCAGAGACTGGTGCTGTATGAAGCAGTGCAGAGATGCCATGTGTTGAGCTATGCGGTGTCCAAAACAAATAGATTGTGTCTCATTATTACACTAGTGCGCCTTCATGACATTGGGAATATTTTTGATGAGAGTGTGGGTCCGTGCAAATTTCAAATATTCGCCCATAAGCGCATCGCGTCACGATCCCAAAATGGCCTCGAAAATAGTTCCGCGATTGGCTACACTCAAGCAAATGTTGATCCATTGAGATATGATCCTTGCTTAGTGTGCATCTTGTATGAAAAGAAACCAATTGAATTAATGTTTCCCTCATACTTCGTTGGGAGCCATCATATTGGAACCTAGTTTTCGTCCAAACCTATGGGATGAAATGGTTTATGCAACCAAAAACCTGGTGGACATGGTTGTGGAAGTGCAATTTTTTGAAGGAACTATAGAGAAACTAAGAATTATATACATTAGTTTAGTTCACCATGTTAAAATAACTTATCTAAATCTAAATCTAGATCCAATGTTCATGTTTCAATGATGTGACTTTTAATGAAATCCTTTTTTAGACATCTTAGAATGTGAAATAAATTTAAAATGGATGTCGATGCCTATAACCCTTTCCATGCACCTCTAATGGTCAATCTAGAAGATGTTTTCATGGTTAACTTCATGTGACACTCGTGGTGTCCCAACTATGATACTATCCAAAGAAGTTGTTGGAAATCCCAACATTTTCCCAATATCAAAAAAAGGCATCACTTGTTGTATGTCTCCAAGTAAAGTGCTGATGGTTCAACTAGCTTGTGGGGTTGTTCTTCTTGGAAACTTTGTGACATCCTATTATTATGTTTATAGGGTTAAACCTAATTTTAGAACATGATATTTACTCAATTTCCTTTGGTGTGATGGATTATGATAGGTGCATCTAATTGTGCCATCACATTATTATTCCACATAGATGATTATGCAATTTGTCAAGTGGTTGCCATTTCTTGAAGTAATTCTATTGGCAAGCTTGGCTTTGTTGTCTCTCATAATCTTGGCATTTATTGGGTTACGATTTTTTGCAAATGATCCTCCTTAGCCATTGGTTGGGGGTTTTGGCCCTAAATCTATATGTCAACTTCTTTTCCCACATTTGGGCCATAGCCATTACATGTCCTTCCCCAAGATGCGTCCATTTCATGAATCATGTCCCAGCATGGATCATGCCTTGTGCATTGTCATTAACTAAATCCTATAGATCACTCTCTTATCTCTATATCTATTTAGCGCATGTTAAGAAGTGTTGTAGGCTCAACCATTAGCCATCTTATAAATCACTATTTTCATATCTATATTGTTTAGAGCATATAAAGTATAATCAATGTACACTTTCATTACCATCCTGCCCCCATAGATTTTATTTTTCATTAGAATCATGATTAAATGTTACAAATGAGGTGTACATGTTACAATTTTGCAAAAAAGGTCTACAAAGATGCAAAAGTAGTGCCAAAGTTGAGAATGGCAAATCTCCCAAAGTAATGTGCTACAAAATGGCAAAAGTGCCAAACTCCAAAATGGCAAATCTGCCAAAGTAATGTGCTACAAAAGGGCAAAAGTGCCAAAATACTAAATGACTAAATGCCCTATCCTACTATTTCTCCTCCTCGTCCTCCTCGCCCTCCGTCTCTTTACGTGCACCTGATTTCTCACCCTCCTCTTTTGCGATTCTAACTGCTTCTTCTTCAGATCTAACCTCTAAGTCCGGATCTTTGTTCGGATTTCTGGATGGGTCAAACATGCCTCCTAAGAATGAAACAAGTTAGAAAAACTAAGAGCGTCGATTGTAAGATAATGATGATAGTCAAATGATAACGATGAGGATTAAGGTATACTCACATTATGTGACGCCATAAGGCACCAATTGATGTTGTATCCCTCTCCCTCCTTCTCCTTAATCCAAACGTGGGCTCCAATACTAAATGCCCTTCTGCACTCCTTGTCGGTTGTGGGAGGCCTACCAAACATAGATTCCTGTGGATCCAAATTCAAGGAGTTAGATATGAATGACTAAGCATATTAGATATTCAATAGAAGATGAATATATACTTACCACCCATTCCTCGTTGCCTAGTCTTCCATCGCTCCCAAGGTGCAAAGGACCTACGATCTCTAGGTGTATCCTCGCTGCCCTCCACTGAGCCTCGAATGCATTTGGATTCTCCTTATGCTCCTTCTTTGATATCTTCCAATCTTTTGGGTCTGCCCACCCTAGCTTGTGCTTAACCTCCTTAACAGCCAACCTTAAGTCATATCTACGAGACTTTAAGAGTCCCCCGTATGCATAAGCATGGCATTTCGATCAAACTCATACCCTGTAGGGTTGGAAAATTATCTCTCGAGGGCATCTATGACAGCCTCCTTGGCTCTATTTTCCTATTGTTTCCAAGGTTTAAATATATCCTTAAGGAAGTGGGTGCTCAACAACCTCCCCATGTATCTTATGACCTTCCTTTCATTGTCCTATATAACTTGCCCAATGTTGTTCAGGCGGTAGGATAGGTCATCGGGCAAAGCAAAGTCCGAAGGATGTGTGGTGGATGGAGTGGCAGAGCTAGAGCGAGGGGTGGAGTGAGCACTTAAGGATCAAGGAGTAGGGGAGCCAATGGTCTCTTGGGTGCTGCGGACTGTGAGAGGGGAGGGCAACAGACTAGATTGGTACGGTGTCTCATGAACAAGGGGAGACCTAGAGTGGTGGGAGTGTGCAGACTCATCTACATCTCTCATGCCACCATGGCAACCTTGACCCTTACTACTCTTTCTAGGTGATGATCCCTTGGAAGGGGCAAGAGGGGATATCTATCGAGTAGATAAAGCCATCGATGTCCTTGATCTACCCCCAATGGGTGCAAGAGAGGGAATAGTGGAGGTCCTCTAGGATAGAATAGAGAAGAATCTTGTTGCTTGCAGGCTATGGCTGCAACAAACTCATCAAGACTCTTGACAAAGCCATGGGTTGCTAGCAAAGGAGTTCCAAGAGGGGTAGTCTCCTGAGGAGTTGGCCCTTGGGGAGTCCACCCAGGGGTAGTCCCAGGGTTAGTCCCCTGATTAGGAGTTGGTTGAGTGGAATCAAAGTCCTCTAGAGAGTAGAGGCCATGACATCTCCTCCTATGATGAACCGATGACCATGGGGAGTCTGATCTCCAGACATGTGACGTGATGACATGTCTAATTTAACGGGATTGTATGAACATAGACACAAACAAGAAAACAAACACAAACACAAGATCGGGTAAGAAGTAGAAAAACAATAAATACTTAGATTTTACTTAAAAGAGAATTTACTACTTAAAATTCAAGTTCAATTTACTAAAACTATGATAAATTTGTATTGATAACATTAGTCTCCATAAAAAGACATTATAATATATCTCCATAAAAGACATTATCATATATCTCCATAAAAGACACTACCATATGTCAACAAAAAGACTATTCATAAACAAAATTTGTCTCCAAAAGACATTCTAGCATATGTTAAAAAAAGAGGAGGTCTATCACTCTGTGTTACTATCACTCATATTGTCCCCCCCTCATGGCTAGAAGGGTCACTCGGGACCTCATCTTGCACATCTTCTTCTATATATACTGATACTCTTCTTGGATGATGTACCCACAGTCCAAGAAGATGTGAACACAATTCATAATATCCTTCACAGTCTCCTCCTTATTGATTTTTGGCTCAAATTGGTCCCTCCAAAGCTTGCAGAGATCCCTCATGTTGGTTCTTGTGAGTGTAATGCTCCTCCCTTGACGATCTACCTTGACCCCACCCATGCGCGTGCACTTCCATGTTAAACTTGACCTTCTTCATCATGTTGCTTAATTTTCTCTGCTTCATGGAATAACAGGGTATCCAAATGCTAAATGGTGGCAACATGAGGAAGAAGGTTTGGGTTTAGGGAAGATTGTTGGGGATTTGGGTGGTCCGTTTATAATCTGTTGAAAAAAAACAACCAAATACAGGCATATAAAACACTTTACAAATTAAATCAGGGCACTCATTTAAGAATTGTAAAAAAATTTAGGGTTCAAACAAGCTACCATCACATTCACTTCTAGTCTACCAACAAGCTATAATCAAATTGGAAAAAAGCACATGTAGAAAACATCAACCATCCACATCAAAGAAATGATAATTCTAAAAAAATTTATTGCATCCCCAATCCTTTATTCCCTAGTCACTCTATTCCCCAATCCTTTATTTCCCTCTCCTTTATTCCACAATCTTTGCCAATCACATCCCCAATCACTTTATTCCAAACATCCCCTCTGCTTTATCCTCCTCAGCTATTTAGTTTGATTAACTGGAGGTATTGTATGTTTGATTCTTTACTTTTCCCTTATCTGCTTCATCCTCCTTCAATCTTTAAAGTCAGTCTGGACTAATGGTAGAAGTCTCAGTATTGGCAAGGGGGATGGTGCATGCACTAGTGCCATTCCCCAAGATAATAATGGTAGTAGTGCCGTTCTTTGTATGAGTTGAGAGAGAAAGGTTGCACTATTAGCATTCTCTTTGGCCTTTTAGAGGGAGTGGCATTAGTGTCTTTCCCCAAGAGGACAATGGAATCAACAGTGATAGATAATGGTTGTACTTTATGGTCCTTTATTGGTTTTGTATTGGTGCAAATCAATCTTTTTCACCTCAGCTCAAGCCACCCACATCTCTCTTAGCAATAGTGGCTTGATAGTCTTAGCTCTATCTCAACACTCAAACTATTGAAAACTACTCAAACTTATTCTATCTTGGGTTCCTTATCTAGGTTTCTTTATCTGGTAGTCCTAAGGAAAGAATCTAAGCTTGATTTCCTTTCCAAAGCTGCCAATAAATCACTACTAACCATCAAGTAACCATCACCAGACATTTGCCCACCTACATTATGATCATCTAGTCACCCTTGGTACTTAGTAACTCATTGCTTGATTGCTCAGTTAGTGCCACCTAGTGGCTACCTAATTACTCAAGTTGGGTACTCAAACAAACTTTGGATTAATATTTACCCTACTTCTAAAGATTTATTAAATGCTAGCTCTACCAACATCTTGAGAGTTGCATGCTAAATAGACCATACTTTCTAACTTGATAAATGGCCTTAGAAATGTGAAAGAGATGTGTAGCTTAGATCACCTAGCTACAAAGAGCGAGACATTAGCTATGATATTTTTTAGTAAAAAAAACACAAAACTTCTTGGATGAATAATGCCAAAGATGTTGTCCATTGGAAGGACCAACATTATTCTCATGATGGACCATTTGAGTTGAAGCTAGCCTGATGTGACAAGCATGTGGGCATCAACATAGCACAAGAAAAGGAGAGACAACCTAACTGAGGAAATGGGGATGAAATAATCACTACAGTGACATTTTTTTGGCACAATAATATGAGATTTTCTCTTAACAAGAAGTACATCTATAAGGTGTGTAGGGGATGCAATCGATATGATGACCACATCATAGACATGCTTGAGACAATGCAAGTCAGTAGTCAAAACTTCCAATGCTAACTATTGCTATCCTTTTTCCTCCCAATTAATTATGCTAATTAATTTTTATTTCCATCTACTAAAATTTAAAGGGGGGAAGAGAGAAAGAGAGAGAGAGAGAGAGAGCGAGAGAGCGGGCAGGCGGGCGGGAGGGAGGTATATATATTATTTTTTTATTGGTTCAGACATCACGTTGGTTGCAACAACATGTTGGTTACAATAACCATGGTAGTTGCACCCATTGAGCTAGTTGCAAACCATCATTGGCGCGGTTGGTTGCAAACAACCACTATTACAAACCATTATTGGCTAGTTGTTGCAAACAACCACTGGTTTGGCTACAAACCACCAAAGATCAACCACCATTGGGTTGGTTTAGGCCAACCATCATGCTAATATTGCAATCACAGTTAGTATTCTTGAATGCGTAAGTTTTTTTGCCTACTGTTTATCATTTGTTTAAATAGACAAAGCACGAACTTGAGTGCATCGATTCTCAATGTACTCTTTACAATTTGTTGGATGAGTGAACAGAGATGAACATAAGATTTATGGTCGATAACCCTAATATAGGGATTGGGTTGAAGAGCTTTAAGCATTACAAACTCAAGTATTTCAAGAGACTTAAAGACAAGAATGTGTACATTGCTTCCAAACACAGATAGAATTAGGTCATCAAGCATTGAATGACCTAAGATGTGATCATACTGGAGTGTTGCTTCATGGTGGAGATAGATCCCCGTGTCTTTGAGGTGAACATTCCATCTATCAACCACTTGGATCCACATCACGTGTTGCAAGGCTAGGCAAGTATGAAACTCTTAGTCTTGTATGGGAGCCAGTGATTTGTCCAAAGGGATATTATGTGTGGCACCACATTAAATGCATTGGTGGCACAATGTCATGCCCATAGTGTGGTGCAAAGGAGAAGCAATTTGTTTGCCCAAATGTATTCAGGGAAGATAGCCCTTTCATTATAAAATGGATCAAATTGAAATGCTTGATGTAGCTTGAAAGATCCAACAAAAGAGATGGTTATTGTCATAAGAGACCACTCGGCCACCACAAGAATTCTCACATGAGTAGCAATTCCACCATGCATGGTAGGAGGGCCACCATCATGCATACAATGTTTATGATTTTTTTGGAGTGTCTACTCAACCATATCAAATCTTTCATCTTTTTACATTGCTAGGGTATCAACAAGGCACACATGAACTAGCTCAGTGGTGCACCCCCCATGTGGACTACCAGGACCATTCCTAATGCAAGACACATGTCCCATGTTGACCACCCTATTGGTTTGTGAGCTCCTTTGGCCTAACCCACCAATTATCTTAGATTTTACAAGGGTTTGTACACAAGAGCTATTTTTCCAATGTGATTACTATTGATGTGAGAAGCATGGAGCTTTACAGGCTCAAGGTGGCACACATAGGCCAACACATTGGCCCATATTGACCACCACACAATGGTACATCTTAGAGCTATTTTAGCATTTTAGAGCTTCTCAAGAGCTATTTTTTCATCGTGATATTAATCATAGTAATATGAAATTCTATCTAGTAGGGAATATATAGAGCTTCAAATTTCATATACTTGTTGCCAAGACATTAACATAAAGAGATTCAAAACCACCCCTCCAAGTACTCAAAAATGATTAGCATAAGTCATTGGATCCATCTATAAGGTTAGATTTTTTAAATACATTGGATAAAAATATTGTATACAAACAACACAAAAGATTACTAGTATTGAAAAACTTTATAAAGTATTCAAAAGAGACTATTTTGCCAAAAATAGACATAATCCTCATACAAAGGATGATAAATAATTCAAGGAAGTTGAGGGACTATCTACCTAAGTAACAAAAAATGACTCCACATATACGCTATCCCATTCATCAATGCCACTAGGATATCCATATAGAAGAGCAAACTATGCCCTTGCTCTCCATCAAGTGCAAATATGTGATCTTCAAGTTTGGGGGAAACACTCCTCACATTTTAGAAACTACACAATTATTGAGGAGCTCACCTCATAGACCCTTATCATACCATGTATGTTCAAAGTAGGGTTCCTAATTCAAGTTAAGAAACACATTTACCAAAATTACAATAACACGAGAAAAAGCTCGTTAGTTCATAAGTAAAAAGGAGTGGTTTTCTTTGGGAAGGGGGGGGGGATTTTAGGTGAGGGATTTTTGAAATATTCCTTACTTACACATGATACATGTGGTTTCTTAGCAGTATACCCCTCAAAACACAATTACAACATGAGAACATGTAGGCAATGCAAGATGATGACCTTATAGGATGTTATGCGAGAGGGATAAAGTTGGTCTGAAGAAAAGGCATGGTAATGAGATGGAGTGAAGAAGATTACAAGATGGGGGGAGGATGTGAGGAGCCTAGAAAATGGAGGACAAGGGTGGAAATGAGAAAAAGGGTGCAAATGGAGGTGAATGCAAGGGAATAGGATGATGAAGGTCAAGATAGAGGATGAGGATGAACGAATTATATTTGATATTTGCTTACCATGATTTTAGCCTACCACCATTAGTTATCTTGCATTAGTTCTTATTTTAGACATGTGTCCTAGGTTAGGACTGTGGTGGCTTGGTTGTCCCAAGACAAAAAGCACTATAGTGGTCTCATCTTCATGCATCATGCATGCAATCCTTGTAGAAATCATGCAATGATTGCAATATCCTTGCAATGCACCATCCTTTTCACTTCATTAAATTGAGGAAAACTTTATTTTCAACATATTTTGAGAATAATCACATATGCCAAGATAACTGTAGTGCAATTCATCATGTAAGTGATGAGTACATTAGTCCACATCCTCTCGCATGGTGGCTAATCCTCCAAAAAGTTAGAACAAGTCCTCCACCAAATGTCCCAACTTAGACTCCTCAACTACGATGGTATCCCATCTTGGTGGCCATCTCAAATACTCCTATATTCCAACTATGCCCCTATAATGCCTAGTTGCAACTGAATTTATCATTATATTCATGCAAGCATGACAACTCAAGTTAGGAAATATGGCTATTTTAAATTCATTCCAAGCTAGTTCCTAATTAATTGGAGTTTGATTCATCATCACATTTGTGAGAATATGTAATTAAAACCAGCAAAGGGGCCCCAATCAAGGATTGCAATGCCTAGAATCTTGTTCCAATGACCCAATCCCCTATGCCAATCTAAATAAGTGGAGTTTGATTATCATGATTTTGAAACCACCCACATCCTCCACCATGGTGGTTGGTCCTCCACCAGATGTTTCACCATGAAGGCACATTTTTTATAGTACAATGCTTGAAATCAAACATTCCATTCTTGATCATAACATGCCCACATCCTCAATCACAATGGCTCATGTTTTATACCATGATCTAATCATTATCATAATGTACCTAAAACTTTGAAATTTTTCTTAAATTTTGAGGGATCTTTTTGTTATATCCTAATATTTATTCTGTGTTGAAAATTATTATCAAAATTATTTTGGACTTCCCTTCTTTAGTTTTGGAGAGCACACCTAGTCTAGCCAAAGTTAATGAAAGACATGTTTTTTAGAATCTCAATTCTCATAATGATAGTAATGCTCTCTTCTCCATTGACATTAACCACTCCCATGCCCATGGTAGTAATGCTCTCTTCTTCTTCTTCCACTGAAATTACCCACTTGCATGCCAATTCTTGTTTCTTTCATGTAAGCAAAGAGGTAATCTTCTTTATGATAACCATTTCAAATCACATTGAGTAATTGAGATGTCTTTTTCTCTTGAGAGTTGTATGATCGCAATATTCTTACCAAAAAATCAATCTTTTTTGAGAAGCTTGTATATTGTCATACGTGTCTAAGAACTACTTCACAATTCCCCACATCATGATACACACCTCTCTTTTCTCTATCCTTTGTGTTAAGAAGAGATGGGTCTTAATATGTTATGCCTCCTTTCTCACATGCGTAGCAGATATTCACTATTTGATCAAGCACTTTCTCAAGATGGAAAAAATTAGCTCATGTAATCTTGATATCTCTCCCTCACCACATTGAATCTTCTTACCACCTCTGCACAAAAACGCTTAAGAAAGTGTAGAAATGGATAATATTTTGTGCTTTTTATTTTGTGGTTTGTAGTCTCAATGTGACTCACATGTCATGGGGATCTTGAAATAATTCTGATGGAGCCTCCACTCCAAGCTACTCCTTGTGAGAGTAATGCAAAACATGAGCCATTTGCATGTGTCACTCAAGTGGCTCTCGGATTGTTGCAATGTGTTTCCATGAGAGAAAGAGGGAAGGCGAAGAAGGGAGAAGAGAGGGGAGAGGAGAGAGGGTAGGAGGAAGGAAGGAGACAGTGAAAGGGGATGGAGTGGCAAACAAAAAGGCACTACAAGGGAAACAAGAGAACACCCAAAGACACTCTTGGAAGAGAAGAGGGAGCTTGGATTCCAAACTTCTGCATACAACAATGAAGACCAAAGTCAACCACAAGTCCTTTTATACATGTCACCTTTTGAAGGGAGGTCCAACCCTAATCTCTTTATACCACTCTCCCTTCTCATTCTTTTACCATCCTCTTGGGCCCATCTAGATCCAAGGCACAATCCTAGCTCTATGAACTTGCCACTATCCATCAAATGACAATACTAACCAGCAGTGGCATATTGTTAACCAATCGGTTAACATGCCCCCCTTCTTGATCTTGATCCAGACCTCTAGATCGTGCAATGTTCATGGTTGTTGGAGTGTTGTCGATGATGGAAATTAGTCTTTCTTGTGCACTGGGAGAAATCTTCATTTGGTCCATTGCAACAGGGGGATGTAGTGGATCCTTGTTATGGAATGATTGCTGGAAGTATTGATGAGTGATTCTTTTGAAACTGGCACCTCAAGATTTGAGTGATCCGAGTTGAGTACTCATGACCATTCAAAGAAGGAATAAGAAAAATATAAATATAAATATAAGGGTAAGTTATTAAGAAGAAGGTGTTAGTAGGGATTGATGTAAGATCCTAGTGGTGTTAGTGTTTGAGCAGAGTGAGTAAAGTGCATTTGGCATGATCCTCTTAAGTCCCATATTTGATTTGAGTGGGACTTCTAATGGATTCTCATTAGACTATGTCTTTGACATACTATGTTTGAACGTCTAGAGTTGTGCATGACATTTTGTCTTGTTTCTCTGCATTGAAGTTCCTTTAAAATCCATTTTATGGATTATATCTCATTGAGGGATTTGCTTGGAAGTATTTGATCCCAATAATATTATGGCATCATCTGGAGCTTTATTTGTTCTGAGTAATCAAATCAAGAGGAGTCTGATAATACACCATACAAACCCCTAAAATGAGAACTATTGCTGAGATGAGTTTTATAGAAGGGGGATTCTAGGAAAGGCTTCTAAGCTAGAGCTGAAAGAATGAAAAATACAAAAAAGAGGATGAGTAGAAGTTAGATAGTTAATGGTGATATTAGTAAAGGAATGTAAAAAAAGCTTTGAGGGTCACAAGAAACTCATCCAAACCCATATTGGTGTATTCACCTTCACCCTAGAGTTGAATGCAACCTCGTGTGAACTCAAATTCAAGAACCTGATGAGTGACTTAGGCATAAGTTAGTGCCCTATCTTGTTTTGACTCTATTGATGGGATTTTTTATTGATGCTTATTGGCGTATTGACTTTCCATAGTGTTTGTGGCTTATCTTCCCAACCAAGGATCCCTTGGGTTGATGTAGTTGTGATTTGCTGAGTGTGCCATGCTGAGGACCTGAAGAGGATTGCTGACCACCTATTTTCACCTGAAGAGGACTGACCGCCTATTTTCACCTAATCTTATTTTCACCTAGGATCTCCACATGTGAGTAGAGAGGTAGAACTTCCACATGTTATAATAGTGCTGCTCTTTATGGACACACCTAGACCTAGCACTTGGAACTAAGTTCCTATTCACCTAAATGGCCTTAGTACCTATGAGTACATTTGAAGGTGAGTGCAGTGACATATTGACCAATTGTGACCTTGACCTAAGAACATCATTTTGTAGACCCCCAGAGGAATATGATTTATATAGTTATTCGGTACCTCATGTAAGTCTAATAATCACTTCGAAAGAGAGTCACCAAGACATCACTGGATATTTTTTTTGGTGAGCAATTGTCATCCCATTGGCAGCAATGTTGCTTGAAGTTCTTTGAGATCCTTGATTACAACAGTAGGTTCTTGTGGAGCTACCCCTTTTTTAGGAGCAGGATCTTGTGGATCTACTACCGAGATATACTTGTTGTGTTAGTTCTATACCATTGAACATTTGCGATCTTCCACATGTGCCACTTCTATAATACTCACCATAATAAAGTGGTATATGTTCTACCTATCAAATATGAGTAGGATCGCAATGTCTCATAGATGTTGAGCCCAATTTTTAGTTGAGAAAGTTGTCAGTTAAAACAATTCCTCATTCTCATTGGAAGGTCTTCCATTGTGTCTGGCATGGTTGCTATGACACGTGTAGCAGTTACAAAGCTTAATGCAAGATTTTGTACTAAGAAAGGTTCTTGTATAACTCCCAAAGTACATTCCCTTATTTTCATGGTAGGTCCTTGTGGTACAGTTCTTTTTTCACGACAGGTTCTTGTCTTATTGCTATTTGCCTTCAAGATGATGCAATAAATTGATAGGCCTTTTCGATAGACTTGTGGCCAAGTAGGTTCTTGTGTTATTGTCTCCCTTTTTGAGATAGGTTCTTGTGTAACTACTCGAAGGGAGGTAGATGAAACACTTTCCATATGATCCTTCTATATTGGTGCTTTTCCCTTGTCCTTGCAAGTAGGTTCTCATTATTCTTGGCATCTTTGGAGAGTAGGTGTGACTACTATCAGTGTATCTACATTTGTTGATGCTTTTATATTGATAGATTTGGGGCTCTACTCCTTGCAATGGAGATGGTGTACATGTAGGCTTAGGACAAGCATGGATGGGCTATTGATTGCTTTGGCGAGGCTTGGGTACCCATATATAAGAGTTGCCAAGGTAATATCCCAAGGCCTCGAGTAGTCTTGTGGGAACCCATTGGTAATGTACCTTCCTTGTTGGATGGTGTTGTCTCCTTGTTTGATATTGAGGTGTGTTGTTTACATGAGGGGGTGGCTGGCAATGGCGAGGCTTGATCTTTAGTGGAGGGGGTGTCTTTACATGTTTTCTTTGGAATCCAAAAGTATGATTCACCCTCAAAGTATCCTTGAGCCGCCTTTAGTAGATCCTTTCGGACCCATATTTGCTTGGTTACCTTTTGTCTTTGTCTTCTTCCTTAGAGGCCTTCTTATCAGGATGGGGAGGTGGAAGTAGTTGTTGATGTTGATCCTTGGCTAGCGATTGGTGAATTTTTATGGGATGATTCATCACCAAATAACCCTTTGTAAGTGTCTTGCATCCAACTTTTACCAAGAATGGTGGCTTCCATTAAGGTACAAGCAGGAGCTACAAAAAACTTGCAAGGCACTATGTAATTGTCCAAGGAAACATTCAACATTAAAGAACCAATAACCTTAATAGAGGTACTCTCTTTGGATTGAATTTTAGAATCACATATTTCAAGGTGTACTTGGCCAAGATTCTTTAATGCCTTCCAAGAGATGAGGTTGTGACTTGCTCGCCAATCTGCCATGGCTTGTATTCAGCATGTTGCACCTGCTAATGTCAGCAGCTATACCCAAAGTTGAGATGGAGTCATATCTATCTCGTTAGGATCAATGGCATTGTCAATTCCTAGTTCAATTTGATTAGGTAGTACTGCTCTTATGGTGTAAAAAGTAAAATGGAATTAAGTTGTTCATTATCAAGGTGCATCGTCTAAGTGCTCTCAGTAGTTGGTAGATCTATTGCCACCAATGTATGCATCCAATTAAGTGTCTTCTAGTTTTGGTAAAGAAGCACACCAAGATTCATCAAGACTCTTCTCATTGTCCTCTTTCTCATTTTCTTTTAACCGTCTTTACTGCAACACAAACCTATTGGTGGTATCCGATTCAACTGCAAATAGATTTCTAGACCTAGTGTGAGCCTTCCATGTTTGGAGATCAAACCTCACGACTTGTTGATCTTTCCTTAGATAAATGTTGTTGGAGCGCCAATCATGAATCAATCCTACCATACGCAAGAAAGGTCTCCCTAGCATAGCCTCATACCCAGGGTTGTTTTGAAAATCCATTACAAAAGTGCACACTTGATATGTGAGACCAAAGGTTTTGATTTTAATGTCCTTGAGTACTCCTATGAGATGAGCCACCTCCATCAAGTAATTTAACTACCAAGGAAGGACTCTCTCAAAGGAGATGGGTAACACTGCATTCATGTCATCACACTCAAAGTATTGGCCCAATTTGTTGACTGGAATCCTTGGAAGGTCTTGAGCTTGATTGGGAGATTCAACATTCTCAGGATTAGTGGATTGGGGTGTCACTATTTGCCCATTCGTCCAATCTGAGAGATCTCTGCATAGAGTAGCATTACCTCATCATTAGGGGAGAATTGGGGTCTCCAAAGGGTCCCCAACTAGTGTTTCCTAATTTCAAGGGATTAGTGAGGTATTTGAGGTGTACCAATGGGAGTGCTCCTTTTTGTGGGGCAATGCCGTGGAGGGTGGGCAGACCTGCAAACAACCCCTATTGGCTACTTCTGTTACATCAAGGACCACTCAAACCATCCCCTCCCCCCTCAACCCATATGCTTGATCCTCCTCCCATATGCACCTCCCCCAAACAAACCTACAAGTCATTCAAGAGGCGGTGGACCCTTTTGGGTGAATTTTTCCCCCCTCTCAGCTTGTTACATGCCTGCCCCCTCCTCTTCTCTGGTCCAGCTCCATTCGCCCTCCATTTTTCAAACATGGGAACTCATTTAGCAACTTCTTTGCCCCCTCTTGCTCTGGTCCACTGCTTCTCATTCTCTCTCCATTCCTAGCTACAACACCTCCTACAACAGCACAACTGCTCATCCCCCTCTGCTCTTTCTCCCTCCATTTCTAGCTATAGTACCTCTTGTAGTGGCTGCTCATCCCCCTCTACTCTTTCTCCCTCCATTCCTAGCTACAACACCTCCTGGAGAAGCTGCTCATCCCCCCTCTGCTCTTTCTCCCTCCATTCCTAGCTACAGCACCTCTTGGAGCTTCTCTCAACCTTCTGTTACACCCTCTATACCTTCTCTCTCTCTCTCCCTCTATCGGAGCTGCTCTCTCCCTCTAAGCTGCACTTTCTAGTCCACTATTGTTGTTGTGACCTCTGTACAAGCATGGTGAGGAGACCATACATGTACTCTGTGTCCCACAAGAGCAAAAATGCACTGGGTGAATGGGTGCCTTGCACCTACAGCTTGATGAATGATTGGATAGTCATGAGAGGATCTACCAAGGGTCCACATAAGCTTCCCAAGAGCAAAAGAGGTGATCTTTTGCATGAATGGAAGGGCCGCATCATGAAGTTCAAGCCTAGGAAGAAAGGATGGCTTGAAAGGTGCAACACATCTACATGGGGAAGGACATGCGCCTTCCTCCGTCAAGCAATCAATCAACAATACCATCGCATTGTAAGTCTGCATTTTGTGTAAGAGTTTGAAGTGTAGTGAGTCAGTTTGAAATTGTAATTTGAAATAGCATTAGTGTAATGAGTCAATTTAAAATTGTATTTTGAAATAGCACTTGTGCATAGTAGATATATTTCCTTCAGACTTTGAGGAGTGGGAACCAGTCGAGTGCTTCTTAGGTAAGTTTACTGCCACTCATGAGGATTTAGGAAGGCAAATGCATGCTGGAGAGAAGTCCTCTTCTTTGAAACATAGAAATATCTATTGGTATAATGCCAAGTACATTAATCCAAGGAGGGCATCAGGCTATGGCCATCTTCAATGCATTACAACACCACAACTTGAAGACATGGATTACAGCATGGTGGACACAAGAATACTGCAATCATACAAGGAAAAGATTGCAAAGGATGTGGGCATGGCCATGACGTTTACATTTGGCTCTAAATGGGTAAGATTGTCTTGGTTTATGCCTCTGCACATTTTTGCTTCTTGTTTTCAGAATATACAAATGCATAGAACAAAAACCATGTGGTCATGCAAGTGCCTACATGAGAATGCCCTTGAGGAATTGCTTGGGGTGAATTGGGGAAGCAGGTCAGGTGAACAAAAGGGTGATCTGTTTCAATGCCATGTATGTAAGGACAATGTGGTTGTCAAGTACCACATCTCTCGCCAAATGTCATATTTTGCTTTCCAATATAGGCACTGGAAGAAAATAGGTAGCAATTGACTCCCCCTTGACTCTAACGATGATGATAATACAGGGGTAAGTTTATGTATTGGTTCTCATTCAGGAGATGTCAAGAATATGACTGTCAGTGGACTCTCAGGGACATGCCGGAATACCTATTGGTAATGGAGCATCGCATGTCTGAGTCCTTTCACCTTACCTTAAATGGTGAAAAGGTAGGAAAGCGTGCAGAGGAGCGCATGCATAGTGCCACTTTTATCCCTCCTGCAATATTGAAGATTGTAAACAATGTGGGTTGGAACAATTCTGGATTTTGACATTTTCCAATTAATAGTGGTGCAACTAATTTTGATGTTTTGAATGGTCTTGTTTCATGTCAATGTCAAGTTTTGCCCAAAAATTTTATAATTCTTTTTATTATTTATATTTAGAACATTTGGGTATATATAGGTTATAAAGTTACTTTAGTTTCAAAGTTTCACTATCATAGCCATAGTTCTCCTAGCTACCAAACTACCATGGATTCTGTTAGGTCTGCCTTCCATGATTTCATCTCCCATACTCCATTAGTTGGATAGAGAGGAGGAGTTATTTCTAGTCTTTGATAAGAGCATAGATGTCCTAGGCACCTACTTGGGAGCTCGAGATGATTTTGAAGACCTCATTAAGTACATGCAAGACCACATCGCGAGTTTTGCATATCAACTTGACAAGTCTACAAAAAGATGGGTCCCAATTGATTATTTGAAGTACTTGTTCAATCAAGAACCCAGATTCGTGAAGCGTTTAGATCGCTTTTGAGCCATAGATTCCTATCCTGGGAAAGGACCTTTATTTTCCTTCTCCAGGAGGGACAAATGGAAGAGGAGGCCTCGACCTCAAGCCCTGACCCTGTCCTTTCCCTTTCCAATCCTCTTATTTTTGTAGATGAGCCCAACATCTACAATGAAGAGCCCATAGATAAAGAAACTGAGGAGCAAGAAGCTGCATTGGCCCTCGAAGTGCTCCAGTGACCTCTTGAACTTCTCAAATTCCATCCACCTTGGGCACCACCTCTGTTGACCCCACAATAGTGATATGGTTTCTTGCTCCCCTTCTTGTCGATGGAGAACAATACCTCTTTCTCCATGACATCCAGGTTATGTTTGGTCTTCGGGAGGATGAAGGTCTATGTGGATACGAGGTGGACATGACTATGCAAGAACCTAGGTTTTTGGGAGCATATGATTCAATAGAAGAGGTTCTTGCTTTAACACTGGCCAAAATCAAAGATGCAGAGACATCAATCTACTCCAACCTACCTGATGTTCCAGAAGAAGCCTCCACATCTCACTCTGGATAGCAGGAGGCCTCTGGATCCATCCTCATTGACAAAGAGGAAGGGATTGAGCATGATGACTCCATAGTGGTAAGAAACTATGAGCTTTGAATTTCTTCTCTCTTGGTATAATTTTGCTTTAACAGAATTCTAATGTAATGTTGGACTGTTGCAGGAGGCATTTGAGGTCGACCTATTCTCATCTCGGCAACATCTTATTCGTAGGCAGTAGCTTCGGCCAAGATCACTCACTAGCACATTACCTTGGCCAAGCAAAAGGGCGCCTTGTGGTTATCCACAAAAAGTTTTCTCCACATGGCATTGATGACCTCCTGAAGTGCAAGGCCTTGTCATGAGTTAATCCTGACATCAACCGCAATGCTGACAAGGTCATCTTGATGAACCGCATGGCTGCCCTCAATGCTTTTGGAACCAATTTCAAGGTATGGCACTGATGGTAGTAGCCATGTCCCTGGCCAGCAACGACAATAGTGTTGACTCTCTATCGACTAGGTTTAGTGCTAGGAGTGTATTTGGGAATTCAAAGCCCGATGCTCTCAGTGTTTAAGAGAAGAGAGAAAGGCTATGAAGCATTATTGTATAGAACTTTTATTTTATATGAATACAAATATAGTTTTTATATAGTGTTCCATTTTGTGTTCTTTTACAAAATTTATTTTATATTTTCATTGTATTTTGTAACTTTAATTGTTGTTGGCATTAATATTTTCATTCACTATTCTATTCAAAAGCATGCTATCATATAAATTTTTGCGATATAATGGTCATTTCTTAGCAATCCAATAAGAATCTCATCGTGGCACAAAAGGGGAAAGTGTTCGGCATCGTGTAGGGAGCTCATAAATGTGAAAACCAGCTATGGCACGTATGGAGCCTGTTTGACTTGGTCGGCATCGTGCGAGGAGCTTAGAAATGCCAAAACCTGCTATGGCATGCGTGTATGGAGCATGTTTGACCAAGTCAAACAAGATCCATATGCACCATAGCGGGTTTTCACATTTTTGAGCTCCCTACATGATGCCGAACACTTTCCCCTTCTATGCTATGGCAAAAAATCATCATTTGACCATGCAAATTCACACTAAACTTGCATAAACTGATGGAAAGCATCACGTAACATGGATAATAACATGGGAACAGTAATAGAACATAAAAATATTTTTTATTCATTGGCCTCAAAGGGCAGAGATTTAAAAAATGATTCAGATTACACCAAATGAACCTAAACAACATTTAGGGCCTAAGGGAGGGATCCAAGCGGATGCGCTTGGCAAGTGCAAGGTCCTTGTCCATCACTGTTCCTCTTTTGGCATGGATAGCACATAAGTTCGCATCTTCAAAAAGAGCTACTGTCATCTACTCCATTGCCTCCTAAATTGCTCCCATAGCGCCTGAAGTGAAATGCACATCATCCTTGTAATGCAGTGCTATTTCATGTACAACATGCTAGAAGGGTGCACGGGGAATGAGATTGTCCACAGTGGTTTGGAACTTGCGGATCTCTTGAAGTGCCTTCACGCCTGATTTTTTGCACCTCTTAATCTTTAGGGGACCCTGCACTGGCCTCTGGACATGGCTCCATGGCCACTTGTCCGATTTGAACTTCTTTCTCCTCTCCTCCCTTGCAACCTCCTCTTCGGACTCCTCTTCCTGTGTCTGGTGGGTCCTTCGAGGTGGCTTGTCGCGCCTAGGGTTCTCCTTTGTCCTTGGTCCCTTTCCCTTTTGATGAGGCTGTAAGACAGCAGTAGGCTAAGGCTCTTGCTCAGCTTGTACTAGAGGCTCCTCATATCTGACAATCTCGAGGCACAGAGGGTTGATGGTGCTCTTCCATGCGGTCTGCTTGGTTGGAGGATTGGGGCCAAGGTTCATTATATTTGCGAGCCCACCAAATACTTCCTCTTGTTGTGGCCCCTTTAATCTCTCCATCTCCTTGCTTTGCCTTTCTTGCTCCCCTTGTTGGTCTAGATGCTCCATGCTAGGACCTCACGGAGGAGGGAGACCACAATTGATTGGACTATTTTGTCCCTCTTGGGAGACCTCTCTACTTCCACGGTTAGTTGTGTGGAAGGATTGAGAGGACCCCTGATCGTGCTTGGATCCTTCATCGTGCTGGGATTCCTCATGATGCTGAGATCCCAATATGTGACTCCCCCCATGCTTCTACCATCAATGATATGAATTCTCCCAATGCTGTCCTAAATCTCTCATAATAAAGCTAATCTATTTGACCTTGTCTAAGCAACTTTATAAATGCATTAAGCTTTGTCCACAGTTTTGCTCTCAAAGTAGCAATTTGCAGATGTGAAGCTTGATTTGTAGTGCACTCACACAAAGCTTTCCAGTACTCCCAACCTAGGGTGCTTTGAGCCAATGTATGTTTTTCTTTATCAGCATTGTGGTTGGACAAGAACCTCCTTGCCTTTCCTCCACCCATGGACACTTTAGCAGGAAGATTTTGTGTCTCTCCTGATTGTTTCTTGTCCTACTTAAGCTTCACATTGCCTTCGTGAAGTCCCATTAGTGAGAGTAGTTCTTCAGCTTTTGCAATGCATTGTGCAGATAGTTGCTGTGGCCTCAAATTCCAAGCATAAACTAGATAGAGATAGAGTAACTTATACGTAGTTCAGCATGCAAAGTATACACATGTACCCGCTCCAATGGATTTGGTAGAATGGGGTCCCACTTAGGATCCTTTTTGTGATGATCAAGGGCTGCACTTTGGTTGCAAGAAAGGATGCCATTTTTCCACTGTAGGCTTCCCTTTTGCATCTTCTGAGAGGGTGCAATACAAGCATGTCCATTTTGCATCTACACCTATATCACAACCATACAAGCACTTGAGGGTCTTCAAATCACTAGCTAGATGCCATTCAACTTGAAACATTCCATGCCCATCCCCACTATTAATGTTTTCCCTGCCTCTTGTCTTCGAATAATCGATGGGATGCCGGTTCTCTCCAAAACCCACTTCAATGTCTTGTGGCACTCCTTTGGGATCTCAAAGGCTGCAAGCCACCATATGTCCTTCCCAGATTGGACTGAGAAACCCTACTCAACTTCCTCATCCCCTTGACCAAAACGCAAGGCGTCATTCATAATACAAATGCTCAGCTCTAGCTTGTGCTCTTTTACCAACTGAGCTTCATCCATTTTTATTACAAATACTAGCTTGCCATCTATACAATGAAAGAGAAATACAGTAAGGATATAGAAATGAGAAGCAATAAAGTTGAATGCAAAGAGGGAATTCCTCTTACCTTCTTCTCTCATCCCATAGAATATGACCATGGCTCTGCAAATTCTCTACATCCACGTAAACATTATTGAAAGCATTCATCTCAAATGTTTGGATGCCAGATTTCTTTTTACTCTTCCAAGTCATTGTGCCACTTACATGATGGTATCCTCCAAGCTTTTCTCTAGCACATTGGTTTGTTTCTTGACGTGCAAGCCTTACAGACCACAGTGTTGGCAATGGCATTGTAGATATCTTATACTTTTCCTCCATAGCAGACTTGAAATTTTTAAAAACAAAGTTGTAAGCTTCACGACTTACACCAACAGCATCACAAGCCTCCTTTGCTTGCACGAGGCCCTTGAAGTCCTTCATTACCTCTCTAGCAACTTGTTCACGTAGCCCTTTTTGTCAAGGGTCCTTCAACACTTCAATGACATCACTTGGCTTTATTAAACTTCTTAGAACATATGAAGGATCACTATCATCCATTTCCATTGTTCCCATCACATCCTCCATGAAATTCCTAAAGTAGAGTACAAATGAGTCCCATGAAATCCTCTATTATCCCATCACATCCTCCATGAAATTCCTGAAGTGGAGTAAGAAATTTCATTGAAAATTTGGGAAACTAACCTTGCAACCCATATTCTCCTCTTTCAGACACCACTATTGGTTTACAATGCATCCATAGATTGCAATTGTCTTTTCCTCTCCTTCAGTCCCAAAGGTGTTCCCTTCAACTTTTGTACTCGTTCTATCGACTTCTCTCATTCCTTCTCCACAGCACATTGAACTTGGCCATAGTAGACCTTTCCAAATCTTGTTTGCTTTCAACGAGCTTCTGGATTGATTCTTCCAATTCATGTCACTCCAAGTCCAATGCACGTGCTTTGTCAATGAGTTCTTTGTTTTGCAATTTGAGATCCTACATACTATTATGCATTGCCACAATAGTAATATTTTCCAAATGTGCAAGTTCTGCTTGGGCTCTCTGCACCTCGCTTGCTTGCATAGCCAATGTCTGAGAATGGCTCAATCAATTGCAATAATCAAGCAATCCAGCATGTCCATTGCCAACAAACCGAACAACATCATGCACTATATGAAAAGGAGGACTCTTTTGGGTGGCAAGGTCTAAAGGATACAAGTTTCCATCCACCCAAAGGTCAAGATGCTTCTTCCCTTGCAATAGAAGACTATGGAACACACTTTGAGGAGTTCCACTATATCAAATCCGTAGGTAGGGGTTTTCTTTAATACCCCTTGATCGCACGTGCTATATGGCACTTTTACATAGAGGCCCCCCGGGGATGGTGCAATGAAGGTCTTCCCTAGCTTGGAAAACATGGGATCCCATTTTCCCTTCCATGCCATGGTAAGTAATTTTTCAAAACATATGTATTTCAATTAGGCCAATATAGTCCTATCTACCCATGGGTATTCAAGGACCTAGAGAATGGTAATGAAAAGGCTTGTGGTAGACCAAACCACCATGAGATCTTATTTTCCCTTCTAGACCCAATAAGACGCCTTTTTTTATAGCTTCCATACCATGGCAAGCAATTTTGCATATATGATTAGGATCCCTAGGACCAATAGGATTTAATTGGCCCATGAGTGAGCAAGGGTTTAGAAAATTCTAGGAAGGAGATCAATGCAAGACCAAATCTTCATGAGATGCATTTGCAGCTTCAATGCTCATGAAAATGCATTTTTTAGTAGCTTCACTATGGATAGCATATTTCCATAAATGATAGGTTTCGATTGGGTGAAAGGAGATCAAATATTCCATGACTTGAAAAGGCCCTAGGAAATCTTAAGGAAAATATTTTTGGTAGTTTGATCAGCATGACATCCATTTGCTATTTCCCATGCCCATGAGAATGCCATTTTTTGCTATTTTCACATTGTGACTGTTAATTTTTCAAAAAAATACAACATGGTCACATTTTCCCATGGGTGTTCAAGTTTCTTGAGAATATTGAGGGTAAGATTCATGCTGGGAAAAATCAACATGCTATCCCATTTTACTCTTCCATGCCCAAAAAAATGTGTTTTTTTTTCCCACGGCATGACAAGCAACATTGCATAAATGATTCATACCCCTAGCATGCCAAGGGATTAAATTATCTTATAAGTGTGCAAGTCTTTAGGAAATGATGGGAAGTAAAATCACCATAGGATCCCATTTTCGCCTTTAATGCTCATAAAAATGCATTTTTTCATAGTTTTTACAACACGAGGAGAGTGTGCTATCATAAATGATTGGTTTATATTTGGTGCATGCTTTCCAATTGGACCATGGCTACAAATCCTAGGGAATGGTCATAAGACAATGTATGTCAAGATAAATCACGATGGGATCCCATTTTTTTGTTCCATGCCAAGGAAGATGCCTTTCTTAGTAGTTTCTACACCCTGGCAACTAGCTTTTTATAATTAAGATTGGCCAAGGAAGATGCCTTTCTTAGTAGTCTCTACACCCTGGCAACTAGCTTTTTATAATTAAGATTGGACAGCATGGTCCCATCTACCACTAGTATTCTAGGCCGTAGATATGGTGAGCTGCTTTTTTTGCTAGAATGAATCAGCATAGGATCTTATTTTCTGCTTCAATGTCCACTAAAATGCCTCTTTTGGTAGATTCTAGAACATGGCAAGCAATTTCACATAAATGATTGGTATCCCTAGGGCCAAGGGGTTCCAATTTGGCAAAGGGTGTGTACATCTTTAGGGAATGATGGAAAGGTTTTTTGTGCAAGCCCCATGACCATGAGATCCCATTCGCATCTTCAATGCTCAGCACCACGACGACCAATTTTCCATAAATGATTGGTTTTGATTGGATGAATATGGTTAAATGGTACAAGGCCCTAGGGAATGGTGGGGGGAAGGTTTGTGCTAGGATGAATCATCATGGGCTATAGTTTGCCATATGAAAAAAGCTAGGTGAGAGAAACTTTTGTGCTAGTTTGAATGACCAAAATATCCGATTTACTATATTTACTATTTCCATGGCCAATAAAATGCACTTTTTGGTAATTTCCACAACATGGCAAGAAATTTTGCATACATGTTCTAATCAGCTCAAGATGTGCAATGCTTTAGAGGATTTTGAGAAGGATATTGTAGCAAAGCCAATTTGCTAGAATATCCCATTTGTCCCCTTTATTCTCATGAAAGTTCCTTTTTTGTCTGTTTTCACACCATGGCGAGCATTTTCTCATAATTAATTTATTTAGATTGGGAAAAGGGGCTCCAATCGGCCCATGGTTGTGCAAGGACCTAGTAATCATGGGTGGATTCTAATTTCCCTTCCATGTCCATGAAAATGCCTTCCTTAGTGATTTTCATACATGGTAAGTAATTTTGCAAAATGAGTTAGATCAAGATAGCAAGGTCCCATCTTTCCATGGGTCCCCAAGACACTAGAGAATCTAGGGTTAATCACCATGGGATCATTCCATGCCCATGAAAATGGGTAATTTCCACACCATTATAAATAATTTTACATAAATGATTGGTTGAGATTAGACCGATGGGCCCCATCTACCAAAGGGAATTCGAATTGCTAGAGAATGGTGAGGGAAAGATTTGTGCTAGGCAAACCAAATCCCATTTTCCATTCTATGCCCAATAAAATGCTTTTTTTCATAGTTACCAAAATTTGGTGATGAGTGATTTCGCTAAAATAGTTGGTATCCCAAAGGCCAAGGGGGTCCAATTAGCCCACGACTATGTAAGGCTTTAGGGAATCATGGGATGAGATTTTTGCAAGTCCAAATCACTATGTGATCCTTTTGGCATCTTTAATGCTCATGAAAATGATTTCTTTTCTTTGTTGTTTCAAACCATGGCAAGAATGTAGAGCTCTACATATGATTGTTTTAGATTAGGATCATAGGGTCCAAATGGACCATGGTGGTGCAAAGCCCCAAGGAATCGCAAGGGGAAGGCTTGCACTAAGCTAAAAACCATGCGAAGCCTTTTTTCCCTTCCATTCTTAATCAAATACCGTTGGCAATTTTCACATGGTGGCAAGTACTTTGCAAAAAACATTGGCTTAAATTAAGCCACGAGGGTCCCATCTATCTATGGCTACTCAAGACATGAAATAATGTTGAGGGAATGGTTTCTATTAGGCCAAATCACTATATGATACTCTTTGCCCTTCGATGCCCAAATTACAACTTCCACACCACAGTGAGAAAATTTGCATAAATGATTCTTATGCTTAGGGCCAATAACGTCCGATTGGCCAATGGGTGTGAAAGTGCTTAAGGAAGGTTGGGAAGAAGATTTGTACAAGGCCAAATCACCACGGGATCTATCTCTACCTTCAATGCTCGATGGATTTTTTTTAGTTTTCACACCATGACAAGCATTTAGTTATAATTGTTGGTTAGATTGGGTGAACAAGGTCCAGTTGTCTCATGACTATGCAAGGACCAAAGGAATTATGGGTGGACGGTTTCTCTTATGTTGTGAATCATCATGGGATTTGATTTGCACTTCCATGTGCATGATTATGCCTTTTTTTTTAGTTTTCACAATGTGGCAAGTTTCTCTTTCAATATTTGGTTTAAATAAGGCCAACCTAGACCCATCTGCAAGTATTCAAGGCTCAAGAAGGGGATGATGGGAAATTTTGATTTGCACTTCCATGTGCATGATTATTCCTTTTTTTTAAGTTTTCACACTATGGCAAGTTTCTCTTTCAATATTTGGTTTAAATAAGGCCAACATGGACCCATCTGCGAGTATTCAAGGCTCAAGAATGGGGATGGTAAGTTATCACTAGGCCAAACCACCACATGGTCCCATTTCTCCCTTCCATGCCTAATAGAATGCCTTTTTAAGTACTTTCCACAATATGGTGGCTAGTTTTGCATAATGGATTAATATCCCTATGACCAAGGGGACCAAATTGGATTATGGGTATGAAAGGCTTTCATAAACGATGGAAAATCAATTTGTGGAAAGCAAAATCACCATGGGATCCCAATTGTGCTTCAATGCTTATTTAAATGGAATTTTTGGACAATTTTCATACCATCCAAATTTTTCTGGCTACTTTTTACACTACGACAAGCAATCTTGCAAAGTTCCCATCTACCCATAGGAATTCAAAGGCACTCCAGAATGGTAAGCAAAAGTCCTGTGTAAGGCTGAATTACTACATGATCCACATTTTTCTTTTCATTTCCAACAATAAATTGCATGTTTGGGTTGTGGAAAGAACCTAGCCAATGATTTTATATAGATGATTATTACCCTAGGGCCAAGGGGTTGCAATTGACCCAATGCTTTGAAAGCATTAAGGGAATAATGGAAAGGATATTGTGCAAGGCCAAAACACCATGAAATCCCATTTGCACCTTCAATCCTCATGACAATGCATTTTTTGATAATTTGCATACGTAAATGATTGGTTCAAAGTTGGCTAATAGGATGCACTTGGACCACAGGTTAGTGAGGTCCTAGGGCTTGGTAAGAGGATGGTTTATGCAAGATTACATATCACAAGCCAAGGTCAAATGTTTAGTGTAAAGTGAGCTAAGGTCAAATGCTAATATTCAAGGTTGTTCATTTTTAAATAAAGATAAAAATAGTATGCTATCATTGGACAAAAATTCTTAGAGCTTGAATTTTTACAATAAATTCAAAATTTTTTGAAACTAATAATTAAATATTTAAGTAACCCTTTTTTCTACTCCTACAATTAGCTATTGAGATGGAACGGCATTTGAATTCGAAATGGAGGTGAACTTATGTTGCCAAAGGGAAGTAATTGTAATTACAAGCATCACATTCTTGTCTCCAAATGTCAAGTCATTTCAAAAGACTTTGTTAAAAAGTCAATGTGTACGGAAGGTTCTTAGCCCGCATGCTGAGCTAAAGCATCTTGCTTAGTTTGGTAAAATCCAAGGGTTCTGTCATTATCAAGATTCCCAATGGCCCAAGGCCCTCTATTTATAGATGGGAAAGGGAACTAGTTTCATCACACCAACCTAACAGACTAGCCAACCAAGCTAATATTGATTGACCAATGGCTAGAAGTGTATAATAAGCTCCCAACCTTTCCTTGCCCATTTGTTGGGCCTTTTTGTCCGAGTCATTGTCAAACAATCAGTTGTTTCACAATTTGAGGTATCGATCAATCCAAAACCTTTTGAGCACAATCTAAATCCATGCTACCACCTTGCCTAGAAGTACTGATCTTGACATACAACTGATTCTCTCTTATTAAAACTAAGACAATCCAAAGATGACCATTGTGGTCCTATAATGCCTTGATGTAAACCAAGATATCATCCAAGAACAAAATGACAAACTTGCCTAAATAATCTCAAAATAAGTCGTTCATCATTCGTTGGAAGGCTACGAAACCATTGGTCAACACAAAACATAATACGAGAAACTCGTAATGACCATACCTAGTCCAAAAGACTGTCTGTGTGCACAAACGCGAATCTGGTAATAACCAACACACAAATCAATCTTAGTGAATACTTCGCTCTTGCCAATCTATCAATTAAGTCATCAAACCTAAGAAGAGGATACTTATTCTTAATTGTCACTTTATTAAATCGTCTATAATCAACAAACATTCGCCATGTATAATCTTTTTTCTTTTTTAACAAGACAAGGGCATCCCAGGGTGATTTACTTGGGTGTATAAAATCCATCTTCAAGTAGTCTTGAAGCTATCTAGCTAACTTATCCTCCTCTATCTACCTGGTACTATGAGGTGGAATACTTTTAGGCTAACCACCAAGGAGTAAGTCTATGTGATGGTCCACTTCCCTTTCTGGACATCAACCTTCCCACATTGTGCAAAAAATACATCATTAAATTCAATCAATAACTTAATTAATTCCATTTGTTCAAACACACTTAACTTATTCTTGGCGTGAACAAAAATAACAAATGAAGAAAGTGGAATCAAGACACATCATAAGGAGTTGTTTTCAACATATTTCGCAATTGCATTGCAGATACAAAAGATCCCTAGGAGGGATGAACATTATCACATTGAATACATACTCGGATACCTCTATGCAAACAAAAAAGTGTGATCTTCCCAACCAATCTGGACCCACTCTATCCCAAGGAGCAAGTCTACATCATCTAAGCGCATAACATAGGATATCATAGGCTTGAATCTTGATTGGAAGGTTCTCAACCTTGCAATCCAAAAACTACTTTCCAACAGGAAGCTATACCTCGTAAGTGTGATCACTAGGTGTCGAGGCCAACTCCAACTTCTGCACAAGTTTGCAATTCATAAAATTGTGAGAGCTACCTGGATCATTTGGTGAACCCTCAATTCTCCATGGGCTCAAACAAGATCATGGGGGCCGAACAATTTGCGAGTAAAAGTGCAATTATAAGAAATAGACAAGTTACGACAGCAGCTGAAATACCTATCAAAGAAGGTTGGTTAGCAGCTTTAGACTTCCCACCTTGACCCAGTCAATTTAGGTCCTTGTCCCTACTGAGAACCCTTCTTTTTCGAACGGTTGGACTTGGTGTGATTCCGTTTCTCGCAGATGAAACAGCATCCCTCTTTCTTAGACGTAAACTTCTTCTTGGAAGGTCTGCCTTGAGACCCGGTGCTAAAAGACAACTGGAAGATTCTTCCCTCCTGTATATGAAGGGGTTGCCCGCTTTGTTGGTAGATGCGCGCATATCCTATGGCCTCCTACAAAGTGGAACTCTTGTTGTTCTTGACCTAAAGCTTGTAGGAATCAAGTAATCCATCTACAAAAAATCCCAACAAAGTGATGGAATCCATCTTGGTCTGCAAGTCTCTAAATTTCAGTCTCAAAAGTGAGATTTTGCTAGCCACGTCAAGGGCTTTTAACTTGCCCACAGTATCACAGTCTTTTTCCTCCTTCAAGAATTCCTTCCCGAAAGTCTATTCAAATTCAGCCCAAGTGGTAGGTTTTGAACACATACACTTCCAAGATTACCTTTATACTCTTAATAGGGGCCCTATTGATATGGTCTTGAGTTATAGATGGTTGAGGACTCTTTGTGAGTTCCCTATGATCTTAAGGCATTTATGTCTGAAATTTAGCCACAAGAATAAGCAAATTCCATTCGATAACATCAAATCTACTCCGTAGATTTCGTTTCTCTTCACTGAGAGCTTTCTTCACTAAAGAGGAACTCTTTCACATGGATGGAGCAGCCCAGTCAGCTTTTAGAGACCTCAGTCAGTACTAGTCATAGCACCTGTAAGGAATAAACAAAACATACCTTGGATATAATGTGAGGTTGAGGTTGTCCTCCCCGGGATTTTTTAGGAGACCTCAGGCTGTACATGGCTAGGCACTAGGAACATGAGGACCTCAGACCAGACTCAGCGTAATCTGGATACCCTGACCTTGTGCCATGTGGCACTATGTTAAACAGTTGGTATTAGAGCTGCAGGCTCTGTCGTGTGCTGACCCATACGGCAAACGACACATGCATGGGCTGAACTGTAGTGACTGTGCTCACTCACTAACTGCGCATGTACAAAAACTAGCAACTGTTGTAGATGTTGATATCTGTAAACAGTGCATTCTGGTGTGTCCACAGAATGTGGCTGCCCACGATGGTGCAACATTGCCGACGGGATACAATGAAAACTTCTTTTTTAAATGAGATACACATATCTGTGGTTATGGAGTCTGAAATGCACCTAATCTGCCTTTTGAACATCCACTTCAGAATCCTTCATTTGTGTTGTGCCCATGCCATATTCTGTTTTTCCTTTGTAACAGTCTACAGAGCCACTAATTCTTAACACATTTCTGAAATTCTAATCTTCATGTTTCTGATGCTGGAAGGCATCTTCAATTGACAGCAATGTAGAAGCTTATAGTGATGGATCCCACTTATGTACCATGAAATCACTTAAATTATGGTATTCAGACTCAGCCAAGTGAAACCACGTATTATGCCCCTCTGTATCATGATAAATATTTCGAGTATGCCTATAGCCACTTTGACCCTTTCAAGGTGGACCTAGTTCCAGTGGTGGTAAGTAAACTTGCAATCTCTATCATCAGTTTTTATTATGGCCATATATATACTTAATATATTCTCAATAAATTGCATTGCAACTAGAAAATTCAATGTAAGGGGTTTTGGTTGGGAACAAAAGCACAAGCATAATACTGTTCGAGTCCTTAGCTGTTGTTGGCAATGTAATCATGGCCTCCATGCATATACAAGTCCAAATGGGAAGCAACTGAAGTAGAGATGATGGGGCACGGCTAGTCTCTCTCATAGTTACCAAGGAACAGGTGCACTCTAGGAACTCAGATGCCGGAACGGAACGTTCCACGAAGGGGGAACGAGAATGCCAAATCATATGACATATCATCAAATCCAATGGAATATACAAAAATATGATTTTAGCAGCTCTAAACTTTTCATTTCAGCGCCAAATTTAGGTCAACACTATAGGATTGCCAGATTTAGGCCCAGAACGCTGTAGGAACACCAAATTTAGGTCTGGAACACCAGATTTATGTCCAGACCGCCAAATTTAGGCCTGGAACGCAATCTGGAACGCCAGAATGCCATTCCTTGATAACTCCCTGTTTGGCAACGTTCCGGGGACGTTCCAGATGTTCCATATTAGCCCTTTGTCCAGAATGGCGGTCCAGATGTCGAACGCCATTCCATAGTAACTCTATTCTATTGGCGTGAAATACACATACTGATGACTGAACTCAATCTCTCAACAACCTTTGGCTCTAAACTCTACTTGACACTCCAATATCATTGAAGAAGGAAGTCCCTTTAGCATCACACCCTGATGAATGATGTACAAATAGAAATTTTCCTTAAGCATGGCCGATGTTCTTGAAGCCACGTCCAAATTGTGTAGATCTTGAAGTGCTTGCAGATGGGTATGGAAACCTTGATACCTATGATTAAGGAATTCTGTGAATTGTCTTTATAAATTGCAAACTTTTTTTGCAGGATGACAGAGATACATCAAAAGCTGCGGTTTTTAGTAGATATGATAAAACTGTGAGCTTTGGCCTAATCCAAGCCACTGGATGTGCTACTCACATTTTCACTCAGAAAGTGAAAGATAGAGATAATACTGGGTTTATGTGCTTCTTGTAGCACAACTCTATCTAAATAGCTTGCTCACTTGGTATCTGATTCTCTGTCCCATTTTGAGGGTCTCAAAGGTAAGACCTGCCAGTTGTCAAGGGTTGAAAACCTAGCTTCTTCAGGAAGCCTCATGCAGCTTCTCCCTCAAACCTCATCACCTCAGGATTTGTGGTCGACTCATTGTAAGAGTGGACATATACATAGGAGTGTGCAAATAGACATTTCCATGACTCAAAAACCCACATGCTATGCTTGCATTTTTACGAGTGACTTCCTCCAGATATTTTTATACTGTAGAAAGTCAAAACAAAGTAGTATTTAGGAAATCAAAACCAGAACATATTCTGGTTCAAATTACCATATTTATTTAACATTGCTTTGAACGTGTCTATATGTGGAGGCAGAGTACCTCGTTCGGCTTCATCTCATTCAAGAGTACATGGAGGATCCAAGATATCAAAAAGATTTCTCAAGCTCTCTGAGATAGCAGTACATTTGCAAGCCCACATTCTGGATAGGGCATCAGCCACTAGATTTTCGTTTACCTTCTTATTCTACATCAAATCATGACGCCCAACAATTTTTCCTGGTTAGTAAACAGAGTTGACTGAGTAAGGCAATCAGTTTTCACCTTGCAATTGCTACCATCAACGTAATCATGCCATTTTGGATGGCATGGATGATAGCCTATATTTCTGTAGCATGACTAGCGAAGGAAGAACTTTTTCTCCTGTCATAAGTGATTGCATCATACTCATATTTCAGGACAGCTCCAATACTTTTCTGCCTCAATCAAGAAAGGCTTACTGAAACCTGGATATTTCATACATCAAGAATTCCAATATTTTAACATATTGGACCTGATACTAAGATGAGAAGACCAAATTCAGTTCGTTCCTGAGAGGATTATGCTTATTTGAGGGGTGCAGTAGTCACTAAGCTTGAGAGTCAACATTAAGTGGCAGAAATTACCTGAGGATAAGGCTACATAGGAACCATCTTGAACTGTGAAGCAGTAGCCAAAATTGCTGCTGTAATGAAGTCGACCTTTCTGTTATATATATGGCAGCCTGATATTGGAGACTGATGAAAGGGCTTTTCCATATCAGGGTCTTAGGTGGAGGCTGTCTACTCATATGTACAGAGTGCTGACCATGTCTTGTTATACTCCCTTGTTACCACTTTGATAACAAAACCTTTTCTCATGCAGGGATGCCTACGACATTACCATGAAGAAATTAGCTTAGATAGATACGGGTAGAGAGAGTAGATGACCCTACCTCCTCATGTGTACTTCTGAGCTCTGAGTATTAAGATAAAGAGTGTAAAAAATCCTAGATTTACTATATTTAGAAATGTGCCAAGGAACAGAAAGGAGACTGAAATAGCAGAGAACAAGGAATATTTGTATTGCTTGAGTGTCTGTAGTGTGTCAACCATACAGTTGGGCCTCTCTTATATAGAGAGTGAAGAGTCACACATGAAAAGGTGTGTACTCCAAAGTGTATGTGCATGAAGAGGTGTGTACCCCTTGTGAAGGGTGTGACCCTTGATGAGAGGGTACATTACAATGGGAGTCTCTCTTCAATAGAATGTCTCTTGTGAAGGGTTGTGCCTCATAGGAAGTGTCCCGTCGAAAGGGCATACCCTTCCACAAGTGTCCATTCATCAAACCATCCATAAGTCTAAGATATAGAGAAAGGAATACATCACAGATTGTGACATCCCCTCCCACTCAAAATAAGACCCTGGTGGAGATAATGAACTAATGTAGAAAATATCACGATAAATTCTGAAAATACTGCTGTAAAATGTCGGGATACTGCTATAAGTCTTCATCAGATTGCCAAGTAGCGTCGAAGTCGTCCAAATCTCGCCAAAGAACAAGGAATTCTGTGATAAGTTGATGTCGAGTCTCTCGCCGTCAAAGGTCTAGAATACGCTCAAGAATAAGGAGAACATAATCGTCTTCGATTTCTGGGACATAATCACCTGCAAGAGGAACTGCTTCATCGCTTGGAATGTACGTCTTGAGCCAAGAAATATGAAATATAGGATAGATTTTACCCCATGATGGTGGTAATTCCGATTTGTAACTTAAAGGTGAATTTTTATTGACGATCCGGAAAGGTCCATAGTATCTTGGTCGCAACTTAGGAAACACAGACTTAACCGTCTTATAGCGATGTGGGGCTACAAATAATAGCACCATGTCACCAGTCTCAAATTCCAGGTGACGTCTATGTTTGCTGGCAGACCATTGATACTGCTCTTGCGCTTTACGCATATGATCCCTGACTTGGAGTAGAATGTCTTGCATTTCTTGAACCAGTTGATCAACTAGGGCCACTCGATGTTGAAGTACAAAATTCATTGGTACAATCGGAGTGTGTCCATAAGCTGTTTGGAATGGAGTCATGCTGATGGCACTATGGAAAGAGTTATTATAAGCAAACTCAAGGAGTGGTAGATACTCTTCCCACGCTGCTAGGCGTGACTAAATATAATGTCGAAGCATTTCTTTCAGAACTTGATTGACTCTTTTAGTCTGACCATCTGATTCTGGGTGGTAGGCTGAACTGCACAGTAGAGTTGTACCCAAAGATTCGAACAGCGAAATCCAAAAGTGACTGGTAAACTTAGGATCTCTGTCAGTTACGATATTCTTGGGCAATCCATGGTGTTAGAAGATGTGTTGTATGAAGAGTTTGGCGATGTCAAGAGCCTGTGCACTTCTTTTGCAAGCAACAAAGTGTGCCATTTTGGACAATCGATCAATAATTACCATAATCTAAGTGTTACCTCTGGAGGATCGTGGTAGTGTTGTAATGAAATCCATGAAAATACTTTCCCACCTTTCAGTTGGAACTGGAAGAGGCTGAAGAAGTCCTGCTGGAAGTCATCGGCTTGCTTTCATTTGTTGACAAGATAAGCAAGATGTAACCATTTTAATGACGTCGCTTTTCATCTGAGGCCAATAGTATGTTGCACTAAGTAACCTATAAGTCTTGTTGATGCCTGAATGGGCAGCATAAGGAACTACATGATGCTCTTTTAACAAAAGATGTCGAACATCCTTGTCATGTGGTACACAGAGGCGATCTTGATAATACAGAAGGTCGTCCCTATAAGAATAGGATGAGAAAATCTTCTGTTTGGAAGTCGAAGGTTGATCTTTTGAAAGAACTTGTACTGCTGTGCCGAAGTCTTTATCATTGAAATACTTCCCTTTGAATGAATTCGAAACATCCACAAATAATGTAGAGATTACCATAGCTGATGCTAGAGTTAACCTACTGAGAGCATCTACAACTACATTGCGTAGTCCTGGAATGTACTCAATGGTCATGTGAAAGTTGGCCAGAAACTCACCCCAACGTGCTTGTTGAGCGTTCATGACTGGCTGAGTAAAGATATACTTTAGAGAGTGATGGTCCATCTTGACCACCGAGTCGGCTCCCATGAGATAATGTTTCCAAGAGCGATAAGCATGTACAACGGCACAAAACTCCTTATCATAAACCGAGTATCAAGTATGGATATCGGAATGTTTATGGCTGTCAAAAGCAATAACTCTGCCTTCTTGCATCAAGACTGCTCCTGTAGCGAAGTCAGAAGCGTCGGTCATGACCTCAAATGGAAGGCTTGGGTCAGCAATAGCCATAACTGGTGTGGTAGTGAGTGCTTACTTGAGTTGTTGGAAACTATACTCTGTTTCGGGAAGCCACTGAAAAACTGCTGTGCTTTTCAATAATTCGGACATAGGAGTTGCGATTTCGAAAAACGAGGGATCTGCTGAAAACGAGGATGTCATCGAGGTAAACGATGATGAACTTATCGAGGAAAGGCCTGAAGATATCGTTCATTAATGTCATGAATGTGGCCGGGGCATTGTTCAACCCAAAAGGCATGGCCAAACATTCATAGTGTCCATACTGTGTTCGAAAAGCTGTCTTGTACTCATCGCCTTCTCATATGCGAATTTGATGATAACCTAAACGAAGATCAATCTTTGAGAATTGTGTTGCGTGTAGAAGTGACACAATGCGAGGCAAGGGATACTTGTTTTTTATAGTGAGCTTGTTGAGGGCTCGGTAGTCGATGCAGAGGCGCATTGACTTATTCTTTTTTTCCACAAGTAGTACAGGAGATCCAAAAGGGCTGCAACGACCGAATGTGACCTTTGTCGAGTAGTTCGGTCACCTATCTTTGGATTTCTTCATTTTGAGTGTAAGAAACCCGATAAGGAGGTTTCGACAGTGGATTACTGTAGTATAAGTTCGATTGGGTGATCCACTGGTCGTTGAGGTGGTGACTGCTTTGGCAATTCCTATGGAAAAATATCCAGGTAGGGCTGGAAAAAAGGTTGGTTGAGGTATTCAGAAGGATCCTTTGTTGGTGTCACAGAAGTGAAGTCTTTACTTGACGTTTACGAACCCACTTCTTTACTTGTAGGGCAGAGGCAACTGGGGTTGAAGGAGAGTCCCTAGAACCAGTTAGCTCAATAAGTTTTCCCTAGTGGACAAACTGGATAGTATGGCTGCGAAAATTGATTGACGGATCATAGTCGTAGAGCCACTGTTGTCTAAGTATGACATCGTACCGAGAAAGAGGCATGATGTCGAAGTTCAAATTGTCTGTATAATGTTGGATGCGAAAAGACAAGTTTTTGATCCTGGTGTTGCACAAGAAGGTAGTTCCATTTGTGAGTTCAATCTGATAGTCCATGGGACGAGGACTGGTGGTCAACCCAAGTTTGTCGACCATAGAACTAGCTAGGAAGTTATGAGAGCAGCCACTATCGATGAGGATAGTGACCGTTGTTCCACGAATCGATCCTTGGACACAAAGTACTTGAGTGGCCAGGGAAGGTTCAGGGTTGCTGGCAAGGCTCATGTGGATGGTATTTGCCATTCGAACAGCTTTGCCTTTCTTGTCTTGTGCTGGGGTAGCATCTTCTGTTTGGGAAGTGCTAGGTTTCATATTGGAATTTTGATTTGGTCGCTTGGGACAATCGAACCATCTATGGTCTCCTATACAGATGATACAAAGTCCTTTTGTGCTAGAGTTGTTCTTCTTTTCAGTGGCCGCACCTTTATGTTGGAGATGACGGTGATGACTTTGTGAAGAAGAAGAGGAGCGATCCTTCGAGGAGTGCTTCTGTTGGAATCCAGCATACGAATTCTGAGACTTGTGGGAATCTTGAGACTGTCGCTGACCTTGATTACCCGAGTTTTTCTAAACTCGGGGTTATCTTGAGTGTGAGCACTTTTAGCCATAGTAGAGTTTTGTGTTCTATTAGCACGCTGCTTCCCTGTGTTTTGGAAATCTGTAATGCGCTCTGCGTAAGCGATAGCGCGAGCTATGGTGGTGATGTTTGCTTTGAGGACATCAATGCGTAACCAGGGATTTAGGCTTGAGATGAAAGCATGAAAGCAATCATCATCAGTTAAACCCTCAATCTCCAACACCAATGTGGTGAACTGAGAGATGTATGAAGATAAGGAGCCTGTTTGCTCCAACTGTCTAAGTTTTGAACGTGCTTGGAAGTCCGCATTGGCAGGTATGAACTTCTTACGGAGCACGAGTTCAAAATGTTCCCAAGTTAACACACATTTGCCGTCCTTTAAGCGTCGTTGCCACCATAGGAAAGCTGTATCCTTGAGGACGGAGGCTGCCAAGGCAATCTTTTTGCCTTCAATGAGGTCAACAATATCAAAGTACATGCACAGTTTTGCGAGCCATTGGTCAACTGTTTGATGATTTCGTTGACCAGTGTAGGCTTCCGAAAGTTTAATGTCAAGTCTTTTAGTTTTGGAAGCTTGGAGTAAACGATAGAGGACACAAAGTTCAGTGTTTTCTACCTCAGGTGGGAATGAGTCCACATAGTCGTCCGGTGACGTCACGTCATCCTCTGTCTGTGTGGTACTGCGAGAATCTTGGAGTTGTTGGACTTTCTGGACCAAGTCGGAGATGCTGTCCTGAAGCTGGGAAATTTGAAGTTGAAGTAGTGCTTCGCCTTGTAAGTTGACTTCAGGGGTCTTTTTTGGACTTGAGTCGCTGATCTCCAGAGAGGTTGCACGCGAGCGTTGCGACATGTCTAACGTCCCTGTGAGAAGAGCACGAACCTGCGCTCTAGTTTGTAACATTCTTGGAAGAAGATCCGGGCTGCTCCCTGAGGTTGCTCATGTTGGAGGGGGCAGGCGAGGCAAGATGGAACCACCCGTGGAAATCTGGTAAAGGAGGTCCTACCTAAGGTAACACTGGAGATGCCGAGGTGGGTGTTACTGCTCGTGAGAGTACAGGGGTAGGTTGCAGAGTCCACGGATCTGAGAAGGGATAAGGAGCTGCTGTCGGGAGTGGAGGATATCCAGGAGAAGGAGTGCCTTCAGAGTGTAAATACTGTCTTGGGGAAGGTAAAACCTGTGCAGGAGGATAACTAGGAGCTGAAAAAGGTGGAGAGTACCCTAGAGATACTGAAGCTGAGGGGTAAAAGTCTCTCCAAAGATGGCCAGCAAACTCGTGAGGAATATCGGGTTCTGGGTATCTATGTGTCTCATGGAACACAACCTGGACTGTGCTGAGGAAGTAATGTAATTGAGGTGCCTCACGCAGAAGGTATAGGATGTGGTCCAAGTCACTGGAAGGGCACGTGACACAGAAGACCCACGATGCAAAAGCTCCGAAATGGGCTGGTTGTGCAATCTGAACACGATATTGTGTGGTAGATGATGCCTGAGGTGTCCTTGAAGGGACTGGGGAATTACCAGGGGTTTCCATGCTTTAAGGAGGAGGCTTTCATTTGCTGTAATTTGATAATGAGCGTCAAATAACAATATGAAAGAGAATCCTTAGAAATAGAATGGAAAGAATCCACCTGGCATAGAATTAGATCTGCCAATTAGTTGCATAGAAAAGGCCTGCAGATCACTGTCCCGAGGTCCATGTTGCTGTCCTTGCAAGTCCACGTGGATGTGTGAACAAGAAATAGGTGCCTGGCGAGATGTCTTTCGAGGTAGATGGGCGTTGGTAGAGGCGCTTTGCAGACTGCGTGGAATCTGGCGCACTTTTCCAGCGTTGAAATCTGCACTGTGCTGTGTACTGTCGGAGAGCAGGTCTGGCCTGTCTATGAGTGATCAGATAAGCAGCAACAGCGGCTGTTCATGGGCAGAGGTAGCGTGAGAAAACCCATGAGAAACCAGGCAGGTTTGGTCGTTGGAGATAGGCAGCAAACGTTGCTGATTTCAGGCAGGTACCGCGGGATGAGCAGGAGAGAAACTGGCGCTGCAACTTCTCCAAACGATGCAGTCAACATCCACGGCCAGAGTGCAAGAGGAATGGTGAAATTAGTACGGCCGTTTTTGGAGCGGAGAAGGCTGACGTGAAATCGCACCGTTTTTGGAGCGGAGAAGGCTGACATGAAATCGCGATTTGATTTCACCCTTTTTTTCCTGGCTGGTTGGTGGTTGCCAAAAAATTAAAATGTGGGTTTGGAGAACCCTTGGGTAGTCTAGGGTTAGGCCTTGGGTGTAGGGCTGGTTGCCCTTTTTAGGCCCTCTAGGTACCCTTTTGTAAGTTGATGCTTGGTGCCAAAGGGTGTGCCTATTCTAAGGGGTGTGACCCTTGGAATAGGTGTACCTTTTTATGAAGGGGTGTAACCCTATTTTAAAAAGGGGTGTCCCCACACGAAAAGGTGTGTCCTTTTTTTCACGATGGGGTGTGTCCCTTGGGTGAGGACTCAAAACTCTTCATCAAAAGGTACATCCGATGGTGAAAAAGGTGCGTCCCTTGGTTTTGGGACAGCCCAAGCACATCAAAAGACACGATTTTTGTCGTGTCCATTCACATCAACTCGTGCTGTGAGGGAGACAGAGAGGCCACTGATGACTTTATGGGTTGGCGCTAAAAAAATTTTACGCTCATTCTCTCCATCTCTTCCATGCACAACGTGCGTGGATATCCTTCTAGCGGAAAAAGATGTATTAGATAGGCGCTAGAAGGTGGGGGGCATTTTCTATAGGCAGAAGCGAAATTTGCTCTAATACCACTATAAGAAATCCTAGATTTACTATATTTAGAAATGTGCTAAGGAACAAAAAAGAGACTGAAATAGCAGAGAACAAGGAATATTTGTATTGCTTAAGTGTCTGTAGTGTGTCATCCATACAGTTGGGCCTCTCTTATATAGAGAGTGAAGAGTCACACATGAAAAGGTGTGTACTCCAAAGTGTATGTGCATGAAGAGGTGTGTACCCCTTGTGAAGGGTGTGACCCTTGATGAGAGGGTACATTACAATGGGAGTGTCTCTTCAATAGAATGTCTCTTGTGAAAGGTTGTGCCTCATAGGAAGTGTCCCGTCGAAAGGGCATACCCTTCCACAAGTGTCCATTCATCAAACCATCCATAAGATGTAGAGAAAGGAATACGTCACAGATCGTGACAAAGAGGATTTAGTATATGCTATGTGCCCTACAGTTATAAATCTAGATAAAGAAAATGTAGTATATGCTATGTACCCTACAGTTATAAGTGTAGATAAATAAATTGTTATAATAATCGATGCCTATACAGTTTAAAACCTAGTAACTCAATGGCGTCATCTCTCTCTCTCTCTCTCTCTCTCTCTCTCTCTCTCTCTCTCTCTCTCTCTTTGCTTGGGGTTTCCACGCACCTGGACCATCAACACTATCTCACCCATCCACAAGGCAAGGGATCCCATGAACCCGGAGAACTATAGGACCATTCTGATTGGACATGTCATGTCCAAGATTTATGCATTAGTACTTGATTTTGAGGTCAACGGGTTTGTGGAGTGTCGAGGACTCAGAGCACTGGGACAAGCTGGTTTCAAACGGGATCATGGGACCATGGACCATATTCTCGCGCTCAAATGTATCATCGAGGAAGCAAGGGCACGAAAGCAGAGGGTTTATTGTTGCTTTGTGGATTTCCACAAGGCAATTGAGACCGCTCCGAGAGCCCGTCTCATACGTCGCCTACAGGATTTTGGTTACGACCAAGAGATCATTTGGGCTGTCATGGCACTTTATGAGCGAGTCTCAAGCAAAGTCCGAACAGGATTTGGATGGACAGACGAGATCATGAGCACTATCGGGGTCAAACAAGGGTGCCCATTATCACCTACCTTGTTTGGCCTCTACATCGACGAGCTCGAGATAGTGATGCAAGCACACAGTGGAGCAGGTTGCTCTCTCGCGGGCACGCTGATCTGGATATTGCTTTACGCAGATGACATGGCTCTCCTGTCTTCCTCAGCAGATGGGCTCCAGAGACACCTTGACGCACTACAGTCCTTTTGTGAGTCTCATGATTTGAAGGTCAACTGGGGTAAAACCAAGGTTATGATCTTCAATACATCTCAAGCCGTCATGCGCGATGAGCATTTTGCTTTTGATGGGTCCCTTGTTGAGGTAGTTTCATCATACACTTATCTTGGGGTCGTCTTTTCCGGACCCATCTTCACTATGAGACCCGCGATGCATGCACGCCTGAGCAGAGGATATGCTTCATTGGCTAGACTAGAGAGGTAGTGCTTCCGCTCTCACTTTCAAGATCTACGGACCAAAGGGTTGCTTTTTGACTCCTTGGTCCGCCTAGTAGTGATGTATGGCAAATGCTGGGGGCCAAACTTGTCGGATACAGAGTGGGCCAGGATGGAGTGGCTGCAGGTTCTCATGTTATCACGAATGATCCGTGGTAAGCCATTCGTCCCTCACCAAATCATTCAGGCGGAGTTTGGGTCACCCCCATTACAGCTAGATGCTGCATTTCAGGTCATTACGTATCTGTACCGAGTCAGGGAGTATGGGGATTACACATCCAAGCGTAGCAGGATACCATGGCTAGCACTGCTGTCCTCTTCTATGGCACTTGCAGCAGGGGGAGACCAGAGGTGTTGGTATGCAGGCACAAAGAGATGGTTTGCAAGACTAGGGCTCCACATGGACAGACTACCTCCTTTCCAATACAGCATGGATGCTCCTTTCTCTCCCCTCCTATCACACGAGGTCAACCAGGTTATCCATAAGGATCTACTACAGCTACACACATTCCGGACTTAGGCCCGAGTGATCTTCCAGTGAAGCTGGGCTTCTACAGAGACCACTTCTTACATATCACAGCGGAGGGTTTCATTGATCCACCTGGATACACGCAAATTCACCTACCCCACTCGCTGAGGATCTCTCTTGGTCAGTTCCGGTTCTCTTCTCACAGACTTCGTATCAAGAGCGGCAGAGCAGATCGGTTACCCAGGGAGAGGTGCATATGCACACTGTGTGACATACAGGAGGTTGAGACAGAGAAGCGTTTCATATTTAGATGTCCTGTTTACTATGAGATCCGAGGGCATTTCTACTCCCTCTTCAGAGATCGTTATGGGGTTTTGGCCCGTTTCCTCTCCTACCCAGACCAACGATGTTTGGCTGGTTTCATTCATGAGGTGCTCAAACACTACGATAGGATACTCCGAGCACGGCGACAGGAGAGGGTTGACTCACAGATCATACTTGGTTGACATCCCCTCCTTGTTCAAGGTCGGAGCCCGACCGACGAGGGTCACAGTGGCCCTAGTTAGACGCAGAGCTACGACCAAGAGACGTACCAGGACTACACTCTTTGGGGGGCAACAGCGCTCTATTGCTAACCTCATGCCTCCACTTCCACAACCTCATACCTTGATGTCCTGCTGCTGCTGATGATGATGATGATGGTTATGATGATGTCGATGATGACACTGAGATTGATTGATATATACACTCGAGATATGACTATGTTGTACTTAGGATTTAGAACCACCATTTTGCATTTTTTGCATTCTACATTGGTGTGGATGTTCGTTTAATAGCTCCACTACCACAGCTCATTTTTCACAGTCTCATAGACCCATCGGTCTTCCGAAGACTTTCATAAACTCTCTCTCTCTTTCTCTCTCTCTCTCTCTCTCTCTCTCTCTCTCTCTCTCTCTTAAAACTACAATTTCCCTTATTATCACCCTCTCCACATTGTGTTATTACCCTCGACATTGTACCATCATGCCCAATGAAGTCACCTTCAGTGTCGTGCAAGGCTTGTCCTAAACGCATCTGTAAATCCAATCAAGTTGACTGTTGCAAAGTTAGTCAAACGAACGCTTTTAAGTTTTGAAACATTCTTGACAAAGAGGAGAACGCGTTGAATGCTGCTAACCTATTATGGGTGAACTGTCCTAAACTTGTAAAGTCAAGTTGACTTAGAAATCAATACAAAGGCCATACCCATCCATAAACCACAAAATCATATTCTCCCTTCCATACACTTTCATATTCTCTCCTCCTAAACTTGTAAAGTCAAGTTGACTTAGAAATCAATCCAAAGGCCATACCCATCCATAAACCACAAATCATATTCTCCCTTCCATACATTTTCATATTCTCTCCTCCACACACTTTTGAAAACATCATATAGCTCCAAGAAAAAGAAAGTTTCAAATTGTGTGGAATAAGAAACCACAATGTGCACAAATGCAAGTTCTGAGCTGATTGCTTAGTATCCAACATACACTGCAGCATTGACTATATAGCAATCATCATTTTTGTCGCCCATAGCCTCCAAGACAGTTCCGCTTGAACAGATCATACCACCATCAACCACTTCCACATCTAAAATTTCACCGCTGCTTCAGCAAAATATAATTACTAGCTCTGCTTCTCTCTAAAACAAGCTCTCTCTCTCTCTCTCTCTCTCTCTCTTTCTTCATCTACACGTAATCGAATGCAATTTCAAAACTACAATTTCTTTTCGATCACTGTATAAAGACTATGAAAAAATTCCCTTCAATTGACAAGATCAAGGATGTATTGAGTGGTTTTAGGGCACCAAGTCTTGTCTTAGCTTCATACTTACTATGGAAAAACTGCCTTCACTTTGTCTAGATCAAGGCTGTTTTGAGTGGCTTTAGGAACACCAAGTTTTAGCTTTAGCTTCATCTCCTGCCAACTCACTCCTGGAATTGCTCCTGGAACCAATAAATCCAGGCATATTCTTATTATTAAGTCCACGATGCAATTCAGATTGCCAAAATTACAGAGCCTACTTCTGATACCAGATTCTTTCAACAACGTATCTTCACTATGAGCTCACAATTGCAGTAAAGAAAGATGGACCTTTTTGGAGTTAAACCAAAGATATTTCTACCTCTTCCAAAGATTACAGAACCTACTTTGTGATACCAGACTCTAAACCTACTTTGTGATACCAGACTCTACCGACAAACCATCTCCACTATGTGTTAGCAGATAAAAGGGGTGCCAGGAGCAGTCACTGTAAGAATTCACTTGAAGCATTCCAAGATGCCAACAAAACGACATATGTTTTGGGCATTTGATTACTCGGAACTCCATAGGGATGATTACGCAGATAGAGTTGTCCTGTTATATCTACCAATAAGATAGGTCAAGGTAGACTCTGGATTGAGAGGATAAAATTTGCTAGGTTCTGTTAAAATATGCTTGCAGACGTAAAACAGGTTTTTTAACCAAAAGAAAAGAAAAGAAACGCCCAGTATCAGTATAAGTTTATAGCAATCCTTGGGGAATTTTTTTTCGTGTTAATTCATTCTTTGTCCATGCTCTAAAGTGGCTGGGTGCCCTCCCAAAAGAAATTGAAATTTTGTGCATCCAGCCCAGGCTTTTATGAGTCCTTGAGAGAAGTCTTTACGGCATAAACTAACACTTGAGGTCATCTTGACATTTGATTGATTAAAATATGGCATGTTGACATTTGAATTTGGAATATGGTCATCTTGACATTTGATTCATTAAAATATGGCCACTTGCAGTCTCGTTTATGCCTTGGCAGTTTGGATTAAATTTCACAACATTGTTTGGAAACTCTCTTTTGTGTAGCATACGTGGATATAAGTTGCCTGCAGAGAAGAAACAACGTACCTCACACAGTTTACCCGCTACACCTTGCAGGTAAATTTATATTTGCACGAAAAATTAGTGTTAGAAAAAGTGACAGGGCACTTAGATGTGCTACGCATTTCAAATGTCGAACCCGAAAGGGCGGATCCTAGAGAAATAGATGACGCTTCTGTTCAGGAATATACTCAAATCATTTGGTTCTGCTACATAAAATTGTGTGAAGTCCACTTCTGCTGTGAGTAGATTTATGAGCTCTTTGTGATAATAGAGAAGGGTGACGAAGTCAAAGTCTCTCTCTCTCTCTCTCTCTCTCTCACACACACACACAAACACACACACACAAAAGCGCTCGATCGAAGGCAGATACACATACATGCACACATCACGGCCAGATATACGCACGCACAGAGAGACAGAGAGAGAGAGAGCGCCTGCGCGAAATGCTGGAATCGAATTTGAACTGATGGCATCCTTGCAAGCTCGAACAGCCGCTTGGGTGATGTCCTGCCTATGTCAAACACAAGCCCACAAGCAAGCAAGCTCACCGAAGTGCCCCTGCAATCAAAATGTGACCCAAAATGAAGCAGCAAAAGGTTGAGATCTCACCCATGCTGATCATAGCCGACGCCCATTTCGACGAAAAGAAGTTTCATGGAAAGGGCTGCTGTCTGGTGTTGGGAGTGCATGGCTAGAGGGAGGGGAGAAGAGGATGCCTGGACTTGGACTGTGAGGGAGAGGGGAAGGCAAGAGAGACTAGTAGATGGGTTGCCATAAAACTTAGAAAAGGCTTTGGTACAAAGGGAGCTTCCTAGTAACAACATTTTGCCCTTCATTGCATTAGTTTGCTTACATCTCCCTTATAGGCCGGCTTCACACCTCCTCACCAAGTCCCCCCCTTCACACCACCACCTCTCGCCTCTCACCCTAGATGACCATTCATCGGGTTCAGTGATTTGATTGACACCACCCCTCTTCCTTCGTGGGCTTGGCGTTTCGCATCGGCATGCTTCGACGTGAGTTTCGGAGTTTCGAAAACATTTCGGGACAAACCCATTTCGAAATTTCGGAAACGTTTCGAGACAAACCTGAAACGTCTTTAAAAACATTTCGTGCATAATAGGGTATTTAAATATATGTCATTTTCCTAAAAAATCAAAACATTCTAGATTATTACCACCAGAGCTCCAATACTTGAGAAAAACTCATGAAACATAGTGCATAGACATTGGATATGCCACTAACTCTTGAGAACTTAGAAGTTAGAACTTGAAATTCGATTCTTGAAAGTTGAAACATATTTCTAATTCTGAAAATGAACAACACATCATTGTACATTCAAGAGGCAATGGTGAATCGTGACATGATCATATTTCATAATTAGAAAAGATACATAAATGGTGAATCATGGATCATGAATCATGATTCATGATTCATATACTAAATAGATACTCTGGTGTTGCTGGAAAATATAAAGAAGAGTACATAGCAAAATATGAAAGTACTGAAGTAGTCAAGACTCAAAATATCAAAGTACTACTAACTAGTCTCTAGAGTAGCAAAAAGAGCCCTCAATCAAGACTAAATGGTCATGACTCATGACTCATGAGTCATCCTCCATATCCTCAGCATCCTCCTCATCCTCGCTCTCGCTAGCAACGGATGACTCCTCAAATGTGTCATCATTTGCTGGAGGTGGTGCAACACTACTACTTGCATTTGCTAGAGGTGGTGTAGCATTGGTAGTGGCCCTCTGAAAAGATCGTGTCGCATGAGATGGAGCTGAAATCTCCTCATATAGCATGGAGTAAATGTCTCTCTCCTCCTGAGGAATCTCTGGAACATCCTTGGTTTTGTTGATGTCGATTCTATCTGCATTGACTTGTTGTGGCTCAATGGGATTCCCCTTCTCCTCCAGCAATCTCAAATTGCAATGACCAAAAACAAGTCTCTCCAATTGTGTAGTAGAGAACCTGTTTCTCTTTTTTGTGTGAAAGAGAGCCCAAGTACTCCAATTTCTCTTGCACGGGCCCGAACTACAGTCCTGCGACAAAACCTTCATGGCAATGTGTCTCTGCAATTTGCAAAGAAGTGCAAATATTCAATGAAAGAGACATAGAAAGAGTACAATAGAAACAGCAAGATATGTTATCAAAAGAGATAAGAACCCTACCAATTCTGGGGTAGAAATGCCATACTTCTCCCACCAAGAAACTGGCTATAACTGTGTGTCATGAAGCAAAGCAGTTGGCTTTCCAAACATAAAGATACTATTGCAAAACAAGAGACGCTGATCCTCGAGCTTCCTCATAAGATTTACATTACCATCCACCAATGCAGTAATGTACTTTGTCCAACCCTCCTCAAGCTCCTCACACAATGATTGGCTCTCACTCCTCCACAGAGGATGCAATATATGTGCGACCGCGTGGATTAGTCTATGAAACCAATCCCAACGCTTGTTCCATATCTGCTTAATATCTTGAATCCTATAGAAATGATAAGAGTCCAAAGGTTAAGGATGCAACATGAGCTTAGAAGTTAGCAAGCATTGCAATATGCATAATGGAAAATATATAAATATTATGTAGGTAGCAAGGCCAAATATGTTTGGTTCCTAGTTAGAGAAGAACCTCTCGGGCTTTAAAATAGTACAAGCATCTAAGGATTCCCCAACCTTATCCATGAACTCAGATAGAAGCCCAATGGTGCTACCCTCCATATATGTGAGTCACGGGACACTATATAGAGGGTTTAGGGCCTTCACCAAGGTCTCTACATCTCGCCACCAACTATCTCGCAAAACTTCCCGAGCAAATGCAATAGACTTGGGTTCATCCATGTCATCCCATTGACACCACTCATGACACACCATAGTGCATGACATGCCAAGTCGCACTCTTAGCAACCTCTCCAATACAATAAACATGTATGAAAATCATTTGGTGGAGGGCTTTAGGAGTTCCAAATCACTGTTTGCCTTGAACATGCTCAAAACCTTTGGCCTCTTTGTGACAAATTTCACCATGCTTAATGATGTAGAGAAAAGACGTCTCACCCAATCAAGCGTCCCTATATCTTCCATCAAGAGGTCAAGGATGTGGACTACGCAAGATGACCAGACAATCTTAGGAAACTCTTCCTCAAGCATTTGTCCCATGGACGCATTGTCCCTATGAACAATTTCACTGGTATGAAAGGATTGATGAAAGATGTACTCTATGTTCCAAAACTCAACAAGAACCTCTTGTCAGTTGGTCAAATGGCGGAACACAACTATCGAGTCATCTTTGATGGAAATGATTGCACTATCAGAGACAAATCCAAAGGATATCAGCTAGTAGGAAAAGCATTCAAGGAAGGACACTCGTTCAAAATGCTAGCTTCAATACCAGATTTGCATGCCATGTCAGCTCAACCAAAGCAAATGCCACTTTCAATTTCAAAGGCTTGATAGAACTCATAAATCAGAATATGGCTATTGGAATTCCAAAAATGGAGCCATTATCTATAATGACCTATACAATGTTCTCAGGTCCAATTTCAATGATAGCTTGACGGATATGAGACCAAATAAATAGTCTTGTAACCACGGTCCCTGCCATGGATGCATCAATGGCACGAAGAAACATAGTTCCTTTGCATGACAACAGGAGTATATTATATACACTTCTCCTCCTCACATATGACCACCCATCGCATAGCAACAAGCATCCATACTTCTCCCAAGTGACCTTTAGTGATTTCAGCTCCCTCTCCAAAGACTCCTTCTCCTTGCAAAGGTGTGATGTGCACAAGGTTGTATAAGAGGGACCATCCCACTCACAACCTATGCGTGAGATGGATCTTATGGCCCTTCTCCAAGCCGACGTGCGCACAATGTTAAATGACATCCCGCACTGAATGAAGAACTTTGTCAATTGACTAGTTACCTCCTCCATGGCAGCCTTTTGCATCCCTGTCTTCATATGCCCTTGCTTGTATATTTGCAAACTAGTTCTTTTTGCTCGAGGTGTTGAGCGAGAACCACCACCGACAGCAACAATATCACTAGCATCTTCCCCCTCCAAGTCCTCTGTACCACTACGAGATCTTTTGGACACATCATTACATGTATTTTCTCCAAGGCTTCCCAATTTGGGAGTTCCTTGATGGGGATTCTTGTTACCTTGGACTTCCACCTTTTGAGTTCATTGAAAATCTATTCAGGCACCTGCTTACACAGACCAACACCAAAACCTAAGGTGTGAGAGAAATGGGCCATCAACCTGGTCCCACTACCACTTTTCGAAAGGCCACATAACTTGCACTTCCACTTTTGAGCACCTGAACCACCATACTTGGCCTCAAAAGTAACATTATGCCATAGCGAATCATGAGGCATCTTGTTGCCTGCAAAATTATCCCTTAAAAAAAAAAGAGCCTCAACCTTAGCTTAAGGCTTACATTGCTTTAAGAAGGCTTAGCTTGGGCCCTGCTGCTGCACTATAGTATGTGCTGAAGCCTCAACCTTCGAAATCTTATGCATGCAGCTGCCCAGTCTGAGCATATGACTATATATATATATATGCAGTCATGACTCATCTGTTATAGGCTACATAGCACACTATAGCTGCAAACAAACTACAGTGTAGGTTGTAGCATATATATATACATAGTCTGTTTGCAGCTACAAAATGCAAGGCAGCAATACCAAATCCCTCCAACTTTCGAGCAACAAAAAAACACAGGAAAAAAGGGATCCTGCAAGCAGAACGTTTTGAAAATAGGTACCTGAAGGCTGAAAATATTCGTGCCCTTTAGAGCTGGGCAAAGCAAGCAGCTCGTTGTGCTAGCAGTTGCTAGTGTGAGTCGTGACCATACGAATGTACAGACAGATGTTGGGGGCTTGGGCCACCAAAGCGTGCACGGACGAGCTGTACGGGGATTCACGAGCGCGAGCATACGGATGGCCTGCAAATCAATGGACGACACAGAAATCGAAGCCGAAAGCTCAAGAAACATCAAAACGGGCATTTTTGGGGCTTTTCAACATTTCGAGGTTTTTTGGGGGGCCCAAAACATGCATTTCAAATGCGAAATGTTTCGTACGTTTCGGGCCTTCTTGAAACACATTTTAGGCCAACTATGCCCACGTCCATGACTTATTTTGCTTACGCATGCACCGCTTCACAAAAAGAGTCATGCATCATGACGAATGCGCAAACCATTATAATACAAGCAGCCCATCGTAGATTTCTAAAATTTAAGCACTCAACCATGGGTACCCCCTTTACACACTGCCCAACAATGGTTTTGTAATTTGTGGGACCCTGAACACATAAGTGATTGGCTAATTTGAAGGGTGCCCTGGGGAGAGTGGGACACCAAGGGATGGATGGGAGCCAAGACATAGCCAATGCATCGTTGGTTTGGAAGGTTTGGTTATGGGCGGTGAAACTCACCTCCTATTGGTTCGATCGACCACTTAACAATGGGAGCCTCTAAGTGTCCTTATATTGAAGGCTGCAAGTAATTGTTACCAAAGTGTGATTGGTTCAATGATTGAGGCAAAACATCCGGGGGCCCCAACGTGAGTTCCATACCAATCAACATAGTTTGTGGGGAGTTACTTCAACCGCCCATGGAGTAGAGAGAAATTTTTTGCATTAGTATCCAAGCATGTCCTTCCTATTGGGCCAAATATAATGGGACTACTTCATGTTAGGTGGTGTGAACCCAGCCTTAGAGAGTGTTCCCCACCACTGGCTATCTACATTGAGTCTTCCAGGATGTCTCATGTTGCCTGGCAGATGTGTCCCTCATAGTGGGCCATGTGTGTGTTAGTAAAATAAAAATAAAAATAAGAAAAGCATTCCCTCCTTAGTCTATTTACACTCTGCCAAAGGGTGCCCATGTAGTGCCCAATGTGTGGGTGCCCAAAAAGAGTCCTTGGTAGTCTGGAGTGTGGGCATATGCTACCCACTATGGGTTTTAAAAAATTAAGTGCCCACCCATGGGCACCCCCTTTACACACCACCAACAACGGTTTTGTAATTAAAAGAAACCACCACGAATGATCTTCAAGACCACGAAAACATATTTGATTGTTGATTTGAAGGGTACCTATCTGTGGGCAGCCAAGCTTACCCACAAAAGGACTTGGAGAGGGAAGGACATGGAATCCATGTAGGACTGGAAGGTTTGGTCATGGGTGATGTGTGTGTGTGTGTACAATGAAAAAGTCGCATCCTATTGGATCAAATGGCCACCCAGCTATGGGCATCTCTCAATGTGTAAACAGCCTCATGGGAGTGTTTTGATTCTTCTTTTATGAATTTCCACTTGCATTGTTTTTGGCCTTGCTAAGGGCCTATGGAAAGTTGGAAAAAAAAAAGTAGCTCATCGGGTCTGATGTTTTTTTAGCACTACGTCTTTAGATGCTACCAACTTACTAAAAAAATCAATTGCTTTCTCCTTTGCATCCAAAAACGCCTACTATACTATGCCCACTTATGCACTCTTGTTTTGTGTGTATTTGGTCAACATTACTTTTTTGAAATTGAGGTTAGTGTTAAGTATTTTGTGACTTTATTTACCCTAAACCTAAGATATTATAAGTTGTTAATGAGCATTAAAGCTTGCCTTTCTATTCATAACTCAACTACTCTTCCTTTCATTAAATCAAGACCATTGGCCATTTTAGAATTTTGTTGTTAATGGACATTAAAGATTGCCTTTCTTTAGTACTACCTCAACTACTCTTCCTTTTAACATATTGGTTTTGCCATCTAGTTTTCAATAAGTTGTTTAGGTGATAAATTAAACCATAAGCTCTAAATAAAATATGAAGGCACCCTATATATGTAAGGTATGTACAATTTCAATATAGTTAAGGCATGTATACTTTCCAATATATTAGGAGACAGTGGTACACTCTTGTTTCCCCCCCTCTTTTTTCCTTATTTTCCTCTTGCACTCACGGATCCAAACTAACACACACACAAGGAAAGGGTGGCAAAGCTAGAACATGCCTATTGGTCAATTAAAAGCTTGCAACCACTCAAGTGGGCCAACACCCTTGCCATCTGAGCTACCATTGTTGAGTTGGTGTCTCCTACTTGGTTATCTTTTTTTTTGGTTTTAGGGCCATTTGATTTTCCCCCTATCCACAACCCTCACTTAAAAACTCCATTCACACCACCATTTTTGCCTAATAGGAGGTTCAACAAGATGGATCTCCTGAGTATGTTCAATATTAGATCTCGGTTTGCTCAAATCAACTCTGCCATGGTCAAACCTCATCATGTTGAATTTTCCAAAGGGTTATATTTAGTTTGCAGTGAGGTAAGAACACATATGCCAAATGCAGCCAAAATTTTGATGGAACATGATTGTGTTTATTGTGGAGTGAGGTAAGAGGAGGAAAAAAATTCCATATCAGCCAAGAAGGAATTAACCTAATGCTTTTCCTGATTGCAAAGACCACTAAGGATAGCAAATAAGCGCACTCTGACTACCAAAAAATGAAAAAAATAATTACATCCTCAATTCATAATTCTAAATTCAAACTTACACCAAAAGCACATCTACGAGAGCTTTAGTTACAAGTACATAAGCCATCAAGAAACTTTAGCCATTTACTAGATTTACAAGTTTATGACCCTCGAGCACACTTATTCTAAGAGCTGCATATACAATTTAGAGGAGCTATGTACTCCAAAGATCCCACAAAAGGTAGATAGACATCTTTTTTAGAAAAAAAAGAAAGATAGACATCTTAAAGAGATAGACATCTTTTTTTTTAAAAGATAGACATCTTCTTATTGTTGGCTTTGTTGGCTTCAAGCATTAGGATGGCATGTGAATGTTGATTCCAACAACTATTAAGCGCTAGAATTTTTAGCCATCTTAAAGAACTAGACATCTTATTTGTTGGTTATAAGCACTAGGACAGCATGTGAATGTCCATTCTAAGAGCTATCAAGCTCTAAAATCCAAACTTGGGCGAGCCCAGATCATGAGCATTTTATGACCACCTAGCATAGTTGAATGGGTAAGCATGACCTTTGTGACAATCTTCTACAAAGTTTTACAAGATTCTAAGTCCTTGACATTGGCTTGTCTTGTTACCTATATGGCTTAGCACAGTATCATGTATGCTTGCACAAGGTGCTTAAAACCTTCATGATCTCTTGTGAATGATTGCCTTGATGAGATAGCTAGTTGCTTCATAAACTCTAGTGAGCCTACTTGGTCAACTTTGAGCTCATGCGCTTAGACACCTTGAGAGCAATCATCACTTTCATGAACTCTTGAGAGCAATAGTATCACAACTTCTATTAATTCACAACTCTTGTGACCTTCTTAGTGCTCTCTTATGCATTTGTGATCTATATATTTGTACTTTTTGGTCCCCCTCACAAAAGAATTTATTGACATTTGTGCATAACTTTGTGTTCACAACCAATCATATTTTTGACTCCACCTTAACAAATCATATGTAACCCTTGATTAAATATTGCTTAACCATATTACCTACTCTAGCCTTGATTAAATATTGGCTTATTGACTAAACCGATTTATCTCCAACTCTTGATTAAATGTTGGCTCAACCAAGATTTTTGGCTCTACCTTACCACATCATCTCCAACCCTTGACGACTAAGTATTCACTCAACCCTAATCATTAATCCAACCACACATAGTTCAAATTTAAATTGAAGTTCAAACTTAACCCTAGTTATGTTTGATAAAGTTGTGTTGAACCCTCCCTAATTAGTCCAATTGCACTAGCCTAGTCCAACTAACTCAACCAACTCTAAGTGCGACTTAGCTATATAGCCAAATTAGACCCCAATTTAGTTACCTCAATTGGGTCAAGGTTACCTTAAATTTAATACATTCACATGACCTAGCGACAAAGACTAAAGTCTATTCAATAAGCCACTTTTCCCTCAATATTTCCAAGTTGTATTTATACCATTTGAATAAGCCATTGGGTCAAGGTTACCTTAAATTTGATACATTCACATGACCTAATGACAAAATCTATTCCAATAAGCCATTTTTCCCTTAATCTTTCTAGGTTGTATCTTTACGATTTGAAGTCCATATTGAGCACAATTTTAATCAAAGTTTCATCTACTATAAGAGCAAGTTTTGACACCATGTTCAAGTTAAGCTCACTATTTTTTGTTATCAAAACCAAGGCTAATCAATGCACCAATTATTTGCACTATTTTACCATATTTGTTCATATCCTCACATGGAAGTACATATGCAGAAAGCTCTTCCCTTATTAAGGCTCAATGTGAAGGACAAAGTTGTATTATGTTTAAGTTTTGTTGGATGTAACCAATTCATGATATCTATAAAGCCCCAAGACTCGGGGTGTTCATTTCATAGTCTCAATCTATTTCTTCTTTGTCATCCTTGTCTTATTGATCATTGTTCTCACATAGTATACTTGTTACTGTGGTACAGACTTAGGTTACACATTGATTGCTTGTGGATAACATGGGGCTTGATAGAATCCACATTCAACAAGAGAAGCACAGTGTTTTTCATATCACACTAGAAATTTTGGCTTCCCTCCTATAAGAATCAGGGTACTCTAATATCAGTGTTATCCATTTTTCATCCAAGTCATGATCCGAAGGACGTTCATCTGAAGTATTTAATAGTTCACCAAAGGAGGATATTAATGTGGCTTCATCATTTTCCAAATACCACAGGTGGTTAGATCAACAAAAGGTGGAAGAGATTAAGCCGCATTTCAAGGTCTTGCAGTTGCTTGGAATCAATAGCTTGATCCCAAAACAAAGTCAGCTTGGCACAAGTATATATTGCACCCAAGTGACACCTGCAAATGACGAGAGGTCCAAAAAAATGCAGTCGTCATGGTACACACTTTCACAAAAAAAAAAAGAACAGAGTCATATATCGACTCAAATTATATCTTAGAGTTGTTTAACAACTCAAATAGATCTGAGTCATTATGGGAGTCTCTAAAGGAGTTCATAAGAGACTCTCTACCACTATGTCCCAAAATGACTCAAAAAAATGGCCTAATACACTTGAATTCCAGGGTTTGTGATGCATTTTGATTGCTATCTGCTTTGTCATTTGCATTGCTCCTACCATTTCCTATTTGAGCATTCAAGCTTCTACCTTCAAACATTCCTCTTCCTTCTAAGCTCTTGCCTTTAAGCATTCCTCCGTTCCTCTAAGCTCTTGCCATTCGTTCAAGCATTCCACCAAGCTCTTGCCTCCATTCCTCCAAGCATTCCTTCAAGCTCTTTCCTTCTTTCAAGCCTTCAAGCTCTTGCTCTTGCCTTCAATCCCTTGCGTTCTTTCAAGCTCTCTTGCTTCAAGCCCTTGCATTGCTCTTTATCTCTTGCTCCCTCCTTCCATTGCTCTCTTGCCCTCCCTTGCTTTATTGAAATCATTTGAAGCATAACCTAGTTTCACTAATTTGTTCAAAATGTATTGTAAGCAACAAGTAGCTGAAAGCAAAAAGTAGCGGAAAGCAAAAAGTTTATCACTATGTACTATGTAGTTGGAGGAGTTCAGTACAAGATAGAGTCACATAGTTCTTCTAACAGAGATTTGCGGGCTTCTAAAGCATCGGTGTGATAATGCTAGGTACAATTTATATGTTGGAAACATGCATGCTTATTTTGGTATGGGATAAATGTTTCAAATTTGTACTACATTATTACTATTTAATGCTAATCCAAAAGGTTGTGTAATAGGTAGTGTCATGTAGAAAAGGTTTGGGAGAGAATAGGAGAATAGTTTAGATTACGGTTACCCATTGTGGCTTCGAAGGAATCCATGCTCTAATTGGACTCAATAGTTAGATATATGGCATTGGCCTTAAATATGATTTTTTTAAATAAAGATGATTAAAAGATAAGTCCATTTAAATGCCTAAAATCCTTGGGTGAGGCATTAGATTTACTCAAATCTATGGCAATTCTATAGCAAAGTCCAAGTCCCACTTGAAACTCATGTCTTTCAAGCTAGGCTTTAAAAAACTTCTTTCAATCAAAAGCCAAATTTTAAGCCTGAAGAAGAATGGTAAACTCCAAGTATGTGTGGATTACCAGAAATTGAATGCTCGAATTGTTTTAAACCCATTTCTAATACCATTTACAGATGGGATCTTAGATCAGGTTGCAAAACATGAAATGTATTCATTTATGGATGGTTACATTGGCTATAATCAAATCATTGTCGCTCCAGAAGATCAATCTAAGACTGCCTTTATTACAAAATGGGGTGCTTATGCAACCTAAGTGATGCCTTTTGGTTTGAGAAATGCACCATCAACCTCTCAAAAGTTCATGGTTGAGACTTTCAGAGACTATCCGACTAAATTCATTATTTGGATTTTTTCTATGTGTAATCTATAGATAAAGATCATCTATGCATTCTAGAAAAAGTGTTTCAGGGATGCAATCAAGCAGGCATTTCACTTAATCCAAATTAGAGTATTTGCTATGTCCGAGTTGGTATTTCACTCAGGCATGTGATTTCGCAAGATGGCATTCAAACCGAGCCAGGTAAAATTCATGCCCTTTAGCAAATGCTACCCAGTTATGTTCTTTTGTGGCCTTTATCAATTTTTATAGATGTTTTATAAAAGATTTTTCCAAGATTGTAGCTTTGTTATATGAATTAACTAAGAAGGATGCCAAGTTTGAATGGACCACTGAGTTGTCTGTTGTATTTCATAACTAAAAAGTAAGCTGTAGCTACACTTATTTTGAGGCAACCTAGATGGGCTGTCATTTTCCATGTACATGTTGATGCTTCTAGATATGCATTAGGGATTATATTGGTACAACTAGATGGTTGATTGGATTACCCAGTATATTATCCCAGTCTGTTATTGACACCTACATAATCTAATTATTAGGCTACTATACAATGCCAAGTTGGGACCCCTAAAAGAAAATTTCAAACTTGGATGGAATAGGCCACATAGGTTAACTGGATTTTATCCTAAGGGGATAATACATCTTGAGGATTTGCAAGGAAAATTGTAACCTGATTGTACAATGGTAGAAAAGTAAAACCATACCAAGCAACAAGTTCCTCGTCAGTAAGACACGATTCGAATATACGTCACTTGGTTGAGAGTGCTTGGTTTAGCATTGTGTGTCAGCAAGTATGCCAGCAAGTTGTTTAGTTATGGTAAAAGGATCTACATACACTCAACCATGTGGTAGTCTGGGGACTACGAGGGCATTAATTGTGGCATATCATACCCAAGAAGGGGGTATTTTACTGCATCATGCAACCACTCAAGTAACAAGATGTCCACCTTTAACTGTGCTTTGTCTACACTCAACTCTAGCTCTTCGTCATCTTTGTCACTTACATTTGAATTTTGCATTTGTGTCCAGATATCTTGCCCTCAGCATCATTTTCATGGTTGTTTCTATCTCCTCTTAGGTTTTCTTGCCCTCACTCCCATCTCCACTCCTATCCATTGTAGTCTACACTATTATTTTGATCATGGAGAAATGCAAAGCCCATACTATTTGCTAGAAGAGGTGTAGAGTGCCTTCACAGGTTGTGCTCCCTCATCCCATTATAGAACTTTTGAATGATGTGGTCAAGGGGATTCTAAAGTGCAACAGATTACTGAAGTTTGCTAAGCTTCCATGGGCAGAAATCTGGAACGAGTCCCTTGCAAAGGAGATATTGGATTGCTACGATGAAGAAGACAACAACATCACCATTCAGGATGTGCATGTTCGGTTGTCCACAGCTCGGTTGGGGTAAGTCTTCTAGCTAAAGACTCTGGCATATGAAGGTCCGTTGGTAGCAAATGAACACTGTGACAAATATTTTGAGGTAGATAGCTACTCATCCTCCCAAGGGTACTTGATTAGTAAAGCTCCAAACGAAGGTCTCCGAGTAGTCTGTTGTTTTCTATCAGAATTCATAGGTTTGAAGAAAAGCGTTGATTATGTTCCTTGACAATACATTGTGGGGATCATTATGGCTTTGGAGGACGATTAGGAGGTGGATTGGTTATCTACCTTTGACAGGACCTTTGAAACACAGCTCAAGGTTGTTAGCAGGGGCCAAGCACACTGTAAGCTTGGACCATAGGTTCAATGCAATGTGGGCATATGGTAATCATTACCGAGTAGAGAAAAGTGATGTAAGGCGGAACACATATTACATTACCGAGTAGAGAAAAGTGATGTAAGGCGGAACACATTTAATCGAGGATTCATGGCCAATTTTTTGCAAGAGAGTTGGGCTAGTGCAAGGGATACAAATCTCATTGCATGCAAAATGGATTATGTTGGAACCATACAAGATATTTTGCAAGTGAATTTTAGGAAATTCCAAGCATTTTTATTTGATGTGAAATGGTTCAAAGTCGTTTGTAGCAGTAGCAGGATCCAAGTTGGTTTTTGCCATTGACTCAACAAAAATTTGGGATGACCTTAGTGACACATTCGTGCTACCCATGCACTACAAGCAAATAAGCATTTTTTTAATGGATATCATTTGCTGTTTAACTTCATTAAAGATTGTATGAATATATCATGGATTTTTGTTTTAGATGGTCTTTCAACCTGATTGAGTGGACAACCAGTGGTGGTTTGTGATTCAAGTTGTACTTATAAACCGACATTTCAAGATGTGGAAGTAGAGAATGAAATGGAAGATCAAGAAATAGATGGGTTGGAAGCTAGACTTCCCATCCCCCTTCTGCTAGAGTTTTGGAAAGTGAAGATAGTTTGAGTTTCTCAGAGGATTTCTCAGATACTAATTTTGGAGACCTCGATCTACACATTATTGAAGATGTGCGAAACTTGGTCATAGATGATCAAGAGGATGACCACCAATCTTGCAAGGAAGATTCCAATAACACTTCAATTGATTAAAGAACTTGCAATGTGAAAGCATTTGAGTTTGATTTAATTTTTGCAAGGTTTAGGAAAACTACACAAACATGATATTCAATCCATAGGACGCCCAGGACTTTGACAAATGGTGCAACGGCTAGACTAGCTTGACGTCGAAGCGATGAATCTTCTTGTAGAAGAGTGCTGTCGGAGCTTCCAGAACTAGCTTTAGGCATAAATTTTACAAGAGATGTCCTGAGACGCGAGGATTGGTTGTCTTTGGTCGTTGTCTACACTGATCCTTGGCTCTTCACAATTTCTTTCTTTTATTATGCCCGCTTCAACAAATAGGACATGTTCATGTTGCATTACCTTCTTCACCCAAGCAAATCGTTTTTTTTTCCTGGCAAAAAAATGCGATGGCGAGGTATGTGTTACCAAAGAATCAGGCTTCTATTGAATCCGCAATAAGATGTGGATGGTCTGATTCATCGTTTGTGGATTTCTAGCTACCGGATCACACATTTACAACCCCTCTACGTCGATTTCTAGGAAAGGTGGGATTTTGAAAATGTCATGATGGAAGGATGTAGATATTCCTTTCAAAGTCACAGACTTTATCCTTGGGAAACGCTTAACAATTCATTCGAGAGCATGTCTTCATCAAAAATTGCTATGGAAGGTGTATGTTTGATTGTGGCAAAGTATTGGATTTGGGGAGGGAAGCTGTGAAAAGTCTCGAACAAGAAGTCTTACCGATGACCATTTTTGATAAGTTGCGAGGTTGTATCAACCTTGGTCTTCAGAGAATTCCTTCCTGACCTCCGAGAGACACTTCTAGCATTGCAAGTCTACTATGCGGTGCAATAGAGCTTGCATGATTCTCCAAGTTCAGTCATCGGTATCTCAAACAGGTCAATCAGGTGCTTTCAGCTCTTCGTCCTCGCCGTTATAACACCGACATGGAAGGTAGCCAGTCCAGGTGGATGACCGACCATTCCCTTATTTACAAAACAATTTTTGCTGGCGTACATTAAAATTTAAATTGCTTAGGGGCTTAAGGAGGGAAAAAATGCTATTGTGGAGGTTTTTCCCTTAGATGAGCCTAATTTGGACGTTTTTCCCATGATGCATGACATAATGATCCAAGGGAAAATGAGAGAGGGCTATAAGGAAATGTCACATCAATGGTTCTCAAAGGTAGGAGAAATAGCACCATGAGCTGTTTCCCCTGGTCCCACTCTATCTTCCCCCCTATGTTCGCTCTATTTTCCCTAGTGCATGTGGACGGCATAACAAAAATAGCTATTTCCTCTCTTTATCCCCTCCATGACATAAGGCCATTATTTCCCTATTTTTTCCCTCCATGACATAAGGCCCTTAGGGCAAGCCGAGTGAATGACATTCACCTTGTTATTGGCGTGCCACATTTCGAGTGGTAGCCTTATTGACGGTGGGTGAGCTTGGCAAAGTGAAAATAATTTCTAATCCATTTTTTGTGCCCTTCTCTAATTTCCACGTTCCCTCTTTCTCTTTTTCTATTTGAAGGCAAGGCTCCCTCCCCCCCCTTCTCTCTCTTCTCTCTTCTCCTTGCTCCACATCCAAGTCCTCTCTCTCTCTCTTCGTCCAAGCTGCGCATACGAGGCAGGCCTTATGAATCAGTGTTCACGAAAAACTTTTTTCTCCGCAGGTCATAAAACCTGCAACTGCATAATTTTATAGGTTTTTTCAAAACTTTATAGATTTTTACAGCTTTTCATAACTAAAACTCCTTGATTTTTACAAATTTTAAAAACTGAAAAAACAAAATTTATAGGTAAAAATGAAAATCTTACAGGTCCATTGTATATAGTTTGCAGGTTCTCTGTGAACACTCTTATGAATGCTTTATGAGCATTCATCTTGTGTTTATGTGGGAGGCACAACAACCCAGACAATTCATGGAGAACTCTTTAAAAATTATAGTGTGTTTATGTGAGGGAATCGTTTACACACAAGCCTTAGTTGTAGGACGTTTGGTCAAGGTGTATATAAACACAGCTTCTTCATTTTAATCATCATCATCATCTTCTTCTTCTTCTTTTTTTCGACGCGTCTTTCCGATCCAAAGTCCACCGTCTTGCTCAATTTTTGCTGCTGCCTCCTGTGCACACAGGATCAACGCGCTTGCCTGAAGAAAAAATCTTCCTTTGATTGCTCTTTGAATGCTCGCATCACCAGGGGCAGATTAGCCTGCAGATATAGTTACGAATTCGTTTTTCTGATTGCTGTTTTAGTGCTGCAGCATCCGGGCCAGAAGCAGTAGAGAGGGCATCTGTTGTCGTTGTTGCGATCATCAATCGGAAAGAATTCCATTTGTTTGAACAAAAGAGACCTTCATTTTGTTCTGTCTCCACGCTTGAACGGATCTTGCTCTGTGGAACGAAGAAATCGCTTGATCTTGTTCAGGGAAATTCGAAGGCATAACAGCAATTTGGAAGAAATCCATTTGAAACTCATTCTTGATTTGGTTCTTGGATTTGCCTACAGACAAAGGACCTTGATCTTGTTGCATATCCATGGGTAACACTCCCAGTAGACGTAATGGAAGCGAGTATCCTCCTCCTCGTCTCTTAAATGGTCCTCCAGGTCCCTACACGTCCTTTCCGCCGTATCCAAGTCCTCCTCCATATCGTTCTGAGTACAACGCAGCCGTGGTAGGACGCAGGCTCGAACATCCTGGCAGCTACTCAGACGCCATGCGCTATCGCCATTCCTTGCCGCCTACTTTTAACAATCAGTTGCCGCAATCTGGCAGCACAGCTTTACCCTTACAGCCGGAGCCTGCTGGGGAGCAGCAGCAAACTATTAAGATTCGAAACGACGTGAACATACAGAAGAGCACCATAAGGCTGGACAAAGATGAGGAAAATCCTGGCTTCTATCTGCTGTCTTTTTCTTTCGATGCAGATTCTGCAGGAAGGTAAGCGTCCTTTTTTACTTTCGTGTATAGCTCGACGTTGCTCATAGGCCTGGACAACTGGAAGGACAAATCGGTTTTGTTTATTGATGGACATGTCTTTCTCCTATTCTTCTATTTCTCTTTTCTTTCCGTATGTCTTTCTGCTATTCTGCTATTCCTCTGTTTTTGTTCTTTCTTTTAATATTTTTAAAATTTCTCGTTTTGCTATCTGCAGCTTCAGTATTTTCTTCTTTGCGAAAGAGGGTGCAGCTTGCAGTATAATGCCCTTGAATGAAAGAATTTTCAAGCCCGTAAGAATACCCTTTGAAAAGGGTTCCGGGCAAAAGTTTAGGCAGCCTTCAGGAACGGGGGTATATTTGGATGCTTTTGATTCATCTGATTTGGAAAAGGAAGGACCAGATGAAATATGCCCTCTGGTAATTAGAGCTCAGACATCTGCCGAGGAACCAAACTTAGAATCACATGACAGTGCCGACGAGGTTATTGGTGCACCACTTCGAAAGGGTGTGAACTCCCAGATCACTCAGGCTGTCATCGAGAAGAAAGACAGTGGAGATTGCAGAGTGCGGGTGCTGAGGCAGATTGTTTGTGTCGATGGTGTACGATATGAATTGCAGGAAATTTATGGCATGGAGAGCACTGCGAGTGAGTATGATGAGAATGAGTTTGGGAAGGACTGTGTCATATGCATGTCAGAGCCTCGAGATACGGCTGTCATGCCATGCCGGCACATGGTAAAACCTCTTCATTTACAACTCTTTTCGTTTATTTGGTTACTGTTGGAAGAAACTTCATGATCAATGGCAACTGAGGTTTGTGAACCAAAAAGTACATTCATATCAAATATAATCTGAGGCGGTGAATAAATCTGATGGTTTCAAATGTCCTTTGTTTGCAGTGTATGTGCAATGGTTGTGCTTCTCTTCTCAAATCTCAGATGAATCAATGTCCAATATGTCGACAACATGTAGAGACATTCCTGAAAATCAAAGTTTAGGCTTAAGCACAAGCAATGGAGCTAAGAGTCATGTGAAATGAATGAAGATGGCTGGAATGGTCTGCACAATGTTTGTTCAAGGAAGTCCCTGAGCTGAAAGTTAAACAGTTGGTTTCATGACCTTCCTGCGGTTGTGAGGTATTGCTGTGGAACTGAAGGTTCTCAGCTATTGACGTGTCTGAGATAGTCTAACCTTTTGAAATAAGAATGGCTTTCATTTGGTACAGGTCCTTTCCAAGAGGTCACTGGTTCAGGGAGTTTGATACATTTGTGAGCAATAAAGGTCCGTTGGGCCTTGATGCAGAGATTTGTAAATATTCAGCTTTTTTGCAGACGATCCCAGTTTATCAAATTGCATCTGCTTTTAAATAAAGAGGAATGGTTTATTTGTGACACATACTAAACCAGGTCGTATGCCCTGGGAAACATGCCAGAATTCCTTGCCTTGTCACAGTAACAGAAAAAGAGTTGGAGGCCAAGAAGAGAGTTGCAGGCCTCTAGAGCTTGTAAAACTGTTTGCTCTATTCCAGCCTGCCACCACAACACGTGTCATCCTTGCTGTTATTATAAATTTTCAATTTCATGTGCTCTTGTAGTCAGGGCAATGGCAAGGCTATCATTACATATCGTAGGGCAATATAAATTTTTTTGATTTGTAAGATATATATTATGAAGGTATATTGTACTTTGTGGGGTATTTGAGGATGGGTATATCAGCAGGTACAAGGTTGTACAGGGCTCATGGATGCGCACTTTAAGCATCTCTGATTCTTAAAGGTCTTCCCCTTTCTTGGAGGCATTCACATAAAAATTGGAAATCAGACACAGCTTTAAACATTGAAATGATGTTGCTTAATCCATACATTAGAGCTCAAAAGGGAAACCAGCAAATAATTCAAGAATCTGTTCATTTTCATCCAAACAAAAAGTACAAAGGGAAGAGAGAGAGAGGATTCATGAGAGGTCTGGAGCTGAAGCAAGGGTAAGAGAGGGCTTGAAAGCAGATGAGGAGTTTGGGGTTGTGGAGAAGCTATGCAGGCAGGCTTGATATGGGCTTCAGGGTAAAGGTGCACCACAATAATCACCCTTTCTTGGAGCCTTAACACATCAATTATCCAATGCAGCACAGTAATCACCCTTTCTTTCCAGCTTGGAGCTTTAAACACATCAATTATCCAATGTGAACCGAGCCTGACGAGGATGTTCTAGGAGTTGTTTAGCATGTGGTAGCACACAAATAAAGACAGCTAAGGGGCTTGACACCTGCTGTATGTTGGGGGTAGATGCATTTGTAGGGGAGATGGACTGAAGCGGCCATGTGGGCAGCAAGATGGCTGACACATGGGATCCTTCTTGATGTTAATTTAAGGCAGCCAATGAGGCCACCCTGGTCCGCATGTTTGGCTGACAGTAAGCCCAGTTTGGGCTGCTTGTGGGGCTTTGTGTTGGCCAGCAGCTTGGGCTCTGGAGTTGCACGGCAGATCCAGTGGGCAGGGGCCCACATAAAAAGGCCTGTAGGCAGCAGGATAGCTAGTGCAGCTTGGAAGTTGGCAGGGCCTTATATAGGCTGGTAGGGACAGTTTAGGTCGGCATATCCATAAGACCAGGTTGGCTGGTTTGTGGCAGGTTGGTTGGTTGGAGGACGTCTGCCAGTCTGGGGGATTACTGAGCCCTTTTAAAGGGCCCCCTGGGGGAGCAGTAATCAATTCAGTGTGGAGCAACCCTCAGCCTGTATTGGTTTGCATACCTTGAGCTCGCGGACCTCAACCAGAAGCAGCTACTGAAGCGTGGGAGTGAGTCATGTGGCAATTTACGAAGTTCAAGGTGGTGTCTTACCTCAGTAGAGCTTGCTGCAGGTGCAGCTACACTGTTGGAGGTGGTTGCGCATGGATAGGAAGTATTAAGGCTGAAATATATAATTTTCTAGATCACTTAAGAGGCTTTAAGAAGGCACCCATTGCACACAAAGGCCAATCTAAGACTTCATTTGTTACCCAGTGGAGTACATATGCATAATTCCATTTGGCTCTAAGGAATCCTTCGTTACTTTTTTAAAGGGTCATGATCCATGCCTTCAAGTTTTGCTTGTGGGGCTGATACCATTTTCCACCCTTTTGCATGCCTTTGTGGTGGTAACTTGCTGCCATTTTGTCTGCCTTTTTTCTTATCCCTTTTGAGGAGGGTTCTTTTTTGGGCACCCTTTATGAGTTTTGATAATTCTTTAACAAAGTATGCATTTTCCTACCCTTTCATCCACCGTTCATTTACAATGGGTGCCGTGTTTAATTGTCATGATTTATTATTTTAAGATGTGCTTTTTGTGGATTGGAGTAGTGTGGCATGCCAAAATTTGACAGTTGGGGATTTTTACATTTGGCATTATTTTTTATGTTCATATGTTTGTTGCATATACGTTCTACCTCATGGCTAGTAATGAGCAAGAAAACTTAATTGGTAGGGAAGAGTATCTGTATTCTTGTGGACCAAGAATTGAAATTTCATGAGATTAGAGATGTACACATGGTTGTTATGAACCGCAAGGATGTGAAAAAAAGAATATCCATTAGTATATCAACGCATCATGCTAACTTATCATGGGATTTGTATGGAAAATCTAACAACCTCACCTTGTGCACTTGAAAGCTATCTAGCAATGATATTTTTCTAATGTGAGTGATATTTCTTTGCAACATTTAAAAGGTAATTGCAAAACATTGTTAATTTTCAAGGCCACTATTTCAAAACACATGTACCTTCCATTTTCTTGCAATTCCTCTTCCAAATTGTTTGACAGAACCATTCTTTTCTTAAGCCTTGAGGGGCTCATGGCTAGCAATGAGTGCACGGATTGAGTGGGTCATAGTGGGCATTTTTTGCATAATTGTACCATGACAATCATCATAATGTAAATGCAAGAATTCATATTCCATGAAATTTTGCATAGACTTTCATTTTGTGGTCCATACAAAATGAAAGTCCGAGACTATAGCATATACTTGTTGACAAAGGCTTTTTGTAAGATATACATGTTGCTTTGAATTTCTTGCAATATCTTTATGATGTCTTTATTATATACCTCTCTCTCTCTCTCTCTCATAGAAATGACTTGAACACACAAATTTCAAACAATCATAGATGGCTTTCTGTCTCAAAGTACTCAATGACGACACAAATGGAAGGAAGAAAATGAACAATGCAAGGACTTCATGCCTTCTAGAAGTAAGGGCTTCCAACAGGGAAGCATTCATGAGATGGAGGGAACACTGTAAGCCCTAATATCACATTGAAAAATAGGGGTGAGAGAGTGAAGAGCACATGGCTAATTGTATTCTACATTGAAAATGAAGATTAGGTGAAACCCTTAGGGTTAGGGTAAGGTTTGTCCTATGCACCCGTGTAAGCCTTTATGGGTAGCTAAAAATGACACTATCCTTAACACCTACCACCAAAACATAAAGCTTACGTTAAAAGTGGATAATATAGAATTGAGGTAGAACACCATTCCATATGCTTCATGCTTCCTCTCAGTATTAAAATTCTTATGTTTGAATCATAATTGGAGAATAATCTCCCTTTCCTTTTCCATTCCTGGCAATTCAAGGTTGCCCTTCCCCATGGGTATAGATTTCATCCTTCTAAGGAGTCCAGGATGTCTTCATCCTCTAGTATTGTATCCTGTGTTGGAAAGGTCACCTCCCCATCTGTAAGCCCCCATATGAGGAGAGCATGGGGGAGGGAGACCAAGGGCAGTACCCAACAGGAAATGAGAGAAAGGGACTGCCACATAGACAGCATCATGGCTGGCATGAGGGCAGCACATCTAGAACTGTTAAGGGCAGGACAGAGGGCCAGGAAAGTACCGAGCAGAAGCAAGACAGTCTGGGACAGATTGCGGAGGATCTAGGACATGGAGGCGCACTGTTTGCAGAGGCGCAGACATGGCAGGGAGTGCAGGCTCAGATCTGCAGCAAGGAATGTGACTGTCAGTGGGCAGGTGGCAGGCCTTTTATAGGCTGCATATTTGCCTTGAATGGAGGGCCAAAAGCCCTGGAAGTTTGGGCCATAAAAGGCCTGACTTGTGAGCCCTTTAAGGGCGGTTTTTACAGACTGAGTCGATTTTTACAGACTGAGTCGGTTTTTTGGTATAGGCCTTGGGGCCTATATAAAGAGGCCATTTAGCCTCATTTCCACATCATCTGGAGCAGCCAGTCCATCAGCAGAAGGAGCAGCAACAGGGCTATCTTTGGGCCTACAGTCAGGAGGAGAAAGCAGTACCTTGTGCTGCAGACTTAGCTTGCAGGAAGCTGCCCACCTAGACTGGTTTCCAGACAGCAAGGTGGAGAAGATCATTCTAGACGGAAAGTCTACTCACGCTCGAGGTGGAGCACACGCGGACTCTAGTCTAGAGATAGCCAGCAGATAGGACAAGGACTTTTGTGGTAAGATCAGAGGACCACACCATTGGTGGGACTCTGGATCTGTCTCTTTTGTATTGTGTCCATAGTTGTGGACGGAAATATATTATTTGGTGGTTTCTCTATCTGGTTTGGTTCATTGTCTATTGATGAGTCTGCACACCTATTGAATGCACATAAGTAAAGAAGTCTGTGATTCCACACCCACACCGCACATTGTGTGAGCTCCTGGGCATTACTATAAGTCTTCCGCTACGTGTACCCTCTGTTGGGTATTTTTCTAACATGGTATCAGAGCCCAAGTAGGAGGCTCACAGGTGTGGGAGCCTGAAGGTAGGGACCTTGCTGAAGGACGACCCTGATTCAAAAGCTCTAGGGAATCGACTTCCACGACTGGAGGATTGTGCCCTTGCGAGAAGGAGGGTGACTCAGGTTCAGTTAGGTGCGTTCAGAGTTCTGGTTTACTGCAATTTGAGTTTGGTTGACTTTGCTGTGCGGTATATACAGCAGAGATGTCGACAGCCTCTTCAGCCCCTGCTATCCCTTTCTCCTCCTCCAGTTTTCTCTCTTTCACTATCCCTAACTTTGGAGAGTCTGGGAACCTGGACGGGACTAATTACCCGATCTGGAAAGTGAAGATCCGGAGTCATTTAGTGGCTTGGAAGTTGTGGAAGCTGACCACGAGAGAGGAGTCGAAGCCGGCAGACATGGTGGACAGTAAAGGGAAGGTACTCATGGCAGTAGACAGAGAGGAGCTTGAAGCTTGGGAAGAAAGAGATGCCCATGCCCTGGCAATAATCATAGGGACTACGGCGGACTCTGTTCTTCCGCATATCCAGCTGGCCGAGATGTCAGTAGAGGCGTGGGCCACCCTGAAGGATCTGTACGAGACAGATAATAGCTCCCGGATCGTGCTTCTTCAGCATCAACTCTACAATCTTGATATGGAAGAAGGTAATACGGTACATAGCCATTTGACGAAGGTCAAGGTGGTACGGGATCAGTTAGCAGCAATTGGTCAGAAGACGGACTCATGCCATCTGGCCTTGATGGTACTGAGGAGATAGCCTCGGAGTTTCAAGAGCTTTGTTACAGCTGTGATAGCAGGACAGAGGACCAAACCTCTGACATTTGAGGAGTTGTGTCCCTTACTACTACAGGAGGAAGCTCGGGAGAAGCTCTACAATGGGGACAAAGATGACAAGGCGATGCTGGTGAAGGATTCCGCAGGTAAGGGAAAGGGCAAGCCTAACAATGGCAAGTCCAATAAAGATGACTCTGATGACGAGGGGACTTCGAAGAGGAAGCACAAGAAGAAGTGTTTCTATTGTGATACGCCCGGACATTTTGCAAAGGACTACAGAAAGAAAAAGGCGGATCTGAGAAACAAATAGGAGTCTGACCCAGATTCAGAGGGAAAGGCCAAAGCTAATGTGGTAATCGAAGAATTCTTCCTGGTGACATCACCGAGTGTTACCGAGGTCAGGTATGTTGATCCCGAAATCACAGTAAGGATGTCTGACATAGAGATGTGGGTCGACGAGGAGTCAGATGCCTTTGTGAAGGTGAAGGACAGTATGGAGCGCTTGGTACCTTCCAGGTGTGTAGCTGTTGACACTGACACGAGGGTGGACTCCATGGAAAGCCCTGGGGTCTCATGGTCAGATGGATGCTAGACTTCAGAAGGGGACAGTACAGGATTACACAGGATCTTGGCAGGTGCCTCATTGAGGTACAGGGTTTGCTTTCAGAGCGAACATTCAGGCAGTACAACAGTCTGGTATGTATTTGATATTCTGCATTTGAGCCTTTATAGCATGCTGTGGAGAGATTCTGCTCTTCATTTGTCTCAGGTGATAAGAGATTGGAAGGAATTGGCCTTCTTCGAAGGCAGAAGGGGAAGTATTGGTGCCTCTTCAAATCTCGGACGCAGATTGCTAGAAGGTGGTGGACAAAGAGTACTGGAGCCAGAAGAGTACCTGCTTGAGAACTCAGCGAGAGTTCATGGTCCAGATTATCTGGAAATATTCATTGGTTGCAGACCTTGCCAAAGGAAGGACGGGTTGAAACAGACCCTCAGAGCATGGTGCCTAGAAGACTCCAGGTTGTTCACTCATTATGAGGGGGACGAATGGAAGATCATGACGGCTGGGTTGCTCAAGTTCAGAGGCGGGAATGTGACTGAAGGAGGTGGTACCAGGAGGTGCTACCTGAGATGGACCTGTATACCAGGATGGTGTGCGGAAGCGGAACCGGACCTGGTGGAGCAGGAGCCACTGGATGCAAAGCCAGGAAAAGATTTCGACACCGTAAGGTTCCAGAGGACTACGACCAGGGAGTTACTGGAGCATCTTCATCGACGTGTTGGCATTGGGCTGAGATGTGTCGGTGAGAGGGGGTGTTGGAAAGGTCACCTCCCCATCTGTAAGCCCCCATATGAGGAGAGCATGGGGGAGGGAGACCTAGGGCAGTACCCAACAGGAAATGAGAGAAAGGGGCTGCCACATAGATAGCATCATGGCTGGCATGAGGGCAGCACATCTAGAACTATTAAGGGCAGGACAGAGGGCCAGGAAAGTATGGAGCAGAAGCAAGACAGTCTGGGACAGATTGCGGAGGATCTAGGACATGGAGGCGCACTGTTTGCAGAGGCGCAGACATGGCAGGGAGTGCAGGCTCAGACCTGTAGCAAGGAATGTGACTGTCAATGGGCAGGTGGCAGGTCTTTTATAGGCTGCATATTTGCCTTGAATGGAGGGCCAAAAGCCCTAGAAGTTTGGGCCATAAAAGGCCTGACTTGTGAGCCCTTTAAGGGCAGTTTTTACAGACTGAGGCGGTTTTTACAAACTGAGTCGGTTTTTTGGTACAGGCCTTGGGGCCTATATAAAGAGGCCATTTAGCCTCATTTCCACATCATCTGGAGCAGCCAGTCCATCAGCAGAAGGAGCAACAGCAGGGCTATCTTTGGGCCTACAGTCAGGAGGAGAAAGTAGTACCTTGTGCTACAGACTTAGCTTGCAGGAAGCTGCCCACCTAGACTGGTTTCCAGGCAGCAAGGTGGAGAAGATCATTCTAGACGGAAAGTCTACTCACGCTCGAGGTGGAGCACGCGGACACTAGTCTAGAGATAGCCCAACAGATAGGAGAAGGACTTTTGTGGTAAGATAAGAGGACCACACCATTGGTGGGACTCTGGATCTATCTCTTTTGTATTGTGTCCATAGTTGTGGACGGAAATATATTATTTGGTGGTTTCTCTATCTGGTTTGGTTCATTGTCTATTGACGAGTCTGCACACCTATTGAATGCACATGAGTAAAGAAGTCTGTGATTCCACACCCACACCGCACACTGTGTGAGCTCCTGGGCATTACTATAAGTCTTCCGCTACGTGTACCCTCTGTTGGGTATTTTTCTAATATCCTGCACCTCCAATATTGCCAAGTACTTCTCAACAATTCATGAATGATGTCAGTCTAAAATACAAGTACCATTATTGGTCTAAGCACGAACACTCGAAAGTATTCAAAATCCTAAGGCATGACCAATCCACCCCCTCAAAAATAGGAACATACCAAATCCAACAAAGTACCACAGATCTTGGGTCTACCAAACCTGACATCAAACCAATAACCATCCATGTCTTGGTCCATGATTTCCTTCACATTTAGTTCTCTAAGGCTACTCCACATTGATCCCCATTGGTACGTCCAACCTGTTGAGAGTTCACGCTCAACATCATGTGATCATGTGTACATAGCACTATCATGTGATCATATGTGCATAGCACTAACCCCATAGAGTGCTATAAAGGAAAGGGTTAGATGCCCTAACCCTAACCCTAAATGGGTTTGTATATATTCTACTTTTTCAACTAAATCTAGTGTACAGTTAGTCATTTGTGGTGTGCTCTCTAGCTATGCCCTCTCTCCTCATCTCCACTCTTCTCCTCTTCCCTCTTCATATTTTGTCATGGTATCAAAACTCCCTTGCCTTTCTTAAAGGCATTGCGATTCTTGAGAGTGCGAGAGAGATTGTGTGATTGTGAGTTCTCTTGAGTGAGTTCACTTTTGGTAAGAGACTCCCATCTATTGAGAGAAATTTTCGTCCACTTTGAAGAATTTCCATTCATCCCTTTCGAGAGTTCGTGAGAGATCTAGTGATTGAGAGAGAGTTTTCTTAGTTCTTGTGATTGAGAGAGAGATTGAAAGAACTAAATATTTTAGCAGAGATTGTGCTTTCTTTGAGTTAAAGAGAGATCAGTTTCTTTCTTTCTTTGAGTAGAAGAGAGATCAGTTTGTTTCTAAGACTTGAGAGAGAGAGCCTATGCTTTAAGAGAGAGAGAGCCAACCAACAACCACCTATCTCCAATGAGCTCCCATTACATCAACTTACGCTCGATCTTAAGATGCTCACAACAGAACCGCCGCTCCTAGCTGCCTCAATCGACGGCCTACTCCAACACTCAAGCTTCCACGAGCCACAATTGAATGAGCCACAGCTGCTTCTCCAACCGAGCCCTTCTCCAAGCTCTCCCGCAACAAAGCGTCTCCACGGACTGCCAACGGACACCTTCAACAAGCCCAGCCTCACAGCTTAAGTGACTTCAATGGTCGATAGCAGCACTGCCTTGCTATCCAAGCATCCCTACATAACGAGCACTGACTTCTCCAAGCCCACGCCTATCAACAACGAAGCACATAAAGCTTTACGTCTACAGGGTGACTCAACAATTGAAGGCGGCTAGGATCAACAAGATTGTGTGGCACGACTAAGGCGGCTAGCCTCAATAAGAAGGCACCTGTGTAGACCAGCACCAATGGCCTCACCTCATCAAGGTCTCCACCAATCGCCTCACCTTAGCACATAGGCTGGCTGTCGGGTAGCGCCTCTCCAAACGTAGCGCCCAACTAATGGCTCACAACGGCCAGCAAAACGGGCTCCTCCAAATGCTCCTCTACAACGACTCGATGACCCACATGCAAGCCTCACAAAATGACCCAGCGCCGCAACTCTTTGCAAAGATTGCAAGGAAGACGATGGAATCTGAAAGATTTCGTCGAAATTTTCAAAAGATTCTGCCTTCCAAAAGGACGACACGTGGTAGATAACTCTACCAAGTCATTCACCCTCTCCTTCTAAGGTTTGGTCTACAATGTGCCATGTGGCACCTTATCCCCACCAACTACCACGTCAGCACACCTTATTAAGCCACATCATCAAAGTGCCACATCAGTAATCCTAGTCACCTACCACATCGTTTGTACTGCCACATCAGCAGTGCCATGTGTTTGCCACATCAGCAAGCACAGTCCTCTGCCACATCATCTGACAGGTCATCAAGTGACCTTGGTCAACCTGACCCTGGGTTACTGAACCAGACTCGGGGTTAGTTAGCTTGACCATGGTTGGGTTAGCATGACCTTGGGTTAGGTCACACAGTGCCACCTCAACTGTCAGTCAGCATTGTCGCCTTCCAGGCACACTGACTCCCTGCAGGCACACTGTGCACCTTACATGTGCACATGGTTGACACCTCATCACTACTCCACAAGCACAGTCCCTGCTAGGCACAGTCACTGCATGTGACCCCCTGACTGCCACATCATCATTGAGGACATTTGCACTCCTTTTGCCCCTCCACCTAGATCAAGTTGTATCTCTTGATCTAGGAAGAATTTAGGGGCACTCTAAAAAGGAAAATCGCTCGATTTTTCATGCTCTAGGCGGTCGTCACATCATCTGCACATTTTGGTGCAAGTATCACTCACTTTTGAGCCTCGTCGGATAAATCCACTTCCTACACACACATCCACCTCTACATTGACGCATCTGACGCAGCACTTAAAAAGAACCAAAGAAAATAAATTATTTTCTGTTCTTTCATTGATCGACGGTTGGTATAGATTTAGATCAGAGTAGACTAGATCGCCATAGAGGGGACGCTTTGAATTTTCCCAAGTTGCCAATCTAAGCCATGCTTGAAATTCCTGACTAGTACCTACTTAGAGTCAGTCCATACGCTCACTTACGGTTTCACATCATCACATTACTTGAAACCTGATGTTCATCAGTTCAGTGAGCAGACTTCAAGGTGTTCAAAGGCATTGTCGATTGTTTAGTGGGTAGATAGCACATGATTTGATTTCACACACACATGCCATCATTGTAAAGCCTATTTGGCTATTTCACGACATTGTACACATCATTTTAGCCTTGTAAAGCCTCTTGGCTATTCCCGGCATCATTTGACACAATCCTTGTAATTCAAATTAGATTATATATATTGCAGTTCTACCTTCACCGATAGTTTAGATTTCACTTCCCACAGTCAGTGTTTTGCAGTTGATTCAGACATTGATTTTCACGACACTTTGAGTACATTTCTTGCACCATGTCTACGACTAGCAACCTCAATCTGGAGGCATGTGCTAAGCTAGACAACTCCAATTACGGCACATGGAAATACCAAATGGAAATAATTCTTGTACTTTAGGACAAATGGGAGTATGTCGATGGATTTACACCTAGACAATTGGACGATCGAGCCAGCAGTAGCTCTACTCCACCTGTTGTCACAACACCAGCAGCGAGATCTACAGCTATACAGATAGTTTTCACACTGGGTTTAGGGTTAAGGATTTAGGATTTAGACTTTTGGGTTTAGATTGAAAAATTTCAAATTATTCATCACGTCTTGAGGCATACATAAGCATAAGCAGACGATGGTTTCTTGGGCATCGTCTCTATTACTCTTCATTGGAATGACCTTTGCATGCATTAATGGCTTGTGTGCTAAGTTCTTTACCAAGCAACATTGACTGAACTTTTGTCAAAATTTGCCATTGGATGGCAATACTCTAGATTCTGGTATCATTCTCCTCGTCCATTCAGGATGAGTTGAACCATTTCTGCTGGATTCATGGACTCTCCTGCTGCTGCTGCGAGTTGATTGTTGTAATCTTTAATCCTGAGTACATAAGCATGATCGGTTTTGATGCTGTTGTGAAAACTCTGGTTGATTTGATTTCTCAGTGTGAGAATCATGGAAGTGTTCTTGGACTTGTAGAGAGCTGCGAACATATCCCATGCTTTTTTTGATGTCGACGGTGTTGAGCTATCCTAGCATGACATCTTGCACATTCTGCTTGATCAGATGATATGCATACTTGTATTTCTTGTCCCATTCTTCCTGTGCTCGGGCCATGGCATGATCTGCTACAGGTGCGGAAACTATTTGTGTAGCTGAAGATCTTGCTACTACTGGTGCTGTGACAACAGGTGGAGTAGAGCTATTGCTTGTTGGATCATCCAATGGTCTAGGTGTAGATCCATCAACATACTCCCATTTGTCTCAAAGTACAAGAACAGTCTCCCTTCGATATTTCCATGTGCCCTAATTGGAGTTGTCTAGCTTAGCAGATGCCTCAAGATTGAGGTTGCTAGTTGTAGTTAGACATGGTGCAAAAAATGTACTCAAACTGTCTATGAAATTCTCTGTCTGAATCAACTGCAAAACACTGACTGTGGCAAGTGAAATATGAACTGTCGGTGAAGGTAGAACTGTAATATATAATCCAATATGTTACAAAGCTTGTGGCAAATGATTTGGGAATAGCCAAGAGGCTTTACAAGGCCCAAAATGATGTGCACAAATTTGAAAAATAGCGGAATAGGCTTTACAATGATGGCATGTGTGTGTGAAATCAAATCATGTGCTCGTGAAGGAAGTGGATTTGTCGGCGAGGCTCAAAAGTGAGTGATACTTGTGCCAAAATGTGCATATTATGTGACGAGCACGTATAGCATGAAAAATCGAGCAATTTTCCTGTTTGGAGCGTCCTCAAATTCTTCTTGGATCAAGAGATATGACTTGATCTATGTGGAGGGGCAAAAGGGGTGCAAAGTGCTCAATGATGATGTGGCAATCAAGGGGTCACATGTAGTGACTGTGCCTAACAGGGACTATGCTTGTGGAGCTCTATGTTGAGGTGGCAAGAGTGGTCACATGCAGTGTGTCAATAGTGTGCCTGGTAGGAGACTGTGCTTGCAGGGGTCAGTGCCACATGGCAATGATGATGTGGCAGTTGAGGTGGACACTTTGATGTGGCACGGTGAGGTGAGTCGGATGATGTGGCATGGGACCCAGAGTGCTGACATGGCACACGGGTGTAGTTAAAAGTACCCAGGGTTAGGTAACCCTAGGTGATGTGGCAGATAAGGTAAGCTGACGTGGAAAGGATAAGCTTGTTGACATGGTGTGTTTCTGGCCCTACTGACATGGCCCTATGTGGATAAGTGCCATGTGTTAGCAATTAGACCACACTTTTGTGTGTGGTAACCATGAGGGTAAGATAAGAAAAGATTCTGTCAAATCTATTAGATTCTAACAATGGAAATTTGGACATAGGTTTGTGGTCGACAAGTCATCTAATAGGAGCCGATCGCTGTGCATTGAAGAAGGCATGCCCGATTGGAGAGGCTCGTTGGCACTACGGGTTGGAGGCAGGTGCGGTTTGAGAAGGGCTGGTCGATGGAGCTCTTGCGCTTCAACGAGCTACTACAATGATAGCTTAGATGACTAGCCAGATGCCTTCATCAACCACCTTCATGTGCGTGGGAGCCTGCTATTGTTCGTGGCTGGAGGCTAGCCGTTTGTGAACCGTAGAGGAGAACGAGCAGGGTGGACCATCTTAGAGCTTGTCTAGCTGCCCGTGTGCAAGAGGACATTGATGGTGGGGTGAGTCTACTACACCTCAGGTTCAGATACTGTAGCTACGCTTTAGATGTCGTAACGGCTTAGCCTCTGTGCCGCTATCCTTGCTGAAGCGTCTCGTCGAGTGTGGAGGCGCTGAGCTTGGAGAGCCAGCCATTGCTTTGGACCTGGTTGAGGTTGACTACACCTTATTGGAGGTCCGCCTCGTTGGAGGACTTGCACTGCAGGCAGTTGGAGCTTCCTTCAATCGGTCTTTGCGATGGGAGCCGTCTCATGTGTCGTTGCCTCGTTGGAGAGGTCGTTGTAGAAGCAAGTAGGTGGTTGTTGCTTGTGCCTTACACAGGGTCTTGGCCGTCAGGCTGTATGGAGTCCTTTGAGTCTCCAACATATGCTATTAGAGCCATTGAGGCTCTAGGGTTGAGCTCGTTGGAGAGGCTGAGCCGATCGATGGACCAGGGAGCCGCTTGGATTGCTTGCTATGGAGCGTTGGGCCTTGGAGTCTGTTGATGGTAGCTTGGAGTTCGATTCTTGTGACAACTTCTCTGCTTTACTAGTCTCCAAGATTCAGGGAAAGATTTGAAGGAGCGAGTCTTTGCTTTGGCTATGTGTGGATTCCCTCATTTTCACACGTCTCTCTTTCTCTCAAAAAACATCTTTCTTCTCACAGAATAGAGTCACGAGATTTCTCTCTTGGAGTCTTGAGAATATGAAAGAAATTTCTTACACAATAGACTCTAAAATGGTCACAAAACTCTCTCTGAAAATCTTTCGAAGAAGAAGAATGAACAACTCTCAATGAATGGAATTCCCTCAACGCAATGGAAAGAACCAATGGACATAATTTTCTCTCCATACAATGAACGAGAATCTTCTCTTGACGGAATTGAACATGCTTGAAGAACACTCAAGAGAATCTCTCAATCTCTCGGTCACTCTCACTCTCACAAGAAGGATGGCGCCTCAGTGGAAGGTAGAACCATGCTCTGATACCATGACAAAATATGAAGAGGGGAGAGGAGAAGAGTGGAGATGAGGAGAGAGGGCACAGCTAGAGAGCACACCACAAATGATTAACTGTACACTAGATCTGGTTGAAAATGTAGAATATATACAAACGCATTTAGGGTTAGGGTTAGGGCATCTAACCCTTTCCTTTATAGCACTCTATATGTGTTAGTGCTATGCACATGTAATCATCACATGATGTTGAGCGTGGTCTCTCAACAGAAGGATCCAACAAATCATGAGGAGCCATATGAGCCAGTAAAGAAGAAAAGAAGTTGGCAACTGAAATAACCAAGGCATTGAAGATAGAAAGAGCCCTTGATGGAACAAGTTGAAGAGTTAGAAATGCAATTAGATGACGAATAACAGCAAGGAAGACTAGAGTATAGTGGCAGAGAAGAGAAGGATAGTAACAATGAATGGAAAGTAGCCTATTGGAGCAAAACAAAATTGAGAACAAAGGCAAGCCGATGCAGATAGTAATGGCAAAGAGAAGAGTTACAAAGGAGTGTAAGGCATAATGCTTAGAATTGGAGGAAGCATATGCCATGGATATTAAAGTTACTCACAATGAATAATGCACTGATACATACAATGGATACCATGAGAGTGCATTAGGGAAGAAATGGTGTCTCAAAAGGGCCTGGAATTAGTGTTTCCTAATTTCAAGGGATTAGAGAGCAGTTTGAGGTGTACCAATGAGAGTGGTCTGAGGGTGGGGCAATGTCATGTTGAAGTTGAAAAAATATTTAAGAGGTGGGAAGACATCTAACCCATAGTTGAGATCCATGATCTTCACTCCTAGCCCTTGATCTAATTTCCAACCCAAGGGATACATTCGAATTTGAGGTAGAGCATTCCCAGCCATTAGATCAAGGTGTGATCTAAGGGATACCATTAAAAGATAATATCCACCCTTGATCAACACAAAGATCTAATGGAGGAAATGAGAGGAAAATGCGCTTCAATCTGGGCCATAGATTTGATTGTAGATCCAAGGGAGGAGATGAGTGCTAAAGGTGCTCCAATCTAGGCCGTGGCCCCTAGATGTGATAGAGGATCCAAGGGAGAAGATTCTAGCACTAGATGATGCAACCTGAGCCTTCCAAATAGTTGCTTCAATTCGGGCCCTTCATCTTTCAAGGTTGATCTCCACCTTCCAAAAAAGCCTCCATCCTAGCCCTCCATTACATCAAGGATCAACATCACTGGCCAAATCACAAAGGACGAGCCATCAAAGAACTCTATTGGTCGGAGAGCCGAAGTTGATACAAATCAACAAAGAATTGTGTGAAGAGTTCATTGAGAAAGCCTATGATTCTCACAATACAAGAATGTTTTTGCATGGGAATAGAAAATCTAAAAGGTGTACCAATAAATTTGATTTAGCACCAAATGCCTCTGATCCCAAATGCAAAACCCATCAAGTAGCAAAGGTATCGAATGAACGCCAACTATATAAATTTGATCAAGGCTGAAACTGATGAGTACCAAGGGCAAGATTCATTATGCAGTGGGCTGAAGCAAATCGTTGTTTCCCATCATCATAGTATCTAAGAAGAAAGGAAGGATATGTCTGGATTATAGGAAACAGAATGGAGAGACAATAGCATTCTACCCTTCACCAATAGCATTCTAAATAAATTGGCAGAGCATGATATGTATTCATTCATGGATGGATAAGATTACCCTCGCCGGAGAAGATTGAGAAAAGATCACGCTCATCATCGAATGGAGGGCCATACTCGGGTAAATGATGCTAGTTGAGAGAAATACTAGCTCTGGAAAAGATGTATACAAGAGAACATGGGCTGATTTCCCATGCATGCCATATAGACCTTCTGAACTACAGGAGAGAGAAAGAGAGAGAGAGAGAGAGAGAGAGAGAGAGAGAGGAGCACATGACATCATGGTGTCCAATTGGCCTGTGGAAAATACAATGCTGAATGAAGGACAAATGGGACTGTACAATGTTTGCGGAAAGTTGGACATTTTTAAAGAACATTAAACCATTACAATCAATTTCCATGACTGCAACACACAAATATTTAAACACAAGCACAAATTTCCCCCTAGAATGAAGGGAATGACATGTGACAAATGGAGATAGTCCCATATAGATTAGTGCCTTCCTCCTTCATGACCACTTTCCTTCAAAATGGTATGCCCAACAATACTTATAAAAAGACACAAAACATACATTTGTAGGGATTAAGGGAGATTTGAGTCTCCCCACATTTTTGGAACACCTTCTCCAAGCGCTCCAAGTATTGAAAGTCATCTGCTAGGAATTCATCTAGCCTAGATTTGGACCTCATGTGTTGCTTGCGCTTTCTCTCTCTCTCTCTCTCTCTCTCTCTCTCTCTCTATATATATATATATATATATGGCATGCATGGGAAAGCAGCCCATCTTCTCTTGCATTTTACATTCTTTTCCAGAGGTAGTAGAAGCCTAGCTTTGGTGAAGCACGCCTACAAGTGTGTTTTCGAGTATTCAAGTGCTCATGAACAGCAAAGAGGCAAGGGACATCCCAATTTGGTTAAAGGTAAGACCACATTAAGCTTGTCAACACAGACAAGGCACTCTTATTTCCTTATCCATTCACTGCAACATGTCTCTCTATCAGGCCTCATCATTTAGGAAGCAATTTGATGCTTTTCAGCTTTAACAGTGCACGGCAAATTTCTCTTTCAAAATGAAAATTCAACAGTTTTCTCATTTGAGCAATGAGTTCTGAGCCATGCAGCAGTCATACATCAGTTTTCATCCTCACCATTGACTTTTACATCAGGTCCAAGAAGTTTGTACCCAGATCATCAGAGTGGGAAATGCCCAAAGAGAAGGCCTTGGATCCATGCAATCAAAGGTAAATAAATCTACAGTCTCAGCAAAATCTATCTGCTAGTTGCCGTTAGTTGCTGCACAGCAAGCAGAATTTAGCTTTGGGAATAATTTTGGACTTCAAAATGTGAACATCCCCTCTAAATCTTTGCCAGTCTCAATGGGAAAACTTTGGAGTTCAGAATGTAAAGTGTTGAAATCATCTAAATCATTGCCAGTACCATCTAAACTCAATGGTGGGCAGATTTCCAGCCCTTTCATCCAGTACGAGTACTCCTTTAGTCAAGTTTGACTGTGGCCTCTGTTAGGCTGTGGTGGTGTTGAGACCGGGAAGCACAGGACATGGGTGCCATCTTCTCTCAGAGATACCTACCCTAACAGGTTAATTCCATCCTTCCTCCAAAAATTTGTGGAGGACAGATCTTATGGAGCAAAGGAAGGCCAAGCTTATGCAGATCTAATGGATCGGGCAAAGGCCATGATACAAGGAATGCGATAGCAAGATAAGGGGATGACTAAGCAAAAGTAAGAAGGAACAATTACAGGGTAATTGCTTCCAGCAGCTCGTCCAACACAGAACTCCAATCATGGGTTCGTCCTCCTCATGCCAAAGGAAGGCCATGCTTATGCAGATCTAATGGATCGGGGAAAGGCCATGATACAAGGAATGCAATAGCAAGATAAGGGGAAGGACGATTAACCAGAAGTAGGAAGAGAACAATTACAGGGTAATTGCTTCCAGCAGCTCCTCCAACACAGAACTCAAACCATGGCTTCGTCCTCCTCGTGTCACGATTGCAGAGAAGGTATCCTTAACTGTATACGACCATGAGATGACCCATTAGCAAATTCTCTTATCCATCAACCAGTTTGGCAGTTTAGTTGGCCAAAAAAGCGAGAAGAGAAACTGTTCCTTGCTTCCATGCATCTTAGCAATGAAGCCCTCGCCCTTCAAAACCATGCCAACATACTTTCATTGGAGATAATTTCTGTGGAGGCATCTGGAACACAGTATCTCCAGAGGTTGAAGAATCATTTGAAAGAACCACATGCAAGAACCACATGCAGAGGAATGTTCGACTAACTGGCTCACCCAGATTGCCATTCAGCTTCCAAAATCATATAAAAGATAGAAGGTCATTTTTTCCATGTGGGTTGTAACAGCGTCCAGTCAAACACCCAAATTAATGGACACTCTTTTAACGTAACACCAAATTTTGAGATCAATCACACACACACACACACACACACAAAAGATAGAAGGTCATTTTTTCCATGTGGGTTGTAACAGCGTCCAGTCAAACATCCAAATTAATGGACACTCTTTTAACCTAACACCAAATTTTGAGATCAATCTCACACACACACACACACACACACACACACACATGCATGCATGCATACATGGATGTACGTATGTATGTGCATTACATCTTTCTCTCTCTCTATATATATATGTGTGTGCATGCGTGTGTGTGTGTTCATGTGAGTTCTTCCTGGTATCCTTAAGGCACCTATTTTATGCTTTGTAACTGGCTGTCCCTTTTCATGGGACTGTTCTATGAAATATTATGCTAAATATATTTCACCAAAAAAAAAAATTGTGTGTGTGTGTGTGTGTGTGTGGATGTATGTACACACACACACACACACACACACACACACTCTTTTTTTTTTGGGGTGAAAACTTTGAATGATTTATGTTACCAGAGAGCTAACCCATGAAAAATGGGAAGCTTAAAATATACATCAGGAAAAGATTTCTAAGTATGCCAAATACATCAGTCAGACACACACACACACACACACACACACACACACACACACACACACACACACACACACACACAGAGACAGTTCTAATTAGAACCCCTCAATGTATAAAAGGAGGAATATATAAGAAAGACACCAGCTCAACAGTGATTCAGAGCTTTCAGTATGCAATGGCTTCTACTAGGCTTGACGCACCAATGGTAGTTGGAGCACTAAGACAACGTACAGCTAAAAAGGAATTTAAAAAAATATAAAGGGAACATTGTCAGTTGGATTAATATACACAGCACCTGCAAAGTATGCATTTTCTCTTGAGGCAATCCTGATAAATGAAAATCTACTTTAGGTTATGCACATCAAAGCACTTTCATAACCTGAAACTGAGCATTTCCCAAGTAAACTTTTTAGAGAAGGGGGTATCATGGTTATAAAAGCTATTGAGAGTACAAGGCACCAGTGGAAACACACTGGACAATCAGAAAGAAAATAGCCCTGACAAAGAGCTCACTATTTCACTGAATAATTAAAGAGACAGAATGCATGCATCCCTTCACCGAACCAATTATCCAGATAGGAAAGGTTAAGCTCATGTACTGTGGCATATTATATCAACTCAATAAATAATATATGTGGACACAAATAATTGTGTAGAGGTGCTTGAAATTGAGTGGGTGTTGCTCTGAGAGAAGCGTTAGGTGGATTGTTCAATGTTGATGGAGCAACATAATGAAAATATTTCTGTAGAAAGAAGTTTTCACAAGAGCATGCTCTAAATATGGAGGGTTTTTCAAAATACCCAGCAACCATTCCTTTCACCATGCAATGGAATCTTTGCTTGAGGTTCAAGGTAGGTTTTTACTTCATGCAGTCTGTTGCAACTGAGATGACAGTATCCTAGTTTGAGTTCAAGTCTATTTGGTTCTTACTATGTGTAGGTGTCTTATGCATAGTAGTGTTATCGCTTGAATTGAAGTGACAAAACGGTCCATTACCTTTGCGAGGTGAGGTCTGTCAGCTCAAGTGTCATTATTTGCATCCCCAAGAGCAGCTTCTCTGAGATATAAGCCAGCCAGTTGCACTTGCTTGACATTCTGTTGTTCCATCTCCAGAAGAACTCCATATTCAATCAGTTTTTCTATTGTTATTTTGGGTTTCCTCAAGGTTGGTGGTCCTTCCTTTGAGTTGACCAAGCTTTTGCCAATGTTCTCAAGACCCACCTCCAAAACCCATTTCCTCACTTCATCATCATACACTCGTGCCCTCATTGCACCAAAGAAATCTGTGAAATCAGAAAATTTAGATGCCTTGTGCATCCCATAGAGAAGCCATTGCTTTCACATTAAAAATGATAAGAATGCTTACCAATAGACTGCCCTGGGAACTTGTCGACAAGCCTGATCACATCATCTGGATGCAGGTTATCAGGTCTGAAAATTCCTTGGCATACACCGATCCTATCTTCTCTTGTTGGGGCCCAGTAGAATTTCTCCATACGGCCATCACGGATCAATGGTGCATACAAGGTAGAGAAGTCGTTTCCTGTGGCCACAATGGGCACGCGGGAGTTTTCCTGCTTTGAATAAACACCAGGAAGCTGGACATTGGTGGGGTTATCCGCAATATTCATGAGTGTAGCGTTCACCATTTGATTGTTGACTGTGTATTGGGTTGTATCACCCATCCTTCCCGCTCCAGCATCAAGGTCATTTATGAAGAGCACACACATCTGTCCTTTCTTCTTAATAATATCAGCAGCTTCACGGTATCTTTGCCGAATCAGCTTTGCTGGTTCCCCAGCATTACCACTTTCCAGCTCACCAGCACTCATTGTGATGGGGCTGTATACAAGATGATCACGTTGGAAGTTAACATCTGGCCATAATTATATATTTTTAATTAACGATGAAGCTGATTCAGCATTCCAAGTTCAGACAAGCAAAGGAACAGAACGTCATGATTTACTTGATTCCAAGCTTTGAGAAGACCAGTTCGCATTGAAATGATTTCCCTTGTCCCTTTCCTCCCCAAATACCAAGAATGAGAGGAACCTGTATTCCAACAAGTCAGTAATTTTAAGCACTTTTTGCAACGGTCAGCAATCAAAAGCCTTCGGGGTATGTACTTACCTTTATACTGGGAAGATTCATGAAATTCTTAACAATGTGGATAACCAACTTGTCCATAAAAGCAGGGGCAATGTAATAGCCGTCCTTCATGTTATCCATGCTGGAGTAGCTGATGAGGAAACAGGACATTGGTTAGACATGTTCTGTGCGAAGCGTTCCTCGTGACTCAAGCAAGATGGAGTCCAGACATGCGGTGAGCGGACAGAGACAGGTTTCAAGCAAAACCCAATAGATCGCACGCATGAATGGCTGAGCCGTAACCAAAATGAATCTACACGTGTCTCAAAAAAATTGTGAATTTATAAAAATAAGGAATGACTGCATGCATAGAGAAGCACTTTATAAATTGTATTCAATTCCTTCATGCTTAGGCACATTAGGATCAACTTTCAATGAAGCATGATTGAACAATTTGGACGAACGCTGAGAAAGGTCCATACAAGCGCTGTGCGGAGCTAACATAGTCATAGCTGCTCATGACGGCTGTTTGGGTTCCCATTCCCACCGCTCCTTGAAATAACGAATCCACCATTCCCTTTCCTCTGGTAATGTCTTGTTGATCGTCTGACACATCATATGTAAGTCCCGCCCATCTGTCTTGCTTACCCTTCACTGTCCCATTCTCCTGAGAGCTTGCGGATATCCTAGGCGTTGATCTGTTGAAGCTAAGAGAAGACGATTTTGTTTCCCTGCTCCCGATGTGAAATAAATTTGCGAGAGATGAATCATGCGCGGCGCCTGAGTGTCCAATTACGGCATGCTGCGACATCTGCAAAGTTAAACACTTTTATGCTTCAGATAGGTGAATTCTACACAGTGACTCAAGATAGGAATTTAGTCGACGTTGGCCGATTTGGGCGATCTCGAATTGTCGGTAGTTGAACAAAATACAAATTGAAGAAGACGAAAAAGCGGGCGGGATTGAAAAAAAAAACTAAATACCGTTCCAAGGGAAGCGAAATTAGAGAAGCATGCATAATTCTGTAAGCTCATTGAAAGAACGAATTGTGTCTGTGTGGGAGAAAATATGTTGACAACAATTTGTTTCTCAAACGGTTCCCTTATTAATTCAATGATCTTACAGAATGATGCAGGTTCTCTCTCTCTCTCTCTCTCACTCTCTCACACACACACACACACACACACGCGCGCGCGCACGCACGCACGCACGCACGCAGCTTTTTTTGTAAGAAATCTCTCTATCTCTCTCTCTCTCACACACACACACACATAATTATGTAGTCTCTCTCTCTCTCAGACACACACACACACACACACACACACTCTCTCTCTCTCTCTCTCATGTGTGCGTACTGTGTGTGTGTGTCCTGTGTGTGTGTGTGTGTCTGTGAGAGGAGAGAGAGAGAGAGAGAGAGAGAGAGGGGGGGGGGGGGGGGGGGGGGGCAAGCACAAGCTGCATGTCTCTCCGAGCTACTGTCTCTGTCATCATCACATCACTCATGATCACGTACCTGCAGAGAGTTGAAGGATGGAGTTCCAGAGGCAGGCATTGGTGTGCGAGAGAGAGAGAGAGAGAGAGAGAGAGAGAGAACCTGGAGGGAGTTGAAGGATGGAGCTCCAGAGGCAGGCATTGGTTGAGATGGGTTCGGCGCAGGATGAACATGCAGAAGCGGTGGGCGTGATGATAGAAAGCAGGGTGGCGGTGTTTGAGGGAATGGAGATCGTCGCTAGATTTTGTTTTGCACGTCGATGGGCGGAATACTATATGACATATCACCATCCCACACGTGTTTTATCACTCCACCCGTGTGTCCCTCAACACGGGAGCCCCTTCCCCCTTTCCACGTGCTTTCCCTGTCAGCCATACACGTGTCTTGAGTTAGCTGCCTTTTGTAAGACTTTCATGCTTGTATATATCCATTTATTGGGCTTCTCCTTGCCCAACATCGGCCTCCAGTTCATGCTCCAAATGCAAGTTCATGCTCACACCTGCTCAACAGCATCTAGAGAGTTCACCTTATCCACCACTGTCATCTAAATTCTTGTATATCCATTTATATCTTTCGTGCTATTTTGTAAGACTTTCGTGCGTGTATACCCATTTATTAGCACTGCCCTATTAAGGGCAGAACTCTAGCATAGAGAAACATGCTATTTTGGGAGCCCATTGAAATCAGGAAGAACAACCGGTTGCACACTCTCTACCTTAGCCACCTGGCGCATTAACTCTTTACCTTAGCTTACAACACCAAATCATCTCTAAGTTGCCATCGTCTCCACTCACCGTGATCTGATGACCCCACCAACATCCTCCTTGATGAAACCGTGGTGGCCAAAGTCTCATATTTTGGTAAGGGGCAGAACTATCTGGCACATCCAGTGACCCCTTGTTGGGCTTCCACTTTGCCCAACATCGGTCTCAAGTTCATGCTCCGAATGCAAGTTCATGCTCACACTGAATTTTCAATGGGCATGATACTTTGAAAAGGCCTTAAATAAGATTAATACCCTTGTTCTTGCAAAGTTTTATGTGGATCAGATACCATGTACATCTATATTTCCACATTTCTTACAACGCATAGTGCATGAGTGCTAAAAACTGCATCGATGTGCTTCTAGCATATGTGTATGTGTTTGATGCGAATGATAACTTTCATAGGACTTAATGACCATGTGCATCAAATTTTGATGTGGATTGGGTATCATTTTCTTTGTCAAGCATACATATTTCCAGCATTCTTAACATGCTTGTGCATGAGTGTTAGAAATATGCACTGGTATGATTCTAGGATGTGTGTGTGTGTTCTCAATGGGTATGACAATTTGTAGAGGCCTTAATGAGAGTAATATCCTTGTGCTTGCAAAATTAGACATGGATCATGTATTGTTTACATGTCGGGCATGAGTATTTCCACATCCTTGTTGTGCATCGTGCTTCACGTGATTGGTCATCTGAGGAATACAATTTAGGAAATAAATGATCTTACCCTTGCATTGACTCAGTCCCAGAGTTGAGACATGGTCTCAGATAGGATCCCTACTTTTTTCTACAAGGGGATTAGGCCTGACAACTCCCACTAATAGAAAGTTTGCTAATTCAGATGAATTCAAGACACCCTCCATCATGACCTGCCACACACTGTAAGTGAGTCCATCTAATTGACGGTCCAGAGGAAAGGTAGGTAACAGAGGTGTTTTTACCTTGCTCTATGCCATCTTAGCAAGGGTTGTCATGTTGGGTTGAAGAGATACTTAAACTGAGAAGAGAGCGTGGATGGGAAAGAAGGTAGAGAAGCAGATTGACGTAGAAAGAGAGGAGAGGGATGGAGAAGATAATGAAGAGGCTTGGGGTCTAGGTACCTTCACACCTTCAATGTCGCATCCCTTGAAGACACCTCCTTTTGAATATGAAAACACCCTTCAAAGACACCACACCTTCCTTGACACCCAAACTATTGTCACCTCCACACACTCCTTTTCAAAGAGACCTCCAAACAATAGCCCTAAAACTCCGCTCAGTGTGATGGCTTTGGCCTTGGCTCTTGGGTCTCTAGCCAACCTATTCTGTGAAAAGTGCAATAGAACTTGAACAAAAAAGGAGAGAGAAATACAAACTACACACAAACTGAACTGAAAGGAGAGAGAGAGACAAAGAGAGTCTGCAAGGAATCTCAAGAAAAACCCTTGTACTGCTAAGGAAAACCTCCACTAAATGTTGTACAAGAGATGCTACACTGAGATACTCCACCAAATGAGGACGATGCCTATATATAGGCACTCCACCCCCTCGAGTCAGTTGGTCTAGCATGCTGACCATTAGCCCCATATGGGATGATTGGCATGCCTCTAGGGGCCTATCCCTTGCCCTATAGGTAGGGCTTCCATGCAACCATGTGAGGTGCTTCCCCCCCTACCTCTAGAGCCGATTGAGCAGCTAGTAGAGGGCCGGACGATAGGTTGGAACTCCCCTTCATATGGCCTTGTACTGCTTCCATAGGAACCCGACCAAACATGTTGGGTCCTACATCCTAGGGGTGGCCTATAGGCCCCTCAACATGGCCTATAAAAGGCATACTAGTAGATAGGCTTGAATCCCTCCTCTATGGGATGCCATGTAGCCAAACAATAGACCCATAGGCACCACATATTGCCCCGTAGTCCTCTTGGGAAGACATGTAGGTAACACAACCAAGGGCTTCCCTCTAAATAAGGATACCTGCTCTCCAAGGATGGCTAGAGCCTACCTATCCATCCATCATAGGGTGCTGGCTAACTGCATTCCCCTAATCCAATCCTACCCTAACCTCTCAAAGGGCGGTCACACCCATAAGCAAGGTCCTCATTCTCTACCCTAACCATGGTACATCAAGAGATGATAACCTCTAATAAGAACTACTGCAAACGGGTTGTTGGAGCTGGGGGTGGGCTCCTGGACCTACTGCATGGTTGGCTGGTAGTGCTGCATCAATTGGGACTAACTGGAGATGCTGTGCATACCACTATTGGAAGTAGAGGTACTTCTATTGTTGTTACAAGGGCTCCTATTGTCTTGGATGATGGTGGAATGAGGGGGATCACCCTTTATGTAAGAATAGGACTACTAGAGGAACGAATCAAATTGTGGCTTACAGATTGCCACCATACTTCGACTACAACGACAAGCTACCGACAAGCCATATGTCACCCAACTAGACCTGCACTGTAATGATCAACCCCAACTTGCTACATGGTATTAGATACCTATAGCACCTATTCTACCTACTACGCATCCATGTGGCAACCCTAGACTAGCTTTTGGATAGTGCTACTACCTTGAAAAGACTGGAGCTATCTTGTGTACCCCATACATGCCGATGTCATCCTATCCTTGCTTTGACTATGTTGACTTCCTACAAATGTGGGATAGTAGAGCTACCACATAGGCAGCCATGTCATGGCAGTAGACGCCCATGCCATCTATGGCATAGCTAATCTTGAATCAGGAGAGCTTTACCCTTCTCTTTTGAAGTCACATGTCAAAAGGTGCTACTATCTACAACCAAACATCATTTGGATGCATGTGCTTGTCTTGCATCCCTCATTGGTGATGGATAAGTAGTCAATGATGACATTTCTTTAGGGTTTGATCTCTTTTGTGGGTTTGTTGTTGCTCTCCATAGTCCTCCAAATGGCTACCTTTCTATACACCTTGGAGTAGTGCACCATCTTGTTGCAGTAGAAGCATCGAATCTTTTTCATCTTGAAGTCTTTGAAGATCAAACCTTTTTACCATCATCCTGTTCTTGCTCTAAATATTTCTCAAATTTTTCCTTTGTATATCTTCTTCTTCAATGACAATTAGAGTGAGGGATGAGATTTTTAGATGCCCCCTGTGGGACTGCAAAATAATTAGATGCCAGTCAATGAGATTACATTTTCATTAGCAACTCTTCTATGTCAGTTGGTATAAGTGAAGAGATTTATGGATGTCCCATTGGGAGCATAAAGAGAACTAAAGCCTATGAAAAGGGATATTTGGAGCCTCAATTCTTTATCAAATAGAGCAGTAGCAATTGGGGTAGCAGCATGTACTCTAGTTGAGTAGCCTGCTTACTAGTCCTCACATGCAATTTGGGTAGTAGCTAGGGAGAAGATTGCCACCATATGTAGCTACTGTGAGGTAACAAGTTGCTCTTCATTGAATCTTGGAATAAGCTTTGTACCTTTAGCCTTTTGCAACCAGTAGTAAAGAGAGGTAGTTTACACCCCAATGCTTCTCTCCTTTGACTCTCTTTTAGCTTTCTTTATTCATGTACTTTAGTTCAGACACGATCCCTTAGTCACATGCACTATTTACAAAGGTGCATAATCAGAAGTAGTCTAATGTTTGAGTACAAATAGGCATGAGGGTGCGCAATTAAACGTGTTATATGCATATGCACATATACATACATATATGCAAAGATATAACGAGCCTTTGTGTGTTCATGCTATTTTGTGTGTTCCATTCTTACCTTCAATAAATGATGCTTGACAAAACACTAATTTATATGTTCACAATGATATGCAACGTACTCTTTCTCTTTTGTTAAAGCTTCAGACTGCTATTATTAGAGTCTAGTTCACATCTCCCACAACACTACCCTCATGTAACACTCAATCAATCATGCCCTTATATAGGTTAGTGTAACACTTAATCTGTCTAGTTCACATATCCAACACAATACTTTCATGCATGCTTCATGTAGGCTTGGAGTCCTTAGGCTACTGGCTAGGTGTAAGGGCACTCAAAAGCATAGTCTAGTTATGGGATTCCATGTCCAACCATGATAGTATATGTGAATTACCACTATACATATTTGGGAGTTTTGGCTAGATCCAGCTCATTTGGCTAATGCTAGCCTATATTGCAAATATAGGTAAGGAGCGTGGTCACCTACAATAGCCTTTTTTGAGGTGCCAATATGTATAGGACATATTTGTGAATACACATTTCATAGACTGTTTGACATTTATTTGTCCATTACTCATAGGTTGGTTTACTGACTGGGATTGTTTTCCAACTACAATGCCTATATAAGAGCATGCCTTGGTGTTCATAGCACTATCATATGCTTGTCTTGCACAAGAGTTAGAGTCTTAATGTTTTATCTACTTTGTAGCACTCAAAGCATAGAAGATACACTATAACCTAGGATCACTAAGGATGCATTTGATTGTGGTTTTCTTTTTGTTTCATAATGACCTAATCACATATGGTTCCGTGTCATTTCAACTCTATAGTGTACTATGTAATTGGTGGACTTTGAAGTCATCACAAAGTGAGTATAGGCTATCACTTTGATAAATATTTTTTGTGGATGAACTTGAAGGGCTTGTGTAGGTGACAAATTTTGTCCATGAAATCTTGCATACATACTATTCACATTGCTTCTATTGAGAATACTATTGTCATTGCCATCAAACTCTATCAAATTGCCACCTTCATGACAATTTATATTTTCTTTTGCTCTTCATTGTTTGATACAACCATCACTTTGAGGAACTGGACTAACACATTGACATCTTCGTTGTCAGGTACTTCTTTATAGCTCCACTTTATGGTTTTAAAGTGAAATTTATTTTTGGGAGGATCAACATATAATTCATTGGACTGCTTTGGTCACTAGTTGCAGGGTTTATGGAAATATAGATAAGGATTTGATAATCTAGTTCAATTGAATCCCAGTGATGCTTGTGGATATGTGCTTATGTCAAAGATGTACACAGACTTTCATATATTGGAGGATGTTAATAAATACATGAGTGTTTTCAAAAGGTTATGAATAATTGAGTAAAGTAGAAAGCATTTGCATGAAGCACTATGAGTTATTATATTTAATTTACTTTAAAAGGTTGACGGATCAATGACCGGAGTAAAAGAGACAGTAGTGTAAAAAAATGAGATCCGTGTTTGTCAAGTAAGTCAAATTTATTTATTTTACTTAATCAGTATTGCAACAATCGTAGCTTTTAAAAGAAATTTACATAAAGATATGTTAAATGCATAGATATTTTAAATGAAGATATGTTAAAAGCAAATAATCTACTAATGATGTCTTTATCTACTTGAATGTATCTTTGTATGCTGATGCTTTTCAAAGGGGATAGCAAGCAAAGATATTACATAAGGACTCCAAAGACAATTGAACTAGGTACAATAATTAGTTTGGATCTTATGTTTAGAGTTCATGATGTACCAGTAGGAGTTGGTTATGCAACAGATCACGTTGACAATTACATTAAGGATGCTTGTATATTTAAAGCAAATAATGAGAGTAAGACATTGGATCAATATATATTTCTTTGAATGTTGTTTGGAAAGCTCTCCATGTAACATCTTTATATTTTAATATTTCATTTTGATATCTACTATATGTGTTCTTTATTTCTTTATCACCTAAATGATGATATTGTTATTATGTAAAATGTTTTGGTAAATAATATTCTTAGAAGTTACTTTTTTAAACACCAAGCTATTCTTATAAGTTATTCTTTAAAACACCAAGTATAATATCACTATTACACTTAAAAGTTCTGATGAATTCTTCACACTATGTAATATGAGCACTAGTACGGTTAAGTATTTTGATAGACACTTAGACACAAATTTCATTGATGGATACAAGTTCCTCAATGTAAGACTTGAGCTATATACAATCCCACTTTAATGCCAACTTTTGTTATTTTTAAAAGCTAGTAGAAGTTAACTTTAATGTCACTTTTTAGCCATTACTTAGTCTTATAGATGAAAAATTTAATGTCACTTTTGCAACTTCTATCCCCTGTCATAATGGATCCCCTTGGACACACCGAGCTAAAAAATGTATCTACAAAACATAAGGAGCTTGAATTGAAGAAGCCAAGCCCAAGCTTGCCGACTCCGAAGAAAAGGAGCCTGAAGGGAGGAACTAGCTCCCTTCAAGAAAGGAGCAAGAAGGGTTGAGCCTGCAACAACCAGGGAGCTCAAAAGAAGGAAAGAGGAAGTGATATGAAGGGAGGGGATGGGCCCCTGAAGGGAGGAAACAACCCCCTTTAGGAAAGGAGCAAGGAGGGCCGAGCTTGGAATCAGGGAGCTCAAAAAACCTACTCAAAGCAATGCGGAATCAGCCCCCTGTAGGAAAGGAGCAAGGAGGGCCCAGCTTGCAATCAGGGAGCTCAAAAAGGTGACCTGGCCAAGGCAATGTGGAACTAGCCCTAAAGGGAGGAACCAACCATGTTTAGGAAAGGAGCAAGGAGGGATGAGCCTACAATCAAGGAGCTAAAAAATGTGACCTGCTCAAAGCAATGTGGAACTAGCCCACCACTGAAGAAAAGGATTCTTTGAGATGTAATCTATGTACACTATATGTAATCTATTGAATTATTAATGTTCTCCAAAGTTTACCTGGGCAATGCATCTATTTTAGGATAGCACTTTGCAACAATGCAATTCATTTTAGTATAGCATTGGTTGGTTGTAGCTCGGAGGTTGGTTTTATGCTAGGAGATTAACTGCCACTAGTGTGGCGGTTTGCTTCATTACAAGATGAATGCAATACAATTCATTCGTTTAGGATTTGTGGTCACCAGCCCAGTGGCTAAAATTTGACAATAGACAAAGAGAACTGGGACTGTTTTAGTATAGCACTTTGCAACAATTTTAGGATAGCATGGTGGTAGTGTAGGATAAGTAGTTGCTAGTGTGGTGGTTGGTTGCAAACTAGGATAGTAATTGCCACTAGTGCAGTGGTTGTTTGGGATATACGTGGGATTTACAAAACAAGCCCCATTCAATTTTTGAAAGGGAATTTGGGCTTTTTTTGTGTACGTACCTCTTGACTAGTCTCCACCGACCATCTGTTTAGAGAGGATTGTCATTGTACAATATTTCTTAATTTAAATTCATTCTTTACACTTCTCCATGTATCTTGCTTTATTTTTTTATTTCACATTTCTTAATGTAAGTGCAGTTGTTAAGATACATACATACATACATACATACATATATGTATGTATGTATGTGTGTGTGTGTGTCCAATATTAAAATATTTCCAAAGTGATTGAAGTGATGTTTTCTCAGCTATGTGACTAAACAGTGTCATTTGATAGGCCAAGGACCATAATGTGAGATGAAGATTTCTTCCCCCCCCCAAGAAAGAGGGTTTTATATCACTTCCAGCATATACAACTTGTTCAACTAATAAAGATGCACAAAAGGAAACTGAGACAAAAAGAAAATCCAATCATACATCAGTTATAGATTGAGGGTCTTTGATCTTGGCTTTGACGTCTCTAATCAAAGCCTTGTCATCTCGAAAGATAGCCCATTTTCCTTCTTTTCTAGCCGCCTTTACTTTTGCAAGCTCTGAGGTCTTAGTCTTTAGCTAAGCTTTTGCGAGTTCCTCTACCATCGACATGCTTAATCCTTTTAGCTTATTCGATTGTCTGACAATCTGAGTTCTTTCACCTTTTGAATCGAAGGTAAGGATTGCATGCACTCTTGCTTTTCCAATATTAAAATCTAGTTCTTCCCATTCGACTCCTGGTAAAGCTTTGTTGATTTTCTCATGAGTCTCTTCATAAGAGTCTTCCACTATGTACTAGTTGTCTGTGCTAAACCTCCAATCTTGAGCATTCTTGAGTTCCATAGTCTATTGGCTTGCTCCTTAACTTCCTTTTGTAGTCGAGTAGGCATCTGTGTATCTAAGGAGCTCTTTACTTCTCCTTTGAGCTTCTCTTAGATCTCTCCCTTGAGCTTCTGATGCATCTTTTCAATTTGACTAAAGACAACTTCATCAGCTACAATGGGGCTTGCCTTTTCAAGTTTGCTCTCAGCCACTTTTACTCTCTCTTCTAGCTCCTAGAACTTTTGCTTCATCTCATTGTTCTCCTTTTTAAGGAGAACTTGCTGTTGTAGAAGAATAATGACCTCATTTTTCCTAGTGTTAGGCAAGGGTGAAGCTATTGTTGTAGTATATGAAGGCTGCTTCTTATGTTTCTTGTCCCCCATAATAGAAAAAACAGTTTGCCAGTACCCCCTCTGCTTGCGACTTTCACTACAGCCAAACGGCAGCGATTCTGATTTTATCCCAAAAGCAAAAAATATAACTTATCTTCCATAGCAACATCTCTTTGGATAATGTTAACGAGAGAGGAAGAGATGTTGCTATGATGATCAGTAGCACATAGTATGACAAGAGAATGCTTTGAGTCTGGACAGTGTCCTTTAATGTCAGATGAAAGATTCCAAATATCTATATATATCTATATGTCTGTATATATCCAATATTAAAATATTTCCAAAGTGATTGAAGTGATGTTTTCTCAGCTATGTGACTAGATAGTGTCCTTTGATAGGCCAACGACCATAATGTGAGATGAAAGATTTCGATTAAACTGAGTTGAAGATTTGAAATAAAGTGGTTGGATAATGCTAATGAGAGAGGAAGAGATGTCACTATGATAATGTGTGTCGCTATGATGATGTCCATATATATATCCAATATTATAGTTATTTCCAAAGTGATACAAAGCTCCAAAGTGATCAGAGTGATCCAATATTATAAATATTTCCAAAGTGATTAAAGTGATGTTGTAGAAAGATCGTTGAAGGTTGCATGCTCTTCAATACAAACTAGTTGCATGCTCTTTAATATAAACCAATGAAGGAACAGAGATAGGAACAACGAAGGAATACAAATGGAAAGCCACGGCAGCAACAACATTTCTTCAGCCTATCCTATGAAAGATGAAGCCATTTCGCAATGGGTCCCTAGGCAACCTGAGATTTGTCATACATGAGATTGGAGGAGAAACCTAGTGTTCCACAACATCGACTCGAGATTTTCATTCGGAAGAAGGATCTCATTTCGAAGATGGATTGATTGCAGAAGGAACTGTGGGAAGGCGTTCAATATTATAAGGACCCACAGTTTGCAAAGTATGCTGTTGAAGGCTCCAATTGTGCTCTGTGTCGAGCCACTATCCTAGAAGCCTTGCATAAATATAAAGTTCTTCAAAGAACTCAAAATTGATCTCTTGGAGCTTTGGCTACTTTGTTTTTTTGTATAATACTAAATGTTGGATATATATTACCCGGGTCTTCCTTAGGGGCTAACCACCCCTCTAATACAATTGGCTTTAAAATAGAACTTGATTTTTAAGTAGCAAAATTTCTTAGCATCTATCAGAATGTACCTGCCTACTATAGATATTAGAAGCGAGAAAGTAGATGCTGTAGCATGACGATAGTGTAGGATAAGTGGTGGTTGGTTGCACAGTAGGATATTAATGCATGTTGGTTTGCTTCTATTATTACAATATGAGTAGCATATAATTCATTCATTTAGGATTTGTGGTCACCTGACCGGTGGCTGAAATCTTACAATAGATAAAGAGAACTAGCCTAAAGGAGACTGTTTTAGTATAGCACTTTGCAAAGGAAAGCACGGCGATAGCTGCAAGATAAGTGGTCGCCAGTGCGGTGGTTGGTTGCACACTAGGATAATAACTATCACCAGTGCGGTGGTTTGTTTCTATTATTACAAGACATACAATTCATTCATTTAGGATTTGTGGATTATATATGGAATACTAAAGAAAGCCTGGTGGTTAAGCGTGGGATTTATCATTTGAGATTTATAAAAACAAGCGTGGTAGTTAGTATGGGATTTACTAAAAGCAACATACTATCTCAAATACATTTTCCATTTTCTAGGATTAGTGGAATTTGTTTCCATTAGGAAAGAAGGGAACTCATTTCGGGGCCCTCTAAGAAATTCACTATTTACCTATTTTTGTTGCACTCAAAATATGGGAAATGCCATAAATTACAGATACTTACTGCAAAATGCCAGTCTAGTACTTAGGTTTCACATTAAATGCATATATAAGATCCTTGATTTTTTGTACAAATTCTAATGATTTTGACATCGTCAGTGCATCTGGAGCGGACCAAAACCCTCAAATCGGCCCTAGAGACACCAAAAACTAACACCTGGAGGCTAGAAAAAGGGCAAAAATGCCAGGAATGGGGGATTTGCACTAAAATGTGATTCGACCAGTTCCAACAAATCCCCCATTCTGGACATTTTTGCCCTTTTTTGGGCCTTCGGGCGTCGGTTTTTAGTGTCTCTAGGGTCGATTTGAGGGTTTTGGCTCGTTAGTGCAAATCCCCCATTTCGGGCATTTTTGCCCTTTTTTGGGCCTCCGAGTGTCGGTTTTTGGTATCTCCAAGGTCGATTTGAGGGTTTTGGCCCACTTTGCACATGTTGGCAATGTCAGAATCATTCAATTTTGCATAGAAAATCATCTTTTGAAGATCATGTGTCAGACAATAAAAGAAAAATATTTTGAATATGACTTATTTTATCTTTTTTCCATGGTTTTTGGTATCTTTTCAACGTTACGTTTGCCCTCTTCTGATTGGTCAAGAGCCTTTTTTTCTAGACCCTTAAAAGTCCCAAAATGAGCTCCCTTTTTTCCTAATGCTTGCAATGAGACTACATTTTGTTAGTACTATCTTAGTCATCCTCGTCTACCACTCCAAGACACCCCAAGATGTGCTCATGCGTGTCTAAATCCAATTTGAAGACACTCTTGCCCTTCTTTCATTGTGGCATAGGTTGCATCTGGAACTTAATAGCTCTTACTAGATGAGAGTACACAAATGTTTATGGACTCTTATGTAGCAGCTCATAATTGTGGCCTCTCTTGGATGTTTTTTTGTACCAAAAAGCTCCAACTACTACATCCCACTTCTCATAGGTTGTTCCCCAATTACCCTTAAATGCTTCCTCAACCTTATTCTTAGGTTTTTTGCACTGTAACACAAAGTATGGGTCATCTTCCTTGTTCTCCCTAGAGGCAGCAACAACAATAAAGTTATCCCCCTCTTCTAGACAGTTAGTGAGGTCATCAAAACTCTCCCCAAACTATGGGGAGTTGTTGTTTGTCTCTCCATGTTTAGCACTCCATCTAAATGTAGAGGAGAAACCTGAACTTGCTTCCATGTCTTCACAGTTGCAATGTTCTCACAATTGTCATGATCCTCTATGATGTACATAGTGTAGAAACAAGAAAGTTTTCTTGTTTTGATCAGATGGGTGTCTAAAAATCTCCATATGCTGTGCAAACTACAAACTCCTTTAATTTTCTTGCAATCATGCCAGCTTCTCATTTCCACTTCATCTACGCACTACACTATTCTTAAGGCTTTGTTTATTATATGTTGAATGCATGCCTGTGAAGAGGTCGGTGGTGAGCTATGTTACAACATCATGCAAATCATTGAGCTTTTCTTGAGGGCATGTTAATTGGTGTTTAAATAGAGCTTGTTTAATAATTCCACATCATATCTAGACCAGTTAGGGATTTGAACCTTGAGACAAAGTAGAATCCACAGGTTGATTAAATTGAGAGGCAGCACCATTTGACCACACCCAATGTTGTTATATATTTTTTGCATGGGGATCTTCTTTTTTCATCCATTCCCAATGCAGGTGAAAATCTAGACCAGTTAGGGATTTGAACCTTGAGACAAAGTAGAATCCACAGGCTGATTAAATTGAGAGGCAGCACCATCTGACCACACCCAATGTTGTTTTATATTTTTTGCATGGGGATCTTCTTTTTTCATCCATTCCCAATGCAGTAGAAAATCATGCTGCACAAATAAGGTGTCATTTTTCCTATCATCATCTGAAATGTAGAAATGGTATGTGCATTGCACTGACATGGACTCCTGTGAGTTAGCAAAAGGAGATTGGCATTAGTCATAGAAGAATCAAGCAAATGACTGTTTGTGATATGCACAATGCTTGTTGTACCAATGAGCACTTTGTATCTCATCTTGTTCATGAAATTAATAATTTTCTGCAAAATCAATGACAGAGACAATATGTGTCCTGGGGAAAATTGGCAAGGTACGTCTTGAACTGCTTATCTTGCCAACTGGCTGTGAAATTGTGAAGCACATAATTTGGGATGGATTGAACCACATGACCTAAGCTCCCTCGCCTGAGTGCTCTTATATGATAGTAGCCATCTCTTTTAATTTGATCCTTCACCATTGACATTTTCAAATCTCCTCTATTTTAGAGAAACAAGGTTGTCTTCCCTCATTTCATTTGGATAGACATGAAATTGCATCTTCTTCAACTTCAGAATACAATGAGCTTGCATGTGCCATGGATGCATTCAATGTGGCACCACTCATGGTCTCCCTTTGGACAAACCATTGGCTTCCATAGAGATCTTAGGCTATAAAACCTAGTCTCCCTTGTAACACATCATGAGGATCTAGGTGGCCTAATCATTAGGGAGACATGGGCATTGATCCTCACCATGGAGCAATGCTCCAGCATGATTAGATCTCAAGTCATTCATATCTTGCCAGCCCAAGTCAAATTCTATGTGTGTTTTGCAACAACAAACATTCCTTTCTTTGATTTTCTTGACATACTAGGGATTACAATGCCCAAAGCTCCTCTACCAATTGAAATGTTAGGATTTTGATCCATAACATCAAGATTCTAATTCATAAACTTGAGATAGAACTCCATTTTCTAACCCAACATGCGGAATAACAATACATTGAGCCCCCTTTTTGCACTACTATGAGGAAAACAAAACAAAACACCATACGTACAAAAACAAGACCAAACATTACAAAAAATTTGGACTCAAAAAGGGCCCTGTAAGGGAGCCCTTGGGCTAGTGACATGGAAGAATAAGGTGAATAAAACCCAATAGAATATTGGTTGGTGGAAGGCAATAGAATATAAGAAGTGGCCTGACTTCTCTATTTCTTTATTCAATGGCCCAAACAATGAGGTGGAGCACCCACTTGCTACCTCAACTCTCCCATCACGTTTTTTAATTGTAACGAAAGTGAGAAACCTAGTTTCTCAACCAAACTTGTACCATTTGACCTAAAACCAAATCCTCCCATCCAACTACCACACTCCTTTCATTCTCTCTCATTCCTCTTGCTTCCCCCTCATTTCTGAGCACCATTTGGAATTTTTCTTTGCTCTAGTCCTCTTTTCAAATTTCCTGCTGGCTCTAGGAAGCTTCTTTCTTCTCTCCTGGGATGGACTCTCATGCCAAAATCTCATCACTTCTCTTCTCTACCTACATTTCCCACCTATTTCACTCTCATTCTTTCAAAACGTTCAAGATTTTTGAATGAGATTCAACCTACCTTTTTCTTTCTCTATTTTGGGTGCTTCTCCTTCAAACCTCACCACTTCCTCTCTCATCTGAGATCCTCCCACGATCTAAAATCATTTCATTTAGGAAGACAAGGCAATCAATGTTCTGAGTGAGCCATGAATGATGCAAGGTGTTTGGAGCTTAGAAGGAGCTATTGGATGAGATTCTTTGAGAAAGGATCAAAGAAGATTGACTTTCAGGCATTGCGGTTGCTGATGCATGAGAATCAATCTTTCTTTTGCCCATCTCTCAATACTAGTTACTTTCCCTGTTGCAATCTCTAGGGTTGCATGATTTTGAACCATTTGTGAAGGTTTCAGGTCCATCCAGATAGCTTGTATGGAGGTTCAGGTGAGATAATATTTGGAACAATGCAACATAGTGATTATGATGAGATTTGTTTGTTAATGATGTAACTTCGAAGAGACAATTAGTTTGTAGTTCATTTTGTGTAGTTGTGTTGTTTTGTTTTATTTCATGGTTTAAAAACATTGAAAAATTTGTTTGTTTTGTAAGAAATTCCATGAGAATTGAGTCTTTTTCACTCTTACTATCAATGGTTTTCTATAGAATACTGCTTGAAATATATTTTGAGATGTTTGGGAGCATATAATTTGTTTTGAAGCAAGAACCATCAACTTCATCAATCTTGGAACACATTTGGGACCACTAGGAGGGACACGTTTGATCACATTTTTCTTTCAAAGAACCTTGCTCTAAGAATCAGGTACTGTTCATTCATGTAGTTTAAGAATGTTTTTAGTTTTCAACTCAAATCAGGGTCTATTAGAGCAACTTGCATAGAGATTCAGGTGAGAAAACCTTTAGAACAATACAAGACAATGAAAATAACAAGATTTTATGATGCAACTTTGAAGAAGCAATTAAAGAGGAAGAAAGATTTTTGTGTTTTAAAAGATACACTCTTACTATTGAGGTTTTTTATAGAATATGGTTTGAAATAGATTTGGAGTTGTTTGGAAGCATATAATTAGTATTGGAGAAAAATCCATCAATTTCAGCATCCTAAATTACAAGAGGGACCATTGAGGAGGACAAGTTTGATCACATTTTTTCTTCAAAGGTCCCTGTGAGGTATTGTTCATTTACATAGTTTAATAGTGTTTGATGACAAGGAAATGTTTTTTTGAATTTGTAGATTTCAATCATTAGATTTTGCATGTAATTGGGGTTTTCATTTTTTCTTGGTTTGATACTTTTCTGAAACATGTCATGTTTGTATAATATTTGTTGATGTCAATGTTTTATTATATTAGGTGGAAAGTGCATGAAATCATGAAAGCCACTCAGAATTTAAAAAAGGTGGATATCCATTTTCAAATAGATGCAGAGAATGCACCATTTTTAAAGAGGAATGAATCCTCCTTAGCAAGTGAAAGTGATTTAGTAGCTCTTTGAAATCAAGGAAAAGCACATATGGATTTGTGGTTAGAAGGGAAAATATATCTAGTAGATCCATAAATTTGTCAGACTCCTCAATTCCATGGATTGACCAGCTTAATAAAGTTCCTATGTAAGGGTGAGAATGGTTTGTTAGGATATTGTTGAAGGCTGATTGGTCTTGGGGCAAGTAGCCTTCATAGCCAATATCAATCTTTGCTTAATGAAAGAGACAAAAGGATTGCAATGTTGGAGGCTTGGAATCAACATTTGGTATCATCTATGCAAGCTACAAGTGTTCAAATGTCTGCATATGATGGCATAGAGAAGAAAAATCTGGAATTATAATCTGCATATGATGGCATAGAGAAGAAAAATCTGGAATTATAAGTAAAGACTCAAACATTAGATGCTCAACTGGGAGAGAGCACTATAAATGCAATTCACTTACAGATGCAAAACACGGCTTTGAAGGATGAGATCAACAAGTAAAAAAAACAAAAATCATTCACGAAGGATACTTCAATGGGTCCAAGACTATGTAAGAGGAAATTGCATCCAATGGATGAAATATCCAAGAAAAGTTGTCACTCGAAGCATCGAGTGAGAGCTTGTAGGAGTGTTTCAGAACTCATGTCTATCCATGATGAACACTATGGTGCTATGGGTGAAGTGGTTACACAAAAAATGTTGGAGTCTATTATACAACATCCAAAATTTAAAAGCCTAAAATCAGAGATAACATCTGAGTCAATGAAAAAGTTGTGGAACATTTCAATGCAACTAGTGCACAGGGAGTTTGTGATACTATGGAAATAAGTACAAGGGCATATCAGCTCATATTTAAGAGCTTAAAAACAACATGTTTTTCTATGGGAGTAGAAGTTAAAGCCATGCTTCCTTAATCGATTGATGTTTATAAGGCCAAGCATGCACCCAATTTGGACGTACTTCATTTACTCAATGAGCCCCAGCATGTATGTAGTACACTAACTTTGAAAACAAAGGCTGGAGAGTCTAAAGAATTGGAATTGACAGTCAACAATAAATTTGTGATGGATGTTCGAAGAATTCTGCAAGCCATGGTGAAGTATTATGATATGCCTATGGGGGAATGCAATGGTACTCTAAAGATTATACTAAAGCTTGATGAAAGTGATGTGGTCAAAAGTCAAAAATTAGAAAGAGTTAGTTTGACAATGATGAATAGAATACTGGTGTGATCAAAGGTCATAACAATGGTGAGCTACTTGAATTTGAGGGATATGGATCCTACCATGTAGAATGCCATTTAGCTACTGCTACCGACCTCAAGACTATTAAATGTATGTTTAATGTGGCACATGGAGCAAATACAAGCCATCCTTGTCCTCTGTGCATGCAAACGAGAGTACTTGTAAAGGGTGGTAAAAAGAATCAAAAGCAATGGGCCTTTGAACTTGCAGAGATAGATCAAACTAAGGCACCAGGCAGATGGGGATGCTCTAGGGAAAGATCCATCATGGAGTCCAATTTTTGAAATTCCTCTTGAGCGAGTACTTTATTGTGCACTTCATGCTATTGTGAGTATAATTGAAAAGTTGGTGTATCTGTACATCATTGATGCATATAACTTGAAGCCCCAACAAAAGAGTGAGAGGATGATTATGCAAGAATTGAAAAGGTTCTTTCAGATATGGAACTACACTCTGGGCAAGTGATGTTTTGTAGCGGGAAGAGAAAATAATTTGAAAATGGTATTCTTTATTGACATTGAGTAGTATCATAAAGATCATCAAAGCTTTAATGCATAAGCTACTCTAATCTATGCTTCTTCTTGCTTGGCTCAGATCTCTTTTTTGCTTGCTAAAGTAGAGGGCTGCACAATTTCATTCTCTATAGCCTGGGGATCTGTAATGCCAGCTAGCATTGCAATACCTATGACGCTATGTAGTGAACCGGATCGTGTGTCTGAGAATAAAAATAAAGCTACAATATGCCTAATCAAAACAACATGATCGGTAGTAGGACGGATGGGCCTCATCTTCACCATCCGACTGAGGACCTTGAACTTCATGATGTTCATCTTTCCATCTAGCGAACCAAAATGTGTTGAGCCACTCTGTTGATGTAGTGGCCGATCGATGCCCTCCCCCCACTAGAAGACCCTTTGGTTCCCCCCTTGCATCCGGTATACTCATCAACGCATAAGATATCATGCAACCAACATATTATATCAAAACCCAAAGATTATATAAATTAATAAAATATCATTTTTCAAGAATTAATAAGAATAAGGGTTTTCACAGATGAAAAATAACATCTTTAAAAAATTATATTTGAGAGGCCACTGGGACCCTAGCAACCATGTGCATCAATTTTATGCCAAAAAACCCTCTGCAAGCCCAAAATCCAACATCGTGCAACCAGACCCTAGTTTCTGCTAAACCTAGGCTCTCGTTGCACGATGGTGGATTTTGGGCTGCAAAAACTGGGCTCTAGTCACATAATGTCAGATTTTGGGCTTGCAGGGTTTTTTGGGCATAGAATTGATGCACATAGCTGCTAGGGTCCTAGTTGCCCCCCAAATATAATTATTTAAAGGTATTATTTTTCATCTGTGAAAAAACCATAACCCTAATTGTTTACACAAATGGAGTGGGAGGGGTAAGTGGCAAAGGCATGTGTCAGGGGCTAGTGGCAGGGCAAGTGGTAGGGGCAAGTGATAGTGGCAGGACGTCTTGGGTTTAAAATCATAACATTTGGTTGGGTTTTGTACCCTAACCCTCAACCTTATTTTTTATTCCCTAAATCAAATTTGGGAGGTCACTGACACCCTAGCAACCATGTGCATCATTTTCAAGCAAAAAAACCCCTAAAAGTCCTAAATTCGACATCATGCAACCAGAGCCCTGTTGCAACACATCATGTGACTAGAGCCCTGTTGTTGTAACAGGGCTCTAGTTGCATGATGTTGAATTTAGGGTTTTCAGTAGGAACAGGGCTCTGGTCAGGTTTCTCCTCTACATTTAGATGGAGTGCTAAACATGGAGAGACAAACAACAACTCCCCATAGTTTGGGGAGAGTTTTGATGACCTCACTATTTGTCTAGAAGAGGGGGATAACTTTGTTGTTGTTGCTGCCTCTAGGAAGAACAATGAAGATGACCCATACTTTGTGTTACAGTGCAAAAAACCTAAGAATAAGGTTGAGGAAGCATTTAAGGGTAATTGGGGAACAACATATGAGAAGTGGGATGTAGTAGTTGGAGCTTTTTAGTACAAAAAAGCATCCAAGAGCGGCCACAATTATGAGCTGCTACATAAGAGTCCATAAACATTTGTGTACTCTCATCTAGTAAGAGCTATTAAGTTCCAGATGCAACCTATGCCACAATGAAAGAAGGGCAAGAGTGTCTTCAAATTGGATTTAGACAGGCATGAGCACATCTTGGGGTGTCTTGGAGTGGTAGACGAGGATGACTAAGATAGTACTAACAAAATGTAGTCTCATTGCAAGCATTAGGAAAAAAGGGAGCTCATTTTGGGACTTTTAAGGGTCTAGAAAAATAGGCTCTTGACCAATCAGAAGAGGGCCAACGTAACGTTGAAAACATACCAAAAACCATGGAAAAAAGATAAAATAAGTCATATTCAAAATATTTTTCTTTTATTGTCTGACACATGATCTTCAAAAGATGATTTTCTATGCAAAATTTAATGATTCTGACATTGCCAACGTGTGCAAAGCAGGCCAAAACCCTCCAATCGACCTTGGAGACACCAAAAACTGACACTCGGAGGCCCAAAAAAGGGCAAAAATGCCTGGAATGGGGGATTTGTACTAACGAGCCAAAACCCTCAAATCGACCCTGGAGACACTAAAAATCGACTCCCGAAGGCCCAAAAAAGGGCAATGGATGATGGGCATTTTCTTTATTCAATGGCCCAAACAATGAGGTGGAGCACCCACTTGCTACCTCAACTCTCCCATCACGTTTTTTAATTGTAACCAAATTGAGAAACCTAGTTTCTCAACCAAACTTGTACCATTTGACCTAAAACCAAATCCTCCCATCCAACTACCACACTCCTTTCATTCTCTCTCATTCCTCTTGCTTCCCCCTCATTTCTGAGCACCATTTGGAATTTTTCTTTGCTCTAGTCCTCTTTTCAAATTTCCTGCTGGCTCTGGGAAGCTTCTTTCTTCTCTCATGGGATGGACTCTCATGCCAAAATCTCATCACTTCTCTTCTCTACGTATATTTCCCTCCTATTTCACTCTCATTCTTTCAAAACGTTCAAGATTTTTGAATGAGATTCAACCTACCTTTTTCTTTCTCTATTTTGGGTGCTTCTCCTTCAAACCTCACCACTTCCTCTCTCATCTGAGATCCTCCCACGATCTAAAATCATTTCATTCAGGAAGACAAGGCAATCAATGTTCTGAGTGAGCCATGAATGATGCAAGGTGTTTGGAGCTTAGAAGGAGCTATTGGATGAGATTCTTTGAGAAAGGATCACAGAAGATTGATTTTCAAGCATTGCGGTTGCTGATGCATGAGAATCAATCTTTCTTTTGCCCATCTCTCAATACTAGTTACTTTCCCTGTTGCAATATCTAGGGTTGCATGATTTTGAACCATTTATGAAGGTTTCAGGTCCATCCAGATAGCTTGTATGGAGGTTCACGTGAGATAATATTTGGAACAATGCAACACAGTGATTATGACGAGATTTGTTTGTTAATGATGTAACTTCGAAGAGACAATTAGTTTGTAGTTCATTTTGTGTAGTTGTGTTGTTTTGTTTTATTTTATGGTTTGAAAACGTTGAAAAATTTGTTTGTTTTGTAAGAAATTCCATGAGAATTGAGTCTTTTTCACTCTTACTATCAATGGTTTTCTATAGAATATTGCTTGAAATATATTTTGAGATGTTTGGGAGCATATAATTTGTTTTGAAGCAAGAACCATCAACTTTATCAATCTTGGAACACATTTGGGACCACTAGGAGGGACAAGTTTGATCACATTTTTCTTTCAAAGAACCTTGCTCTAAGAATCAGGTACTGTTCATTCATGTAGTTTAAGAATGTTTTTAGTTTTCAACTCAAATCAGGGTCTATTAGAGCAACTTGCATGGAGATTCAGGTGAGAAAACCTTTAGAACAATGCAAGACAATGAAAATAACAAGATTTTATGATGCAACTTTGAAGAAGCAGTTAAAGAGGAAGAAAGCTTTTTTTGTTTTAAAAGATACACTCTTACTATTGAGGTTTTTTATAGAATATGGTTTGAAATAGATTTGGAGTTGTTTGGAAGCATATAATTAGTATTGGAGAAAAATCCATCAATTTCAACATCCTAAATTACAAGAGGGACCATTGAGGAGGACAAGTTTGATCGCGTTTTTTCTTCAAAGGTCCCTGTGGGGTATTGTTCATTTACATAGTTTAATAGTGTTTGATGATAAGGAAATGTTTTTTTGAATTTGTAGATTTCAATCATTAGATTTTGCATGCAATTGGGGTTTTTTTCTTGGTTTGATACTTTTCTGAAACATGTCATGTTTGTATATTATTTGTTGATGTCAATGTTTTATTATATTAGGTGGAAAGTGCATGAAATCATGAAAGCCACTCAGAATTTAAAAAAGGTGGATATCCATTTTCAAATAGATGCAGAGAATGCACCATTTTTAAAGAGGAACGAATCCTCCTTAGCAAGTGAAAGTGATTTAGTAGCTCTTTGAAATCAAGGAAAAGCACATATGGATTTGTGGTTAGAAGGGAAAATATATCTAGTAGATCCACAAATTTGTCAGACTCCTCAATTTCATGGATTGACTAGCTTAATAAAGTTCCTATGTAAGGGTGAGAATGGTTTGTTAGGATATTGTTGAAGGTTGATTGGTCCTAGAGCAAGTAGCCTTCATAGCCAATATCAATCTTTGCTTAATGAAAGAGACAAAAGGATTGCAATGTTGGAGGCTTGGAATCAACATTTGGTATCATCTATGCAAGCTACAAGTGTTCAAATGTCTGCATATGATGGCATAGAGAAGAAAAATCTGGAATTATAAGTAAAGATTCAAACATTAGATGCTCAACTGGAAGAGAGCACTATAAATGCAATTCACTTACAGATGCAAAACACGGCTTTGAAGGATGAGATCAACAAGTAAAAAAAACAAAAATCATTCACGAAGGATACTTCAATGGGTCCAAGACTATGTAAGAGGAAATTGCATCCAATGGATGAAATATCCAAGAAAAGTGGTCACTCGAAGCATCGAGTGAGAGCTTGTAGGAGTGTTTCAGAACTCATGTCTATCCATGATGAACACTATGGTGCTATGGGTGAAGTGTTTACACAAAAAATGTTGGAGTCTGTTATACAACATCCAAAACTTAAAAGCCTAAAATCAAAGATAACATCTGAGTCAATGAAAAAGTTGTTGAACATTTCAATGCAACTAGTGCACAGGGAGTTTGTGATACTACGGAAATAAGTACAAGGGCATATCAGCTCATATTTAAGAGCTTAAAAACAACATTCTATGGGAGTAGAAGTTAAAGCCATGCTTCCTTAATCGACTGATGTTTATAAGGCCAAGCATGCACCCAATTTGGGCATACTTCATTTACTTAGTGAGCCCCAGCATGTATGTAGTACAATAACTTTGAAAACAAAGGCTGGAGAGTCTAAAGAATTGGAATTGACAGTCAACAATAAGTTTGTGATGGATGTTCGAAGAATTCTGCAAGCCATGGTGAAGTTTTATGATATGCCTATGGGGGAATGCAATGATACCCTAAAGAGTATACTAAAGCTTGATGAAAGTGAGGTGGTCAAAAGCCAAAAATTAGAAAGAGTTAGTTTGACAATGATGAATAGAATACTGGTGTGATCAAAGGTCATAACAATGGTGAGCTACTTGAATTTGAGGGATATGGATCCTACCAAGTAGAATGGCATTTAGCTACTGCTACTGACCTCAAGACTATTAAATGTATGTTTAATGTGGCACATGGAGCAAATACAAGCCATCCTTGTCCACTGTGCATGCAAACGAGAGTACTTGCAAAGGGTGGTAAAAAGAATCAAAAGCAATGGGCCTCTGAACTTGCAGAGATAGATCAAACTAAGGCACCAGGCAGATAGGGATGCTCTAGGGAAAGATCCATCATGGAGTCCAATTTTTGAAATTCCTCTTGAGCGAGTACTTTATTGTGCACTTCATGCTATTGTGAGAATAATTGAAAAGTTGGTGTATCTGTACATCATTGATGCATATAACTTGAAGCCCCAACAAAAGAGTGAGAGGATGATTATGCAAGAATTGAAAAGGTTCTTTCAGATATGGAACTACACTCTGGGCAAGTGATGTTTTGTAGCGGGAAGAGAAAATAATTTGAAAATGGTATTCTTTATTGACATTGAGTAGTATCATAAAGATCATGAAAGCTTTAATGCATAAGCTACTCTAATCTATGCTTCTTCCTGCTTGGCTCAGATCTCTTTTTTGCTTGCTGAAGTAGAGGGTTGCATAATTTCATTCTCTATAGCCTGGGGATCTGTAATGCCAGCTAGCATTGCAATAGCTATGACACTATGTAGTGAACTAGATCGTGTGTCCGAGAATAAAAATGAAGCTACAATATGCCTAATCAAAACAACATGATCGGTAGTAGGACGGATGGGCCTCATCTTCACCATCCGACTGAGGACCTTGAACTTCATGATGTTCATCTTTCCATCTAGCGAACCAAAATGTGTTGAGCCACTCTGTTGATGTAGTGGCCGATCGATGCCATCTCCCCACTAGAAGACCCTTTGGTTCCCCCCTTGCATCCGGTATACTCATCAACGCATAAGATATCATGCAACCAACATATTATATCAAAACCCAAAGATTATATAAATTAATAAAATATCATTTTTCAAGAATTAATAAGAATAAGGGTTTTCACAGATGAAAAATAATATCTTTAAAAATTTGAGAGGCCACTGGGACCCTAGCAACCATGTGCATCAATTTTATGGCAAAAAACCCCCTGCAAGCCCAAAATCCAACATCGTGCAACCAGACCCTAGTTTTTGTAAAACCTAGGCTCTGGTTGCACGATGGTGGATTTTGGGCTGCAAAAACTGGGCTCTAGTCACATAATGTCAAATTTTGGGCTTGCAGGGGCTTTTGGGCATAGAATTGATGCACATAGCTGCTAGGGTCCTAGTGGTCCCCCAAATATAATTATTTAAAGGTATTATTTTTCATCTATGAAAAAATCATAACCCTAATTGTTTACACAAATGGAGTGGGAGGGGTAAGTGGTAAAGGCATGTGTTAGGGGCAAGTGGCAGGGCAAGTGGTAGGGGCAAGTGACAGTGGCAGGATGTCTTGGGTTTAAAATCATAACATTTGGTTGGGTTTTGTACCCTAACCCTCAACCTTATTTTTTATTCCCTAAATCAAATTTGGGAGGCCACTGACACCCTAGCAACCATGTGCATCATTTTCAAGCAAAAAAACCCCCTAAAAGCCCTAAATTTGACATCATGCAACCAGAGCCCTGTTGCAACACATCATGCAACTAGAGCCCTATTGTTGCAACAGGGCTTTGGTTGCATGATGTTGAATTTAGGGTTTTCAGTAGGAACAGGGCTCTGGTCATGCATGATGTCGAATTTAGGGTTTTCAGGGGCAAGTGGAGTGGCAGGGGCAAGTGGCAGTGGCAGTGGCAGGATGTCTTGGGTTTAAAATCATAAGATTTGGTTGGGTTTTCAACTCTAAACCCTAAACCCTATTTTTTATTCCCTACTAGTTGAAGAAAAAGCAATGATTTTTGTTGCTAAAATGAAACCTAGAATTATACTGATGATTTTGAATTACATGATGATGCTGGCAAAGCTACATACCTTTTGTGCCTCATCACGGAGTGCATCAACTACAGTGTCTGGACTCCCTTTTGTGGTTGGTCTTGAACTTCATGTTGGCTTGAGGTGCTAGCTTCTTCATCTCTCTCCCCAAACAATTCCCTCTGTAAATTCATGAACTGCTCATTGGACATGTCGTACTCTCGGGTGGCATCCTCGATTGCCTTTTGTGTTAGTTGGATTGCCTCTAGATCGGTGAGGCTCAAGTCATCAAAGCATGCAATATCATCGATGGTTGGATTGACTGGAGCATCAAAATCAATGACATCATCAAAAGTGTCATTCGAGAGCCAACATAGCACCTCATCCTCTCGGAGACCGGTTTCTTCCATCACTTCCAATAGGGTAAGGTATTCCTCACCCTCAATCCTGATTGGATCAACCAAAGCAAGGTTTGGCTTGGTTGCTGCCTCATCTAGATTAGAGGATGGATATGCACGAGTCAGATATGAAGATAAGATGACATCGCTTTCAACTTGCTCCTCAGCTAGGCTAATAGTATGCTCCTCAAGTTCTAGGTCTAGGTTTAGGTCATCTCCTCCACCACTTGTTGATGGACCTGCTCCATCACTTGTGGATGTAGGACCTCGGGCTACTCGCCAACATCCTCATCAAACTTGCTAGTCACAAAAGGAGAACGGTAAGGGCTGCATCTCTCTCGATGAAATGAATTCATTTGGGGAAGATGAATCATCCCCGATGGGAATAGCATACTCATAGAGAGAGATAGGGACATTATCCATGGCCCTACCTAGTGTCTTCTTGAAGTTAGCACTCTGGTCAAAAGAGCTCAAAATATCCAATGAAACCCACTGGTGAGGGGAGTTAGCAATTGCGATAGATTGCCCATGGATAAGTCTATCAAAAAATTGAAGAGAGGGATAATCAGCAGGAAGGAGAGCTCTCAAGTGTGACTCAAGATGGAATGCCTTGTAGAAGATAGGATAAAACTAATCTGCAGAGGCATGGGAATAAGTGGATGAAATCCACTGGTCAGAAGCCTCTCTAGGGGAAGCCATGAGTGTAGGAGGATGCTCGAGAAGACAAAAGAGGAGGATGTAGAATGCAAGGTTACTCAAGAGTGGGAAACTGAAAATGTGAAAATGACCTTAGAAGTGTACTTTATAAATGGGCATTGCCCTTAAAAATGCTCTTAATTACAATATTTTTATATTTATTGTTTTCTCTCTCTCACTCTTCCTTCAGCTATCTCCCTCTCCTCTCTCTCTCTCTCATTACCCTTAGCTATCTCCCTCTCTCTCTCTCTCTCTCATAGACCTGCAAGGTCTTCCAAGGATGTTAATATATCTTTCTTTCTTTCCCTTCGTTTGTGTCCCTCATTGCTCTCTCTCTCTCTCTCTCTCTCTCTCTCTCTCTCTCTCTCTCTCTCTCCCTCCCTTGCTCTCTCTCTCTCTCTCTCTATCTCTTTCCCTCCCTTTGTGTCCCTACTTTCTCTCTCTCTTTCTCTCTCTCTCTCTCTCTCTCTCTCTTTGTCTCTCTCTCTCTGACACCCAATGATCATCTTGTTGCCATGTTGCCCTTAGCTATCTATGTCATGGACATTGATTTTACATATACACTTTTTGTATTTTGTTAGCGGCTCCACCCTTTGGATCAGTTGTATTTGGATTTTTTTTAAAAATCTCATAGTCTCTCGAAGACCTTAATTAACTTTCTTATTTTTCTCTTTCTCAACTTAGAGGTGCAAATGAATAAATGCAATATTAACTCTCTCTCTCTCTCTCTCTCTTTCCATTCTCTACCTCTCTCTCTCTATCCCACTCTCCATATCCCTCTTTCTATTCCCATCTCCATTGTCATGGACATTGATTTTACATATACACTTTTTGTATTTTGTTAGTAGATCCACCCTTTGGATCAATTGTATCTGGGTTTTTTTTCAATCTCACAGTCTCTCAAAGACCTTAATTAACTTTCATATTTTTCCTTTCTCAACTTAGAGGTGCAAATAAATAAATGCAATCTTAACTCTCTCTATCTCCCTTTGTGTCCCTCCCCCTCCCTCTGTCTCTTTCCCTCCCTTTGTGTCCATGACTGCTCTCTCTCTCTCTCTCTCTATTCATACATCTAACAATTTCTCATGGCCAGGTGCATTATTTGTGTCCCTGACTGTTCTCTCTCTCTCTCTCTCTCTCTCTCTCTCTCTCTCTATTCATACATCTAACTCTGTCTCATGGCCAGGTGCGTTATTTGTGTCTCTTATTGCACTCTCAACTTCTCTCTCTCTCTCTCTCTCTCTCTCTCTCTCTCTCTCTCTCGCACACTCTAATTGCTATCTATCTCTCTCACACACTCTCTCTCTTGCACAATACAAATATACAAATATCCACACAGATTTAAAATTATAAATATTTATCGCTTTATCATTCATAGACCATAGAGAGCCATCAGTATAGAGGTATAGACTTAATTTAAAAAATCTTAACACAATAAATGAAACAACACTTTGTATTATTTATGATTTCTATTCATACATGTAACAATGCCTCATTGCCAAGTGCATTGTTAAAGCATTAAGGATCCAAGAAACTTGATATTATGAAATACCTGCCATCATGTCTCTACTATCTCTAGAGTATGGGCGGGGGCAACAATTCTTACAAAGGATACTTGTCTCATTTCTATATCTAACTTTGCGATTATCAAGTCTAAAATAATAGTCTTGGGGAGGACTTGCTGTTTCCAACTGCAATTTTTCCCTGATAAATCGCATGGTCCACTCCTCTTCCAATTCCAACATTAGATCATGATGTCCTTGCCAATAAATTGATACCTCGACAACAGGACTATGAGTCCCATTGCGCAGATCATCATCCATTGCTTCCCATTCAAGGTTCTTCCATCTAAACCTTCTATATGTGAAAGTCATGCATAGATTTTGCCTTCCAATGAAATACCTACAAAATTTGGGATCTATTAATACATAGTATCTTGATCATTTTTTATACAAACAAGAATTCTAAGATTTGCTCATCAAAATGTCACATCTGAAGTGTTCAATCGACATTGTACTAAATGTTTGTTACAAGAGACAAGGAACATTAGATCATGATCATCATCCATTGCTTCCCACTGAAGGTTCTTCCATCTAAACCTTCTATATGTGAAAGTCATGCATAGATTTTGCCTTTCAATGAAATATCTACAAAATTTGGGATCTGTTAATACATAGTATCTTGATCATTTTTTATACAAACAAGAATTGTAAGATTTGCTCATCGAAATGTCACATTTGAAGTGTTCAATCGACATTGTACTAAATGTTTGTTGCAAGAGACAAGGAACATTAGATCATGATGTCCTTGCCGATAAATTGATACCTCGACAATAGGACTATGAGTCCCATTGCACAAATTATCATCCATTGCTTCTCATTAAAGGTTCTTCCATCTAAATCTTCTATATGTGAAAGTCATGCATAGATTTTGCCTTCCAATGAAATACCTACAAAATTTGGGATTTGTTAATATGAACTATCTTGATCATTTTTTATACAAACAAGAATTGTAAGATTTGCTCATCAAAATGTCACATCTGAAGTGTTCAATCGACATTGTACTAAATCTTCAGCATGACATGTTCTTGTTGTCCATCCATTGTCAAATAGCTTAGACAGCTAGTCCATTTCTAAGCTCTTGCAAGTGTAAGTAATCTTTGTTTTCCTTAATTGCCTACAACTTGCAAAGAAATCAACAAAGCATGGGAATGGAAGAAACCAGCTCAACCTAGCATTTCTTCCACCAGTAGTTGGCTTCATAGCATTTCTCACATCATTAAACATTCTATTTCTATATGATTCACTTATCTCCATGTTTGGAAGCGGCCATTTTGGACTATCAAAAGAGGGCAAGGGAAGAGATTATAATCTACCATACTGTCCTTCTTCATCTAGCACAATGAACATTGAGTCATAGAAGAAGATCCCATCCTTTTTTAATTCTGATGGTGTGCGACCTTCATACTAAAGACTCCCGATCTGAACATGGAGCACATGCAGCACCCCGGTTACACATGCTGCAAGTTCCCACTCTTTGTAATAAGTAGATGGATATAAGTCTGTAAAACAAATACAAGGCATAAGATAGTTGTGTCAAAGTCCCCAAATAAATGCAAATACTCTAAAAAGCAAATGGAGTACTAGTACACTTTGAAAAACTTACAATTGGGCCTACGATATGGAAGTCCTGCATTTGGATGCACATATATGTTTGCATGGGTAAAGACATGCTAAATATATACCTGTGTCACTGTGTTACTACCACGAGAAATTTCAAAATCTAAGATCCTTCCCTTCCAATGTTTGGAGATGTCCATTACATCCTTCCAACCCACTTCGTAGCACCCACTATTAGTGGGTTGCATTGTGATCCAAGAATATTTCTTGTACAGCTAAGGAATCCATTACCCATGCTCATTCTTAACATTCTTCAATACAATAGACTCTAAACTACTTCTATATCTATCATTTTCTACTTCCATAGTTTCTGCCCTTGTACCATATGATTAAAATTAGCTCTTTCTACTTCCAAAGACCCTCCAAATTTGTCTTCTATTCTCTTTTTCTCTATCCCTCTCTTTCTCTTTCTTTGCAAGTCTCTCTCTCTCTCTCTCTCTCTCTCTCTCTCTCTCTCTCTCTCTCTCTCTCTCTCTCTCTCTTCTCTCTCTCTCTCCCTCCTTTCCTCTCTCCTTTAACTAAACGTCTCAAAGAAACAAACAAAATATAATTACAAAAACCATAGAATACTTCTCTCTCTCTCTCTCTTAGTCTGTCTTCCAAGGTACATCTCACACAAACAAACATCAATTTTATATCATATCACTCTCTCTCTCTCTCCCTCCCAAAACTCTTTGATTAGGATCTCTATTTCTTCCTTCTTTCTCAAATACTTCTAAAACCTAGTAGTTTGAAATACAATCTCTATCTCTCTCCCTCAATCATCACCTCAACAGAAGAAACATAGTAGTTCAAAATATAATCTCTCTCTCTCTTTTCCCTTCCTCTATCTACCCCTCCTATACTAGCAAAGGAAAAATGACTATTTTCTATCTCTCTCCCTCACTCATCCCCTCAAACAGATAAAAAAATATAGCAGTTTCAAATATAATATCTCTCTCTCTCTCTCTCTCTCTCTCTTTCCCTTCCTATATCTATCCCTCCTATACTAATGAAGAAAAAAATGACTATTTTATGTCTCTCTCTTCCTCACTCATCCCCTCAAATAGAAAACAACATAGCAGTTTGAAATAATCTCTCTCTCTCTCTCTCTCTCTTTCTCTCTCTCTCTCTCTCTCTCTTCCTCTATCTATCCCTCCTATACCAGTGAAGAAAAAAATGTCAAAAATCATCTTGTAGTTTTAAATATCAACTACCTCAATCTCCCCCTCTTCCTTGTCTCTTGTAACAAAGATATAGACAAAGTGTGATACTACAAAAACATATCTACTTAATACAAACAAAACTTTCAAGGTGAAATCAATTCATTACCTTGAAAGTATGTGTTCCTTCTTCTCGAGTTAACTCTATATACTCCAAAAAGGTAGAGAAAGAGCCGAAAATGATAGAATACTCATTTTTCTCACTCCTTCCAAGCAAATTTAGGTCGCAACTTTAGGAGGTGATAAAATGAGAGAACACCCATTTTTCTCACTCCTTCCAAGCAGATTTAGGTCGCAACTTTGGTTTCTAAGAGAGTGAAATAAGTAGAGCATGAATGGAAGAGAAGAGGATGAACCGAGCTTGGACAGAAGTTTCTCTGAGAGATTTTTGAATGTGGAAGAAAAACATGAGTAAAGAGGAGAGAGAATGACCAAACAAGAGTGGAAAGAAGATATTTTGAAACCAACTACTAGAAAGTGGTGGGAATGAATGTTTGAAACGTTTTGGAAGAGAGAGAATAGGGAGAGAGCTAGTTAAGAGGTCAAAGTTTGGGCCAAATGGTTGAACCAAATAAAAAACATAAGCATAGTTCTAGCTAGGGGATAGTTTGCCATGGGAGGAAAACAAGGAGGCTTGACAGGGTCAGGGTAGGCCTGCCAAAGATAATTTTTTATTGTGAACCACTAATGACGTTTTTTGGGGTATTTTGGAAAAAAAAAAAAATTCACCTAGATTTGGGGAGCCTGTGTTACAGAGAAGTCCACATGGCATAATCTCCTTCATGAATACCATATTCCCTTATCCAAGCCTCTAATATTTTAGTAATTCTCTAAAGGGACCCTTTTTAAGTCCAAAATTTTTATAATGCATAGTACGTGCAAAAATGCAGTCTAATTAAACTAATCAACCTATAGGAAAACAAAATAATTTCAGCCCCCGGGCTACTTTAATATAGACATATAATAAATCTAATAATTAAACTAATCAAGCTACTAGCAATACAAAACAATTTCAATCATCATGCTAGTTTAGGATAGTCACAATTTCAACCACTGAGCTATAGTTTAGGATAGTCCCCGGAGTCACAATTTCAAGCATCGAGCCTGTTTAGGACACGGTCACAATTTCAACCATCGAGTTGGTTTAGGACAGTCACAATTTCAACTATTGATTTTCATTTTTGAATTTCACAATTAGACAATAGGTCAATATATTGCTTTTTATTTCTTTATTTTTGTTCAATCATAATTTCAATAAGTAAAACTACTGTTTGACTTGAACTAGCACTAGGATGATTTAGGACAATCACATTAAGTCCAAGCCATCTCAATCTAGATATTAACTGGTATATGACTTGAATAGTAGGAAATTAAATTTAACTAATTTAAATACTAAGAAACACAATAATTTCCACCACCGGGCTAGTCAACAACTAATGTATGTTCAACCACGCTGGTTCAGGTTAATCTCATAGCTGGTGTTTGATCTGAACCAGCTATGGTTGCATGATGTCCCAATCACCGGGCTGGTTTAGGATAATAATAATATATTGATGTTCTGTTGCAAAATACATTGCTGTTAATTTTTGTTCAACCACCAAGACAATCATATAATTGGTGTTTGAGCTGAACCAGCCATGGTTGCATGATGTTCCAACCAATGGGCTAGGTTAGGACAATTACATCAAGTCCAAGATAGCCTAGTTTAAAAATAAAACAAGTAAACTATCCCAAAGCTCAATCACAAAAAACCATTGGATTGGTTTAGGCAACCACTGGCCTGTGTTATATCAAGCATATGTATGATGTGCTCATCAAAGATTTTGCATCCCGTCGGCTTTTTACAGATGTCCTTTCTATTTGTAGAAACTCTCGTATTTTCATGCAAAAACGTCCTCACTCTAGAAATGACTTTTGTACTTAGGCTGTCCTCCTTTTCTTGCATTCCATTGAAGCCCATAGACTTCTCAGATCAAGATGATTGTGTATTGCTTCCGCTCTACATTCAACTATTGATGGCCACATTGGTCCTTCTGATTGACATCATCTTCAAAATTGTGGGACACCAACATAGCTAATGTCGCCCTCTTTACAGATAGTTGATCTAAGCTATGTACCCCTTTCACTTTTTGTAGGCCATTTGTTATTGCTATGCCAACATGGACTTAGGTAGTACAGAATGTGTGCGTAGAGTAGCGGCAAAGCTCTGCTTGTACTTGCATAAGGCTAGGAATAATCTTTCTTAGGAATCGTCAACATGCAAGTTCTACTTGCAATTCCTACATAGAAGTGTGGGGGTTAAAGGTCACTGTGCCTTTACCCCGGTTATGTACAATACTTAAACACATATATAAATGAATGAAAAAGAAGATTAGGGTGGTTCTGCACCCACCAAAACTTGTGTGGCTCTCTGTGTCTCTCTCTCTCCTTCTTTCGTTCTTGCTTTCGTTGAGAGCACTCTCAACTGGTATCAGAGCCTGGGTGATCTAGCTGAGCGTGCGTGAATGCTTGGAAGCTCAACAGCTCTGTGGGAGGAAGGAGAAGCTCTGTGGGAAGCTTTGTGGGTGACTTTACTTGCATCCAAGTGTGCAGAGACCTTGGAGGAACCTTTGGAAAAGTCACTTTGGTTTTGCAAAGTGGTTTTGAGAGCCTGTTAAGAGTTTTCAAAGAAAAAGTCGTTTTTTGAGCTTTTCCCTGTTCCGTTCGATGACAGAGACTCTGTATTGACTTGTAGAGGCAACTATTGCTTGCTTTTGGTGTCCACTTCACTTCAGGAGCTTGGAAACACCTTCATTCTTGAATCTGGAATCATTTCATTGGATTTCTGACTCTGTGTCAGTTTCTGCGTTTTTTGCCCGGGTGTTGGAACTCAAGTTTGGAGCAACCATTTGCAGATCATCAGTTCCGGTGGACTCAGGAGGTCCTAAAACTTCTATGTTGCTCATCATTCGTACTCCGGTGGAGTTTACAAACAGCTCTGTTTCCAAAAACGTTTTTCAGTCCGTGTGTTGGACCCAGTGATTGAGACCACGGTTTCCAAAACCGTCTATACCATTGCGTTCCGGACGCCCAAAAACCCCTACCTATTAGTTCTCGCGCGATTCGGTGGAGGATTTTCAGAGTTATAGATCTCTGTGTATTCGATTTCGTCTCTCTGTTATGCATTTTTCATTCTAAGGTTTTGAAACCTTAGATTTATGCCACATGGCAGTGGATAAGTGTTGACTCCCATTTCTCACTCATCGGTTGGGATTTTGGAGTTTCGGCAGAAGAGAGATATTTGCAGATTTTCTTGCTGAGTCCGATTGTGCAATGGCGCCCATGTTTTGAGGAATCTCAGGTTCTATTTTCAATAGCGGTCATTACCGTGGGACCATGATTTCTTGAGCATACTTTATGCAGATCACTTTGGTTGCAGTTTGAGTAGTGTGCACTCATTCGTGGTATGCATTGGGTTGCAATGGATGATTTATAGGCCATTTGGATGCATTGCGGTCCTTATTGGATGCGCTGATAGGCCCAAATTGCCTTGTGGGATGCTATTTTTTATGGACGCTTTGCACATGGATGCTATTTTATGCTGAGGGACAGCTTTGACACATTGCAGATGATGCACTGATAGTGTTATGCTCTCTTGGATGAGATATTATTGATGCATATGCCAGTGGACGGTGTTTATGCTTGAGTCATTTGGCACTTATTGGCATTTTCTTTTGGGTCAGATTTGCTCATATGGATGCATAGTATATGCACATGAGTTAGATGCATCTTTTGATGCTTTGATCTTTGAGTTTTTGGTGATATTTCAGTCTATTGTGGCATACACATTTGGATGCACCTGGTATTTGTTGTGATTCTCTCTTGCATGCACTAGCATTTGGGATTTTGCTTTATTTGCATCATGGCATCCTCTTCCATTTCTGAAAAAGAGATTTTTAGCATTAAAAAGTTTGATGGGACAAACTTTTCTCTGTGGAAAGAACAAATAAGGGATGTGCTTATTCAAAAGAAGCAAATTAAACCCTTGGCAGGGATTGAAGCTAAGCCTGCAAATATGTCTGAGGATGATTGGAATGAGTTGGATGCATTAGCAAAGTCTACTATTAGACTTCATCTTGCAGAGTCAGTTTATTTCATAGTAGTGAATGAGCAGACTACGGAAGATTTGTGGAAGAAACTGTGTGCCACTTATGAGAAGGAAACTGCCTCTAATAAAGTTTACCTCATGAAGAGGTTGTTTGAGCTGCAGATGAAGGAAGGGGTCTCCATTGCTTCTCACTTGAATGAATTCAATATTATTTTCAGCCAGCTTCAGGCTCAAAAGATGAATTTTGATACGGAGACTAAGGCAATATTTCTCTTATGTTCATTGCCATCCTCATGGGATACCTTTCGTACAGCTGTCAGTAACTCTGCACCTAGTGGAGTACTAAAATTTGATGATGTTGTGGGTAGCTTGTTGGCCGAGGAGATTAGACAGAAGTCTATGGACGGCAACAAGCAGGATGCAGCCTTAAATGTGCAAAGGGGTAGATCACAATTCAGGGGGAAGTCCCAAGAAAGAGGGAAGTCTCGTAGCAAATCCAGGGCACGGAACATTGAGTGTTACCATTGTGGCAAGAAGGGCCATATGAAAAAGGATTGCTACAAGCTGAAAAGAGAGCAAAAGGATAAGAAAAAGAATGCAAATTGGGGTGCAAATCAAAAGGAAGAGAATCCAAGGGAGGACAAAGGAAAAGTGAAGATCGAGGAGATCAATGCAGTCACACATGATAGTGACAATGACATTCTCTTCATGTCTAGTTTTTCTACAGAGTTGCTTACCACTTCAGATGATGCATATTCCCAGGATTGGATTTTGGATTCTAGTGCTTCATTCCATGTTACTCCCCATAGGGAATGGTTCTCCACTTATGACAGTGGAAAGACAGGTTGTGTGCATCTTGGAAATGACTATGCATGTGACATAGTGGGAGCAGGTGACATAAAGTTTTCTTTTGCAAATGGGTCTGCATTTGTTTTGAAACATGTGGACATGTGCCTAAGCTGACCAAGAGTCTTATTTCAGTGGGTCAGCTAGATGATGCTGGTTTTCACACCACTTTTGGCTTTCAGAGTTGGAAAATTCAGAAGGGCTCTATGCTTTTGGCCAGGGGTGCCAAGTGTGGGACTTTGTATCCCTTACATGTATTAGGGGTATTTGATCATGTTGTTGCAATAACCGAGCAGCCAAGCACTTCTTTGTGGCATTGCAGGTTGGGGCACATGAGCCAGAATGGAATGAAACTCTTATGCCGTTTGGGTTATGTACCGCATTTGAGTTTCTTTGATTTTGAATTTTGTGAGCATTGTCTCTATGGGAAGCAAACTAAATTAGCCCATAAAAGAAGGGGAAAGAAAGAGTTTGAAAAGCTTGATTTGGTGCATTCAGACGTATGTGGTCCCATGCCTACACGGTGATTAGGCAGGGTTGAATACTATGTGACATTCATTGATGATGCAACTAGGAAAGTGTGGGCTTATGCTATAGCTCAGAAGAGTGATGTATTCCAGGTATTTCAGAAATGGCTAGCCTTGGTTGAGAATCAGTCAGGTAGAACGCTTAAATGCCTACAGACTGACAATGGTGGAGAGTATCTCTCTCATGACTTTCAGCATTTCTGTGATACATGTGGGATTAAGAGGGAGCTCACATCCCCTCGTACTCCAGAGCAAAATCCAGTTGCAGAAAAGATGAACCGTACCATTCAAGAAAGGTTGCAATGCATGCTTTCCAATGCAAGTCTTTCTGGTGGTTTTTGGGCTGAGGCAATGAAGATTGCAGTGCATGTGATCAATAGATCACCTAGTAAGAGTTTGGATGGTGGTATTCTTGAAGAGGAATGGAGTGGCAAGAAGCCCTCTTACTCTCATTTGTGTATATTTGGGTGTGAGCCATATGCATATGTGCCAAAAGAGCTTCGAAAGAAGCTAGATCGTAAGTCTAGGAAATGTATCTTTCTGGGTTATGGTGAAAGCGGAGAGATGGGCTATCGTCTCTGGGATCCAAAAGCAAAGAAGATCATACATAGCCATGATGTGGTCTTCAATGAGAAGTAGATGCATAAGGCACCCATGAGGGATGTAAAAATGAGGAGAATCACTTTCTAGGATGTGAATCCACCTGCATATGTTGATAGACAGCAAGCTGTCCATGCACCAAATGTGCAAGAAATGGTACCACCAAGTACTCCCACAGGTATACAATCAAGGGTAGATGATGAATCATCTATTGGTGGAAATAATGAGCCAAATGTGGCTGATATGCAAATGGGACAACAAGCTGAAATGCCTTTGAGAAGATCATCTAGAGTGTCTAGACCACCTGATAGGTTTGTTCCACGGGTAGACTATGTGATGCTTACTGATTGCGGGGAGCCTTCTTACTACAGAGAGGCTATGATGCATGAGGATCAATGCAAGTGGGAGTATGCTATGCAATCAGAGATGAGTTCACTTATGAAGAATAAGACTTGGGACTTGGTTTCTTTGCCACATGGAAAGAAAGCATTGCCATGTAAATGGGTCTACAAAATGAAGGTCACAGGTGATGACGTGCCTAGGTACAAGGCCCGTTTGGTTGCTAAAGGGTTCAAGCAAGAGAAGGGTGTGGACTTTGATGAGATATTCTCTCCGGTTGTGAAGATGACTACACTTAGATGCATGCTTGGACTAGTGGCATCAGAGGATATGGAGCTTATGCAGATGGATGTCAAGACAGCTTTCTTGCCCCCAATGAAGCGAAAGCCTTCATTACCTCAACCATGATGATGCACGCTCCTTTCACACATGCATGCACTATGTTTGCTTACCACACTTAAGCCTACTTCTTTCACCTGACAACTGGCCCAATTGCTGGCATACATCACACATTTGTGTAAATCTCCAAGCTTTCCTATAGTCTAGTTGGTAGCACTTTCTTCATGGTAATAGCTCTCACACAATGGCTACCCACCATCCACAATGTGCTTCAGTCCATCAGGACCACATCTTTGTCATGTTGACGAACACAATGGAGTAACATGTTGGATAGATTGTGGTGATACAATTGGCCAACTATTGCTTTGAATCCCCAACTTTGCAAAGCCAGTCCTTGAGAAAGCTGCTTTGGCATGGCACTTGTAGTTAATAATTTAAGCATTTAATTATACCAAGAAAATACCCAAGCCCGTACCTTTGTCTGGTGGTGCTCAATAGATCAGCCAAGAATATTGTGCACATCTATGCATCCAAAAATTTACATTCAACACCAGTAGCTAGTTATCTGGAGTCCATCGTGACACATAGTCCACAACTACACGTTGCAAATTGAATATTGCACCACCTCAAAGTCAAATTCTTAAGAGCATCCAACATGTCAATTGCTCCATTACCACACCAAATATGATAGTGCTAGATGGTCTACATAAAATACAAATGGGTAGCTCAACAAGTAGTGGCAAAACATCTTCATTGAGTGGATCATTCCCAAGCATTCTCATTCCATCACCGAATAATTTTTGTCAGCTATGGATAGCTTATGGTTGGCATAGTACATTGGTGGATACCATCTAGCCATCTCCTTCTGCATCAATACACTACCAATTGCCCAATCTGAGTCATCCACCATGAACTTATGGAAGGTCTTTTCCCAATCTAGAGGGAGCCACACTGATGCTCTAAACAATTGAACCTTGAGCCGAGGATATGCCCTGCTACACTCATCCGTCCATACGAAATCTTTGTGTTCCACATGAGCTGGCACATTTACTGTGGAATCACCATTATTGCCATGACTGCCTATCGATATCTTAAAACATCTGAGATAAAGTACTCATTTAGAACCTCCATTGTTGATTATTGAGCTTGTGGCACCCACTACTGTAGATGGGTTCAAAATTGCACCGGGTAATCTTCCACTTCTTGATTTTCTTACTTCATTAGATGCAAACCCTGTCGACATTAGGGGAGAATTGGGGTCTTAAAAGGGCCTCATAAGGAATGGATTAGGGAATGCTTAGTGGGCTAATGCAAGGGGCTTGGAGGGTCCCAAAGAGGCCTAACCAACCCAACCTAGGTGGGTTAAGCCCACATTTGAGCCCACCTCTCCCCCCATCAATGAGGGGAGGGGGCCACTTTTTGAAATTTGAATTTCAAATTTTGAATCTCCCTCCCTCCCTCCCTCTCTCTCTCTCCCTCTCTCCCTCTCTCTCCCTCCCTTCGTCCCTCCCTCCCTCCCTCCCTCCCTCCTCCTCCTCCCTCTCCCTCTCCCTCTCCCTCCCTCCCCCTCCCTCCCCCTCTCCCCTCCTCCGTCTTGCTCCTCCTCCTCCCTCCTCCCTCTCCCCTCCTCCTCCTCCTCCTTCTGGCTCCTCCTCCCTCCTTCCTCTCCCCTCCTTCTCTAGCCACCCAGAATCCCTCTCCACTGCTCCTCCCTCCTGCAGAATCTCTCCCCTCCTCCTCCCTCTTGTAGCATCTCTCCCCTCCTCCTCCCTTCTATAGCAGCTCCTTCCCTCCCTTCTACACCTGTCGCCCTACTCTTCTCCTCCTCTTCCTCTTGCCCTCATCTGCTTCTCCTCCTCCCTCTTCCTTGCTACTCTTTCCCTCTCACTACTCCATCTTTGCCAGCTCTTGCCTACATTTTAGCTTGCATCACTGATACCTCTCTTTGAGTACTCATGGCACCATTCGAGGACATATCCAACAAGTACCATGTGAACCTATAATTGGAGGCAAAATATGCAAGCACACGCTCTTTGGGATATAGTGGAACTCCTCAAAGTGTGCTCCACAGTCTTCGATTGTAAGGGAAGAAGCATCTTGACCTTTGGGTGGATGGAAACTTGTATCCTTTAGACCCTGCCACCCAAAAGAGTCCTCCTTTTCATATAGTGCATGATGTTGTTCAGTTTGTTGGCAAGGGACATGCTGGATTGCTCGGTTATTGCAATCGATTGAACCATTCTCAGACATTGGCTATGCAAGCAAGCGAGGTGCAGAGAGCCCAAGTAGAAGAACTTGCACATTTGCGATATATTACTATTGTGGCAATGCATAATAATATGCAGGATCTCCAATTGCAAAACAAAGAACTCAGTGACAAAGCACATGCATTGGGGACATGAATTGGAAGAATCAATCCAGAAGCTTGCTAAAAGCAAACAAAATTTGGAAAGGTCTATCTATGGCCAAGTTCAACAAGCTGTGAAGAAGGAATGAGAGAAGTCGATAGAATGAGTACAAAAGTTGAAGGGAACACCTTGCAAGGTTAGTTCCCCAAATTTTCAATGAAATTTTTTACCCCAAAATATTTGTGGTGTTGCATTCTTTCCACTAACACTCATTTGTAATCTACTTTAGGAATTTCATGGAGGATGTAATGGGAACAATGGAAATCGATGATAGTGATCCTTCATATGTTCTAAGAAGTTTAATAAAGCCAAGTGATGTCATGGAAGTGTTGAAGGACCCTAAGCAAAAAGGGCTACGTAAACAAGTTGCTAGAGAGGTAATGAAGGATTTCAAGGGCCTCATCCAAGCAAAGGAGGTGCTCGGAGCTTGTGATGCTGCTGGTGTAAGTCGTGAAGCTTACAACTCTATTTTTAAAATTTTTGAGTCTACTATGGAGGAAAAGTATAAGATATCTTCAATGCCATTGCCAACACCATGGTTTGTAAGGCTTGCACGTCAAGAAACAAACCAATGTGCTAGAGAAAAGCTTGGAGGATACCATTGTGTAAGTGGCACAATGACTTGGAAGAGTAAAAAGAAATCTGGCATCCAAACATTTAAGATGAATGCTTTCAATAATGTTTACATGGATGTAGAGAATTTGCAGAGAGCCATGGTTAAATTCTATGGGATGAGAGAAAAATTCCCTTTTCACATTCAACTTTATTTATTCTGATTTCTATATCCTTACTGAATTTCTCTTTCATTGTATAGATGGCAAGCTAGTATTTGTTATAAAGATGGATGAAGCTCAGTTGGTAAAAGAGCACAAGCTAGAGAGGGTGAGCATTTGTATTATGAACGACGCCTTGCATTTTGCTCAAGGGGATGAGGAAGTTGAGCAGGGTGTCTCAGTCCAATCTGAGAAGGACATATGGTGGCTTGCAGCCTTTGAGACCCCAAAGGAGTGCCACGAGACATTGAAGTGGGTTTTGGAGAGAACCGGCATCCCGTCGATTATTCGAAGACAAGAGGCAGGGCAAACATTAATTGTGGATGGGCATGGAATGTTTCAAGTTGAATGGCATCTAGCTAGTGATTTGAAGATCCTCAAGTGCTTGTATGGTTGTGATACAGGTGCAGATGCAAAATGGACATGCTTGTATTGCACCCACCACTCTTAGAAGATGCAAAAGTGAAGCCTATAGTGGGAAAATGGCATCCTTTCTTGCAACCAAAGTGCAGCCCCTGATTGTCACAAAAAGGATCCTAAGTCGGATCCCATTCTACCAATTCCATTGGAGTGGATACATGTGTGTACTTTGCATGTTGAATTGCGTATACTTGATAAGTTACTCTATCTCCATCTAGTTTATGCTTGGAATTTGAGGCCACAGCAAGTATCTGCACAATGCATTGCAAAAGCTGAAGAATTACTCTCACTAATGGGACTTCATGGAGGCAATGTAAAGCTTAAGCAGGACAAGAAACAATCAAGAAAGACACAAAATCTTCCTGCTAAAGTGTCCATGGGTGGAGGAAAGGCAAAGAGGTTCTTGTCCAACCACAATGCTGACAAAGAAAAACATACATTGGCTCAAAGCACCCTAGGTTGGGAGTACTGGAAAGATTTGTGTGATTGCACCACAAATCAAGCTTCACATCCACGAATTGCTACTTTGAGAGCATAACTGTGGACAAAGCTTGATGCATTTATAAAGGTGCTTAGACAAGGTGAGACAGATGAGCTTTATTATGAGAGATTTAGGACAGCATTGGGAGAATTCATATCAGTGATGGTAGAAGCATGGGGGGAGTCACATATTACACATTACATGGTAATCCTCCTTAGGTTGAAATTTTGTGCTTTAAACTTGAGTCAGTTTATGTTTCTAATACAATGTTTTTCTTTACAGCATATTCTTTACGCACATGCAGCATGGTTTGTGGAACTATGGGGCCCTCTGTCCATTTGGAATACTCAAGGAATGGAGAAATCACACTAGAGAGAAAAGGTAGCATACTTCAAGAATACAAGGCATGGGGGTGGTATCACACGAAGCAAAGCACTACACAAAATGCTCGATTGGTTTTATAGATGTCTAGAGGCCAGGACTCTCAAGCATGATAAGGTAGAGGTCTCAAGTCTCGCAAAAGTGGTTCAACATGTCAAGAAGACAAGGAGATGTGCTGCTTAGAAGTCCTCAACAAGGGGTTGTGCTTTGGTTGCAATGTAGACTCAGACAGGGGAGGCGTTGGGTCCTAAGAGAGCCCTAAATGTAAAATGCTTGATGAATAAAGTTAACACTATTTTGAGTCAATTATAGATTCCAAAATTCACAAATTTGTTTGGAAATTGTAGAATTGCATGTGCAACATGGCAGGGCGAAGGGATGAGTGGGTTGGGAGGGGGGTGGTGAAGATTAAGTATTACCGAACCGGTGACAAAACACTGGGGGGCAAGGAGGTGCACTCAAAAAACCCTAATTTAAAAGAAAAACCCTAAAGTGCTTTAAAAAAGACTATATAAAGCACTTCAAAACCCTAAAATCCCTCATTTCTATGGCACGAGTTAAACAAATTGCTAGACCCACTGGACGCCATTTAGACACTACCCATTGTCCTCCTCAGAATGCCATGGCCTCCAAACACACTGCAAGCCCCAGTGGCCAAGAGGGCAATGATCACCAGGGATTTAAAGGAGGTTCTCATCATCAGGAGTCCAAGCAACGCAAGTCCCCACCATCCGACTCTCATGGGGGATCCCAGGGATCTCAGCACCATGAGGAATCCCAGCACGATGAAGGATCCAAGCACGATCAGGGGTCCTCTTAGCCCTTCCACACAACTAATCATGGAAGTAGAGAGGTCTCCCAAGAGGGGCAAAATAGTCCAGTCAATCCTGATCAACTGCCCCTCCCTCCTCCGTGGGGTCCTAGCATGGAGCATCTAGACAAACAAGGGGAGCAAGAAAGGCAAAGAGAGGAGATGGAGAGATTACAAGGGCCACAACAAGAGGAAGTATTTGGTGGGCTCATAGATATAATGAACCTTGGCCCCAATCCTCCAACCAAGCAAACTGCATGGAAGAGCACCATCAACCCTCTGTGCCTTGAGATGATCAGATAGGAGGAGCCTCTAGTACGAGCTAAGCAAGAGTCTCAACCTGTTGTCTCACAGCCTCATGAAAAGGAAAAGAGACCAAGGACAAAGCAGACCCCTAGGCACGAGAAGCCACCTTGAATGACCCACTAGACATAAGAAGAGGAGTCTGAAGAGGTGGTTGCAAGGGAGGAGGGGCAAAAGAAATTCAAAGCGGACAAGCGGCTATGGAGCCATGTCCCAAGGCCAGTGCAGGGTCCCCCAAAGATTAAGAGGCACAAAAAATCAAGTGTGAAGGCACTTCAGGAGATCCGCAAGTTCCAAACCACTATGGAAAATCTCATTTTTCGTGCATCCTTCCAGCGTGTTGTACGTGAAATAGCACAGCATTACAAGAGTGATGTGCATTTCACTTTAGGCGCTATGGGAGCAATTCAGGAGGCAATGGAGCAGATGATAGTAGGTCTTTTTGAAGATGCAAACTTATGTGCTATCCATGCCAAAAGAGTAATAGTGATGGACAAGGACCTTGCACTCGCTAAGCGCATCCGCTCCGATCCCTCCCTTAGGCCCTAGATGTTGTTTAGGTTCATTTGGTGTAACCTGAATCATTTTGTAAATCTTTGGCCTTTGAGGCTAATGAATAAAAGATATCTTTATGTTCTATTACTATTCCCATGTTATTATACATGTTACGTTATGCTTTCCATCAGTTTATGCAAGTTTAGTGTGAATTTGAGTGGTCAAATGATGTTTTTTCACCATGTGACAGAAGGCAAATGTGTTCGGCATCGCATGCGAAGCCCAAAAATGGTAAAACCCGCTATGGCACATATGGGGCCTATTTGACCAAGGTGGGTTTTACCATTTTTGGGCTCCTCGTGCGATGCCGAACACATTTGCCTTCTGCCGCACAATGAGATTCTTACTGGATTGCTTAGAAATGACCATTATAGCGCAAATATTTAGCTAATCGCATGCTTTTGAACAGAATAGTGAATGAAAATATTAATGCCAACAACAATTAAAGTTACAAAATACAATGATAGTATAAAATAAATTTTGTAAAAGAACACAAAATGGGGCAAGAAAGGGAGCAAGAAACCATATCATTGTTGCAGGGTCAACAGAGGTGGTGCCCGAGGTGGATAAAATTTGAGAAGTAGAATGGGGTTCAGGACGTCGTTGGAGCACTTCTAGGGCCAATGCAGCTTCCCGCTCCTCAGCTTCTTCATCTATGGGCTCTTCATTGTAGATGTTGGGCTCATCTATAGAAATAAGAGGATCAAAAAGGGCAGGGGCAGGGTCAGGGCTTGAGGTCGAGGCCTCCTCTTCCATTTGTCCCTCTTGGAGAAGGAAAATAAAGGTCATTTCCCAAGATAGGGACCTATTTCCTATGTTTTCGATGACTCCACATGCTAGGAGGTCATCAGTGTCCACCTCCCTAAACCCTAGGGATGTGAGTTGGGCTCGAAAGCGATCTAAAGGCTTCACAAACCTAGGTTCTTGATTGAACAAGTACTTTAAATAATCAATTGGGACCCATCTTTTTGTAGACTCATCAAGTTGATATGCAAAACTCGCGATGTAGTGTTGCACGTACTTGATGAGGTCTTCAAAATCATCTCAAGCTCCCAAGAAGGTGCCTAGGACATCTATGCTCTTATCAAAGACTGGAAATAACTCCTCCTCTCTATCAATTAATGGAGTATGGGAGATGAAATTGTGGAAGGCAGACCTAGCAGAATCCATGGTAGTTTGGTAGCTAGGAGAACTATGGCTATGATAGTGAAACTTTGAAACTAAAGTAACTTTATAACCTATATATACCCAAATGTTCTAAATATAAAAAATAAAAAGAATTATAAATTTATTGGGAAAAACTTGACATTGACATGAAACAAAACCATTCAAAACATCAAAATTAATTGCACCACTATTAATTGGAAAATGTCAAAATCCACAATTGTTCCACCCCACATTTTCTAGACAATCTTCAATATTGCAGGAGGGATAAAAGTGGCACTATGCATGAGCTTCTCTGCATGCTTTCCTACCTTTTCACCATTTAAGGTAAAGTGAAAGGACTCAGACATGCCATCCTCCATGACCAATAGGTGTTCTCGCATGTCCCTAAGAGTCCATTGTGATGTGACAGTCACATTCTTGACATCTCCTAAATGAGAACCAATACATAAACTTACCCTTGTATTATCATCATCATTAGAGGGGGGAGCCAATTGCCACCTGTTTTCTTCTAGCGCCTATATTGGAAAGCAAAATATAACATTTGGTGGGAGATGTGGTACTTGACAACCACATTGTCCTTACGTACATGGCATTGAAACAGATCACCCTTTTGTTCACCTGACCTGCTTCCCCAATTCACCCCAAGCAATTCCTCAAGGGCATTCTCATGTAGGCACTGGCATGTCCACATGATTTTTGTTTTGTGCATCTGGATATTATGAAAACAAGAAGCAAAAATGTGCAAAGGCATAAACCAAGACAACCTTACCCATTTAGAGCCAAATGTAAACTTCATGGCCATGCCCACATCCTTTGCAATCTTTTCCTTGTATGATTGCATTGTTCTTGTGTCCACCATGCTGCAATCCATGTCTTCAATTTGTGGTGTTGCAATGCAATGAAGATGGCCATAGCCTGATGCCATCCTTGGAGTAATGTACTTGGCATTATACCAATAGATATTTCTCTGTTTCAAAGCAAAGGACTTCTCTCCAGCATGCATTTGGCTTCCTAAATCCTCATGAATGGCAATAAACTTACCTAAGAAGCACTTGATTGGTTCCCACTCCTCAAAGTCTGAAGGAAATACATGTGCTATGCACAAGTGCTATTTCAAAATACAATTTCAAACTGACTCATTACACTGGTTCTATTTCAAAATACAATTTCAAGCTGACTCATTACACTTCAAAATCTTACACAAAATTTAGACTTACAATGCGATGGTATTGTCGATTGATTGCTTGACAGAGGAAGGCGCATGTCCTTCCCCATGTAAATGTGTTGCACCTTTGCAAGCAATCCTTTCTTCCCAAGCTTGAACTTCATGATGCGGCCCTTCCATTCATGCAAAAGATCACCTCTTTTGCTCTTGGGAAGCTTATGTGGACCCTTGGTAGATCATATTATGACTTTCTAATCATTCAAGCTGTAGGTGCAAGGCACCCATTCACCCAGTGCATTTTTGCTCCTGTGGGACACACAGTACATGTATGGTCTCCTCACCACGCTTGTACAGAGGTCACAACAGTAATAGTGGACTAGAAAGTGCAGCTTGAAGGGAGAGAGAAGCTCCAATAGAGGGAGAGAGAGGGAGAAGGTATAGAGGGTGCAACTGAAGGTTGACAGAAGCTCCAAGAGGTGCTATAGCTAGGAATGGAGGGAGAAAGAGTAGAAGGGGATGAGCAGCTGCTCTAGGAGGTGTTGTAGCTAGGAATGGAGGGAGAAAGAGCTGAGGGGGATGAGCAACAACTATAAGAGGTACTGTAGCTAGGAATGGAGGAAGAAAGAGAAGAGGGGGATGAGCAACTGCTGCTATAGGAGGTGCTGTAGCTAGGAATGGAGAGAGAATGAGAAACTGCTATAGGAGGTGCTGGAGAGGGAGAAACACAGTGGACAAGAGCAGAAGGGGGCAGAGAAGATGCCAAATGAGTTCCCACATTTGAAAAATGGAGGGAGAATGGAGATGGACCAGAGAAGAGGAGGGGGTAGCAAGCTGAGAGGGGGAAAAATTCATCGAGAAGGGCCCACCGCCTCTTGAATGACTTGTAGGTTTGTTTGGGGGAGGTACATATGGAAGAAGGGACAAGCATGGGTTGAGGGGGGGAGGGGGGATGGTTTGAGTGGTCCTCGATGTAAGAGGAGTAGCCAATAGGGGCTATTTGCAGGTCTGCCCACCCTCCACCTCAACATGGCATTGCCCCACAAAAAGGAGCACTCCCATTGGTACACCTCAAATACCTCACTAATCCCTCAAGTGAAATTAGGAAACACTAATTGGGGGCCCTTTGGAGACCCCAATTCTCTCCTAATGGTTTGTAGAATCATTTTCTCCTTATCTCAAGAATGCGACCCTGATAGCATCATAGGTTAGAAAGTGATTAGTGGGGCACTTTACCAACCATGATAACATCATAGGTTAAAACATGATTAGTGGGGTACTCTACTAGCCATCTAGATGCTTTACCCCTTAGTGTGAATTTGAACATTGCCTTCTTCTATAGTGTGCCGCTCTCCGATTGTTCATTGCATAAACATTGTCAAACTACCAAACATGAGCGTCCAAATCCTCCTTATCCTTTTCAAAAGACTTTGTGTATAGACATGGACTACTGCCACAATCGCAACTAGTATGACACCCATTTCCGAAACAACACCCAAAATTGAGGCTAACAAGCCTTGGGAAATCAAAGGATTCCTCCTCGCACTTGGTGAGGATGGTCCTCTCACCACCCATTGACCATCCAAAGGTACCTGCACCACAATCCTCGACTGCAATCTCTACTGCACACTGAGCTCATAGTGGCTCCTATTGTTCTTCAAATTCCTCTAGTGGATATCTGTCATCCGACATGGTCTGTTGATGTCATCATGGCTATTGTGTTGGCACCAACAATTTTGGGGTTTCTTGCAATCATGTGTGCATGCATGACAAAGACTTGATCCAGATTAGGACCAGAGAGAGTGTGAATCTCCACCCGAATTAGGAGAATCAGGGCATTGACATCATAATCCATGAAGAATGCAATGATGATCTACAACATCCATAGAAGCTAGCTGTATGAACACCTGAGATTCGGCTCACAATTGTCTACCTGCCTTGTAGTTTCCCATGCCTTGCACCGCTTGGTATGCCCAATTGAACCCCCATGATTGTTAATTCCTTAATAGATCAGCTAAGGGCAATGATATTACAAGGACAGCCTTAGAGTGAGGAATCTCCAAAATCAAACATGGCAGCACATCACCTTTTTGCTACATGATCATCATTACATCTTTTCATTATACACCAAAAAATTTTCATCTAGCTTATTTGATGAAGCAATGGAACAACATTCTGACGACATAAATGAAATTTGCTAGTTTACAATGAAAATCTAGAATGAAAACTTTAAAATGAAAAATATTGTGGAACCAATGTCCCATCTTCTTATATTTGCAGTTTCAATGACATGAAGGATGAATCGATGAAGCATGTCCAAAAATAAATAGGATTAACGGGTTTACATTGTAGATGCTAATCAATGGTCAGTGAGATAATAGTAGTCTAGTGCACATAATTGCTAGAGTAACCCTTGTACCTTAAAAATATCAACTTAGGAGTGTGTACTTGACTCTTAAAAAAACCATTTACAAGTGACAAGGCTGATTCTAGCAATTTTGTGTTTTAGATGTCAACATGGCAACCCATTTAAAACAAACCCTTGGTCAAAGAAAACACATACATGGCCATCAAACCACTTATGGACAACTGTATGGTTGGAGTCTAGGGTCGTGTTGGGATGAGATTGAGGTTTGAACACAATAAACAATTGGATTTTTACCTTTAATGTTTGAGCTTGGGCCAAAAGACTCTTGTGGTGCTTTATAGATTAATAGATCGATGAGGAGCGCAAATAGATTAGTTTGGATACATGCCATTGATGCATTGAACATGGTGAGTGCTCATCTATTTGTGCTCCTCAATTTCTAATAATTTCTCACCAAATGATCCTCCAATTTGCATCCTTTGAAGTTGTATAGTCATGAAAGATTGTTTTACTATTTCGTTTCTTCTCTTTCTCTAATAAACCTTTTCATGGTTGCATGATTTTCAACATCCGAGGGATTCAACAATATGCTTTGAAGGAACCTTGATTTCTCTACTTTTTTATTCAAACCTAATGGCTTCTTTTCACTTCATTTGGAATATGCAATTCGACATATATTTCTAATTAGTCCTCTCTTTCTAGGTCTTCTTAGAGTGTGGAAAGCGAGTAAAGTGCCTTAAATGCAATTGTCATCCATAGTAACTCTACCAATATTGCACCAACCACAATCATGCTACTAAAGGTATCAAAAAGCCTTGAGTATAAATTTACAATTTGAATACTTGGCTACAAGGTCTGATGCCATTCCAACGAATAAGTGTTTTGGTATGTTGTTCTATTGATGTTCAATTCTATTCGTAGAATTAATAAATGTTGCAACATGTAGCTGTCATCTTTTGCATGTAAATTAATATAATTAAATAAAATCATAGCTAAGCTAGAATAAGAATATTATGGAGGAACATGTGCAATAGCTAATGTGTCAAAGAAAGAAAGGTGAGGATGAGCACAAACACCTTAAACCATTGGGAAAAGCTTTATAGAGGCATTCATCTTTCTAGTTCAAGTTTGTGGCATCACAACCTCAATCTTACTAGAGCATAAGTGCATTGATTTGTTTCATCATATAGTCATGCACATTATAAGTACATGACATTAAATGAATATGCACATATATGCTGCAACAAGATCGAGGTTGATGTGACAAACCTATAGGAGAGAGAAATGCATGTGCGATGTTGTTTGCAATAGTTTTTTGCATTTGTGCTCATTATCACCTTTCTTTCTTTGGTTCATCAACTATTTGTACTCCTCTAAAATATCCCTAGTATAGAGATTGTAACTTTCTTATGCTATGGTTACTTGGCTACACAAAGATGTTGCAAGGTTTATTAATTCCATGGATACAATCAAAGAGCATTAAAATAATGACATATGTAAAACACTTACTTGATTGGAAAATGGCATCATATCATGTATCTAAGTGGTAAAATTATATTATTCCTAGCAACGTTTCAATATCTTTAGTAGGAATATTGTGCTTGTGGGAAAATTCAAAGGTTAAGGTGGTGGTGGTTGCATCTCAAAAGTTGCTTTCTCCAGGATGGTAGTGATGTACTCAAGAGCACTCAAGTCACCTTTCTTGCTTTCCCATGCTCTATGTAGACCTAGAAAGAGAGTGATAATTAGAAGAAGATGACAACTCACATATTGCAAAGGGGAGAGAAAAAAAAAAGCCATTGGGTATAAACAAAAACATAGAGAAGGATGCGATATTGAAGCATGGCCATGGGCTTATATATTGTACACTTTAGATTAGTTGGATACAAGTAAATGCCAAAAGGAAGAAAGTATAATTTGTGTGCTTGCGAGATAGTTCCTTTAAAGAGGTTGTAGAGTATTATAGTAAAAGAATAAATGAATACAATGATGAACTAGCTATAGTGTTGCATATAAGAAAACCCCTTGGATGCTGAAATTCATGCAAAAAAGAAAAGGACTAGTGGAGAAATATCAAATAAGGAGATGGTGCAAGAAGATCTTTCTAATGATACAGCTTCAAATGACTGAAATGGAGGATTAAAAGCTGAGAAATTCAAAATTGAGGAGCACAAACAGATGAGTTGCGATTACTCTCCATGTCCAATGCACCAATGGCGTGTGTCTAAACTCTCATCATTCTGTGCTCCTCATCAATCCATAAAGAATAAAATCTTTTTCGTTGAGTACTGTATTCTGCCTATGGACACATGACAGTATTCCTATATATGCGGTGGCATGATTTCAAGTTAGGCCCTCTCAACTAGCATGAGAATCTAGGCTTATGTTTAATCAAGTAGTTCTTTTTGCCTTGCTCCTGAATAGGATTTTCTTTACACATCAAGATTCAAGACTCTAGAGGCTAAAAATTTCTACGTATATTGTTTCTAAAAACTCACTTTGCTTCAACTCGAGTCTTGATGAGTTTCACATTAATCTATCACTATTTCTATTATAGAATCCCCTTGCTAATCCAAGCCCCAATGGATATAAAAAACCTAAATTTACTGTTGGTGTAAACAATAAATATAGCATGGATGAAAAGGGTGTGAAAATAGTGGGAGAGAAGGAAGGAAGCTCACTTGCGACTTTCTCACATACACAATGGGGGAATACACACAAAGGTGGAGGCGGAAAATAGTTTTCCTCTTCTTACTTGTGTAAGCCAAAAGAACTCTAGTACAAAAGAATAGAAGAACCCTATATGTGGGTCTCAAACCAAACTTAGCTAACTAAGGTGGCATACTAACTGAGCCACGAACTAGAGTACATAAGGATAGCTGTCCTCTAGCTATTATTCATGGGTGGTGTACCAACCGCATCTGCAGCTAACAAGTCGGTGACATAAATGCACAACAGTCACCCTGGCATATCACGAGTGGAGCTCGATATCTCAACACTCACCCTTGAGCTCAATCCCAATTCCTACACACCAAGCAGGTCTCTGAACTTGCGCAGATTCTCTGCGCCCAATGCCTTCGTGAATATGTTAGCTACCTGATCCTCTGTGCTGACATAAACTAGATCAATAAGACCTAGTAAAACCTTCTCCCACACATAGTGATAGTGCACCTCAATGTGCTTTGTTCTAGCATGATAGACTGGGTTATTTGCCAAGTGTATACTGCTCATGTTGTCACAATAAATGACAACTGGCCCATCTATAGACTGATGCATATCATAGAGTAGCTTATGCAACTAAGCTACCTCACATGCAACCATTGCTGCACCCCTGTACTCAACCTCTGTGCTTGACAAGGAAACTGTAGGCTATTTCTTGCTACTCCAAGTGACTGCAGCACTCCCAAAAGAGAACACATATCCACTGGTAGATCGTCTATCAGAAATACTACCAGCCCAATCAGCATCAGTGTATCCATGCAACTGTATCTAAACCCCAGTCTCATAAAATAGTCCATATTGAAATGTGGACTTCACATACCTGAGTATGCATCTGGCCGCATCCAAATGCGATTTCCTTGGAGCTTGCATAAACTGACTTACCAATCCAACAGCATAGCTCAAATCTGGCCTGGTAATAGTCATATAAATCAAACTTCCTACTATGCATCTGTACATAGTAGGGTCTTCCAAAAGCTCACCTGCATCTGCGCTCAGCTTCACATTCTGCTCTAAAGGAATTGAAATAGGCTTACAGCGTGTCATCCCATATTTGGACAGCATGTCCAATCCATACTGCCTCTGCAAGAGCTGTATCCCACTTGGTGATCTAATCAGCTCAATGCCCAAGAAATAACGTAGCTCTCCCAAATCCTTCATCTCCACTTCTGCTTCAATAGCATTTCACATGAAGGATATCTTCATCACTATCACCTGTGATGATCAAATCATCAACGTAAATGACAAGCAGCATAATACCTTTCTTTGTTTTTCTCACATAAAGTGAGAAATCTGCCTTGGAAATCTGAAAGCCAATAGTGACAAGATAATGTCCTATCTTGTCAAACCATGCTCTAGGTGCTTGCTTCAAGCCATACAAGGCTTTTTTCAACCTGTAAACAAACTCAGGATGAACAGCATGAACATAACCTGGTGGCTACTCCATAAAGACCTATTCTTGCAAATCACCATGCAAGAAGGCATTCTTTACATCCATCTGATGTAAAGACCATCCCTTTGATGTAGCCATAGCAATGACTGCTCTTACAGTTGCCATCCTTACAACCGGGCTGAATGTTTCTTCATTATCAATGCCATATGTCTGTGCATACCCCTTGATAACTAATCTTGCCTTGTATCTATTCACAGAACCATTTGCATTGTGCTTGACCTTATAAACCCACTTACAGCCAATTGTATTCTTGTCTTTAGGCAAAGGCACCAATTCCCATGTAGCATTTGCTTCCAAGGCATCCATTTCTTCATCCATGGCTTTCTCCCAATTTTCTTTTCCCATGGCTTGCTTAAAAGAAGTGGGTTCTGGTTCCTGTATCACTTTGACCATATAGGCATAGTGAATGGCTGTAAATCCATCATATTTCAGCCTATGATATCTAGCTCTAGTAGACCTGCGCAAAATAGGCCCACTTCCAGGTGCTCTCAAAACATCCTTGGTCTTCCTTACTCAAGGTGTAACAACAGAAGGAATACCCAGCTCATCATCAATGCTATGTTCTGAGCCACTGGATTCACCATCCACATAAGAGTGACCTGCATTCACATCAAACATGGGCCGATCTACCTTCTCTTTTCCTTTTCGTGATACTTGCGTACCACTATCTGCATTGCTTTGAGGAGATTCTCCTGATCTCAATTTGCCTGTCCATGGCAAAGTATGTGAACCACTGCTAGAGGACACTACAGGTCCACCAATATTTTGTGATTGCTGCTGTGAATTCTGTGCAGCATTACCATTTTGTGCATCTACATCAATCATCACATTTACTGGTTTATACCAGCTGCTCATCTCATGAAAAACAACATCTCTGCTCACTGTAAACTTACGAGTAGAAGGGTTATAGCATCTATACCCTTTCTGCTGCAGAGAATAACCAATAAAGATGCATTTCTCAGCTTTTGGATCCAACTTGGACCTCAACTCATTGGCACGTGAACATAGGCAATGCAACCAAAAATTTTCAAATGAGAAATATCTGGTTTCCTACAAGTATACATCTCGTCTGGCATCATGCCATGTATTGCTCCAGTGGGAGTCCTGTTCATTATGTAAATTACTGTAGCAACTGCTTTAGCCCAGTAATAATCTGGTAGATCTTTTTCATTTAGCATGGCTCGAGATACCTCTCCAATATGCCTGTTTTTCCTTTCTGCAAGTCCATTTTACTGTGGGGTATGACTGTATGAATATTGTTGCTTTATGCCATGCTCCTGCAGGAACCTTGCAAACTCATTTGAGAGGTACTCTCCCCCTCCATCTGACCTTAGGCATTTTATTTGCAAGCCTGTTTCTTTTTCAACCATAGCTTTAAAAGCTTTGAAGTGCCCAAACACTTCACTTTTCTTTTTCATAAAATACACCCAAACTTTTTTGCTGTAGTCATCAATAAAAGTGACAAAATAATGATAGCCTCCAATAGATGTAGCTTTAGTAGTCCACACATCAGAGTGGATTAATTCCAATGGCTTCTTACTCTCTTGAACATGCCTAGGAAATGGTTTCCTTGCCTGTTTTCCAAATTGACTAGCTTCGCATACCTTATGCATTTCTACAACCTTGAATTTAGGTAATCCTGCAACAATATTTTGGGCCTGCATTGATTTAAGTCACTGTACATTAACATGACCAATGCGTTTATGCCAGATATCAATATCTACAACTACACCGATCCCATGTGCAAACATTGCTGCACTCAATTCAGACATGTCCGCATCCAACTTAAACATCCTGCCCTTCTTCTTTCCTTTTGCTATCAAGAGATCGTTATTTTTCATATCCTCAACAAAGCATCCATGAGGATTAAATCTGACCTGCAAGCCCTGCTCAACCATTTGACCAACAGAAACCATGTTCTTGGTGATGTTCGGGACATGAAATACATCAGACAGGTATTTCTTTTTCCCATCCTACATAAACAAAGGAATTTTACCAATCTGCACAATAGGATGTGTAGTATCATCACCAATCTCCACAAATCCTGACCTTTCCATTTTCCTTGCATCCTACATCCATTCTGCATGACCTATCATGTGGTCTGACGCACCTGAGTCAACATACCACACATCATTGCTTTCTTCTGCACTTGTCACAGAATTGGTCATGTGCTGCACCATAAACAGATGCTCATTTCTGTCATCACCCTGTCTACTAGAAGATGCATAATTCCCTTGCTACAATTTTCCATTCATGATGTCATGCTGCTTTTTGTAGCAGTCTTTAGCCATATGACCCATTTTACCACAATAGTAGCATTCAACATTGCTGTTTGCATTTTGACCTCTCTGCCATCCACCACGGCCTCTTTGGCTCCCCCTGCCTCTAGAGTTACCACGTCCTCCTCCATAGGACTGGTTTTCTTGAGTTTGTTGCATATTCTGATTTCTACCACGGCCTCCAGATCGGCCTCCTCTACCTCTGCATCTACCTCTTCTAGCATCTGAGCAGAAGACAGTTTCTTTTAAAGTTCCTCCTGAAGAAGATGCACCACTATTTCTCTGCTCTTCAAAAATTAGAAGAGCAAACAACTCCTCAAAATCAAGAAATTTTTCACGGATGGCAATGGATGTCCGGAACTATACATAATCCTTTCCTAGACCATTCAAGGTCACAGAAACTAAATCATCATCTTCCATCGGCGACCCAATGGAAGCAAGTGCATCTGCAATTTTCTTCACCTTCATGTAGTAGTCATTGATGCTCATGTTTCTCTCTACACATTGTGCAACTCCTGCTTGAGCTACATTTTCCTAGCTTGCGTATTTGTGCTCTACATTTTTGCCAAAGTATCCCATACCTCCTTTGGCGTACTTGCATCCTGAACATGCACAATCATGGAATCTGAAATACTGATAGATAGCCAATACATAAATTTTTTGGCTCTCTCATGCCATCCTTTAAATGCCTGCATTTCCTGTTGATTGGGAACATTAGGAAGAACTAGTTCTTCTTCATTTCCTGTAATGAACTCCCAATAGCCTGATCCCATAAGGAAATTCGTCATTCTAAACTTCCATGCTTGGAAGTTGTTCTTGTCAAGCTTTTCAGTGACAATCTATGAAAGAGAATTAGATGCCATTACAAAACATTGCAAAAAATTCTGTCACTGCAAAAAAACACAGCTTCTGCCTCACATAGGCAAATATGCAAAACTGACGAAAGTGGTATTTGACCACACAGTCACTTCCAAGCGACGATTTTGCATGAACAGGTGATAAGGATGATTTTGTAGCTTCCAATATCTCTGCGCACAGGCATACAATGCAATTTCTGCGGCAACTTTTCATTGACCTACAGAGCAGTGGTTGGACAGCAAAAGCAGAGCCTTTTTCTGAGTGCCTGCGAAGAACTTCCGCCTTCAAAACAGGCCCCGAAATGGCCTCAAATCAAAAAAATAAAGTCACCAAGGGCTTCGCCTCTTCCATAGCATATACTATCCTCTCACCATACCACGAAGGGCGTCTCAATCTGAGACAATGCACTCTTGCACTTCCGGCTGTGCTACCTGCAGAGATTTACTCCCAAACTCGAAAAAGGAAAGCAACACTAGTCCTCTTAACAGGACACCGCAAACTTGGTTTGCTTTCTTGAGCTCCTTACCACGAACTAGGCTCTGATACCATGTGTTTTAATGTGGAAGAAGAAGGTTTTAAAACTTGTGCACTAGTGCACTCTTGTTGAATTTTGCAGGTTTTAAGCAATCAGGGAAAGAAAATGTTTTCTTGTTTAGTATGAGTGACAAGAATGTTTACAACAGGCAGCTTAGGAGGAAGTTTTGGTTCTTGGCCTGCCCCATGGGGTAGCCTTAGCAAGGGTTGTTATTGTGTAAAGCTTTATTTTCAATTTTTGGGAAACTCCAAGTGCTTTGACACGTGGTCCTATTATGTGGTCTTCAATTATCTCTTCAGGAATACATGCAGATGCCTCTGGCATTTGGTTAATGCATGGAGACGGTGTTCAGACGTCGGATATGGCATTCCCTTTGGCCTTACCAGTTGTGGACCGAGGAGGAGGAAGACACACTGTCATGCCGGTAATTGGAGAATTTGGACCCTCTGTGCTTGGAGAATTCCGGTGCTGGCGACGACACTCATTGTTCGAATGGCGTGATCACTTGCTGGAGCCCCACCGGAAAGATCTCCCCGAAATCGTTAAGACAGACCTGCAGCTCCTATCAAAGAACGTTTCCTTTAGCTCTTGCAGGAAGGTCGTTCTTTGCGCCGTTCTCAATTAATGTAGGATTATCCTCCTCTTAATTCTTCGGCTAATCTTCTTTATGAGGATGCTGCGTGCTACCATGGTAGAGCAGCTGGAGCGTCCTCATGCAAACCAGTTGGGGCGACCTCATGCAGAAGAAGAAGCGATTATGAATCGCAATTAAACAAGGCGACTGTTTTTTCAACGTTTTTTGGCATGCTCAACTTAAGGAAACCTGCTGTGAATATTTCGTAGATCTTTTGTGATCATTGCCGTCCGTCCTGGTATTGAGAGAACATTTTTCGTTGCTTGAGAAGGGTCCTCTGTTTGGCACTCGAATTTCTGATTCGAACAGTTTGTGGAGAGCTCAGCTATGGATGCTTCAAAAGACTTTATGGTGGATACCAACTCTGGTGCTTTCAAGAAGAGTAAATACGTCTTTTGCCTTCTATTCACTTCGTTCTATATCGTCCTTAATTACTTCTGCTTGCACCTTCTTTGCTAACAACCCTTGTTGTGTTTCGTGCAGGACTTGCCAAAGCATGTCCACAGTTGTTGAAGTCTCCCGTAACTCCAAGTTCTGAGAAAGTACCTGCTCTAGAGAAAAGAAAAGATTCTTCCAAGAAAGTAGCCGATTTTGCAGACGGTATACTTAACGGAGTCTATGTTCGCAATTTTAATTTGTTGTTAAGGAAACTAGATGCTGTGCACAGTTAGTGATTGATACGCTAAATGGACGCATGATAGGTAACGGACCGCCATTTTTATTGTTTACCAACGTATCCTTTTACAATGCTCTTCATGCCTTCATGTCCCACACTGGAAGTGCTCGTCTGTTCGATCTGAGCGGCTAAAATACCCTGCCCATCGCGCATCTGAACGCTCTGTTCGTCCTGTAAGATCCATCCCTTAGCTTGAACGGCTGAAATACTCTGCCCACTGCCCATTTCTTCCCTGTTATTTGTGTTGAGTTTGTGTGAGCGATTTCCTCTGTCGTCCTTGGTCCTTTCGATGAGCGTTGGAGGTACGATAGACAACGCAGGGAGATCCCTGGTCATCTTGTACATACGTAATCCTTCTCTGTCTTCCTTCTTTCGTTCGTATTTTACTGTTGGACAGATACAAGCTGGTGCAAGTTCTTTCATCTTTTGGTGCCTTATTGGATTACGGTTCCCCTGGCACAACCAATTCAGCCAGTATTTCATTTTCTAGTGAACGTAGGCGCCCCAGCCACACGCTGCACTTTGTGAACACAGTTGGTTTCGTTTTTTGTTTGTTTTGAACAATGAACCTGCAAGGCTTTACGCATAAACTCTAGATGAAGGACCCGACACGGTCGATACCAAAAAATTATGTGATTATTCAATTATTGCCCTTCAATTCAATAAAGTTTAATATGTTTTCATCTATTGTTCAATTGCATTTCCATTTCGTTCGACTGTTTTTTTTAAATAGGTGGTGCATGTTCGTTTATGGAGAAAAGCACATCACCGCCCACACCAAAGTCACCTCCTTCTATTTACGCTTCTCCTAGGAGGCCACCAAAGGAGAATTTGCTCAAGAGCTTGGCAATAAAGAAAAGCCCTCGCCGCTCCTTGAAAAGTTCTTCACTTGTTTGAACTATCCTTGGGCCCACGTGTCAGGATCGCAAACGTCGATCTTCATAAAGATCTACTGGTGTACATGAAAGTCACTTTAAGAAAAGTGGTTTGCCATAAATTAGAGGACATAATTTGCACATAGATGAGCAAGGTCGGTCCAAGAGGAGATACCGAGGTAAAAAGTTTCGGGGGTGAAGGAAAATATATTTAGTTTCTTGTTGGGTGAAGGAAAATATTTACTGGGTGGTACTAATGTGCGAGGCCTCCACGTGGAAGGCCTTGAAGTTGCATGGCGTAGTTTACTAAGCTTGTGTATGTCCTTATCCTTCTCGTTCAGCAGATCAATCGATTCAAAGCAGCCGATCGTTTCTCCCATCCCCCGTTTGAATTGGTCTCTCCCACGCATTGCCGTCGGCTTCCCCTCATGATCCTCATCGACTTATCGTTCTTTCGACTCTCATTCATTCCGAGAACCCCCATATAGCTAGTTGCCCTCGAGAACACCCCTTACAGCCTCGGATTCTTTTTCTTTCGCTGCTTCAAAATTAAGGAGAACTCAAGGTTGCAATTCGAAATTCGAAGCGGCTGACTTCATTCTGTGCCCATCTATAGGATCTTACATAACGAAGCAGAGAGCGTGTATGTGTGTGAGCGATCGAGAGAGGGAGTGAAGAGCGAGCCAGAGAGCTATTGCAAGAGATCATTGAAGCGAAAGAGATTCACTAAGCGAGATCGAGGACAACAAAGTGATTGAGCTGCACGACCTATAAAATTCGAAGCTGCAACAATCACCCTACTCAGACGTCTCAGCTCAAGATCCTCCTCCTCCGGCGAGCCGTTGGAGTAATAATCTTCCAATAGAAACTGATATCTCTCTATTGCTGCGACCTAATCTCGTACATCCATGGATCCTCGCCTCCTCGGATTATCCATCCTCGCCTGTAGCTTTGCTATTGCCTCTCTTCTTTTCCCCGAGTGTCACGCAGCAGATCCCGACCCGCTTACCGACTTTGACGCTGATGCTATGAGCTTCACGCTCCGCGACATGCTAAAAAACGGGGACGTTTCTCACGGTCCTGGAGGAACTCGAGCTGGCCTCAATGTCTCCATCTACCCCGCTATGATGTATGTAAATCTTCGTTCCACTTCCCTCTTTGCTCGTCATTAGCAGTCGTCGGGTTATACTTTTTGCTATCTGCGCTGAGTTTTCCTCCTGGCGCCGGCGATTCATTAATTTGGCCGTGATATCTAGCACCGTAACATGCCTGCTCTGATCTCATCATTCTTCGAGCAGGTCTCAAGGCTTAACATATGTGAGATTTCAGATGAAGCCTTGCGGTATCAACCTGCCCCACACCCACCCTCGAGCATCGGAGATGCTCACTCTGATTGAGGGAGGGCCTCTTCAAGTTGGATTTGTCGACACGGAAGGTAAGACCCAAGTAATTCAAGTGCCAGAATCCCCATCAGTGCTGCGTTGCAGCGGCCCCAAGATTTTTGATAGGGATGCAAACTGCAGGAAATGCCCATATTGACATTATGGAGAAGGGAGATGTAACAATCTTTCCACGAGGGTTGCTTCACTACGAGCTCAATGTTGGAGAAGAAACTGCTCATTTTCTTTCCGCATTGGACAGCCAGAATCCTGGAACTTTGGTAAGATTCAGTATACTGAAACAACTGTTATATGTATGATCTATTTTGAGAGGCATCTGGGTGCTTCAGTCACACCGCACGATTCTCATGCAGCAAATCTCGCGTTACTATTTTGCTGTCCGTGTTCATTATTTTCTTAGTAACGGTGTGTTCTGCCCATGCAGACTGCCGCCGGAGCATTATTCCAGCTTCCTCCTCGTGCTCTAGCAGCAAGTTTGAACCAACGAGTCGCTGACGTTTTGGGGATCAAGTCGACTCTGTATGGATACGGTCACTCACTGGAAATGAGCACCGTTTCAGGATGTGTTCCTGGGAAAAATATCGTTTCCACTTTTTGATAAATAAAAAATTGTCCTCCTCAACATAGGAATCTCAGCTACACCTTTACTTGCAAAAACTTAATCAGAATTGGCGAAAGCTATGAAGGAGGCTCATATTTGACGAAGCTGGTACGCTAATGCCAAGGCATTGTGATGACATTTACCGGAGGTCTATTCATTTTGCATGAACGTCTCATGGCCTACAATTCAGAAGAGCTGCCTTTGCTGAGCAAAAGTCGTGCTTGCAGATTGCATAATGACCACAATGATCAGCAGCGTCCATTGTAGAAATTGGGAGCTGCAGCAGTTGTAGCTTCTAATGTTCCTTTTGCTCGAGTCCGTCTACTTAGTCACGCTTCATTGTAATGCTGTGATAGTGTCTTTAGAATCATTCGTTACAAAAATGCTTGTTTTCGAGCACCACAAGCTTCATTGAGGTCCTCTACTAAATGCATTGCGGAGAATCATCCCCATCATCATTAGCTTCTTCACTCTCTCGTCAGGTTTATGGTCATACTTGTGTGTAAATGTCCAAATAGGAATCCATATAGAGTCCCAGTCGCTCAAACCATCTCTCTGTGCGTGCATACTAGCACCTCTGGTGGAGATCCCCTCCTGCTGCAAGTGCCATAGAAAAGGACAGAGCTATTCATGGTAGCTTGCTACATCCAGAGGTGCGATCCCCATATTCCCTGACTCGGCACAGATAATGATTGACCTAAAATGCAGCATCTAGTTGTAAAGGGGGTGACCCAAACTCAGCCTGAATGATCTGGTGAGGAACAATGGCTTACCAAGAATCATTTGTGATAACATCACAACAACACAAAGCAACTATAGACGCGCTTGGTAGATGCGCAAAATAGCGGGCGCGTCTATAGGTGTTGCTTTAGTAGAGAAATTACGGGTGCATCTAAATGCGCGTCTAAAAGCTCGTCTATTTGCGCGTGAATCACCGCGTCTATTTGCGCGTCTGACCTGAGAAAATAGGGGCCTATCTAACATCCCGTTTATTAGCGCGTCTATTTGCGCGTGTATTTGAGCATTTATTTGCGCGTTTACACTGAGAATCAGATGCGCATTTAGACGCGTAAATAGACGCGCTCCAGAGAATACAGAAAGTGAGATTTTGGTGTACATCATTGCTTTCCAAACATTGCCCATGATTACCAAAGCACATAATTTTTTGCAAACCCACATATACAAGAATTAAGTGAGATGAGGAGAATGAGACAATATGTAAAATAGTTTTGCCAATATCAATTGTGGGGCTACGGTTCAATCTCATTCTCAATGAGATCAACCCTTGCCAAACTATCTACTTCAAAATCCAAACAAGTGTTTAGATCTACAAATACATTCAACCCACTAATACTTGTGCCACTCATCTGCTCATCGAAATCAGCATCTCCAATGGTAGGCTCGTCCTCACGAGTAATGGCCTCAATATCTATATCTCCTATCTCATGATCATCCTCCTCTCTTGTATCACGGTCATCATCACGTCCATGGCCATGATCATCCTCCATACGCTCCATATTAGTAAATGTACTATACATCACTTTGGAACGTGGCATAATAGGTATGACATGCCACCATCTATTATTATCCACCATTGGTTGATAGACAACCTAATTCAAACACAAATACAATCATGTTACTTTTCTTGCATCAAATATTTAAAAGCGAGTATTTTTATATGTGTGCACAGTACCTGTTCACATTGTTGCGATAGTACTAGTGTGTCCTTCCTACTTTGCCGAAACTTTGTGGTGTCAATAGTTACAAAGCCACTTGCATGGCGTTTGATTGTTGTATTAGGGCCTCTTTCCACCACGTCCTTAAACCACTTTACATCCAAAACATACACAAAGAAGCGTCGAAAGTCAAGCATAATGACATCTTAGATTATGTCACAATAATCATCCATGGCTCCATTGGCTCCCTCAAAGCTAGCAATGACGCCGCAATCTTGTGTGTTTCTCTTATCATCAATCCGTTGTGTTCGAAAATGCTTGCCCTCACACCATATAGCATTGAACATAGTGCACTACACCAAGAAAAAATCAATTAAATAAGCAATCTAAATTATAAAAAGCTCCTAACTTATGCATAACATTCTATATACCGACCTTGCTCATGTATATCCTAGCATACTCCCATTCTTCCATTGTGATATGCATCCCCTCGTCTTTCTCTGCTTTCTCCATTTCATCAAGTAGCCAATCCACATGAATATCCTTTGGAAGTGCTCTTAAATGCTGAGAGTATGGCACACGAGATCCGTGGTGTGTACGAAAGAGGGCCCTTTCTTCTTGTCTTCTTGCCTTTGCATCCTCGTATCTTGTCACCCATCTTTTCATCACATCACTATTAAGCACGCAAAAGAGGTTGATACTATTATGCAACTCCGTGTCTATTACTTTGTTGCGTCCTTTTTCTTGAGGCACAATAGAGGTCATCCTTAGGTCTTCATCATCTCTCCATAGTCGTGGGAGAGAGCTATTCACATCAACAAGAAACTCAGAAATATATACAAGTGACTCTTGTACCAACCAACCCTCGGCCATGCTACCTTCGGGTCTTGCATTTTGTTTCACAAAGCCCTTTAAGGTCTTCATGAAGCGCTCGAGGAAGAACAACCATCGTGCATGTATAGTACCGCATATAGCAATCTCATCCACCAAATGTACTATGAGATGTAGTTGGCTTGTGAGAATAGAACGTCGAAATGTCTCCTCCACTAAACAAACCGCCTTCACTGACATAACTTGAGCATTCTCAAGCATGGTGGGATCTATTACTTTGAGCTCATATATCTCACAAGCTCACCCATCTTGTAAATACAATCTTTCACATCCTTCGATGCACTACGTGAAATGCTAGTAGGTAGTATGAACTGAACCCGCGAGGAGGTGGTTGATTAGTTGCTTATAGCTATTCACTCATAAATTTGAAAGGAAAAAGATATTATGCATATAAAATACTTACTTGGAGCATCTTGTGCCAATCATGAGATTTCAAGCCATATAATTGCTCTACACCTCTTTTCTTGCTCTTTGTAAAGGCTCCCTTTAAACACCTCATGCATCTAGTGGGAGTACGAATTGTAGTAATAGTGCGCTTCACCGTCACCATCTCTAGGTTTGATAACATCCACGGTGCATGAGGTAAAAAAACACGCCCATTTGGTCTCTCTTGAGGCCAAGCTTCATGCATCCTCCCTGTGGTACGTAGATCCTTCCTTATGCCTACCGAATCTCGTGTCCCATTCAAATGCTCCCAAATGGTAGATGCCACATTCTTGAAAATATGCATGGGATCAAGCAGGTGATTGATCTTGAGGTGGGACCAATATGGTAAACGATAAAAGATGGAGTATCTAAATAAAATAAAGTGTTAGCATGCAATCTTTACTTTCAACCAATATAGCCAATCTTTACTTCCAGCCAATAGTTACAAACCCTTACCAGCTCATGCCAAGTGGTGGAGGAGTCGTGGAACCATCCCAAATTCTCATCCAATCTCCTACGATGAGTGATTGTGGGAGGACTTCATTCCAAGGGGCAACATATCTAGGATGATCAGGTGGAAGAAATCGATGGTGATTCTCATAGATGACCTTATTCAATGCGTCTGCCTGTGAGGCAACTAGCGAAGGAACAAAAACAGGACATGCATGGTAACCCGATGTAGTGAGACCTAAACAATAGATGCAATTAAGAGTGGAAGGTGGGTTTAGGGTGCCACATATTCCTTTGCCTATTCATAATTAAAAAATGCAATGCTTACCTGAACACTCGCCATAGCCTGGGAAGTCATGCATCGTCTACATCAAGACTGCTTTGTAGTTGAAGTCTCGTGATGAGAGAGGCCTGCTCACATCATGCACCTCGATACCTCTCCAAAGTATCTCTAGCTCATCAATCAAAGGCTCCAAATAAACATCAGGATTTTTGACTTTATGTTTCCCTGGAATTAGAAGGGACAGCATGACATGTCCTTTCTTAATAGCCATAGAGGGTGGAAGATTATAATTCACCAATACCACTGGCCATACACTGTAAGACGTGCTTTTGAGACCAAATGGGTTCACACCGTCCATACCCAATCCAAGTCTCAAGCTCCTAGGTTCTTCCTTGAAGCTTGGTCATGTGTCTTCAATATGCTTCCACGCAGGAGAGTCCGCGGGAGTTCTCCAATTGCCATCGGTTGATCGATGGGAGGAGTGCCATGACATGAGCTCTGCAATAGATTTGCACTTGAACATATGTTGGATGCGAGGGATTATGGGAAAATGTCGCAATACCTTACGAGGCACGTCCAAGGTTTTGAGATCTACTCTATATCTTGCCTCTCCACAAGTAGGACACTCTCTTGCATCCTTATGTAGTCCACGAAACAAAACGCAATCGTTGACACATGCATGGATGCGCTTGTAATCTAATCCTCCAAGAGAGGTCACATGTTGCCTTGCCATATCTCTTGAGGTCGGTAGTTTATTCTCCCTTGGAAGCATTTTACACAATAGCCTGCACATGAAGACCATAAATGAGGAAAAGCATTCGAGTAATTGACCCACTAGCATAATTCACCATGTTTGCAAAATCGACTTTAAAGCTTACTTGAGTAATGCATTCAAACTTGCATTGCTCTATCCATAGATGGTTTGCAAGTTTAGTAACTCAAGGGAGGCACGTAGAACAGAGAATGTGCACCCCTCAAACAGTGGAGTCGATGTTGCGGTAAAAAGATCATCCTGCTCCATGCTATTATCCCTCCCTTGATGGACATATAAATCCCGCACCATATCATCAAACACCTCCTCCATGGCTTCATGAGGTAATGGCGGAGGGCTACTATCACCATCACTCCATGCATCCGTAACGGTCCCTCCTGAAGATCCCACCTCATATCACCGACGCTTCGCCTCCTCACGGGCATAGGGTAACATATGCGGGTGTGGCACTACATCCTGTATCAAATTAAAATGGGATCATAACTCAAACATATGAACACCCATAGGTATCTCAATCAACCTTAACTTACAAACCCTTACCCTGTTTACGGTCACATCCCATTCTCCATACTTTGAGATATGATTGAGTGTAATCCTGCGTGCACGATACATGTTTCCTCGACATCGATCACACAGACATTTGATTTTTTGCTCTAACCACATTTCGCGATGGTGGATACGGAGGGATTCATCCTCACTGGAGCTACTTGTTGAAGATGGAGACATCCTACAAACAAACAACCCACCAAATTTGCTCTTCTTCAAATGTTTAATTTAAACTTTGTGTTGCGTCTATCGCAGCGTCTATCGTCGCATCTAACATCGCGTCTAACGGCGCGTCTAAACGCGCATCTACTCTGTGTATTTAGATGCGCCTATAGATGCGCTAGGAGACGCGACTATAGACGCAGCTTTTAAACCTGCTTTTCGGCGCGCCGCTCGCTTTGCTTTTCTTCACATTACTTAAACTTCGCGTGGCTTCCTTCCTTCTTTATTAGCAGATCCATAGTTTCGAAGCTTAAGAGAGAGCCTCCCATACTTACTTCCAAGCTTTCACTCAAGAGAAAGGGACCGTACCTACACTTACTTCTAAGCTTAAAGGAGAGGAGGACGAACAAGGAGAAGAAGCAAGTTTGAAAAAGAAAGAAGAACCTTCCATACCTTTATCCAAGTAAGTCTTTTTGTAGTTGATCTTGTTTGGAAGTTTGCTCTCTCCAGTTTTGTACTTTCTCGTATCTAGGAAGCGCATGATCTGGGTATGAGTGTCACGTTTTTGTGTCGAGCACAATGTCTTTTTCGACTTTTTAGAAATCTCGTCTGTCGGAGTGCGTCTATAGGCGCGTCTCAAGGCGCATCTAAAAATGCATCTACAGGCACATCTGGCTTGTTGCAGATACACACAGACGCGTCTATAGACGCTCTGTTAGACGCTCTATTAGACGCTCTGTTAGATGCTCTATTAGACGCACTGTTAAATGCTCTGTTAGACGCTCTGTTAAATGCTCTGTTAGACGCTTTGTTAGACGCTCTGTTAGACGCGTCTATAGACGCACAAATCAGATGGGTCTATAGACGCGCTCTATAGACGCGCTCTGATAGTAAGCCTCTCTTTTCTTCCCCTTTCTTCTCAGCTCATCAGTAATAGATTTTTTTCTTTTTTTCTAGTTCAACATGTGGCCAGGAAGCGCTTCTAGCTCACCTGATCCCTGGGAATCTATTTGGAAGGACTTATATAACCTTTTAGGGCACCCTCCTAGTCCTGCGGAGTTATATGGGTATATGACGGGTACTCCAAACACTCCCCAGGAGTCGGCACTACAGACTCCAAGCCACCCCACACCACTTGAGATCACCCCAGCGGAGTCAGCACAGCCGTCTTATGCCCCTTCCCCCGTACCGTCTTATGCCCCTTCCCCCATGCCGTCTTATGTCCCTTCTGCCATCCCGTCTTATGCCCCTTCCCCCATGCCGTCAGGAGGTCCTTTTGTCTCGGCGAGCCATCGACGTACTCCCCAGCCGTCGAGACTCGGTTCTCCAGCTACGAGTAATCAGCGTAGTCTCGTGCAGTCCCCAGCTACGAGTGGCCAGCGTACGAGCTCGACACGATAGGGTAGCAAGGGTAGTAGCAGGGAGAGCGGTGGGGGATGCATGGCACAGTACTTTGGGCCATGTGGCGGTGAGGAGGATGATGATTCAGATGATTTAGACGTGCCTCTGGGTGATGGTACGATTTATTATGACATCACTCAGATAGGAGGCATCTTGATGGATGCGCAGGGGAAGGACATCATGGCCTTCATGCGCTCTGTAATTGCTAACAATTACAGAGATTACTTTATCCACTACAAAGACCACCCAAAGAGGTTGGCTGATGAGACCCTCGCTACTGTTCGCTCTAGGTATCCTAACTCGCCCAATCGCCAGTTCACAAATAAATGGGGGAAGTCAAAGATTGTTACGATACTTAGCAATAAAAGATCTTCGCTTAAGAGGCAGGCACTAGCGGAGCTTGCTAGGCTTGAGGCAGGTCAACCACCAAGGGGCCCGCCCCACACCGCTCACAATCGTGAGTGGAAGAAGGCAATGAAGTCAGCAAGGGAGGACCCCAGTCTGCAGCACGTGGAGGCACGGAGGATCCAGATGGAGGAATATGGAAGCAGGCATTTTGGAGCAGGGGGTGTTGAATCATGGGAGGCCCAATTTGTAAGTATCGATCTCAAATTATATTGCTTATGTAGTTTATTAGGAGGTTGGTTGTTTCTTTGTACTAATCCCTCCACAAAGTGTGTCGCGGTCATGCAGCTTGAGATCGTGGGCAGATACCCTACTCTAGTGGAGACAACCTACCACCGCCACCATTGCAGAGGAGATACATGGAAGCACTTCTATGATGACGGGTTGATTACTGAGGAGCAGTATACCCGAGCTACTGGAGCGGCCCCCCAGGTATTTGAAAGTAATTAAATAATTTCAAAATTATAAGTAAAGATTTGATTTTTCATACATTGATATATGTTGTCCCTTGTTTACAGGTCCATGCACAAGACGACGAGGAAGACGAGGAAGGAGGCGCAGAAGGGAGTGCAGAAGGGAGCGTGAAAGGCAGTGAGGATTAGTCGTAGAAGTAGTGCTAGCTACTCTTTTTTGTACTTAAAGCCACTGGCTTGGCTTCGTGCCTCTTGTATATAGACTCCTCTTATTTTTTATACTTGAAGCCACATGACGTGGCTTAACTTCCTTATTTTTTGTACTTGAAGCCACATGACGTGGCTTAGCTTCGTGCTATATGTATATACAAGCACTTTTTAAGCTTTCAATTTTATTGCGTTTTGGAGTTGTAATATTTTATTTGGAATTGTAATTAAAATGCGGTTGGCCGTAAGAATTGAATTACACAATGTGGATATGGGATTCTTGTAACTATATAGCATACACAACATACACAGTATTCTGTAAATTTTTTTTTTTTAAAAAGCGCGTCTATCCGTGCGTTTTAAAATGCGTTTATATTCGCGTCTGTCTTTTCGACTTGCATTTATATGTGCGTCTACAAACGCATTTATAAGCGCATCTATTTATGCATCTAACTACGCGTCTATATACACGTGAGTCTGATATATAGACGCGCAATTAGACGCGGGTCTCCAGACGTGCAAATAGACGTGCCCGTAAGTTTTTTATTTAGTTCATGAAACGCGTCTGTGCGCGCATCTATGGGTATTTTGTCTTATTGTGCATGAGAACCTGTAGCCGCTCCACACGGGCCACTATATATCCGACAAGTCTGGCCCCAAACATGGACTACCGTACATCCCCATTGGAGAACCAAGGAGTCAATAAGCAACCCCTTGGTACGTGGATCATGAAAGTGCGAGTGGAAACACTGCCTCTCTAGTTTGGCCAATGAAGCATACCATCTGCTCAAGCGTGCCTGCATCGCGGGTCTCATAGTGTAGATGGGTCTAAAAAAGATAACCCCCAGATAAGTGTATGATGAAACTATCTCAATATGTAACCCATCAAATGTGAACTGCTCCTAGCACATCATGGCTCGAGATGTATTGAAGATCATGACCTTGGTTTTACCTAGGTTGACCTTCCATTCATGAGACTCACAAAAGGACTGTAGTGCATCGTGTCTCTGGAGCCCCTCTGCTGAGGAAGACAAGAGAGCCATGTCATCTGTCTAGAGCAATATCTGGATCAGCATGACCGCAAGAGAGCAACCTACCCCCTTGTGTATGCATCTCTATCTTATCGTCAATGTAGAGGACAAACAAGGTAGGCAATAAAGGACACCCTTGTTTGATCCTCATAGTGCTCATGATCTCGTATGTCCATCCAGATCTTGCCCGGACTCTGTCTAAAGCTCTCTCGTAACGTGCCATGACACCCCAAATGATCTTCTGGTCATAACCCAAGTCCTGTAGGCACCATATGAGGCGGGCTCTCGAAACTGTGTCAAAATGCCTTGCGAAAATCCACAAAGCAATAATAAACCCTCTACTTTCATGCCCTCGTCTCCTTGATGATACATCTGAGCGTGAGAATGTGGTCCATGGATCCATGATCACGTCGGAATCCGGTCTGACCTACTACTCTAAGTCCTCGACACTATGCAAATCTGCTAACCTCGGAATCAAGTACTGATGCATAAACCTTGGACAACATGCCATGTCCAATCATAATGGTCTTGTAGTTATCTCGACTCAAGGGATCCCCTGCCTTGTGGATGGGTGAGATAGTGTTAATCATCCAGGTGCATGGAAAACCTAAACAAATAGCCTCATTAAACAGCTTTGCTAAGATTAGGGCTAGGAGGTCGATCCCATATGCAATGAACTCAGTGCATAGCCCCTCATGATCCTTCGCTCGGCCATTATGAAGTTTCATTACGACATCCTTTACCCCTCCTCTAGTGAAGAGGGTGTAGGATGTGGAGTGTGGCATGTGTGAGAGGTTAGGGACTGGCTGATTTGGGATGTCATAAAGTGTGCATGCATAATCAAACCAGATCTGAGTGTCAGTGAGTGGTGAGGGGGACCGTCCTTCTAGAAATCTCTGCCAGAAGTCTTTAGAGTTGTTACTAAATAAAATGTTTAGTAGCTCCTCCTCATTATGATATACAAAATCTAGTTTCTTTCTCCATACCAATCTACGGTACCGCATAGTGTATCTGGTGCACTTAGAAGACTCTTTTTGGTTTTGAATCTAAGCTGATGGCATAAAGCCTTACACTCATCATTGTACCAGTTATTACAGGGTATGACCCCAAGGGGTGGTGGGCAGGTGGAGCGGGTGGTGTGGGAAAAAGCATGAAGAGTAGCCTCGTGTAGTGAGCAGATGACCAGGACAGCAAGATCCTCTAAAAGGGGTATGAAGTCAATATATATGAGAAGTATGTACAAATGGCCAGAGTAAGTAGGTGAGTGATCATGGTCAAAGCATCTATCATGGTAGGTGGAGTAAGAACTCTGTGGGATGGAAGGTGCTATGCGATGTGGAGTGGAGATGCTAAAGAAAAGATAAGTGTGATTAGCCCCTGGAGGGAGAGGTGCTACAATGAAGTTAGTGATGTGAGATGTGAAGGCAAGGGATCCCATGATATAATCAACAACGCTAATGCCTCTCCCATGTGAAAAGCACATAAAACCACCTGAGATGGGCCACTTGTCAAGACCATTATAGATAATGAGATCATGCATCCTGCTAAGGTCTAATATGACATGCTTATAAGATGTGAATAGACATCGTCTGCCAACCGAAACCTGTAGCATACATGCCTCCTCAAGGTCAATGCCTGGCAGTAGAGTGGAATCATTCATGAAGTCGAGGAGTGGTACCTGATGGGCATCTGTCCTTGCATTGAAGTCCCCCACTAGGAGGACTTCTCCACAGCTAGAGAAGTCAACAATGGACTGATAAAGAGTAGCAAATGGAGATGTCTCATCCTCACCTCAAATATATCTGGCAATGTGGGAGGTCTCAGGGGGGAAGTAGCAAACTACAAAAACAGAACCCCACTGTCCGTGTGTCGAATCTGGATCCAAAGAAACCTGGAATGCGCAAGCACAAAGCCAAGCCACCTATGGCTTCAAGTATAAAGAAGAATAGCTAGCACTACTTCTATGACTAATTGGAGGCATCCTCGTCCTCACTCCTATCATCAGAGCCTTCTTCATTGCCTTCTTCCTCCTTGTATCCTCGTCTTTTCCTCCTTAGTATCCCCAGGAGCTTGTAAACAAGGGACAACATGTATCAATGTATCGCCATCAAGAATCATGCTAGTTGCAACCCTCTTCATATCATGTCAATCGCGGCCAAAACGGTACCCCGCCAACCATCGCCATTGACTCACCCCACACTGACCGCCGTTACCATCTGAGGATCCCTTTGGTCATGGGGATGTAAAATCTATATAAGCAGTCTCGGTAGGAGTAGACTATTTGCCCACAATATCAAGCTGCAAGATGACACAATTTGCAGAGGGGTTACTACAAAGGAACAACCTCTAAATAAACCACATAAACATAATATAATTTGAGATTGATACTCACAAATTATGCCTCCCATGTTGCAATACCACCTACTTCAAAATGCACATTTCTATATCGCTCCATCTGGATCCATCATGCCTCCACATGCTACAGACTGGGGTCCTCTTTTGCTACCTTCATTCCACTCATGCTTATGAGCAGTGTGTGGATGGACCCTTGGTGGTTGTCCTCCCTCTCTCTTGGCAATCTTGGCTAGTGCCTGCCTCTTAATAAGCAAAGACCTCTTATTGTTGGCAAGGATGGTGGTAATCCTTGTCTTTGCACTCTTAAATCACTTTAGGGTTTTTATTTATAGGCCCTTTTAAATTAGGCTTTTTTGAGTTTGTCTCCCCTCCCCCCGTCTTTCGTCGCTAGTTCACTAATGCTAGATCTTCACCACCCTTTCCCCCCCCAACCCACCCACCCCTCTGCCCTCCATGTTGCACATGCAACTCTGCAATTTCAAAACAAATTTGTGAATTTTGGAATCTTTCATTGACTCAAAATATGTTAACTTTATTCATCAAACATTTTACATTTGGTGTTTTCTTAGGATCCAATGCCTTCCCTGTCTAGCTCTACATTGTAACCAAAGCACAACCCCTTGACTCCTTCTTGATCAATTCCAAGCAGCATAACTCCTTGTCTTCATGACATGTTGAACCACTTTTGCGAGACTTGAGACCTCTACCTTGTCATGCTTGACATTCGTGGCCTCTAGACATCTAAAAAACCAGTTGAACATTTTGTGTAGTGCATTGCTTCATGCAATACCACCCCCATGTCTTGTATTCTTTAAGTAGGTTTCCTTTGATCTGTAGCATGATTTCTCCATTCCTTGAGGATTCCAAATGAACAGAGGCCCCATTGCTCCACAAACCATGGTGCATTAAAGAAAAACATCATATTAGAAACATAAATGGACTCAAGGTTAATGCAAAAAATTTCAAACTAAGGAGGATTACCATGTAATATGTAATAGGTGACTCCCCCCATGCTTCTACTATCAATGATATGAATTCTCCCAATGATGTCCTCAATCTCTCATAATAAAGCTCATTTATTTGACCTTGCCTAAGCAACTTTATAAATGCATCAAGATTTATCCATAGTTTTACTCTAAAAGTAGTAATTCATGGATGTGAAGCTTGATTTATAGTGCACTCATACAAAGCTTTCTAGTACTCTAAACCTAGGGTGCTATAAGCCAATGTATGTTTTTCTTTATCAACATTGTGGTTGACAAGAACCTCCTTGCCTTTCCTCCACCCATGGACATTTTAGTAGAAAGAATTTGTGTCTTTCCTGATTGTTTCTTGTCCCGCTTAATCTTCACATTGCCTCCATGTAGCCCCTTCAATGAGAGTAGTTCTTTAGCTTTTGCAATGCATTGTGCCATTAGGGAAATTTGGAGCTCATTTTGGGGCCTTCTAAGGACTTCCCTTGAGAATATTCTCGTAAAAAAGGGGGGCATGGATAATTTTTTACAGATTAGCTCAAAACTTGTCGGACTTACCATTTCTAGAACCTACTCTTTGAGGGCTTTCCGATGACATATACCATGATGGGGTTTGGACATGGGAATAGAAAGATATAGGGAAGATTCCTTTCTTATAGGTAGAAAAATATGAAAATTTCATGTCCCCCCTACCACAAAATATAGGGTATATAACTTGAAAAATATTCAAGATTTTAAGATTTATACATATTTTTCATAATATGTGAGGCCCTAGGGGGGGGTCTTTTGGATGAGAAAAACCCATCTCCTTTCAAATTAATTTAGCTTTTTCATGTGTTACCCAAATTTCAAGGTGTAAAGACATATTTAAAGCTCTTTTAGTGTAGAACACAACCATGTTAATCTGAATAATTTTTACTTATGGGATATTGTTAAAATCATCTCATACTCAAGATTTTGATAGTTTTTCTTAGTGAAGGGAGTTGGCGCCCCAGGGACTTGCTGTGGCCTTAAATTCCAAGCATAAACTAGATGGAGATAGAGTAACTTGTCAAGTATACACAGTTCAGCATGCAAAGTACACATGTGTACCCGCTCAAATAGATTCAAGAGAATGGGATCTCACTTAGAATCCTTTTTGTGACGATCATGGGCTGCACGTTGGTTGCAAGAAAGGATGCCATTTTCCCACTGGAGGCTTTCCTTTTGCATCTCCTGAGAGTGGGTGCAATACAATCATGTCAATTTTGCATCTGCACCTATATCACAACCATACAAGCACTTGAGGGTCTTAAAATCACTAGCTAGATGCCATTCAACTTGAAACATTCCATGCCCATCCATTGTCAATGTTTGCCCTACCTCTTGTCTTTGAATAATCGATAGGATGTCGGTTCTCTCCAAAACCCACTTCAATGTCTCGTGGCACTTCTTTGAGAGTGGTGCAATACAATCATGTCAATTTTGCATCTGCACTCATATCACAACCATACAAGCACTTGAGGGTCTTAAAATCACTAGCTAGATGCCATTCAACTTGAAACATTCCATGCCCATCCACTCTCAATGTCTGCCCTGCCTCTTGTCTTTGAATAATCGATGGGATGTTGGTTCTCTCCAAAGCCCACTTCAATGTCTCGTGGCACTCCTTTGGGGTCTCAAATGTTGTAAGCCACCATATGTACTTCTCAGATTGGACTAAAAAACCCTGATCAGCTGCCTTATCCCCTTGAGCAAAATGCAAGGCATCGTTCATAATACAATTGCTCACCCTCTCTAGCTTGTGCTCTTTTACCAACTGAGCTTCATCTATTTTTATAACAAATACTAGCTTGCCATCTGTACAATGAAAGAGAAATACAATAAGGATATAAAAATAAGAAGAAGTAAGGTTGCATGCAAATAGAAAGTTTATCTTACCTTATTCTCTCATCCCATAGAATTTGACCATGGCTCTCTGCAAATTTTCTATGTCATCCACGTAAATATTATTGAAAGAATTGATCTTGAACGTTTGGATGCCAGATTTCTTTTTACTCTTTCAAGTCATTGTGCCACTTACACAATGGTATCCTCCAAGCTTTTCTCTAGCACATTGGTTTATTTCTTAATGTTAAGCATTACAGACCAAGGTATTGGCAATGGCATTATAGATATCTTATTCTTTTCCTCTATAGCAAACTTGAATTTTTTTAAAACAAAGTTGTAAGCTTCATGACTTACATCGGCAGCATCACAGCTCCAAGCACCTCTTTTTCTTACATGAGGCCCTTGAACTCCTTCATCACCTCTCTAGCAACTTGTTCACGTAGCCCTTTTTGTCTAGGGTCCTTCAACACATCAATGACATGACTTGGATTTATTAAACTTCTTAGAACATATGAAGGGTCACTATCATCCATTTTCATTGTTCCCATCACATCCTCCATAAAATTTCTAGAGTAAAACTGAGTCTTAGTGGAAACAATGCAACAACATGAATATTTTGGAGACCTAACCTTGCATTCTATACTCTCCTCTTTGGGGCACCACTATTCACCGACAATGCATCCATAGATTGTAATTGTCTTTTTCTCTCCTTCAGTCCCGAAGTGCTTCCCTTTAAATTATGTACTCGTTCTATCACTTCTATCATTCCCCATGTTAAACTTGGCCATAGATAGACCTTTGTTTGGTTTCAGTGATCTTATGATTTGATTCTTCCAATTCTTGTCACTCTAAGTCCATTGAACTGGATTTGTCACTGAGCTCCTTGTTTTGCAATTGGAGATCCTGCATACTACTATGCATTGCCATAATAGTAATATTTTTCTTCTTCTTGGGCTCTTTGCACCTCGCTTGCTTGCATAGACAATGTCTAAGAATGGTTCAATCCATTGCAATAATCAAGCCATCATGCAATGTATGAAAATGAAGACTCTTTGGGAATGGAAAGGTCGAAACAATACAAGGTTCCATCCACCCAAAGTTCAAGATGCTTTTTCCTTTGCATCAAAGACTATGGAGCACACTTTGAGGAGTTCCACTACATCCCAAACTACATGTGCTTGCATATTCAGCCTCTAGTTGTAAGTTCGCATGGTACTTATTAGTAGATATGTCCTTGAATGGTGCCATGAGTACTCAAGGAGAGGTATCAGTGTTGCAAGTTAAAATGTAGGGGAGAGTAGGCAGAGAAGAAGCTAGCAAAGAGGGAGCAGTGGGAGGGAGGGAGTAGATAGGAACAAGGAGGAGGAGAAGTAGGTTAGGGTAAGAGGAAGAGGAGGAGGAGAGTAGGGCGACTGGTGCAGAAGGGAGGGCTATACAAAATAAAACCATTAAAAAATACGCACTACATATTTTATTTTTTTAAAAGGACTATTTCTTTTTTAAAAGTGTTAAAACTTTACTTATGTTTTTAATCTTATCTAAAAAAGAGCTCATTTTTTAACTTTTCCCTTGAGATTTCATTTTGCATAGGATATTTTTCTCTCTCTTCTTGAAAAGTATCTAACTTTATTTCTCTTTGAAGTGGCTTAAGAAAGAGCCCATTCTTAAACTTTTCTCCTGAGATTTAGAACACAATACCTAGCTCACTCTTTCAAAATTATGGGTTCCAAAAGACTCACTTGAGTAACTGTTGCAGAAAACAAATGATTCCAAAATCATTCAATAGAATAGTTTTGAAGCAATAACTAGTGGGGCTGAACCAATTCCATAAAGGGTTCGAGTCACAAATGTTTTTTGGAAAAGCATTTGAACCACTAGGTGTGCCAGTGGGGGCGTATCCCACTAGAGGATAACAAAACACTATGAAGAGGGAGAGGGAGAGGGAGAGGGAGGGAGGAGGAGGGGGGAGGGGAGGAGAGGGAGGGAGGTGGAGAGAGAGGAGGGAGGGGGAGGGAGAGACAAGGAGGGAGGGAGGGAGATTCGATATTTAAAAATTAAAATTTCAAAAAGTGCCCCCCTCCCCTCATTGATGGGGGAAAGGTGGGCTCAATTGTGGGCTTAAACCACCTAGGTTGGGCTGGTTAGGCCTCTTTGGGACCCTTCAAGCCCCTTGCATTAGCCCACTAAGCATTCCCTAATCCATTCCTTGTTGTCAAGCCCTTTTGAGACCCCAATTCTCCCCTAATGTTTTATATATTGTACAAACAATGTTATCAGGTGCCTCCACCAAATTATGAAGTTAGTCTTACTTTCCAAGAGGATTTGTATTTGAAGTGTGCACAGGGCTAATTAATTGGGTTGATTTCAAGGGAGGGTGTTGTGAGTAAACTAAGTACGGAAGGTGGTTTTCTTAGAAAGCTACAAAGATGGTCGCATGAAACTAGTGAACCAATCACTGGCCTCCTTAGTGGCACTACTGCAGCATCCATTAACACTGCATGTACTCCAGGACCATAAGAATTCAATGAGCTAATTTTGGAAGTGATCCAAGTTGGCAACACAGCTGAATCTTTGCTCTGGGAGATATCCTAGGGTTGGTGCAATTTTTTTTAAAGAAAGCAATGTTGCCTATGGATTAATGGGTTGGGAATATGGAGAGTGCAAAGTGCGAGTTGCATTGCAATGAGGGACTATTGCATTCTACAATACTTCCTTCCTCCAGCTTTGGCTCTGCAATATCTCCTTCCTCCAGCTCTGGCTCTATACCTCCAGCTTTGCTCCATCTCCACCTCCACCTCCACCTCCACCTCTATGAGGTTTTTTTTTAAATCTTATGAACAAATATGGAGACATGAGAGCAGAAGAGTGGAGATGAGGAGAGAGGGCATAACTAGAGAGCACACCACAAATGTGACTAACTGTACACTAGTATTAGTTGAAAAGAATAAATATATACAATCCCCTTTAGGGTTAGTGTGAGGGTTTTCAACCCTTTCCTTTTTAACACTCTTTTGTGCTAGTGCTATGCACAATATCGAACAGGGTTTTGAGATGACTACTCAACACCTTCCCTCATGATCAACATCATGCAGTAGGCCTTTTCTCAAGATGATGATTACGGGGGATCGAAGAAGGACTGAACATTACATTCCAACACACCCATTTAATCCTTCCTCTGCATCAAACCTAGAGCTTGTCGCTGCTTTTCAAAAAGCTCTTTCCCAAGTGGTTTGGTAAAGATATTTGTAACATTCTCTTTGTTATCACAATGTTGCAATGTGATGTCACCAAGTAATACACTTTGTCTAATGATGTGCTCTCTGACATCAATGTGATGTGTCTTGAAGTGATATACTAGATTCTTGGCTGAATCTTGAGCCCATTGATTATCCCAATATATTGTTGTTCGCTTTGTCTCATCAAAGTAATTAATCTATTTCTAACCATAGTCTTCTGAGCCATATAGCCTCATATGCACCTGTTGTGAGTGCCCTATATTCTCCTTTGGTTGCTTTTTTTACAACCATGATATAGCACCTTGACCAAGGAAAAATGCATATCCTTAGGTGGATCTCTTGGTCTCATGATCTCCTGCATAGTCACTCTCATAGTATCCATGCAATCTTGGATGACTTCCTCTATATTCTATTCCAAACTGTCTTGTGCCTATGATGTACCTTAAGACTCTTTTGGATGCATTCCATTGATATTGTTTTGGATTTGCCATAAACTGTGCTAGTGAATTTACTGCATAACAAATATCTAGCCTTGTGATAGTCAGATATATAAGAACTCTGATGAGTTGCCGATAGTATGTGTCATTGACTATAGGCTTTTCTAGATCTTTTGTAAGTTTTAAACTCTGTTCCATGGGAGTCGCTGCAGTCTTGTAATCTGCCATTTAAAACTTTCTCAAGAGAATATCCACATACTTTTGCTAGCTCATGAAGGTGTTGTCTGAGTCTCTCTGGACTCAATACCAAGACAATATTATATAAGTCCAAGATCTTCATGTTGAGCTCCGCATATAAGTCTTATTTTAGCTTTCTAATGAAGCTTTCATTGCTTCCTATCACAATAAACAAAAGTGCAATAGTAATGTCTTTCCCTTGAACTTTGTAGTAGAAAGTATGATATGCATTAGACTTCATATATCCCAGATTAGCAAAATACTTGTTGATTCTACTATATCAACTTTTGGTGCTTGCTTTAAGTTGTAGAGACTTTTCTTGAGATGATAAACATGATGCTCTTTCCATGGTTCAACATACCCTACTGGTTGTTGCTGCATGTAGACTTCCTCATCTAGGTAACCATTGAGAAAAGCATTTTTGACATCTGGTTGGTACACATTCCATCTTCTAAGCGTCACTAGTTATAAAAAATCTTATGGAATTCATCTTTGCTAGTGGAGAATAAGTCTCATCATAATCTTGACCATATTGTTGACAAAAACCTTTTTTCCTATTAGTTGATATTCTTTAGATTTGTCTCTAATCGTGCATTCATCCACATCAAAGATGACTCTATATTTGTCTTCTATCAATTTTCCAATTGACAAGAGGTTCTTGCTAAGCTTTGGAACATAGAGTACATATTTTACCAATCCTTTTGTACTAGTGAAATTGTTCATAGTGACTTTTCCTTGAACTAGATCCGATGTGTTATCTGTAGTGTAGATAACATTCTTGGGTCCTTCTAATGGTTTCATATCTGCGAACCATTCTTGATTCTTTGTCATGTGCGATGATGCACCACTGTCGATGTACTAAGGATCTTGTTCTGCTTGATTAACTTGATAATTACATTCCCCTTTTGAATTGCAATCAATGTCAAGATACACTGTACTTGCAAGATATATATTTTGAGGCTCATTAGCATAATGTCCACCGTGGGGATTTCCTCTTCCTAAAAAATTTCCTTGATTGCTACTAGATTAACCACCTTGGTCATACAGCTTCTTACGGCAATCTCTTTCATAGTGTCCAAACTTATGACAATAGTTACACTAAATGTTTGACATGTTGGTGGATGCATTTCCTCTTCCTTGAAATGTTTCTCGATTGGAATGATTTCCTCTTGGATGTTGAACTTGATGCTCCTGTGGATGTTGATGCTATTGATGTTGATCTTGTTGATGATGACTACTTTGCTGAGATGCTCTACCTTTGCCTCTCCCTCTACTTCTACCTTTGTCTGAAGCTATGAATGCTTGATCATTGGAATGACCTTTGCATGCTTGAATGGCCTAAGCCCTGAGTTCACCAAGTAACATTGATTGTCATTCTTTCAGTGTTGGAATTTTCCGTTGAATGGCAATACTCTAGACTAGGTTCTTGTATCCCTCTCTTAGTCCATTCATGATGACTTGAACCATTTCTGCGAGATCCATAGTCTCTCCTATAGCTTGAGCGTCGTCAAGTTTCATGTTTAGCTATGTGGAGGAAGGCTTTTTCGTAAGATTGCTAGATAAAGACTAGGATATCATTCAATCATACATATTCAAGTCGTTCCAATAGTCTTTTATATTATGGTGGTGTTGAATGCCATAGTGTCTTCGCTCATGGCCAAAGCCAATCCCTCGGAGGCCGATGATGAGAGAAGTAGTAACAGCTCTATTTCTATCAAGAATAGCAAGACAGCTTATTGTAATACATGGGAAGCCAAACAGACCTCGCCCATAAATCTAAGGGTTATGCGAGATTTGTGATCAGACGAAGAACAGTGTTTGCATGTTCATAGTGGCAAAATCCCCCACAGCTAAGCACAACACCCAAGTGTTATGTAGCCAAAAAAATGGTCGTATAAGCATTTCGCCATAACGAAAACTATGAAGCACAGAACATGATTTCGATAAAAAGACTCTATCCCGTAGAGGCATGCACTATTAGTTGTGTAGAGATCAGATGACCAGGCAAGCATGTGAATTTGCTTGTCGAGACGATTATCTTCCCTTGAAGCGTCACTAATGACCATACGAGTAGACGACGAGTAGGGAAACTTGTTTCTCTCATTTTCCATACAGACGCCGTCATAAAGCTGCATCCCGTTTGAGAGTAAGATATGCTACTGCGATTTGAGTTTGTAATGTCTGCTCTTTTCTGACCGGGGATATAGAAGTGAATGTAATCTATGGGAAACAGAAAATGCTAGCAAGTCACGGTATCCTTACGCTTTACCGACTCGCAGTAAAGAGACATAAGAACCATGCAATACATAGCTAGTCAAAGTGTGAGACATTGTTCAAAGATCAAGGAGTCAATATACATGCAAGCATCGTCGAATGCACAAGTTATTTTGAGTATGTTTGTGAGCAAGGCTGTTGCTAACCCCTCCCATATGCAATGCCTCCCAGTGCATTTTCTTCTTATTATCACTCAACCACCCTCAGCATACGGGCTCTCAGTAAGGCGTCTATAGTAGCTGGTTTAAGGATGAGTCTCACTATGAAGTTGGCTCATCAAGAGTGGGATGATTGTGCTTATCTACCAGCCAAGGAAAAGGTGAATCGGATAGCGGGGGGGAAAGCACATACTCGCGCTCTTTCATCAATTATATGTTCCTTTTTTGCCTCCCAGGGCTCAAGTGAGTCCTCAACATCAGGGAAGGAGCATCGAGCTCTCTGGAGGGAGGATCTACTAGCCTCTGTGTGCGACTACATAAAGGTGGTGTATTCCCTGAGTGGCCATGTATAATGGTAGAGGAGGAATGGGGGGAGTCGTGACCTGCATGTTCTCCATAAACCCAAGCGGGCTTGTTGGTGTGCCGGTCTAGATGGTCAGAGTCCGTTCACTCCCCAATATCTCATCTCCTTATGTGCCGCTCACGGTTGACAGATCCTTGACGGTTGACAGATCCTTGAATCCTGCTTTAGGTGCTTTTGGTTTAGAGCTTGTCTCATCTCAATCTTGCTCTGCAATCGGGGCGTGGCTCTTACTGAATCACGTTCCTTGATGGATTCGGCTGATCACAATGGGTGGGAGAGTCGAGAGGGTAGGAAGGATCAAAGGGATTCAAAGCCATTGGAAGGAAATTCCAAGCTCATTGGGGATCACAATTTTCTATCATATAGCCATAATGCCATTGGAATATGCAAGTCCACTAAATTTTGCTATTTGTATAGCTTGTAGTTGGAAGTTGTGTTGAAAGATCAATTTGTAATGGAAGCACTAAATTTCATATAAAACTGATGAGCACTAAATTTTTCAATGTGTATAGTTTCTAGTTGGAAGTTGGGTTGAAAGATTAGCTTGATACAATAGATAAACACTTAGGTGAGGTGTGTATGAGAGAGTTGGTTTATGGATAAATGAAAACTATTGCTCGATGGAGATATCAAGACTATTTTCCCAATGGAATACCAAGGATGAGCGTTGGCATGTACAAAACATGGCACCATATGAAGATCATTTACTTCAACTGGAAGGTTGGAGCAGCTACTCAATGCTAATATTAAAAAAATTATGTAAGGTATTGCTTATCAAAACTTTTAGAATTTGCCATTGTACTACACACACTCTCCATAGGAAAGCCCATGTCAGACTTTTCAAAGTGGCAAAAGCCCTTTGAACTTCATTGGACTTCATGTTAGAACTACATTTTTTGACACATTATTAGACTTAGCCTTTTGGTTGGGAATTTTCTAAGCTCAGGGTAATGATTTTGCAATGATAGTTAAGTGAAGCTTACAAGAGTAGCTAGCAAATGCCACATTTCTTGCTATTTTAGTTAATGAAGTGACCAATTGTGATAATAGCTCATGGGCATGCATCAATGCATATTTTATGGATGAACATGTGAGACAAGTGTACTATGTGGGTATCTTCAAGTTATGAAGTCAGTACAAATTCAAATCATTTTGTGATATTGGTGTGTGCTAGCATGACAATACATGGGGAGATGATCTTAAAAGTTATGACTCAAAAAATGTATTATGTGGGTGTAGATGTCTGCTCAGTAATGCATGGGCAATGAGCTAGGCTTTGTGTTCATTTGAAGAGTTGTTATTCCCCATACATGGTGGGAATACATTACATGGCTTAGTTGCACAAAGTTGGCTTATAACATTCGCAAAACTTTTGAATGCATATAGAAGGTAGAGGATTTGATGTGCAAAGAACATGCTTTTTGCTCATGGAGTTCTAAACTGGTCAATGAGTTTAAGGTGTTTGTGGATGCAATCAACATTGGTTGTTTACTTCCTATGTTGCATGAGATGAATCATTTGGTCAAAATGTTTAACGAAGGGAGTACTACATCATGGAATATACTGTATCACAAAAGTTGGCATGCCTTCCATTAAACACTCTCTAAAGAAAGCTCAATATTCTCAAGTAAAGATTTTTGTGAGTGGAATACTATGTTGAATGTTGGAATGAGAATATATATCTATGCTATTATAGAAAAGGCTACCTCTACATGAAAATGTAAGCTGTAGAGCTTTATGTCAGGAGAAAGGTAAAGGGACTTTATAAGTATCAAAAGGTAAAACAAATTAGCCTTTCCAAGCTGATTAGTTTTGTTAACAAAGAGCTCATTTCTATTTGTACCACTTTAACAAGTGAACTTCGACAACAATTTCGTAAAGGTGAACTTCTATAATTTTTACAATTCTTCACCTTTTGTATTGGGAACAATGAAAGGATAAAAATATGCTACTTGACTTTAGAACAAGATGCAAGTCATTTCATTTAATGAGTTTGGGAAAAGTGTGGAGTCTCATGATTAAAGATTGAATGCACTACTTAATTTCAGACGAGCAGATAAATCAGTTAGGCATTATTGGGGAAACTATGTGGTGCAATATAGTAAGCTAGAACACTAGCCAAAGCCCAAACCCATGACTAGATTGTGAACAAAATTGGACTTTTTTATTTGAAATAAATGTAAACCATGTTGGGCTTGGTTGAGACTATAATGTGTGTTGCACTTCAAATGGCATAATAAGTGCTTAGATCTTTCCTTAATGAACCCTTATCAATTCTTCATATAAACCTCTTCTTGCACATGAGCATAGGCAGTTCAGCCTAATTATTTGAGGTGTTGTATATTTGGCTATGTCCACTCCATGTGTCCTCTAACGTCATGTCACATAAAGCATTATTAGGGGAACAGTTTTAGTAGGTTACTTATGGAAGACCATACAATTTATCGAAAGAGTAAGGATTTTTAAAATTCATCCATCAACCTCTAATAATCATGGATGTGAAAGTTAAATTCAAACTTTGAGAGTGTTTTAGAGCCTTTAAGCTGCTAGACCTCTTGAGCTATTAAATTTAAAAGATCACCCTACAACCAAAGCAATAAAGAAGTGAAAGATGAGTAGATTTCTGGAGCTGAGAGATTTTGCATTGCCAATCTTTTTTCTTTTTTCCCATCAAATAGGGGACAGGGGGTACTCACACACCAATGTGGCTCCCCCTCCAAGTGGGAAGCTAACTCTATGAGGCAAAGGCAGAGACATATATGTCAACCATATGGCCTATGTGAAACACCTTCGGTAATTCGACTATAGGAATGTCACCTTTGGCAACGACAATGCCAAAACAGGTTCTCGAATATCTTAGGCAATTGGTCCTCATGTCTCCTAATTTTTAAAAAGTCTGAAGTTATCGAGGACTTTAATGCAAATGGATGTGCTTGGGTCCTACTATAGGAAATGGCTCCCTTACTATAGCCTACTATAGCATGTCACCATTTAAAGGTGACGAGGGATGTTTTTATCAAAGCTATGATTATATATTAATATAAAATCTTAGCAAAAGTTTATCAAGCTAGTATTTTTAGTTTCATAACATTGACATAAGTCTTTAGAAGATATTATAATTTTATATATTTTCTTTTGAATTTTGAAGAAAAAGTTATAAATCCTAGCGAAACTTCAAATTTTTTCACTTTAAAGTTTTAAATCTTGGGGAATGTTTCAAACCTTTATTTTTGTTAGGGCATACAAACTTTCGACACCAATATAAAAGTTTCACTCTTCTTAACGAAACAAATAGGAAAAAACTCCAAACCTTCACAAGTAGTTCGAAATCATGCACCCTTAGAGATTGTGCACTAGGGAAATTGACCACTATTGAGAGATGGGCAAAAGAAAGATTGATTTTCATGCATCACCAACTGCAATGCTTGAAAGTAAATTTTCTTTGATCCTTTCACAAAGAATCATCCATGAACGTGACCTCTTTCCCCAAGCCCATCCTTTATACCAATACATACTAGTATAGCATGTCTCCATTGAAGGTGACCTCTTTCCCGAAGCCCATACTTTATACTAATACATACTTATATATACCAATACACACTAGCATGTAGCCATTTGTAGCACATACAAATACGTAATGCCAATGGGCAGCATCTTTGGCGGAAGCATGAAAACCGCGTGACTAAGAATGCCGGCTTAGACGAGCAAGGTACCGGATTCATGGAAGAAAGCCGGCTCGAACCGGCATAAATGGACAAAGAAATGTTTTAGCACGCGATTGTGAGGTAGATCTTGACTTCATTAAGATAGAAACGCCGGCTCAGCTTGGTCAATTACGTAGTTTCATCGATCCCTTAAGCCGGCTCGGATCAGCTTACCTGCTTTATTCGATGGAGTTTGTATTTGGATGAAAGCTGCAAGAATCTCTCGACTGAGTCTGCAGGCAGCACGGCACGACAGTCTTATGTAGCTTTGAAGTTAAATCATATTTCTGCACAGTCGAGAGCTGCAGTCATCTAAATGCTTTTACAAGATTGTTATCTGAAGCTACCGTTACGGTAACGCAGCTTCAGCAATGCTTCATCTTCATGTTGGTCTGTGAACGCCTGCCTACTGCAAAAGGACCCACCCAACTCTTCATCGCCTTTCATACCCGCCGAGTTCTCATCGCAATTCACAGAATGTTCCGGATCTGCCGCCTTCTCAAACTCTCTTTCGACTATTGCAAATTTCTCATTCTCGTCCTTCACTGGGGCACTCCATAGATGGTTATGGCAAATATGCATGCATGCCTACTTGATGGGCGCCGTCGCAAATCTAGATCTCTGTTGACATATATACGAAGCGAGGAAACATTTTTAGTGCGTTTTAGAGTTTCGGATTACGGCTGTGGAGACAAGACTATGTGCTTGTTCTCGAAGACAATGGCAAAGGGATCTGAGGTTCCAAAGTTCCGAGCAATTGGGAATGGTACCTGTATGCCTGCTGAAAGAATTTACATGTCGCCAATGTGAAATGTCAAGCCAAGTGAAGAATGTGATGAATTATATGCAGATGCGTATCAATGTTTTTTGCTACTGTTTTAATACACTTGGAGAAACGAGATAAATGCAAGCTTAACGTAGAGCCAACATAACCACGGCTTCCATGACTCCCTCTCGCCCCTACCCCATATAAATCCTAGTACTGAGCTTCTGGGTAAATGGGGTAGACCTCCTTTTTTGGATCACTCGATGATAGTGCACTTCATATTAGAATGAGGGCTAGGCAAGTAACAAAAGGTTAGGGCAAGGAGCCCTTTACTTCACAAGAGAGATTGTCATTGAATCCCTTTCATTTGTCCCTATGGGCTCACACCCCGGCCATAGAGGGTGCAATAGAAAAGGAGGGAGGGCGTAGAGGGGGAGGGGGGGAGAGGGGGGGAGGGGCAAGGGAGAGCATTCGAGGAGAGAAGCTACCTCCTCCTCTTCCTTCCCTCCCCTTGGTCCTCCTTCCCCTCCACCTTCACTCTTGATCTCCTTTGATACATGAAGGAGACTAGCTTTGTACTCCTTGATTCTCAACACTTTTCCCAAAGCCTACATCTCTATCTCAACCTTAAACCCCTAGTTAGATTTCTTAGCCCGATCCTTCTTCCTAACCCTACAAACCCTTTTTAAAACCCTTGAACCCTATGGATATGAGGACCTTAATTAAACCTTATGAACAAAACTTGCTTCCCATTGGATCTTATACAAGAAGTGTTTTCCATTAGCCTATATCTCTCATTAGAATACAATTCAAGGACATATCCTACATGTGTGAACAATGAGCAGATACATAACTATAGGTGACAAAAACCTCAAATTTGGAAAAGAGAGAGAACACTCTTGTATTTCCTCCAATTTATCTTCTCTATGTTACATTTTTTCTTATCTTATCAACCATTTCACTTTTCCTATCTAAATTTATGTAGGAGATCATGATATCTCCCTAATTTTGGATGTCTATTATGCTATAGGAGCATGACTCTATGATGCTATAGATAGGAGTGTTGTAGAGTTGTGTCTTCACTAGTACTATCCACTCACTATCTAGAAATGACTTATGCAAGGAGCTTGATCACTAGTAGTTTCCTACAAGATGCAAGTGAAGTAAATTTTACTTTTGAGTGACTATTTGCAATGAATCAACTCCATCTAGCCTTCAAACCAACCTTGATCACATAGCCTTCAAACTATGACCTTAATCATGTGATTGAAAAACAATAATTTGGGCTAGATGGATCAAATGGGGGATCACAATATCATTGTCCCTTTTACCTGAGATGTGATTTATTTGATACGCTCTTCTTTAGAGGAAGAACAAATAGTTGAGGCCTCCTTTCGCCTCTTGTGTCTCATCTCTCATCTCCCTTGGTGGAGCTTTATGCTTTTTAATAGACTTGTGGATATGATGCTTTATGTACATGACTATAGAACAATTATATATACTAATTGGTATGCATGCGCACATGCACACACCCATACGCGCGCGCGCACACACACACACACACACACACACACACATGTGCACATGCACACACACAACATGCATGTATGCATGCCTGCACATGCACAAGCACACAAACACACACACATGTGCACGCATGCGCACACACATACACATGCGTGCGTGCATGCATGTGTGTGTTTGGTGAGGGAGAAGCTGAGCATTTCTTGCATTGTTGGCATTCTGATTACCCTAACTTTGTGCATCTTCCATATTGGTGGTTTGCCCTATTTCTCAAGCCTCCATTTTCCTCTTGTTAAGGCCAAGTTTTAGCTATAGCCTACGACATAATTTTCCTCTCTTCTTTTTTATCTTTTTTTCATATGCTTGTGTGTGTCCATCACTGTATATACAAATTCTTTGATTTTCATTGCATAGTGACCTTTTGTCACTTTTTTCCAAATGATGGAGTCTCCTTATATTTCAAGAGCATCAGGGAGTGAAACAGTCTTTGGGTGTCATTGGGACATGAATTTTGAGTCCAATGTTAACTTGTTCAGGATGATGAAATCAAGTGCCTAAACTATTAGATACTCAAACAATGTCAGCTTCTTCAAGATTTATGAACTTTGAGTCCAAATATTGTCAACTTCTTCAAGATGATGAAAGACCTATGCTTGAACATAAAGTCAAACATTTTAAGTCCCTCTTATTAAAGTCAAAATAAAAAAGCAAAAGGTTTCAGGTGTTATTGTAGACAATGTTTCTGCAATTAATATCATTTCTACAGAGCTATGATGAATAAGTTACAATTGACGAATATGAAGCCATCCCCATTTTGAGTTTGAATGGCTGATCAATGACTCTAACTATTCGGTGAGCTTGTTGGTTATTACCATGGAAAAGAATGCATCATCCTTATTGCTTCAAAGAATCTGGTTGAAAAGTGCCAAGATGTTGCATGATTGGTGAATCGTGTTGATGACAATCAAAACTGGAGACAAGTAAATCCATATTTTAACCAATCCAAGTATGTTGCCCAAGAGTTACAGAGCTCAAGGTCTGGAAGTCAAGACCAGTTTCCACAAGATTTTGAAACTCAACATATGAAGCTTCGAATCTTGCCAGTAGGAGAGTTTGACATATTCCAAATAGTTGTTGACCTTAAACAAAAGATGAAGGAAGAGGATTGATGTACGACAACACTTGTATCCTAGTAATTTCACGGAAGATGTAGTCTTGGGAAAAGAAACGTTGTTAACCCTCAACTCACAATTACTCAACTAGGCTCTAAGAAGTTGCTTCTAGAACCATCTCAGGAACTAAATCTAGGATCGGAACAGGAGCCCAAAATAGGAGTCATCAGTGCTTATGTCATTAATTATTATTTGAATGAAGTTAAGAATCTGTTTATGCAGTATAAAAAATGTTTTTGCATGGAGTTACACAAATTTGAAAGGAGTTTCTATAGAAATTTGCCAACATAGAATTCCCTTAATCCCTAATGCCAAACCTATTAAGCAACAAAGGGATAGAGTAAACCCAAATTATGCGAAGCAAGTCAAAGCTGAGCTAGATAAGTGCATTCAAGTAGGTTTCATCTACTCTATTGAAGTGATTGGATTTTTCCTATTGTGGTAGTCTCTAAGAAAAATGGGAAACAAAAAGTTTGTGTGGATTACAGAAAATTGAATGCTCAGACTGTACCAAACCCTTTTCCAATTCCATTCACAGATGGAAAACTTGATCAAGTTGCAGGACATGAGATGTACTCATTCATGGATGGATATAGTAGCTATAATCAATTTTTTGTTGCACAAAAAGATCATACTAAAACTTCTTTTGTCATTGAATGGGATGTGTATGCCACTAAGGTTAGCCCTTTGGATTTGGGAATGCGCCTACTTCTCGGAGATTTATGGTTAAAACTTTCAGGGATAATCTAACTGAGATTATTGCCATTTATTTGGATGATTTCTATGTTTAATCATTGTCTCTTCTCATTTGCAATATTTGAGTAAGATATTTCCCTGAATCCAGCAAAAAGTGTTTCTTTATCTGATTTGATGTCTTCCTCAATCATGTCATATCTAACGATGGAATCTAAACTAAACCTGGCAAGATCAAAGTTATTGTGTCTATGCATGAACCAACAAGTTTGAGTCAACTCTGATCTTAACAAAATATGAAGAGGGAAAGAGGAGAAGAGTGGAGATGAGGAGAGAGGACACAACTAGAGAGCACACCACAAATGATTAACTGTACACTTGATTTAGTTGAAAATGTAGAATATCTACAAACCCATTTAGGGACATCCAACCCTTTCCTTTATAGCACTCTATATGTGTTAGTGCTATGCACATGTAATCACATGATGTTGAGTGGTCTCTTAACACCTTCCCTCAAGATCAACATCATGAATTAGGCCTTCCCTCAAGATGATGATTCTGGGGAATCGAAGAAGGACTGGGCATTACATTCAATCACACCCCTTTAATGGGAATGTCCCTCCTCTTCGTCAAACCAAGAGCTTGTCGGTATTTCTTGAAAAGCTCTTTACCGAGCGGTTTGGTAAAGATGTCTACAACATTCTCTTTGCTATCACAATGCTACAGTGTGATGTCACCAAGTAATACTCTTTCTCTAATGAAGTGCTCTCTGACATCAATGTGCTTTGTCCTGGAGTAATATACTGGATTCTTGGCCAATGCTTGAGCCGATTAATTATCACAATATATTGTTGTTGTCTTTGATTCATCAAAGTAATCTGTTTCTAACAATAGTCTTCTAAGACATATAGCCTCACATGCACTTATCATGAGTGCTCTATATTCTGCTTTAGTCGAAGATAAAGAAACAGTTGGTTGTTTGTTGGACAACCATGATATAGCACCTTGACCAAGGAAAAATGCATATCCCTGTGTGGATCTCCTGGTCTCCGACATAGTCACTGTCACAATATCCATGCAACCTTGGATGACTTCCTCTGTATTCTATTCCAAAGTGTCTTATACCTCTGATGTATCTCAAGACTCTTTTGGCTACATTCTAGTGAGACTATTTTAGATTTTTCATAAACTATGCAAGTGAAGTTACTACATAACAAATATCTGGCCGTGTGATAGTCAGATATATAAGAGATCCGATGAGCTGCCTGTAGTATCTGTCATTGACTGTAGGCTTTTCTAAATCTTTTGTCAGTTTCAAACTTTGTTCCATGGGAGTAGTGGCAATCTTGCAAACTACCATATGAAACTTCTTTGGGAGACTGTCAACATATTTGAGCTGACTCATAAAGGTGTTGTCTGAATCTCTCCAGAACTCAATACCAAAACAATAATGCATAAGTCCAAGATCTTTCATGTCGAAACTCTGCAGATAAGTCTTGTTTTAGCTTTTTGATAAAGCTATCCTTGCTTTCGCTCACAATCAGATCATCTACGTACAAAAGTACAATAGTAATGTCTTCCCCTTGAGCTTTGTAGTAGAGAGGATGATCTGCATTAGATTTCCTGTATCCCAAATCCGTAAAATACTTGTCGATTTTGTTGTACCAACTTCTGGGTGCTTGCTTTAAGCCGTAGAGACTTTTCTTAAGATGGAAAACCTGATTCTCTTTTCATGGTTCAACATAACCTATTGGTTGTTGCATGTAGACTTCCTCGTCTAGGTAACCATTGAGAAAAGCATTCTTGACATCGAGCTGGTACACATTTCATCTACTGAGTGTCGCTAGTGATATCAAGAACCATATGGAATCTGTCTTTGCTACTGAAGCATAAGTCTCATCATAATCTTGACCATATTGCTGTGCAAATCCTTTTGTAACTAATATGGCTTTGTATCTTTGAATGCTTCCATCTGGATTGTACTTCACATTGTATATCCATTTGTTTGCTATGGCCTTCTTTCCTGGTGAAAGGTCACATAATTTTCAAGTATTATTCTTGTACAAAGCTTCCATTTCTCCATTCATAGCAGTTTGCTATTCTAGCTTGTCTACTGTGACTTTGAAGTCCACTAGATCTTCTGTAGCCATGATGGTAGTCATAAGAGCATAGTTGGTGATTTCAACCTGAGTTGCTTTGCCTTTCTGAGCATATGTCAATCTGGCTAGAGGTTTGCTTTCCCTGGTAGACCATCTGAGTTGCTGTGGTTCATCTCGGGGTGCTTCTGGCAATTCTTGCTCTTCTTCATCAACTTTTTTAATAGATGACTATGAGATCGGTGCATCTATCTCCTATGTGTTTGAGGTTTTGCATTCTGATTCCTCATCAAAGATTACATCTCTCGAGATAATGACCTTGTGGGGTTGATGGGATCATACAACTTGTATGCTTTGCTTTCTTCATTGTAGCCAACCATGATGCATTTGCATGACTTCGCATCCAATTTCCTGCGATGGTCATCATGTATGTGGGCATATGCTATGCAACCAAATATGCGCATCATGTATGTGGGCATATGCTATGCAACCAAATATGCGGAGATGCCCAATATGTGGCTTATGTCCAATGAATGCTTCATAAGGTGTCATACCCTGAATCGCTTCAGTAGGAAGACGATTAAGCAAATAGTTTGCAGTGTCTATTGCTTCTGTCTAATACTGATTCGGAAGATGCTTCGCACTAAGCATTCCTCTAGGTTGTCTGCTAAAGTACCATTCTTCATTTCATCTCTTGCATTCTGCTGACGAGTATCTACACAAGTGAATAGTCTTTGAATGCCGTGACTTTTGTAAAAGTTCATGAATGCTGAAGACATGTATTCATACCTATTACTGGAGAGGAGCTTTTGCCAAAGTTGGTTCGCTTTTGTTTATCAAAGCAGCATGCTTCTTAAACTTTTTCAAGAAACTGTAGCTTTGGAATCCCAATTGCCATATTCATGATTCCTAAGATCTAACAAGCTCTTGAAATTGACATGACCATATCTCTTATGCCATTTTGTGGATAGTGGCATATGTTGCAGTTGAGCTGACATGGCATATAAATCTGGTATTGTAGCTAGCATTCTATACAACCGTCCTTCCTTGAAAAGAGATTTTTGATGAGCTTTGAAACATAGAGTACATCTTTCACCAATCCTTTCGTACCAGTGAGATTGTTCATGGGGATAATGCATGTCCCTTCAACTGGATTCGATGTATTATCTGTTGTGTAGATGACATTCTTGTAACCTTCTAATGGTTTCATCTCTGTGAACCATTCCTGATGATTTGTCATATAAGATGATGCACCTCTATCAATGTACCAAGGATCTTGATCTGCTTGGTCGACTTGATAACTAAAATCTTCTTTTGAATCTGGATACACTGTATTATTCTTCTACATTTCCTCAGTTGCAAGAAGCATATTTCCATGTTCATTTACATAATGACTGTGACTAAAATGTCTACCATGATGATTTCCTCTCTTTCATGGAAATTCACTTGATTGATGGTTGGATTGACCACCTTGGTCGTACTGCTTCTTGCAGCAATCTCTTTCATAGTGTCCAAACTTATGACAGTAGTTGCACTAGATGTTTGACACATTGGTGGATGCATTCCCTTGTCCTTGGAATCTTCCTCGATTGGAATGATTTCTTCTTTGTTGATGTTGATGTTGTTGAGGATGATGCTGATGCTGAGTCTGACTTTGATGCTGATTTTGTTGCTGATGATGACCACTTCACTAAAAATGATCTACCTTTCCATCTACCCATGTCTCTGCTTCTATCTGAAGCTATGAATGCCTGATCATTAGAATGACCTTTGCATGCATGAATGGCCTGAGTCCTTAGTTCTTCACCAAGTAAGACTGGCTGAAGTTCTTCTAGTGTGAGAATTTGCCATTGAATAGCAATACTCTAGACTAGATTCTCGTATCCCTCTCCTAGTCCATTCAGGATGACTTGAACCATTTCTGTGGGATTCATGGTCTCTCCTGTTGCCTGCGAGTTGATTGTTTAGTCTTTGATCTTGAGTACGTAAGCATGACGGGTTTCGTTGCTGCTGTTATGGAAACTTTGGTTGATTTGGTTTCTCAGTGTGAGAATCTTGGAAGTGTTCTTGGACTTGTAGAGAGTTACGAACATATCCCATGCTTCTTTTGATGTCTTGGCAATGTTGAGTTGTCCTAGCATGACATATGCCTGATCAAATGATATGCATACTTATCTTTCTTATCCCATTCTGCCTGTGGTCGTGCAATGGCAAAATCTGCTACAGATGCAAAAATTATCGGTATAGCTAGAGATTTCACTATAGATCCCGCTGCTGGTGTTGTAACAACAGGTGGAGTAGAGGCTGGCTGGATCGTCCAATGGTTTAGGTGCAGATCCATCAACATACTCCCATTTGTCCTAAAGTACAAGAATGGTCTCCATTCGGTCTTTCCATGTGCCGTAATTGGAGTTGTCTAGCTTAACAGATGCCTCCAAATTGAGGTTGCTAGTTGTAGACATGGTGCAAGAAATATACTCAAAGTGTCGTGAAAATCACTGTCTAAATCAAGTACAAAACATTGACTGTAGCAACTAAAATCTGAACTATCGGTGAAGGTAGAACTGCAATACATAATCCAACCTGAATTACAAGGCTTGTGGCAAATGATGTCAGGAATAGCCAAGAGGCTTTATAAGGCTAAAATAAAGTGCACAATGCCATAAAATAGCCAAATAGGCTTTACAATGATGGCATGTGTGTGTGAAATCGAATCATGTGCTATCTGCCCACTGAACAATGTGCCAATACCACTAAAACTGCTCAATGAACTGATGAACTTCAGGTTTCAGGTAATGTGATGATGTGAAACCGTATGTGAGCGTAGGGACTAACTCCGAGTAGGAACTAGTCGAGAATTTCATATTGGCAACTTGGAGAAATTCAAATCGTCTCCTTTATGGCGATCTAGTCTACTCTCATGTAGATCTATACCAACCGTCGATCGATGAAAGAACAACAAACAATTTCTTTTCTTTGGTTCTTTTTACGTGCTGGGTTAGAGGCATCGATGTAGAGGCCGATGTGCATGTAGGAAGTGGATTTGTTGACGAGGCTCAAAAGTGAGTGACGCTTGCACCAAAAAAGTATGTGTGATGTGACGAGCATGTAGAGCACAAAAAATCGAGTAATTTTACTTTTTGGAGCGCCCTCAAATTCTTCCTGGATCAAGAGATACGGCTTGATCTAGGTGGAGGCACAAAAGGAGTGCAAAGTGATGAAGTGGCACTCAGGGTCACATGCAGGGGTGTGCCTGCCAAGGGATATGCCACAGTGATGATGTGGCAACTGGGTGCACATGCAATGACTGTGTGTGCCTTGGAAGGGGTAAATGTGTCTGACAAGGGATTGCCACGTGGTAGTGGTAAGTTGGCAAATGACATGGCAATTTGACTTTGACTGGCTGATCGAACAGTTGACTAGTCAAAGTGGAGGTAGCTTTGTTGAGTCAACAAATGATGTGGCCACCAATGACGTGGATGTGCTGATGTGGCATGAAACACGTCACTGATGACATGTCAAATAACATAGCCTATACACGTGGTCTGTTTCTTGAGATGTTGATATGGCAAAGGATAGGGTGATGATGGCATGGAAGTCCTACTACCACATGGTAGTCTCTTGACCACGATAAGGTGACTTCAAAATCTAGAGAATGCTGACAAAATTTGGAAAAGATTCAGTCGATGGGTCACAGACGAGAAGATATTGTTGATGAAGCCGTAGTTGATGAAGCGATGAAACCGTTCGTCACCATAGTTGATGAGGTCGTTGCCCATAAGCTACCTAGGTATGGCTAGTGTTTTTGTTGCAGATGTGAGTGGAGGAGCCAGTTGGAGTCAGCAAGAGCCACCGGTTGTGCAGAGGTCTACATCTAGCCACCATGAAGGTAGAGCCCAGCTGAAGGTGTAGGCCTCTGAAGATGTTCGTCCACCTGTGGATCTTGGATCTACAAAGGAGCCGTGCTGATGCCGTTGGCACTACTAAATATGCCCAGAGAAGCAACACCACTGTTGGTCTTGGTCCCGTTTGTAGCTTCAAGCTTGGCTCTCAATCTGGGGACCTTGTTGTCTCCTCTCTCAGTCGTCCGTCATTGGACTCAGGAGGTGTTTGCCATGGTCGTCTATGTAGGAAGCCAGAAGCTACAGTAGTCGCAACAGGGCATCGTGCTGGTTGGGTGTCTTTCTTTTACTTTCTGTTTCCACCACAGCCATGGCTTTGTCTGCATTCCGTATGGGAGAGCGAGCTGCTAGGAGACAATGAGTAGCTTTGCAACTACGAGGACCTCACGCAATCAAGCCACCTGCGCTCACTGTGAAGATGCTCAAGAGGAATAGGCTCTCAAACATGGCAAACTTGCCATGGATGGATATGTGGAGTCCTGGAGTCACACAGGAGATTTGGAATTCCTATGAAGCAGATACCCAAAACATTAGTGTCTTGGGAAGGTGGATCCATCGAGACAAGTGATGCTATGCACAAGTTTTCACGCTCGCTCCGATGCACATGGGATATTTCAAGTAGGAGGAACAGGTAACAACAGCTCACACTAACAGGCAATTCGAAGATCACAACTTCCACCAGTCATAGGGCTACTGGAGGGGGGGGTGTGGCACACTAGGCTCATTGTAAGCTGGGACCACAACTATGTATGATATGGCATCATCTTGAGTCTGGAGCGATGGGCTCCTAGCGGTTCCACAATTGGCAAGATCACTGGTGCACCAAGTGGCTCAAGTGGAGTTGCTACAAGAATGGACAAGGAAACTACATCAAAAGAAGCAAGAGAATTGGGCATGATGAGTAAAGCCGGCTCTATAATAGAGAAGTTGAAAGTTGTTGTCACAAGGCCTCACGCAGGAACTTCACCTTCTCTTATCTCGAATTTCTTACAGAAAATCTCTCAACAACTCATCTTTATCAGCAGGTGCTAAATCCGATTGCAAAGGACACTCCTACCACCACCGTTGTAGTTGTGCTCACCCCTCGATGTCTCCTACGAATCCTGAAGTGCAATCTCCTTCCCCATTTATACAAGCTTCACTTGAATAGAAGGTGGCCAAGGGAGGGGAGGAGAGCAATAAGAATGGAGAAGACTCGGATAGCTCAAGCAAAAAGGAACAGAAGGAGACTACCACATATACAAAAGGAGAAGTCACTTGTCCCCAAGCCCAAAATTATGACAGAAAAGTGTATTAAGACTTTCTAAGGGACAAAATTGCCATAGGTTTATCAGAGCAAAAGAGAGCATGCTCAGCCCAATACCGAGCACACAGTAGAGCCCACTCGAAAAACCACAAGGGTCGCACCTAGTAGTTCAGAAGAGGCGGCAGCAGAGGTTCGACAGATAGCAATGGAGGTAGCAATGAAATGAGAGTGCTATCAACGGAAGCAAGAACGGAAGAAGGAGAGAGAGAAACAGAGAGCCACACAAGTTTGGTGGGTGCAGAACCACCCTAATCTTCTTTTTCATTCATTTATATATGTGTTTGAGTATTGTACATAACCGGGGTTAAGGCACAGTGACCTTTAACCCCCACAACCTCCCACTTAAAGGACAATGTGCCTTTAAGAGAGAACAACTAGTGAGCATACTATCCAATGCCATCAATACACGACAATACTCAAACCGCTGTGACTAGGTAGACTCTTCGTCAGCATATCTGCAGGGTTATCATCTGTATGAACCTTGACAAGCTCTATGCGCTTGTCCTCAAGTACCTCCCTGATGAAATGGTACCTGACCTCAATGTGTTTGGTCTTTGCATGAAAGACCGGATTCCGTGCTAGCTGAATAGCACTCATGGAATCACTATGCAATGTCGGTACACCTGTATGAATCCCCAAATCTCCCACTAGCCGATCAAGCCATATAGCCTCCTTGCAACCCTCTGTGGCTGCAACATACTCAGCCTCTGTGGTAGACAAAGCCATGCACTTCTGTGCACGAGACATCCACGACACTGCATCACCTGCAAAGGTGAACACATAACCAGAAGTGGATCTCCTACTATCCACATGCCCTGCATAGTCTAAATCTGTGTACCCAAGTACATGCATGTCTCCTTTACCAAAGCAGATGCACATCTCCTTGGTACCCTTCATGTACCTCATGATGCACTTAACTGCCTCCCAATGCCTCTTTCTTGGATTAGCCATATATCGGCTAACAACTCCCACTGCAAATGCAATGTTTGGTCTAGTAGCTATCATAGCATACATAAGACTCCCAACCGCTGATGCATAAGGAACCTTAGCCATCATGGCCCTCTCCTCATCTGATTTGGGACTATCTGTATGACTCAGTTTCACATATGGAGGCAATGGAGTACTCATTGCCTTCCCCCCCTCCATATTGAAACGCTGTAATACTTTTGTAACATACTCTTTTTGTGAAAGCCAAAGGAGTTTCCTACTTTGATCACGCGTGATGCGCATACCAAGAATATGACCTGCAAGTCCCAAATCCTTCATTTCAAAGGCCTCATGCAACTTGGCCTTTAATGCATCTAGCTCATAAGTATTCTTGCTAGCCAATAGCATATCATCCACATATAGTGCCAAGATTATCAGGCTATTATCCTTACCCCTTTTAGTGTAGAGGCAGTGATCAATTTCACTCCTTCTAAAACCCTGGGACCGAATGAAAGCATCAAACTTCTGATACCATTCTCTAGGCGCCTGCTTAAGACCATAGAGACTCTTCTTTAGCTTGCAAACTAAATGCTCTTTGCCCTTTTCTTCAAAGCCTTCCGGCTGCACCATGTAAATTTCCTCATGCAAATCCACATGCAAGAAAGCTGTCTTGACATCCATCTGCATAAGCTCCATATCCTCTGCTGCCACTAGTCCAAGCATGCATCTAAGTGTGGTCATCTTCACAACTGGAGAGAATATCTCATCAAAGTCCACACCCTTCTCTTGCTTGAACCCTTTAGCAACCAAACGGGCGTTGTACCTAGGCACATCATCACCTGTGACCTTCATTTTGTAGACCCATTTACATAGCAATGCTTTCTTTCCATGTGGCAAAGAAACCAAGTCCCAAGTCTTATTCTTCATAAGTGAACTCATCTCTGATTGCATAGCATACTCCCACTTGTGTTGTTCCTCACGCATCATAGCCTCTTTGTAGCAAGAAGGCTCCCCGCAATCAGTAAGCATCACATAGTCTACCCCTGGAAGAAACCACCCTAATCTTCTTTTTCATTCATTTATATATGTGTTTGAGTATTGTACATAACCGGGGTTAAGGCACAGTGACCTTTAACCCCCACATGAAAGTCCAAGGCGATCCCACTACTACTGATAAACAAAGTATATACATAGAGACCCTTGTAGCACCCTTGGATGTAGAGATAGTGGTCACCTGTCTCGACCATAGGGGCACTGAACTCCACAATGCTGCTATAGGGTCATAGAACTTGGAACAGGAAGTCTACCTCAGGGGGCAACTGCATCGGAAGTTCCAGTTGTGCCTACCAGCAATTCAGAGTAGTAGAATTCTAGCAAGGGGAAGGAGATACAGGTCATAAATCGCGAGGGGGATAGAGATCAACAACCACCTCGACGACTTCCAGGTTCTTTCCCTCAGAGAGTGCCTTGACTCCCTCCCCCATGAACTATATTGCCAAGACACAGCGTTAACCCTCTGTTCTACTCTAAAGATCTCTCAAGCCCAGAGGTGGTGGCTAATCACTGGCAGCAATTACAAGAGTATGTGATGGACACTGCTCAGACAATCCATCACATGGACCATAACTGGGTATCACCACAAGCACTTTTCCTTGCATGCCAAGAACAAACTTGACATGTTCGAGAGTTAAAAGAATGGTATCATGAGTTGATGGACTGTGTAGTGGAGTTGGAAAAAGAGACTGACGAGAAATTCCCTCGGCATGAGTCAACAATGACTACCTTCCCCGTTTGTCAGCCAATTTCAAAATCGTGTCGATACTTGTTGGAACCCTCTCGAGTTACAACATCGTGTTCTTTTGTACAGGTGTCTTCGGTCCTAGAGTACTTGAGTTTTGAAACACTCTCTTGTAGTAGCTTCAAGAGCAAAAACAACTTTGCCTCGAATGCTAGGCGGTTTCCCTTCAACGAGAAGCCTTGCAAGGGAAATTAATCATATTAAGTTCTGTAGAGTCTTCAAAACAAAGCTTACCTTTCATTTTTTGTTTTTTAAGTAGAAAAAGAGGTACAAGCAACAATTCTCAAAACACACAAACCATGCAGTATAAAGCACAATTCAAGTAAAAGAAGCTAAATATGATAATAATTCCATATGTTTAACCAATGAATTTATGTAATAAACTAAAAAGAACAATAAATATTTTTTAGTCTATACACTTTGTCGATTTCATGCAACCTGTGGTACCATTCATGTCCTTAATTTGGGGTTTTAGTTTAAGGTGTGCTTCGCTTGACTTATGTTTTTTAATTTGTGAGCAGAAGATGTTTATAGTAATTTTATGTGCGGATGGGTGATCAAGCGACCCTCCCTTCGCAGGACCGGGATTGGGGAGATTACATACATAAATACATGCATGTCCTTTTTTTATGTTTATATTTTCGTATTGCATTATTCTCCTTATAGATTTTCGTTATACATTGTGCCATTTATGAAGCTTATTGGGCTTAAAATTTTGATTCTTTACACTTACTGTTTTTAATGTATGAAGTACTTGTAGAAAGATGAAGTTTTTGGGGAATACTTAGGTGTAGAGTATTGCTACATGAGGTAGGCTCTTAGTGATAAGATTGTATGCAAAGAAGTCTAGCCTTTATACCTCAAAATAAATTCGTGATTGCCAAATCTAAATGATGGTCGTGTTGGATGTTTAAATACACTATGAGAAAGTAGTGGGTAGCTATGTGATGGACAATTAAGGATTAATCATGGTCTTCAAAAACGTTTTTGCCCTTACTCAAGATAGAATTTGAATGGCCTTTTCAAAGTAGGTTCGGCACGTATATACCTAGATGAATCCAGGAACATTCCCAAACTCATCCTCTAAAAACACAACGTAGTGCAGTTTCAATCTCACGAGAGTCACTCATAAGATTAAAAACCATAAACTCCATCACGCATAGCAGGGACTAGCTCCTATGACATCCCCACTGACGCCTTCAGCGCCCAACAGTGGGTGTAGACTATAGTATAAAAGTATGCTCTCACACATACAAATCCACACACCCACACATACTTGAGCATCCATTTATACAAAGTCTTCGTACTGAGTTTCTGTCGGCACTCTGGAGGTGAAGGGCAAACTCAGCCATGACGAAGGCTAGCACTAAAGGATTCAGCACGTCCTACTTGGGGTTTGTTGAGGACAAAACAAGTAGTCAACACCATTGTCATCATTAGAAAAGACAGATACTAGGAAACAAGGTGGCATTCAATTGAAGGAGCGTACTTTACCTAAGAAAACAAAGGAGCCCAAGCTACAAGAAGGAAAGAACAAAAAGTTACGTAACTCCTAATCTACTAACATTATTGCCCCTATCCTCTCGTCCCCTCTCCATGTCTTTTCCAGCCTTCTCAAATCATCGCCTTATTTACCTTTGGTCTAAACTTGATTTGCCAAGTTTTATGTTGTATGTGAAAGGAATTAGTTCCCTCTCTGTGGCGGTGAAAATAATATAAATGTGAAGCCTTTTAGGGGAGGTCATTGAGTACATGCATGATATAAGGAACAAACATTGGAAGCAACTCCTCTTTGGATCAAGGCCGCAACTCCTCACTTGGCTAAAGGCACCTAGTTGTAGGAATATCTCACACATTGGACTCTTCCTCAGGGATAGTACATAATGTAGGTCTACATGTTGATCAAAGAGGAACTGGTTAATAGTGAGAAAAGGCAATTGAAATTGAGACAAGAAACCCTCCTTTACATAACAGATCATGCATGGTTGGAGATTAACACGATTCAACACATGTGATCATTAGGAGGAATAACTGAGCAACCAACTTGCCATATGAAGATCTTTCACAAAAGCTTTCAACAAGAGCTAGCTGAATTTCTCAAATACTCCTAAAGGATATTCCCACACATCTAAGATTGTAAAAGAAAGCATCCAAAGGTGGTGTATGTAACGTAGCAATTGATCACACTGTCCATACAGATATGACCGTAATGTAGAAAAGGAAGATAGAATACCAAACCAATAATGGAAGCCATCAACAATTGGAGCAGTGCATGCACAACCAGCTCCCAACCTTGATGGAGGTACTGTTGGAACTATGCAAGATGGGCTTGGCAATAGAGAATACATCTGTGAAGCTGCAAATGGGGCAAGGGGACCTAGCATTCAGGATCCATGTACATGCACTGGTGGCCTTGCTTTCTCTCGAAAAAGATGACGCACACTGTATTAGTTTATTCTTTCCTGTTTACCTACACATTCTCCTTCAAGTTAATTACGGATTGTTCCTGGATTTTTAAAGACGTGAGCTTCCTAGATGGTCTAAATATAAGAAGGGCTGCTCTCAGGAAAACATTTGGAAATGCACAAGGCTATATGGGCTATCAAAAGGATAGTGGCCATCATTGCAATGGTTCAAGTGAAGGATTACTCCTGGAAGGCTCACATTGTTTGAAGAGTTGAATAATGTTTTTATAATTACCTGCCTGCTAACTGGAAAATTTAGCATAGGCTCGAGGTGATTTTCCATTGAGTTGCTGTCTAGGGCCTTGGATACCCCAGGTCCATGTCTTAGAACCGGATCGCACTTCTTTCGGATCCCTGACAAGACCACCCTCCCCTTCATAGTGGACACTAGCTTCGAGCAATGTTCTGCATGTACCTTGTTCCGATAGAATATGCTTACAGGGCAGTGCCGAGCAAGATAGCTCTTTTGAACTGGAGGGAAAGCCATCATTGCTTTCAATCACCACCTCCGGTACCATGCTCTGTCCACATCCTTCGGTTCCAGCATCTTTGAAAAAGGGAACTACCTGAGACAGATCATGTAGTATCAGATGCCATAGGATGAATTAACCAAAGACTTAAGAAAGGCATCAACGCAATTACCTGATCCAACTTTTTCGAAGATGAAGATTCCTTATAAGACCCACTAGACAATACCATCTCACATCCCATCAGCATAGACTGCTTTCCTTTGACAATTTTAATTTCATCCCCATTATTATCGTCTGAATATGTCTTGCTCTGGTCGGAGGGATTCTCTGTCTGCAACAACTTCAAATCTTCCTTTCCACTCTCAATATCAGCATCATCATGTTTGTTACTGCTCTGTTGCTTTGACATGAACTCCTCCTCCATCTCCATGTCCATTTTAGAGAGTGTTCGGTGACACTTGCTTTTCTTGAGCATATCAGCTGTTCCAGGAGGAAGATCCATGCCACCACACAGAATGTTCCCATTGGAAGGGAATGGAGGGGAGAAGTTAAATGATAGGAGGCGGCCAGAGGGGAAAGAAGACAACACAGCTTTAGAATGCTTGGAGAAAGATTGATTAAATTCAGAAATGCAGAAGGGTCTAGCATACTTATAGTTATCAATAGAAATTACACCTTTGTCTTGCTCAAAACACATGGAGAAAGACATTAAATTCAGAAATGCAGAAGGTCTAGCATACTTATGGTAATCAATAGAAAATTACACCTTTGTCTTGCTCAAAACACATCCTCCTTCAATCAAACGAGAGGCAAATACTGAATTTTGTTGACCACGAAAATCCTTGCAAAGGGGAAACAAAACGTTGCAAGACATGTCTCAGCCAATCCAGAAAAATTGAAATACTTGCTTGTCTCCATTATCTAGAAAAGAAATTTCAAAGATATTGACACGACCCCAGCACTCGTGAAACCTCTGACCTACAAGCAAACACAAGAACACACCAAACGTGATGAATCCGAGCAGGCTGCTCACCACCCAACCATGACATCTACGGGATGTGATCTTGAATCAGGAGATGTCCCCTCCAAGCCACGAGCTGAGCTATTGGCACGAACTCCCAACCAGATCCTAACCAGCCTAGTGTCCCATACCACCAGGAGGCGCTGTGAAGCCTGAGATCTGCTGCTGGGCCTTGGGCTACGCTATGTTGCAGGCGCACGTCCGCGACTCAATCCAGGATCAAACCTAGCACCTAGGAACGAGACTTGCTCCCATCGGCTCTCTGAGAGCTGAACCTCTGGGCCCCTTATATAGACTCCGGTCCCAAGCGCCAAAAATAGCGAAGACCTCAAACTGGTTCGTACCCTTGCCACTCAACCTGAGAATCAAGCCTGCCTAACTCTAAGCCTCCCTAGGCTACCTGAGCTAGTCTTGTGTACCCAGTACACGCCATATACCAATCCGTGCACATGACATACTTCCCCTCCTCTAAGAACTCACTCTTGAGTTCGCTAAAAAACCCGGGAATGTCCTCTAGAGGTTCTGTAAGGTCTCCCATGTTGAATCCTCCTCAACACGATCCTTCCACTTGACCTTGTATTCCGTGATAAATCTATTACAAATCTGTCTTTTGCGAAATTCAAGAATACTCTCAGGTTCATGTGGAATAAAAGTCAAATCTATAACTTCTATTATCTCTTGAGGAGATACAAGTTGATCATCCGCACCCAGTAACTCTTTCAGCCTACTGACATGAAATACTGGATGTACTCTAACATCAGGAGGCAATTCTAGTCTATATGCGACTGGTCCAATTCTTTTAATAACCTTGAACGGACCACGGTATCTAGGGGATAACTTCGGAACCAAACCAATACTTAGGCTCTTGGATTCCTTGGGAATTCGCAAATATACCATCGCTCCTTCAGAGAACTCTCTAGGTAAACGATGTCTATTAGCATAAAATCTATCCCGATCTTGGGCACTTCTAATAGACTCCTTGACAAACTGCAACATTTCTTGCATGTCTTGCAAGAATGTCTTTGCAACATCATTTTGGATTCCCTTTAACCCAACCATAACTGGTGACTTAGGTTGAAACCCGTACATAAGCATAAAAGGACTGTAACCAGTACTGGAATGCTTTGCACTGTTATAAGCAAATTCTATCATAGGTAGATAATCTTCCCATGAAAACTGTCTCTTAGAAACATATGCCCGAAGCATGTCTTCAACCAACTGGTTAACCTTTTCTGTACTGCCATCAGATTGTGCATGATCTGAGGAACTCATACTTAGAATAGTTTCTAACTTCTTAAAAACAAGTATCCAAAAGTTACTTGTAAACTTGGAGTCCCTGTCACTGACTATGTCAGAGGGCAACCCATACAACTTAAACAAGTGGTCCACAAACTCGTGAGCCAGCTAAACAGCTGAAATAGTTGTTCTAGTAGGTAAGAATCTAGCCATTTTCGTTAGACGGTCGACTATGACCCAAATAGAGTCATGACCCTTGCGTGTTCTTGGCAAACCGGTAATAAAATCCATGGCAATACTTTCCCATTTATTATCCGAGATTTGCAACGGTTGTAATAAACCCGCACTTCTAAGGCGTTCTGCCTTAGTAACCTGACAAACCCAGCAACCTATCACATAGTTTTCTATAAATGCATGCATCTTAGGCCGATAAAAGGCATGCTTCACAAGAGATAGAGTCCGATGTATACCTAGATGTCCAGCACTAGGAGCATCATGACACTCCCAAAGAATCTTGGATCGAAGATCCAAAACATCTGGCACACATATCTTTCCATTCTGCAACAGCAAGCCGTTCCTAATCATCCACTGGCCTCCCGCCGCCTGTACCGTAGGTGGCACAATCCCTGAGTCCTGGTCAACCATGGAGCTCCCATCTTGTACTCTCTGCCAATAAGAACTGAAGTGACTATCAGTTGCGCAAAGCCCTCTCAAGGATTGAAATAGGTCTGAGGATATTTCCGTAAAAGACATAAGGCTTAGGGTTTAGGGTTTAGGGGTGTCGTCTAGCTTCTTACTCTCAAAAGCTACAGGTCTGTCCTCTTGGAATAAAGCTGCCTCGATCGTAAAATCACTCGCATCGGTCTCTAAAACATAAGGCTGGATAGGATCGGGTAATGCAAGAATGGGTGCTTCCTTGATAGATAACTTTAAGGTTTCAAAAGCCTTGTTCAATGCATCATTCCAAGAGATCGGCTAGGTAGACCTACGTCCACGACCTTTCAATATGTTTGTCAGGGGTGCCGTGATGTGTGAATAATCACACACTGACTTCCGTAGAAATACTGTGAATCCTAGGAAAGAACGAAGTTGTTTCACAGTCTAAGGGATAGGCCATTCTAAAACCTTCTGGATACAATCCAGATCAATGCTAATACCTTCTCAGAAGAAATCTTGTGTCCTAAGTAAATGATCTCCTTCATAAAGAAGTCACATTTACTCATCTTGGCATAGACCCAACTGTTTGACTAGCAAGCATACCCAAAAATTGGGCTTGTGGGCTGACCATAGCCTGAAACACTGAACCACCACCAAAATAACCTGGCTAAACCAGGTTTGCCAAAACTCCTTGCTGTCCAGAAACCATGGACTGAAAATTATTACCTTGAGTTGGCCCCGAAATCGTATTAGACAACTGCTGACCATAGGGGATAAGAGAGGGCTGATCCTAAAAAGTGACATGTGGTCGTTGTTAGCTTCAACATCCCTATCCCCACCCTCAAGCTTCCTTTTCTTCGGTTGCACATCTGAGTTCGTCATCTTTTGGAAGCGAGAATCCTCTGTGAACTGCGTGAAAGCACTCATGAAACTCTGCATCTGTGCCTTGAATAGTTTCACATCCTCCTCATCCATCCGATCATCCTGATGCCCGGGTCTCCTCTCCTGTACCCTGGTCACCTCCAAGAGATTGAGAAATCTGCTCTTCATCCTCAGTAAGGCTCACGGATCTCTCCCTGTGTGATATATTTACTGAATAGTATGATGTCTTCTTCACCTAGTCTCCTAGTCTGCTGGACTTGCACCAAGCCAACCACAGGCTCCCCTCTTGAAGAAGTTAGGTAGATCTCGGCAATGAAACCACTAAAACCAGCCTTAACAACGTAAACGGTGGTAGGATCCGCTTATACACAGCATACACAAAAATAGACAAGTAAATATGCACCACAAAACAAATCACAAAAACAAGACACCAATTGGTCCCAAACTTTGGTGCCCCTTGCGGTATTTAGTTAACATTCATTTGAAGCCAAGCGGCTGATTACAAAGGTCTCTGGGAAGCTGCACCACAAGCAAATCAACGCCCACAGACTCCCTGTCCATCCCACCTTGTAATTCCCTGCTCAACTTCAAACGGTGAACGGCATCCAATCACTAGACAATCCTGTGTCCTCAGCCAACCAAAGCATACAACAGAGACCCTAATAGCATCCATTGTTTGAACCACTCCTGCAATTGCACAACCAAGTGCCCAACCAGCCAAACACCACTGAACAACTACAAGACAAAGCCCTCAATAGCTGAACTCTGATGCAATCAAACAACCAAACTATTGCACTCAAGTTGAGGTAACATGACCTCAAAAGGGTCAGTGGACATTTTCCTTTAAAGGATCAACGTTTGTATTATATCTGCTTGGGCTTCATGTAAATGATCAAAAGGAATCAAGGTCAAGGTCCTTGGTGCGGGTGACATGGCACAAGACTAGGTGGATATAAGGCTAAGGGGTCTAAATGCATTAAGTGTGCCAACGGGCAAATGATTTAAATGATACATGACCTTAAGAGCCTTTGTGGGGCACATATTCAAAATATGATTCGAGCACGTGATGGCTTCCATCCAAAATTTGTGTGTCAACCCTTTTGCTTTTAACACGCATCTCTCCATCTCTAAAAGTGACCAATTTTCCTTTCACCCTTCCCATTCTGTTGAGGAGTGTACCCCACCATAAACTGATGTGTAATGCCCTTTTTAGCAAAATATTGTTGCGATGCCTTGGATAGATATTCCTCCCCTCGAGCTGAAGGAGGGTCTGCAACCAACATTTCGATTGATTTTTAGCCAAGGCAACAAAGTGTTTGACCACATTGCAAAGTTCAGGACCCAAGTCTCTTCTTTTTCTCGAAGAGGTTATCAGGTCATCTTTGAGGATGACAGATGTACGATTCATGACAAGGAGAGAAATTATGCTTTGGTTTTCACCGGTACATTATATCATGGGTTATTTCAGATACGATTCGACAGCTCACAATTTTTTTCTTTTGACAAACCTTTCAACGCACCAGCTAGTGTGTGCGATCAACGTACATAGACCAACACTCTAATCATCTCGATTCATTTTATTCATCGAGACTCCCAACAGATTATGACCGTTACGTTATTGAATGCAAGAGCCTTGTGATGGAGCAATGAACAAACAAAGGCTAGGTAGTTGAGCGACGATCGCATCTTTCACCCTGACGACCGTCTTACCACCAACGAGATCACCAAAGATCCCTTCACCAATCCAAGGCAAACCCAACAGAACTCTCTCGACACCTACGCTTTGATACCAAATGATACGACTAAACTATTAACGCCAAACTTTTCCTGCAAATCACGGGCATAGGCACAACTATGTTCTACCCAACCAACCCCTACTGTAGCAAGCTCCAAAGATACGTAAGTAGAAAAAACTGCATGCTACACATAGAGCCCACATATCCCTAGATGGATCTAGTCCACCAAATGTCATCATTTGAGGGCATCTCCTAAATGCATCATTTACCCCTCTCTTGGGAACACCTTATCAAGCATGGTTTGGTCGTAAGCCCGATGTGGGATATTTCTGCACATTTGGTTGTGTAGCATATGCACGTGTGCCTCAAAAGTTGCATAGCAAACATGATGACAAGGCAGAGAAGTGCATCTTTAGTGGCTACAATAGTGAAAGCAAGGGGTATAGACTTTAGAATCTCGTGACCAAGAATGTTATCACTAGTCAGGATGTTATCTTTGCTGAAACTGCAGATCTGCCCTTTGTTGGTTTTGAGTCTTGACAGAAATCAGGGTCCTTGTGAACCCTCCAATGGGCTGCTGCCCATTTCCTTTGATGCTGCACTTGATATGCCAGTGGAAAATCAGATTTTGCAGCAAAATACTCCAGTGGGTGATGCCAGTTCAGCCTATGGCTGATCCTGAATCTCGATAAGAGATTAATAATGCCGTAGCACGTGAAAGTAAATCAGCGCAGGAAGCAAGATCAGTACCTCGTTGGCTGCTCTGCACTCTTGCAGACAGCAAGCTTTCTACACCATTTCACAGAGTGGCCCTAGAGACACTGAGGATGCCCATTTCTGTGAGTCTGCTTGGGTCAGCAACAGATGATGCACGAGATAATGTGCATTGGATGCAAGCAATGCAAGCGAAGATTGACTCCATTAAGAAAAACCACACTTGAAAGTTGGTGAGCTTGCATGCTGGCAAGAAGGCAATTGGCACCAAGTGGGTGTACAAGCTCAAAAGAAAATCAGATGGGTCCATTGATAGGTACAAATCTCGCTTTGTAGCAAAGGGCTACACACAACAAAAAAGCATAGATTATGATGAAACCTTTTCTCCTACTTCTTGTATGACCATCGTTAGGGGTGTGGTTGCATTGGCTCCATTTCATGGATGGAAGATCCTTCAGGTGGACATTAAAACTGCATTCTTGAATGGGGACCTTTAGGAGGTCTATGTTTCTCAGCCCATTGGATGTGTGGACCCGGGCAAGGACACCAGAGTACGCAAACTGAGAAAGGCCTTGTATGGCTTGAAGCAAGCTTCTTGAGCTTGGTATGTGAAGATAGATGCCTTTTTAACTAGTCAAGAAATGCAGAATACTTTGCATGAGAGCACCCTCTATCTCATAAAATAAGGGGAGGATTCACTCTTTGAGATGTCAGATTTAGGGTTGCTTCGATACTATTTGGGCATGATAGAGGTATTGGGCTGTTGCAGTTCCAGTACATTGGTAAGCTCCTGGAACGGTTCAGATTTCCAAATTGCAAGCCCATCTGTACCCCTCATTCGATATGCAGTATCCCAGTTGAGCAGGCTTATGCACAACCCAAAGACTTCACATTGGCAAGATGTGAAGCGTGCGTCCGTTATTTGCAGGGCACCCAATCTCTTGGCTTGCTCTTTCTCAGGGGGGGTGACTTTTCACTTACAAGATTACAGCGATTCAGATTGGGCTGGTGATTTTGATACTCGGTAGTTGTCATGCGCATGGTGTACCTAGGGTTGGATAGCAGGTGAACGTGGGTTACAGGATAGCATAGGGCCAGATGTCTATTTTTAGCCGAGATTGCTTCATATATAGAGCTCGCTTTATATGGAGGGAGCTATTCATAGCATTGTGCTATCTATAGCGAGTTTCCTTCTAAATAGAGGGAGGGCTAGTGCTATTGTGTAGTTTAGTTGAGCGCTCCTCAACTGAAGGATTGGGCTTGGACCCATGCCGAGACTCTGGCCATCTACATGGCGGATCGTAGGTGGTGTATCAAAGGTCCTCTGGATGGGCTCAGGTGGTGTGGGATGCCTGGGTTAGATACCGGCCTATGGATAAGTCGAGCTGTAGCCCACGTGCTTGGGGGTGGTTGGGAGGATCGAGGCGCCTATGCTTTGATTCTTGTTGGATTGAGGACAAGATTCTAGGTCAGTGATAGGGTTAGATCCTACGGGGTCGTGTCAACAGTCCACTAGTAGTAATTGCTTCTTTCTTGGGCACACTTGCATTTCTTGCAGTTTACAATGGCTACCTCTTCATGTGAGGCTAAGTACAAGGCAACCTTCACAACCATTGTCGAGTGTATTTGGCTGAGGCGTTTGCTAGGTGATCTTCATGCATCATTGGAGGAGCCTACTCCAATTCTCACTCACAGTTAGAATGCCATTGCCGTGGCACAAAATCTTGTGTTTCATGGTCATACTATCATTATGGCAGGGAGCCGCTACGTAGCTTGGTCTTCTGCCCTACACAACAGAATGTAGCAAATCTCTTCACCAAAGCATTACCTTGTCCAAAGTTTGAGGCTTTTCACAAAGCTTTAAACTTATATCCATTTGGTGATTGATGTTGACCTTGTTGAAGGACAATCAGAAGCTCAGCAAATTTCTCCATGGGCTGCGTACAGACATCCAATGGTATGTCAGAAGTTTCAGGCCACAGGATTATGAGTGTGCATACGAGCTTGCTCAGAACTTTGAGCTCATGCACAAGGGCCAAGGATCCAAACAGGTCAACAGTAAGAAGTCCCGCCGTTGCTATCCTTCGCCATCTAGCTCTTGTTCTGCTACCCATTCCCACGATCACCTGACGTGGAGGGTACTTGGATACAGCAACACGAGCACTCTATGCCAAGGAGAACCGATGCTTCCATTGTCATGTGCCGGGCCATAATAAGAAAGATTGCCCGCATTGCCAAAAGCTTCTAATAGGAGGAGCCGCGTCAAGTGGTTCAACAACAACTTCAACAACCTCAGTAGTCATTGAGGAGCTTGATGAACAGCAGACTACAGGGACAACCTCAGTAGTCATCCAAGAGCTTGAAGCTCAACACAAGGGGGAGCCTCATCAGTTTCCTAATATGTTTGAGTTTTATGAACAATTTGGTGGTCAAAAGGTCCTTATCCGCAGACTAGGGCAATTCTGAGGACAGCATCTCCACCAAAGCAACTCAGAAGGCTTTGTTGCCTCTTACACCAACGGAACCAACAAGGCAGCAGATAGAGAGCAGCACGCAGGTAGCTTTAGCCACTCTGAAAATCTCAGGCAAAAGGTCCTTATCCTAGCAGGCTCAGGCGGTTCCGGGGACACCATCTCCACCAAAGCAACTCAGAAGGCTCAATTGACTCTAACGCCAATGGAACCAATAACGTTGAATGGTGCATTTCCAGGGCATCAAATAGAGAGCAACATGCGGGTAGCTTCAATCACTCTAAAGATCTCACGCTGGGTACACAGTCGGCCGCTCAGGGTCGCACCTACCCAGGCAGCGAACATCATCTTGGGAGCACAATGGTGGCACCAATTCGAAGACCAACTAGATTATCAGTACAAAGACTTGGATGTTAAAATCCCAAGCCATGGGTCCATCTATTGGAGTAAGGGTGTTCCATTTCAGTCATGCAAGGGGTTTGAGACCGGCGCCATCAAGATACAGTTGTACAATAGGATACAGTATTACAGCAAGCAACAGGGTTACAACAAGACCAGGATGCCTCTCTCAAACCCAGTCTTCCTCCGTCCCTATCTCCTATATGCACCGAGGAAACCCACATGGAGCATCATCCTAGAGCATCAACCCACAGCACATATCCTTACCAGAAGATAGCACCAGATCCAAGCATTCAGTACATGCAGATTTGTGAGTTTAACAACCATTTTCGTATCCATAAACCACGCATTCGGATCAGGATTTATCATCTAGGTATACCACAGATAGTCACCTCCGTAAGCACGATGGGAAGCCCCTTTCATACCCTAGTTCGAGTTTCAGCAGAAGGGGATGTCACGGGCATCCACAAGCCCATGGCCGTGCTAGCTGGTGCCAACGCAGGCAGCCAAGTCAACTGCCACACAAGCAACCATATAGCCATGCAAGCAGCCTTGCAGAGTCAGCAATCACCACTCAATCAACAGACAGTCAACGCCACATCATCGCAGGTCAAAAAACACAGTTGCCTTTTTTAATCAAAAGAAACCACGTTGACTATTTGTCAACATTGACTTTTTTGGGCGATCCGGTCAACTGTCAACGTTGACCAAGTCGGCCAAGCTGACCTAACAGCTTATAAAGGGCAGCCTTTGGCTCATGCCTTCAAATCTTCAAAGCAGTAGAGCCCAGGAGCGATAGGAGGCTAACGGATGGGGAATCGTGAGGTAGTCTAGTCTTCCAGTTTTGCAGCAAGGGTTTTAGCCCCTTCATACAGTTGTATTCAGTCCTTTGGGCATCCATTATTCAGTTGTATCTATTTCCTCTTCAGAGGTCCACTACATCCTCTCCCTCTGATTCTCTCTCACATCCACAGCATCACTTTGTGGTATTGAGTGCATCATCTTACAATTGCAGCTAGTATTGAGCACGAGAGAGAGCAAGGATAGTCTATCTCCCACTACAGTATAGGTTATCGAAAGTTGAATAAACTACGATTATGAATTGGTATCCGATTCTAAGAGTGGATGATTAATAGATGTACAAAAGCGTACGAAGGTCTTTCGAAAGTTGGATTTAAAATCTAGGTACCATCAACTGCGGATGAAAGTACATAAGACTGCTTCTCGCACTCTCACTCGACATTATGAGTTTTTGGTTTATGCCTTTTGGCCTAACTAATGCTCCAGCCACTTTTAGTAGGCTCCTACTTGGGAAAGTTTGTATAGTCTTCTTTAACAACATTCTAGTTTTCAGCCACAATGAAGAGAAACATAGGGATTACCTAAGGTGATGGAGCTCCTAAGGAAGGATTGTTCCTAAGTGCTTTATCTCTATCTTGAAGAACTCTCTTCTTTGTGGGACACATTGTGCCTGTAGAGGGAAGTTGGGTTGATCCAAAAAGGTCAAGGCCATAATTGATTGGCATATACCCAAGAACATACATGAGTTGAGATTTTTTCTAGGTATGTGTAGTTGTTATCGCAGCTTCAAAAAGAATTTCGCATGACTTGCTTTGCCATTAACAGATTTGTTAAAGAAACGTTCTTTGTATGAGTGAGGAAAGGTTCATTAAGGAGCTTTCGAAGACCTTAAGGAAACATTTTGTCATTGCAGCACATTAACAGTCCGTGGTATGGACAATGAATTCTTTGTTGTATGTATGGATGCAAGTGGTGGAGCAGCGTTGATGCAAAGAGGGACCCCATTGCTTATGAGAGTAGAAAGCTTCAAGGGGCCGGCTTGAAACATATAACCCATGAGAAGGGAGTCATTGATAGTTGTGTATGCTTTGAAGTTATAGAAGCATTATTTATAAGGTTTTGCTTGAAGTAGTCTTCAAGTTGGTTGGGATAAACTGCCCCTAAAATACCCTTGATGAGCTCCAAACCATTGATCTTGTTTACATTTCACATCTAGAATGCATATTGCTCTGTACAAGAGTCTCTGTTCATCAACATACACAAACCTTGATTCAAGTCCTCCAATGGTATACAGAACACAAGCAAAGCTGAGCCTGAAACAGCTGAGAACCGACTACAGTCTTTCCTCAAGCCCTAAAACTAATATATTCTCTTTCGTCCACCTATTATATGCCACGTGTTGTTCACCCTCGCGCAAGGGAATTGGTTTGAAAACCCCTTTGTGGCCTGCACCTTGGCATTGGGTGGTCCCGCTACTCACAAGATCTAGTAGACACCATCCATGTAGGTAAGGTGATCTTGATTGGATGTAGACCATGATCCAAACCTAATCACGTCTGTCCATGATAGTTATTGCAGACATAAGAACCCATTTTCCTATCAACGCATAGGTATAGACTAGAGTTTCAAAACACCAAGTTCTAAAGTGTCCCATCTCCAAATGTACAGCATCACCAACAGACAACAACCATCGCATAAGTTAATAAACCATAAAAATTTCCAAGAAAAAACATTAAGTGTCCATTTCACTCCTGGTTTGGAATCACCAATTCCAAAAACAAGGTGAATTTCTTCAATGGGCCTGCCCTTTTGAAGCTATGTAAGGATCTCTCTCGAATTAAATTGATGTGCGTGGACTCTAACTCGGTCTTGACAAATATGGACTGTTAGTTAACTGCCCCACGCAGCAGAAACTGCAATTCACAACAGCACTTCACATGCACACTTGGCCCAAATCTCCACGAATAACCAATGGCCCAATGGCACACAATAAAATGGTAATTAAATAAAGCAAGTACGCAATTTCAATTCATAGGAGTGGATTCATTACTATGACCTTCCCCTACAAGGGCAGGCCAAAAAATCCAACCTTTCTTCCTGATTCAATTTTGTACCATGCTTATTGCTAAGATAAAGACCGACTGAATCTCTAATTCAGACAACGTGAAATATTCACAATAACTCTTGCACATAAAAAGGACAAAGAGTTCTGAAAGGCAAACCTACCAGTGATATCCTGTGCAGCTAAGTTATTCCCCCCGGATTGTATTACTGCTCTCTTGCAATCTGGTATGCTGAAAGAGATCCCACGCTTTTTGGAAGCCAGCTGAAAACTGGGAGGTCTTACTGCACTTGGTGGACTAGAGTGAATGTCTGAAATTTCTTCGAGTGGTAAGCAGCTGCTCAAATTTTGTGCAGATCCACAGGAATTCAAAGAGTGAACATTATTCCTTCCGTTCCCCTCCTCTCTGATCTCTGGATCGTTTACAGAGGCTGCTTGCTTTGACTTGAAATGCTGAATCCAGGGACTCGCCAGTACAGAGGGTGTAAGCAACCATGGTCTCATAAGGGCCCTACATTGTAAGCCTCCTGCTAGCTGCTGCTAATATCACCAGAACACTTGCAAGTTAGGTTGTGCAGCAGACGACACTCAACCCCCCCCACCCCCCATCACTCCCCCTTTTTTGTCTCTCCATTCTAGGTGGAGAAAATGCAAAGAAAAGGTACAATTCACCACTAGCCATCTTGGATACTCGATTGTGTAGTGCTACATGAGGGTACTATATTAGTTGTTAGTGTCATCATCAGCATCTACCTTTAAAAGAAAGGAAGGACAGAAGAACAATGGAAGACCTGTCTTTTGCTGAAGCCAAAAGGATGGGACTCCACACATTCCTGCTCGCCACTCACAGAGGAAGGAGAAGAGTGCCCACACAAGTCCAAAGAACAGTATTTTTTGTCATACATCTTTTGAACAAACGTGGCCTCGATGGAATTCAAATACGAGGAGTGCTTGTCATCAGTCCACGTTGTATCTGCAGAGTCAGCTGCCTGTGAAACCTGACAAAATGGCTAGTATCATTGAAGCAGGAATGCTGAGAAGAAATGCCAAAAAAACTCAATGCAACACAAGTTTAAAATACTGACTAATTTGAATGATAAGTTGTCCTTAAAAGAAAAACTCTAAGTACGTATGCCAAAGTGTAAATTGCCAAACCACACCCTTAGAAAAATCATGGTAGAGTCTCACAGTGCTCCAGAATAATACCCATAATCACAATTTGCAGGATTTTGAACCAAATTCACATTGAACCCATCATATCTGTTGAGCGTGGAAGCACTAGATACCTTGCAAGCAACGTTGTTCAAAGCATAATCACCAGGGAGAACCCCCCCAACGACTTGGGGGACAAAAAATGAAATACAAACTTAAGCCAGATGACGATGGAACAGAGATGCAAGTAAAATAACCTGATGAAACACTAAGTGGGGTAAACTTTCTATAACATGTTCAATAAACTAAATCCTAAATGCTCATACACAGTTGTACAAGCAGGTCAGTGAATGCAACTACATGCACTTTAAAGCTGCAAACAATTCACAACCAAGATCGGCCTCTCACAAAAAGGCAAGAGCATACATGAGTTACTTGCTACAAGAAGTTATCCAAGAGAAGAAGAAAAGGAAAGGAGAAATCCACCCCGCCCACCACCACCCCAGGCATCCATTCAGTCATCCTCATTGTTGTGTGCTATAGCTCACAACAAATCCTCCCGTGTACATGAGAGCTTTTCTCAATAGGTGTAAAGAAATGTATGTATCCATGAGAACTTTTCTCAATAGCTGAGAAGAAATGCCAAAGAAGCTCAATGCAACACAAGTTTAAAATACTAACTAGTTTGAATGATAAGTTGTCCATAAAGGCAAAATTATAAGTATTTGAGAAATTGTATGCCAAAATGCAAATTGCCAACCACCAAACCACACGCTTAAATAGAAAAATCATGGTACAGTCTCACAGTGCTCCAGAATAAAACCCATAATCACAATTTGCAGGATTTTGAACCAAATTCACATCGAACCCATCATATCTGGTTGAACGCAGAAGTACCAGATACCTTGCAACCAATGTTGTTCAAAGCATAATCACTAGAGAGAACCCCCCCAACGACTTGGGGGACAAAAAATGAAATACAAACTTAAGCCAGATGACAATGGAACAGAGATGCAAATAAAATAACCTGAAAAAACACTAAGTGGGGTAAACTTTCTATAACATGTTCAATAAACTAAATCCTAATGCTCATACACAGTTGTAAAAGCAGGTCAGTGAATGCAACTACATGCACTGTAAAGCTGCGAACAATTCGCAACCAAGATCAGCCTCTCACAAAAAGGCAAAAGCATTCATTAGTTATTTGCTACAAGAAGTTATCCAAGAGAAGAAGAAAAGGAAAGAAGGAGAAATCCACCCCGCCCACCACCACCCCAGGCATCCATCGGTCGTCCTCATTATGCGAGCTATAGCTCACAATGAATCCTCCACTGCGTATGTATCCATGAGAGCTTTTCTCAATAGGTGATTTCAGATATTACAATGAGGAACCCAATTTCTCTGCCAGCTCTTAAAATTTTGGGCTCCCTGGTTACCTGTGTTCCTTTCAATGTTTCTTGTATATAATAGCTCAAAAAGAGATTTCTCCCATGCATATGCATAAAAAATTCAGCAAATTGCAATGTTTTCAGACTGTTGGGAAAACCAAAGTCCTCGCTTTGAAAGATGTTTGTGGATCTACATGCCTTGCACCGTTAGTTGTTTCCTGTAGCTCCAAAAAAGATCCTTCCATGTATATGCATCTCCAAAGAGGCGTTTTCAACAAGGGATTTGACATGGACGCAGCAGGCAACGCAAATTTTACGTCCGCTTAAGAAACAAATTTTAGGACTATCTTACTTTTGCATGCTCCTCTCATCATACCAAGTCACCCCTCCTTGCATTTGCTTCTTGACCCTCTCTGAAATTACTTCCCTTTTTTAATGTTCTTTTTCATTACAAAATAACCCATTCTGGCAGGCTTACAACCCCAAACCACAAATGAGGACTCCTACTCTCCGAGAGTAGTTTAACTGGCCAACCCAGGTTCCGAGCAACCAAGTGAAAGGTTACCAGGGTACCAAGGATCCAAGCGGCATGACTCTGAGCAGGGTGAGGAGGCAAAAGGGAGCCACGTAACCAGTCCAACCAATGACTGCGCTTTGGAAAAGTCGTTGGGCGAATTCTGAAAGTTGGTTCCCAGAACCGACTAGTCAAGTAGAGTCCTAGAATTATTAAGTGTGGAGACCGAATAGGACAGCTTCTGCCGAGTATCCAGTTCGGAGGAATGTTGAGTCCTAGACCTGGTCGAGCCGTGTTGCTCTTGCGTGATAGAGTAGTGCCTCGAGTTGAGGCGAGTCTGTGAGTCACTGCACCAACTTGTTGCACAAGCACTCTTGCAGCTACAGCTGGCTGTAATGGGCTCCAAGCCCCTTTCTATGATAATACAAGTACTTGGTTTGCATACTTGCTCTGCTACTTGGTTTGCTTGCAACGCTTGTGTTAACTCGTGCACGCTCAATCACCCATCTTCATACGGTTCTGTCCACGCCTGCACAACCCCATGATAGTACAACACTCATTCTCTGCAAGAGAGGGCATCTTTCACACCAAGCACTCTGACGATCACCAAGCACTGTGCACACACTGAGCAACCAGGTTCACTGGTCAACTAAGGGGGTGAGATTAAAAGACCATCGACCTTTGGTGATCCTGCTGGGGCATAGTGCTGAGCAATAACAGTCTGTAGGAACGAGTGCACAGTCAATGAGAGCAACAATTCATGCAGGCGAACAACAAGCTACGACAATTACTTGGTTTGGCACATTATTACAATAGAATAATTCACGTATCTGAAGACCACTTGCGGCTTTTAAAGACATATCTAAAGACCAGTGTCTGGTTGAAGGATTGTTCCCATGCAGCCTACAGAATACTTCAAGCTTTGACCAATGTTCGACACACACTCGGTAAGGTACGGAGGTGAGAGAAGTTGGTACAATCCGGCCATGCAAGCAAGAATGATTTCAGAGCCAGGGATGGATAACCGACGGTAAAGAACGGGAGTAGCAAGGGGACCCTGGCAGCAGAAAGCACAAGGATTGAGAAGACCGCCACACACTCGGTGAGAGAGCAATTCACTACTACGCTGACACCAAAAGTGAGCCAATCCTGCATTGCACCCAAGACACCCCGAGGACCTTGTCATGGGAGAGTCCTCAAGGCGGTGCCATGAAGATTCCGAGCATTTGTCCAAAGAGCACCAAGAATTTGAGTCTTCCACCGATTCTGTCCATGAGCCGAGCCACAAGCGAGGCCATCGACTTGTTGAGTGTGCATCAAGTTGGCAAGGCCTTGGAACAAGAACAAAGACAAAGAAGACCTGCCCGTGCAACGGAGGTCATGCAGGAGCTGAGCCATGGGCATGACCACCCAGGTTCTCGTCAGGCCTCCTAGATCATGACGAGGTTCTGACCACAAAAGGAATGTGCCAAGGGAGCTAAGTGCAGCTACAAGGCGGCTTTTATTGGTGAAATGGTGCATCCGACTGGTAGAAATCAATGAGCCCGAGCTCCCACAGGCGTCTGCTCAAGGACGTGGTGGTAGACAGGTGGCAGGAATACCAATCTGAGCACCCAGGCATGTCCACAGTGACGACTTCTGACATGGAGCAAGGAGACATCCAGAGGATGGACCAGATGGTCACCGAGATGTAAGAAACCGAGTTTGGAGTCCTAACCAAGTCGAACACGACCAAGGAGCCTCAAGCTCGTGACCGCTAAACCAAAACCTACACAGCTCATTAAGGTGAAAAGATGAGGGATGATGTGCAATCACCACAGACGGAATTCATCTAACTCTACGTATGCAGCTAAAGATTCCTGAAGAGCCCAAGCACAACCTCCTATAGCCAGATTCCTAGATTGAGGGGCCTGAATATACACATGCGAACAACAATCCACTCAACTAGTATATGTGTTCGTTGTCTTGCCTAGTGGCCCTCCTGAAGACCTGTGAGGACCATCATATATGGCTGCTGGCAAAGCTTATTGCATTCAAAAGCAGTCAGTGCTCCCCAAGCTCCATATGTACGACCCTCATTCTTAGGAGTCATATGCCATACAGGGCCCACCCTTGGCCAGCACAGCTAGCATCCTGTACGTTCTACAGTCACATATGCTGTGCCTAGGCCAGACTAGGCCAATCTCATAGCTTCTAGGGCTGCGAGCCACAGCTGCCTGGTCCTATATTATCCATGATTCCCACCACATGACATCTCCATCATCCACAGCCAAGGAGCCCTAAACCACCTAACTCTTTCCTGGCTCTCTGAACCAAAATCCAGGCCTTTTGCTAGCTGATTACAATCATTGACCAATGATTGGATGTTGCATCTGCATGACAATCACCAACAGTTAATAACTGTCCAATTATGCCTCTCATGCTGTTTTTTCACACTGCTACTGTGCTCTGGAAGCAATCATTACTTTAAAATGCTTGCCTAGAATTCTGTTTTGATTATGGAGGGGTACACGACTCCTCACTGTCAGATTTTTCATAGATCATTTAAGTCAACCAGTTCCCCTCTTATGCAAAGTTCTAGAAAAAGGTTTGTAATTGAGTTTCGAGACAGCCAAGAGCTCCACATAACTCAGGATAACATTAACAAATTTCAATATGAAAATATCAACGCTAGGGCATATTCTCACAATTGACGTCTTCACTTAGTTTACCCACCTATAAGCGCAAGCATTGTACCAACAAAGCAAGTGCTTTCAGAAATATAAAGCAAATTACTGACAATTGCTGATGAACAGCACATCACTCACAGCAGGTGATCTAAAGAGAACCGTCTAGGTGATCTGCTGCATTACAGTCAGAAATTGACCTGATTCATGTGAAATTATGAAGAAAGAAACTTCATGTCCTGGATCAAGTTCCAATATACTACCTTAATTATCTAAGAATCAGGCCACTACAAGGTGAACAGCAAGCAATAGTACAGCAATTCATTCTTTTCTGCCTCTTCAGCCATCAGAAATAAGGGTATCCCCAACTCCCTCAATGGATGCAAAGACAGGCAGCCAGACGGGTATCCCTAACTCCCTCCATTCAATGCTCCTAGATACTTCCGTGTGGAAATGGAATAGAGAACTCTCTCTTGAGGTAGCTCCTACACGCTCCTTCTACGTTAAGCAATCCTGATGAAAAGATGGGCAAAACGCATGGTTTTAAAAGATGCTAAACTTACTGTTGCATCGGCTGATTGTGGATCGATGAACAACTCCATTAGCTCCTCTCTGTGGACAGCGACATCTTTTATCGCTGACGTAACAGAACAGTTAGAGTCGTCGGAATCAGTTTCATACTCATCAATACCAATCTCTTCTTCCTTAACTTTTGAATGTAGACAGCTCCCTTGAGCATTTGAAACTCCCGAGTTTTTGTCGGCTGAATCATCTGTAACGCGAGTTGGAGCCATGACGCTTGTCACAATGGTCAAAGATACTTTCCCTCGGCGCCGGATTAGTTCAAAATGCGTCGTGGGTGTAATCTTTTCCTCATCATGACATTAAAATCATAAATGGAAAGCTCTCCGTTAGAACAATAGGTCATGTCAGCCTAAGAGCACAAGGCTAAGAGTTACGTGCTCAGAACGCCACCCGCAAGCTGTTATCCGTACACTGTCCCTGTAATAACTCGGAAGAAATTCCCACGCATCTCAACACTTGTGCCTAGAGTTCTTTGCAATCCCGGTTAAAGAAGACCGTAACCAAGCAGTTCTGCAAGAAATATCTCCTTAATTTCGTCAACGCGGACTGAATTTATCATCACCTGCGCTCTTTCCACAATTCTGTAGAAAGAAATTGCCGAAACTAGTCAAGCGATTTTCGCACAACCTTGCTCAGACAAAAAGAGCACCATCCAACACCGACTATAGAATTGGCGAGCTGCGGAGGGATGCAAGTAGACGTCTGCCCTCTGACAATGAGCATCCTCTCATGCCTGCCGTAAATGTCTCAAATCTCATCTGTGTCTCTTGTAACGTCTCTCTGTTATTCAGGCCAGGTCTCATCCTCGGAGGCGGAGAACCTATCAGTTTCTTTCTTCCCCTCCTCAACGAATGTGCATTCCATGGCTCTACCATCGCAGCTTGCAAACTTGCGCAGAGGCCATTTTTGAAGCTCCAGATCACAGGTCTCTTTCTTTCATTCTACAGGAAAAGCATCCTTCTGATTTCTGTTGTAGCTAGCAAAGGTGGATTTACGGTAGTCCAGCGTGCACACCGTTGTCTGCAGCGGTCAGAAGGGATGCGATGCCATAGGCAGTAGACAGAGCCTCAAGGAAAGTAGGAGAAGAGTCGAGATGCTGTCTCTGGAAGGAGAGTCGAGATATCTGTGGATGCTTTGTTGCAGATTTAGCAATTTGCGGTTAAGGATCACGCCGAGCATCTAATTTCACGCAGACAAAGGCGATTTTGGCATAGCCGCGCACAATTAAAACTTCAATCTGATGAGTGCAAAAGAGATTGACTGCTGCAATTTCGCATAGCCACACATCAAACCTCCGAAACACCATTAGAGGATAGGATTACGGAGCCGCAAAGGAACTCATCTCCACCTCTCACGCCGTCAAAAACTCAATCCGACAGAGAAGAGATTGTCTGCTGCAAATTTTGCATAGGCCACAAATCAAACCTCCGAAATTCACAAGCAAAGTATAGTATTACGGAGCTGCAAAAGGATGGATTGTAACAGAACTCATCTCCACAGTCGAAAGATTAGTTGCATTTTTTCTGGGTAAACTTAGCCACACAGAAAAGATGCCCTTTATCTTTAGAGGCAGCTGCCAATTTTAGGAGGAAATACCATAAGGACGCAGAAGAGCTGCCAAATTTAGCAGTGAGTTGGGGGATAACTGCCAAGTTTAGGAGCGGGGTGATAAACGAGGTACCAAGTTTAGGGGTGAGTTTGGAGGCACCTTCGGGGTGTTGCTAAACTTAGCGCTAGAAAGTATTGGGTATTACTAATTTTAGTGGGACTGCTAAAGATAGCTGGAGGGGTTGACTGGGATATTCTTTTCAAAAAGTGGCCTGCGCTTTTGCTTTCATCCCTATCATCTTTTGACACGCTTTAACGGGGCCCCGCACGTGCGTCACCAGAATCGTTTAAGCTGGACTGCCCCCGTTCCCCTTTTGCTGCTTCTTCTCCACACGTGCCCTCTCATCTTTTCCCAAAGGCTCTCAACCCCCACACGTACATAGTACACACTTTCTGCATCCTCCCAGTCCCACCTTCCTTCCCAAACAAGCTCCCCTCATCCCTCACTCGTGCAACGAGGACCCCCTTTCAGTATATGAACCAAAATAATAGGTGCCCGCAACATTGGAAACAAGTTCAATGCTCATAATCATTCATAAGGCCTGCCTTAGATGTGGAGCATGGAAACGAGGATGGAGAGTCGAGAGAGAGAAAGAGAGAGAGAGAGAGGGAGGGGGCGTGAGAGAGAGAGAGAGAGAGAGAGTAAATGAGGATTTTCAAGGGAAAGAGAGAGACTGGGGATTATGTGGAAGCTAAACTCTAGTTGCATGTGGAATATGTCCAAATATGGGAGAAAGAATTTTTGGAAAATAAAAATCATAATTTCAATTCTTGAAGTTGAGTTTCATTACTAAGGCTACCTTTCAAGCAAGGCAAGCCAAATTAATTAGGAGTAGCGTACACATGCCTAGAAGAGCGATTAACATACGCAAAATAGGTATTAAGTAATAGATGAGGAGAGGGGAGTGATTACTATATGCCGGCGGTGATTAAAGTATGATGGCAAAGATCAATGCCTCCTGATTCTTCTGCCGCCTGCGGCTTCACAAGAAGCTTCTCCGAAAGGTTCTGCACCACTGTGAAGACCCAAGGCAAGAGGCCAGAGAGGGAGGAGGGGAGATTGAGCAAGGGGAAAAAGAGGGGGTGAGAGGCAGGGGACCAAAGAGGCGTGTGAGATGCTGGAGTGCGGAGTGGGAGGTGATAGGGGCAAAGTGGGAGGTTGATTTTTTTAATTACTTATGCTAATTCTTGGCGCTAGTGCGGGAGAGTAGCTAATTAATTTAGGGAGAGTGAATAGTGCACCGCCACATAAACCCTCTTTTCGTATGTACATTTGTAACCTATCCCCACACAACTAGTGCAATTGTCACATATTGAAACTTGCAATTAAGGTAGAGTGCATGTGCCACAATAATGCCACACCTCATTGCCAATCATTTTGGCAAGATGGTGTTTTCATAATTTAAACTTAAACTATCCTTTCAAATTGCATATACATGCGCCAACAAGGGCACACTTATCACCATATAGCTTATTGATCATGCAATGGCATTTATGTTAGGTGAGCTCATCAAAGTAATGGTTGCATGATCAAATTGCTGTTGTCTTTGCAAAATGACTCTAAGCTTTCTAAGTAGGCTTCATCCTAACATGATGAGGTATGATGTTTAACAAAGGAATGGATGTTCAAATTGTTCTCTAAGCATTAAGCTTTCTAAGTAGGCTTCATCCTAACACAATGAAGTATGACGTTTAACAAGGGAATGCTATGACGAACACACCCTTTACTATCACATATTCCCTATGAGAAGCCTTTTACATAATAAGAGGATTCTGCTTCTAACTGAGAACTTGTGATCAAGTACACAACACTAATAGGATGGTTTAAATATGCAAGACTCACATAAACAAAGTGACCATAGGGGCTTTAAACCTTTTGCAAACATGTTTGCCCATTACAAAAGCCCTTTGCGTGTCTTCCCTAAATAACACTTTCTATAGGGCAAGGGTTGATGTTCTTTGTGAATATAATAAATGCATATGAAAGAAAGAGCTTCCTAAAGTAGTTTATCATATTTAAAAATAACAAGACCAACATAAGCCCATGAAAGCTTCAATTCCACAATAAATATAAAACATAATTTTCTTCATGGGTTTAAAGAGCCTGCATAGAAAATGAGTTACATAACAAGAGGTGTATAACAAGAGAGCATGACCCACTTGTGGGCACTACCTCATGGCTGATTCAAAGGGGAATTATGTATGGGGTCGATTAGCACAAGGTTCAAAAAAGTAGGAGAGACCTACTTAGAAATCTATTAGCGTAAGGCTTGAGAACAAAAGTGGCAAATGCATAATGGTTGGGTATGCAAAACAACATAAAGTATACAAGTTGTACAATTTGGTCACCCAAAAGGTTTGCTTATTGGGTTGCTATGTTTGATGAGAAGGTAAAGGTAGACTAAATGTCACCGTGGCCTTGGACAACCAAGTAAAAAAACCATTTCAACTAAATACAAACATCAACAAAAGGTGGAATCTTTGATTATGTGTTGCTCAATTCACCCCGGAAGCACTAAGCAAGAACACTAAGCTAAATGGGGGAGTATCCCCAAGCTAGCAAAGGTTTTCAAAGAATCAAAATGATAGGAAGATACACTAATCAAGTCTGCCTTTAAAATGTCATTCCAAAGTCGTAGATCTAGCTACTAGCAAAGTTTTTTAAAAAGCCAAGCTACAAAACACTTGGAAATCGCAATAGTCAAGTTTCAAGTCTTCACGATAAAAGAGAGAGACGTTGATATGGAAGAAGACTTTCTCACATACTTTATTTTCTTTAGATATGAGAAAGCTAATAGTATCATCTCAATGAATAATTCAATAGTATCATGACACCATAAATATCTAATTTAACATTCTTGAATGTCCTGGTGGCTTGTGAAAAGAGCACCCATAGCAATTGTGCTACACACAAATGAATATAGTATCTCTATCATGAAGCACTTTCTATTGGCCCCATCATCCTTGACATTTTCACTGTACTTCCATTTAATAGTATTTTCGATACTACCAAAAAAAGGAGATATATAAATGTTTAGAGATATTGAAGGATAAGGCATCTAGAATGGCTCTTTGTTTATGAGATTTTAGTGTTGATGAGGGGCTTTATCTCTTTAAATTTTGATTTATTGAAAAACAATTAGACAAACATGAATAAATACATTCCTATCAGCTCAGATGTGGCAATTATATAAGGGCGATCGGTGAGATCAAGTCCTAGTTGAGAAATAAATATAAAATAAATGCTTGATACAACATTCTTGTGAGATTTTTTGCTTAGAAAAAAGCACACATAGCAAATGAATCATACAAAATATTCGTCAATCATGACAAACTCTCTCTTAACCCACCATCCTTGGATTATAATAGGGATAGGTACATGGAGTGGCATTTATCTTTGTTTTATAAGTTTTTATGCTGATTCAAATCTCCATTTATTTAGGACTGCCTCCTTACAACTAGTGCTATAGTGGAAGATTGAAACTCTTTTGTGAATATCCACGTGTAATCTAAAATTAACTAAGCCGTGTGTTTCAAATCGTCCTTTAGGGAGATCATCCTACAAAAATTGTCTTTAGTAGCCCAACTCCCTTTAAAAATGAGTTTGTTTTCTCTTTCACATCCAAAAGCACTTGCTTTATGCTCGCTTTACCACTATACTAGGAGGCAATGGCCACACATACTCATGCACTCTTGTTAATCTCTAAATTCACTATAGAGAAACATTAATATAAAATTCTTAACACGTTTCACGAAATCAATTATGCAGGCCACCTTTTGATTTATTGAAAGACCAATTAGAGAAACATGAATAAAAGCATCCCCACCACCTGACAATATGTTAAGAAGGGAGAATTTATGTGCGGGTAGTTTGTGAGGTTAAATGATAGTGGAGAAAAGTAGGGGTAGCTTGTGAGATTAAATGATAGTGGAGAAAAGTAGTGAGAGATAAAATGGGGGTGCACACACATCCGCACACACGGGCACGTGCATACACACACATATGGACTAAAAGACTCATTTTAAGCAACCACTCTAAAAATAGTACATTTAGCTAACCAAGAATTTCCAAAAGGGTAAATGGACTTTGAAAATTGCAATAACAGACTTCCAAATCTTGTCTAAAGTGCAAGCATTGATAAAGACTTAAGCTAATGAAAAAGAAGCTTCCTCAAGTAGCATATTTTACTTAGAGATGTTTACTTATATGTGACAAGACGAAAAAAAGTACATAAAAGAATCAATAAGCAATAAATGTTTGATGCAACATTCTTTCAAGTCCTTTTGCTTAGAAAAGAGCACAGACATAGTAAATGTGTCATACAATAATATACACCATATTTCCTCTATCTTGGAAAACTCTCTCTTACCCCACCATCCTTGGCATTATCATAGGGATAGGCACATGGAAATGTGTTTATCTTTTGTTTATAAGCTTTTTAAGCTGATGGAAATTTGCATTTATTAATAACCCATTTATTATTCATAAATATGGACCAAAAAATCCCCAATGCTTCAAGAAATCATTATGCAGTCTGCCTTCTTTTTTCAATACTTGATGTTACATACCAATCTGTGACATTACCTAAAATTAACCGATTGAAAAAGATATGAAGGGGTATCATAGAGTTGTTTATTATAGTTCAAAAGCATTTATTCAAGTATAAATCTGGTGTGGATCACCATACTGTGTTGGTGGACTATAGTGTTACACCAATACTCAAAGATTGTTTGTTAAATCCTTATCTTTGCTAGGAACAATACAATCTTCCCCCTTGCTCCCTTTATCCAAAATTGTTATAAACAATAGAGATTGGGTAAAAGGTATATCATCTACTCCTAGTGAAGAGACGATATACCCATCATTGGAATTCAAAAGAAACTATTATAGTTGCTAAATAATAAGGGCTTGCTAGCACTGATGAAAGTCTAGCCTACTTCCTACTACTTCTTGAACAAAAATTTTTGAAACTTTAAGGCAAGTGTTTGATCAATTCATGTGATGAGCACAAAAGGTGATGCAATTAGCAAATTGTCTAAGTAGCTACATTTTCCAAAAGAATAAGTGTTGCCACAACTCCAAATCATCATCTTGACATTCAGTTTATGTCATATTTACTTTTGTTAAAATAAAGGAGACACATTTGCTCTTATCATGACTCACCCAATGATGATAATATTGTAGGCAAAAAATGATGGTTAACCACCAAAGTTCTATTGCGGAAGCATTTTGTAAATGGATTTTGTGAAGGTTGACACATAATTCATAATTTATTCACCAAATCCATTTTGTTAATGGATTTGGTGAAGGTTGACACATAATTCATACGATAATCAATGAATTGGATCATGAAGTTGGTAATGATTGTGTTTTAGTATCCATGGATCAGATTTGATGATGTTTGGCATTTGAATCATCCAAAACAAGTACATGATATTACAGGCGGAATGGAAAGCAAGAAGCGAGTGTCTACATGTCAGACTTTGTAGATCAATCAAAACCCATTACTTTGCATACACGAGTAGAATGCAGAACCATGAGCCATTGAGAAAGAAGTAAATGCAAACAAACCCTCAAGGGTGGACAAAAGCGCCCCAATGGCGTCTTTGGATGATGTTGATACAACTATGTCAAGAGAGCTATTGCAACGGGATATAGACTTTGTGTCTCCAATCAAAATTGCAGCTTTGGCTAAGTGGCAAACCAATCGTCAACTACATTATAACCCATTTCAGAGGCTCTACACAAAAGAATATAGCCATGGAACTTGATGATGAGGAAAATCATACACCGGTAGGAAAGGGATTGGAGCCCATAGCCAAGGAACGAGTAGAAGAATTTGACTAGGAATAATAGTTTAGCAGCACCCATAGCATTCCATGGTGTTCAACCTAGCAGCACCTCAAGGAATAGGTGAAATAATCAAGCTTCGGGAAGTGCTAGAACGGGATGAACAAATGCACAAGGCCAAACATCAACAATTTTAGATGAGGTTATTACTTGAAGATTTGGCAGAACCAAGTAGAAGATTGAACCCATTTCAAGAATTCAATTTGGACAACAAAATATAACAATCTCAATAAACTCAGCAAACCAAAGAAATCTAGTAACTCAACCAATAGTACAGTTAAATCTCAAGTAAATCAAAGAAATTTGATAAGTCAACAAAATCCAAAAGTACAAGTAAATCCAGTCATCCCATCGAATCTTGTAAGCCAATCAAATTCAAATACACAATCTAGCCCAACTCAATCAAATCTAGTAAAGAAATCAGCTTCAAAAAGAGTATTGAATCCCGTAGGCCCACTAGTGCCACCACTTCCACCAACTCCACTAGTTCCACTAGCCAATCCAATGAATCCAGTGCCACAAGTTTCACCAGCCAATCTAATGAATCCAAATGCAACCAATCTGAAGTGTAAGTTTATTGAGTTTAAGGGTTGTAAGAAGGACAATCCCATTAGCCATGTGGTGTAGATTGAAACCTGATGGCAAGCTAGTGGTTTTGATACTATGTTTGGAGATGTAAAAGAACTACAACAATTTGTAGGCACCTTGAATGGTAGGGCCATGAGCTAGTTCAGCCCGTATGGATTAGCCGAATTTACTGACTATGAGGAACTAAATACATCATTCCTACTTCCGAATGAACATTCGTAGGAAGTTACGAGAGTTCCACCAAAAAAAATAATGATGGAGGATTATTCGCAGAAGTTTTGAAATCTCAATGCACAGTTAGATGCGGTGGAAAAACCCACAACTGAGACGTTGGCAAAATACTTTTGTAAAAGTTTACAAAAAGAAATCTATAGTGCAATGAACAAATTGGAAATCCATGGCCAAAATGGTTTCAATGACCTGGTAGATGCAGCAAAAAGAGGAGAAAGAAGATGCAAACTATTTAGACGTAGATCCGAGGAGGATGACTCTGATAGTGGGTCAAACTCAGATACAGATGAATCCAGATACATAATTAGAAAGTGAAGAATCTGATAGTGATTTGGAGGAGGAAGATAGTAAATCAAAGAAAAGGAGAAAACACAAGAAGCAAAAATCAACCAAGAAAAAGTTGAAGAAATCCAAAAAGGACAAGAAGAAAACAAAGAAGACTAATGAAATGGAGAAATTACTAGAAGAGAAACTGAAAAGTTTAGGAGAAACCAAGTTAGTGTCCCAGATACGGTGTGCAATTTGCACAAAAAACCCTTCAACCAAGGTATGCTAGCATATTCCTAATGCTCAAATGAATCTGATGTAGCAAGCACCCCGCATGCCAATTACAAGAGCCAATCAGGTGGCGATTGATTCAGTAGCGGCACAAAGCATGTCATAGATTCAACAAAGGAATAACTGGAATTAGAGAATTAACTAGAATCAGAGAGGCAACTGGAATCCACGAGTAGCGTGGGCCAAAATTTTGGCTTGGATAAAGACTATAAGTATTGTCTGGAAGAGGGGCAAACATAGAACAGAACATGGACTGGAAAGTATGCATTGGCCACCGAAATGCGATCCACCTCAGCAAGAGCAGCTACAAGCACAAACCAATGCAGTGTTGATTGAGGGAGTTTCCCCATTTTTCGAGCGAAGCAAAATCTGAGAAAAACCATCCAAGTTCTAGTCATAAAGTTCCAATAATAATCTTACAATCAACTATAATTCCTTGTAATGTCATCAAGCATCGAATAGGAGCATACACAATCCACGAGCATCTATTTCGCTTGTAAGGCATTCAGTGTGCGTAAAAGGATGGCTCATTCTATTTTTTCAAATTTGCAAAGTAGGAGTTGTTCAGTGCAAATGATTCTCATACAATGGGCACACATAAAAAATAAAGTCATGAGAAAGTAGATGTACCCTTTGAAGAGCATGTAATACTCAATTAAAAAAGAGCTGAAATAATGAAACACAATTTATGTACACAACTGTTACATGATCCTCAACAAAAAGAAATCCTTATTGATGTGGATATCCAAGGCAATACAAGTTATATTGACTTTCCTCCTTTAATACTCTACGCAAACATCACAATGAGACAAACCAAATTCGACACAGGTCAAACTAAGATTGTGCTTCTTGTTCCCAAATTCACAACACCCTTAATGCCACCAAGGCATTGAACAAAAAAGCCATAGAGGCACCAAATTTGTACTACTCACTAAGGAAGTCTAGACAAAACTTGCGACACTGCTCCAGAAAGTCTCAATTCCCAAATTTCTCTCCAAATAGTATTGCCATTTCATCTATGCAAGTACACTACATCTCCTCCCCCCAAGAGCCTAAAACAACTCCACCTTTGAGAGCCCAACCTGGTGCATGAATTCATGCACATGTGGATCCAACCCCAAAACATTCATGAAGATATAGTACATGTGCTTGCAAGGAATATACACCGATTTTTGGGCTTGTCTCCTCTAAAAACGTTCGCAACTGCAACGTGGCAGCTTAGATATCGAAACTGAATAGGTAAGCCCCAACTCCGGACATAAAAAACATGTGACTCATTGCATTTAACAATGGCCTCTCGAACAACTAATGCCTCCAACCCACGACCTCTTTCTATGTTGTCATGAAATTCTTTTGTCAATTTGGATCTCCATTTCATGGCCTTGCCGTCTTTGAATCTAGGCCGGGCTCCACTCATGACCTTTGGCATGGATTGCTGTTTCAACCCTGAGCTTGAGGCATTAATAGCTTCACGCATCACAAAACCATTTGTTTTTAACATCTGCACCTCTCGTTGTAGCAAGCATGTCCCCTCTTTGACTGGCCACACTCCAAGTGCATTTCTTGGAACTCCCACGACAATACTGTCATCAACATTCCAAGAGCGAGTATTGAATATGTTGCAAAACCAAAATAAATCCCTCTTTTATGCATCCTAGAAATCTATGTCTTCCCCAAAAACATGGTGCAGGAACTCGCGAAGCATATTTTCTCTCACCATCGGATATGAAACTTCCACATCTCCCCGATTGCCAGCCAACTTACCAAAGCAAGTGACTACGCTTTTCGGCTCTGTTCTTCAAATCGCCCATACTGTTTTAGGCCCTTTTGTCTCCTCCACCACTACCAAATCTTCCCCCCCCAACTCTGCATGTGGAGTACGCTGTGCACTTGCAGTAATTGTCACATATTTAGGGTCTATTACTATCATCATCCAAAATCACATGAGGCTCAACCTGCTCAGGTCGCTTTTTTCTGACAGTTCGTTGGTATTCACTTGTATGCGGCATATCATTTGCACATCCCATCTCATGCATCAATGCATTTGCCATGTTAACCAATCATTTGCCAGATGATACACCCACACTACCACTATTAAACTAGTGTGCAAGGTCAGCCATGCTTGGGCCACACACCCTAATCGCACACCTTTAAGATATGTATTGTACCTAACACTCTGAAGTACCACCATAGATAAATCCGCCCCTGTAGCCTCAAAGAGTGAAACACGATCCTTGTGTCCAACACTTGCTCTCATGCTTAGACTCTGAAAGGTTGGTGGCACTTTCTGCATTGAGATTTATGTTCCTCTTGAGAACTTGGTCTTATGCACTTATGGGTATTACGAACCATGCTTTACTTCCAATGAAACACACAACTCCTTTCTTTACTTGGGTCCATTTTCTTGGCACCTCCAAAGTAGATTGTGCATACTGCTAGCCAGTTTGCATTCACCTCATCAGCCATAAATCCTCTAAACTCCAGTTTTGAAAACCCATTTGTATCCATAACTTTATTAAGCATCCTCTAGAACTCTATTTGTGCATACCTATCTTCAACCTTAAACTCACATGTTGTAATTGTCAACAGTTCATGAACAAAGGGATTATAGACATGAGCAGACATAGTTTGCCAACCAAATACTCTGTGAACATGATCGAAATGAACCCACATTTTATCCAGATTTCCTCTTGATCTCATTCTGTTCACAAGATCCAAGCCACTACTAGGACCCTTGGTTGACATTTTGAACACATGTGGTTGATGTTGAGCATCTAGTTGTCCAATTAACAAAACGGTGTGAATGAAAGGGTACCTGCATTTCTTTCTGAGGTCTATCATAGCCTCAAAACCTTTGGATGTCATGCCTTAGGCCTTTTTTGCATGTTCCAAGCATTTCTCAACCTCTTATTACTAGACAGGGGTGTTGCAAAATCCAACAACTTGGAAAATTCCTCATCTCCAATCTCTGAGGTCTCTCCCACAGGATCACCCATAAGCATATCCAATATCATGTCTCTACCCACAGCTGTGACAAGTTGTTTTGGCGTCGTGAATGGGTTCATCTTCACTCTTGCCATTAACATCTCCTCAATGTTGTCGTCATCCAGTTTGCTGTACCTTCTTCATAGAGATGAGGATGATTGCCAAGATGAATAGCACATCTTGTGGTGGTTGCGTGGTCCTTGGGAATGCAGAAGTACATCACAAAAAGACAAGTAGAAACACATTCTGGAGCTAGCACACAATGGTGACAAATAAGATTTCCATCCTCTGCTCTGATCAACCCAAGATCACATACCGGTTGGCCACCACAACTCGGTCTAAAGAATCTTCTTCAATGGATACCCCCTAATGTGCCTCTATCAATACCACATTTTGTTTGTGTTTTGGTATGCATTCTCGTAACACCGAGTCAACCACTCTTTGATACAACATTACAGCAATCACCATGAAATGTCTACTCTTTAATGCCATCTGTTTTCTTTGATCCAACAACATATCTTTTAGGAAAACACCATTCATCAAGAATTGAACCATCTGATCATACCAATCCATACCTCAAATGGGTTCTACTTCCAACAAATCTACATTCAGCAAATCATCCGGAATGCCCTCAAAGGGTGGTTTCCCTAAAGGTGATCCACATGAAATACATTATTGTTTCCCAATAAGTAATGGTGGAATTTACCCAAGGAATAAAGCATGCATAAACCTTCCCTCTCCATCACTAATGGGTGTTTTCTACACTGGTGAGTGTATGGCTTATGTAATAGACTGGTCAAAATACCAGTCCTTTTGCTTTTTCTACATCAATACCGCACCAATGACAATATCCAATGCATCAACAAACACATGAAAATCTAGGCTCCAGTCCAATAGATGTAATACATGCGTAACCACAAAATATTTTTGAGCAGCTGAAACAGTTTTTCTTATTCCTTCCCCTATATAAATAGAACATCCTTCTTAGTCAATTTTGTAAGGGGCTGACAGACATATGATATGTAGCACAAAAACCAATTATGCAATTGTACTTGCCCCACAAATGTCTACAACTCCTTAAAATTTTTGGGAACTTTAGCTTTTTAACCTTATGGGGATGAATCACCATCCCTTCTTCATAAATATTCCCCAACAATACTCCCCTCTTTATTACAAAGGCAAACTTGGCCAAATTTAGGTTTGAGCAGTTCGGCATTCGTCAAACCACAGATGCAATTGATGCAAATGAAAATTATTTTTCCAAAGACACTGAAATCATCCAAGAACAGGCACATGAAGCTGGTAAGATAAGGTCCAAACACCTTCTATATCTAGGGCTATAATGTTGGCAGTGTATTTTTCAATTCGAACGTCATAGCATCACTAGCATAGACCCCCATTCCGTAAAAAATGTTTTGTCCTTATCCTCTTTGGCCATCTAGATTTGATTGTACTCACTAAAACCATCTCAATAACTGTACATCTCGTGCCCCAACAACAACATCCACCAAAATATCACAAAATGGCAAAGGAAACAGATCCGTGTTGTGCCGCATTAAGCTTCTGGTAGTGACACACATAACGATGACTATCTGGGAAAACCAAGTCATGTTATATGTTGGATAGATGAATCTCATTGTCTACAGCTTGTTAATCTCCTTCTTGACCTGCTTCACAAAATTTGGATTCATATGGTAACACTATGTTGAATCACAAGCTTGGCATCTTTCTTCAAATTGATTTGGTGAACACACAAAGTCAGATCCACTCCTTTCATATCTGTATATTCCCATGCAAAAATGTCTATGTACTTATGCAATAGCTCAACTAGCTCCACTCAAAATTCTCCCATAGAATATACACTAATCTTTGTTGGTTTCGGATTGCCCTCCATTCCCAGATTAAATTCCTCCAAATCATCTTCTTTGACATGAGATGTCCTCTGTATTGATCCTCAGACACCGAGCTAGCCTTCAAAATCATTTCTTCTTCATATTTTTTATGAGTTTTTTATATAGTGTAATTTTCCCCTCATCCAGTTTTGGAATCGGTATGGTGGGCTGGACATCCTCTGAATCAACTAGCTCATTTGGCACCAGATCTTCCACTATTGCTACATGAACGTAGTAGTGAATTGTTTCTCTAAATGAGCTATTGAAACACTTCCGCCACATCTATCTCAAAAATTGGAACCATCAATGGATTAGCATCTTGCCCATGTTCAGCCCTTGCACCATGTTGTTCAGGACCGTATTTGGAATCATTTGCATCTTGAGCTTCTTTTTGTTGCTCCTTACTATATCATTGAGGAGCCCTAGTTTTGTTTTACTCTAAAGGATTTGAACCATGGCCTACCCAAAAGCATAGGGTATCACACATCTTTTTCCTCCACTGAAGAACCACAAAATTGATACGGAACACCATTCCTTGCACTTTATTACGTATGATGCCTATCCAAATGAATTCTTCTTTGATTCACCATGTAGACTTGAAATGAGACAAGACCTAGACTAGAAAGTTCCAATCATTGAACATATATTAAGGTAGTACGTTTATGCCAAAACCTTTGTCTAACAATACCCCTACCAAAATTTGGCCATGGTACTACACCTTCATTATCGATACCATATAATTTAGCCTGGCATGTGATTGGTGCATCCTCATATAGGTTGCTTAGTGGTATAAATTCCTAGGCTCTAAATTGGTCATGGGGCCACATGAGTTCTCCTATTAGTCTTTTGCTGACCTTGGGACATCCTGAAGAGCCGCGCTACCAGAATTTTCACCTTTGCCTTCTTCGGAGCCTGTCTGCATTGCTGCAACTCATACAAGTGAGCCATTGACTTGGTCCAACATATGGATGTGTCCCCCCATTCCTCAATCGAGTTTCCCCATTTTTTGAGCGAAGCAAAATCCGAGCAAAACATTGCAAAAAATGTTTGAATTTTGAGTTTCCATGCAGAGATTTGAAGCTTTAGACAAGACCTTATGATTTTTGTTTGTCACTGATAGAATGCATTCCTTCACCGTGAAAAGTGTATGATTGCTCATTAGCTGAATAGAATCTACATGATACAGCAGTCTTGTGGAGAAGTTAAACTCCATTCAACACATGTCGTACGATTTTCCATGTCATTCTACACCTATCTAAACTCCATTGCGTGATGATCTTCCATTGATTGAAGGATCTCAATATTTCCATGCAAAGATTTGACGCTTTAGATAAGAACTTATGATGTTCGTTTGAGTGACTATAGAATGAATTCTATCCCTATGAAATGTAAATGATTGCTCATTAGCCGTATAGAATCTACATGGTACAATACTCTTGTGGAGAAGTCCATTCAACACATGTCGTACTGGTTGCCTTTCTTTTCAAATGCCAACAGAACTCCCCTTTTCCATCTCCATTCCCCATCCCCTTTTCCCATTCAATACATACATTATTCAGTTTCAGCTTTTTAATTGAATGCTTACATTATTCATGGCATTAAACAAAACCAAACCAACCCATGGATATATAGAAAATCACATATGAACTTTGACAAGTGAGTCCAGAAGTCATAGGACCAAAAACCTCACATCTATTGCCAAAGAAAAAGATACAATGTCTACTTTTTAATTGACCCCCAAAATTGCAATTCATAGAGCAAGAATGACATTTCATATTAACTTCAATTCTCTCCACCTGGCAAGGGAATTAAATGTTATCTGCCCCTTCTAACATATGTAGCTGAAGATTGAAAAGTCCCCACAATGATGCATGATCAGAGCTCTCATCCAAGTCCTCAAGAGAATGGCTTGCCATGCATTCCTTGTCTAAATAAGTGGACTGACACCTCACTGCACTCATCATCAATGTACACGTTGCATCTCATAGAGTATATCAAATCGAATGGCAAGATCCAATTTAGATGGTTTTCTTGTCCATTTTCTCCATCAACTAAAACTATATTCATCAAATAATGTTGTTTATCAATTTTTGGCATACCCCCCCCAAAATCAAGACCCCCATTGCAAAGAAAGGTAAGGAACACAAGTGCTTGTTCTTATGCTCATGAGACAACAAAATGCATGAAATAGGCAACCAATGGGGTCTCTTTTCTCCTTCTCTTTTTTCCTCTTCCTTCTCTTCTTTTCCCCTCTTATTTCCTCTCTTTCATCATCTTTTCTCCTCTTTTCATAAGCATAAGCATATGCTTTCTCTCTTTTTCTCTTTTTTCCCTCTCTTTTCTTCTTTTCCCTTGTCTTATTTCCTTCTCTTTCCCCCTCTTTCTTTCTCTTCTTTCTCTACTTTTCCCCTCTCTTATTTTTTCTCTTTCATCCTCTT